>NW_024870834.1:15392500-16070000 GCF_019054845.1 Dipodomys spectabilis | reverse complement strand
GCTGAAATAGCTGTTGCTCTACCAGTTGTGGCTCTACCAGCTATGGATCTATCACTTGAACCACAGCTCCACTTTAAGCTTTTTACTGATTAATCAGAGAAAAGAATCTCTTAGATCTTCCTGCCTGCGCTGGCTTTGAACCGGGATCCTGGGCCCCACTGACAATTCTTTATCAAGTACAGAAGAAATGTACAAGAGTGAGTTAGGTTAAGGTGGGAATGTATTTCAGGAAACAGATGACGACATGCACTCTCCCCTCAAAAATAAAAGCAAGCAGAGCCACACCAGCTACACAGCATACTCCAATCATGCGTAGACATAACGTAGGAGGAGGAGGTGTGGTTACTAGTCTACAAGCCTGAGGGGTAACTTGTCTTTATAAAATGCATGTAAAAAAGGAGATGTAAAAGTGGCTGTACATTTAGAACCTTCAATCAATCTGCATTAATTATTCAGGAAATCTCCATGAGCTAGCTGTTGGTGCAGACAGGAGCCTGAGCTGCAAAGACTGTAGTAATAAGATGCACATCCCTTGCTAATTCCTCTGGGCTTGGCTGAGTGAGTAGATCCAAGTGCTTGAGGTTCATGGCATGTTTTTCATAGCAGCCACTAGATGGCACCCTCACCTTAATATCTTCCTAGCAATGGAGTTGCTTTCATTTTCCTGGGGGAAATGAATCCATGCTGAAAGCAGTCATAAAGAACTACAGAATTTAGGGCTCTGTATTTCCCTCTCTGTCATTAGTCTTTTGTGGAACCTTTACAACAAAGGTAATTATAAACTGTGCTTCCTGTTACCATGAATAATTAGAATGCGGAGCTGCAAACCTTGGAATGCTGAAGTCATCCAGTAATTTGATATTTGAAATTAATGAAGCTCCTGTACTTTTCAGCCACACCCTGGCTTCCCCTGCTGAAGGGAGAGGGCAAGTGATTAGGTTAAAGCAATTTGGGAGAGGAAAAGAATTATTTTGCTTGCGAGCTATAACCTTGGGTTGCACTGTTACAGTGATGTGGGTTAATTTTAGTTCACAGAAGTCATAAAATCAGACCATAGACAGCTGGTCTCCAGGTTATTAAGTGATATCGTATTGGCTTATTTAGTAATCCCTTTTATGCCGCTTAAGACCTCCCAGCGTGCCAAATTTCCAAATAATTTGTAGAAATTATGCAAAGAATAGGTTAGACTCACACAAAATCAGAAGCAAAGAAAGAAGTACTCCTCAACCTGGTGGTTTTTATTTGTTACAATGTAATTGTATTCTTGGAAGTGCATTTGACAGCTAATAAGGCCTGATTGACGACTGGGCTGAAAATTTATGATTAAGAAAGAGTTAAAGAATACTGCTGTTGGGTATGAGCCCCCAGTGTTGCCTCAACCACCCACTCCACTTCAGAAAGTCTTTGTAGAACGAAAATTCACCCCCTTTCACTTCTCTGATCCAAGGAGGCTTCTCCCTCCCTCATTGATGCTGTTAAAAAAGGGGGCAAAAAATGTCAGTTTTCAAAGCTTCTCCTTAAAAACTTGTTTCTCAAGTAACTCAAAAGTGGTTAATATAGACTTTGGAAATGTTAGGTCAAAAAAAAGTTCTTTATTCTAAGACTTAGGGGAAGCCCTTTATAGGCTCATGTAAACTGCTAATCACCAGAAATTAAATATGCACTTTCCCAAATATATTTTGTTCCAGAAACTTTTCTAAACAAAGCACTTAAAACGTGATTTTTGCGAGTTGCTGATATCCTGGGAAAGAGGATCTGAGACTTAGTAGAGTTGGAGAATTACAGACAGAATGTACCAATCCTTTACAGAGTCTTCATAACCCTTTATTTTCTTCATTCTCTCACCATGTCTGAGATCTGAGATCTGTAGGAGGTCAATAGACTTCCTCTGAGCCTTTCTCTTTATATTTGCTGAGTTCTTAATTTTGGCCAAGAACAACATGTTGCAGAAATGATGAGCAAAGCTGACCCCCAAGCAAATTTATTGAACACAAACTCTTTCCATGCTTATCAAAGTAGCTTGTAAAACCTCTTTTGAATATCATGGCATATAGAAGTCACCAGAAGTGGTTACTTCTTAAAAAGAGCCTGCCAACACTGGGCACTGGTGGCTCAGGCCTGTAATCCTAGCTAATCAGGAGGTTGAGATCTGGGAATTGTGGTTCAAAGGCAGCTCAGGAAGGAAAGTCCATGAGACTTATCTCTAATTAACCACCAAAAAACTGGAAGTGGCACTGTAGCTCAAAGTGTAGAGTGCTAACCTTGATGAAAGAGCTCAGGGACAGTGCCCTGGCCTTGAGTTCAAGCCCCATGACTAACCAAAAATAAAACAAAAAAAATAAAGAGTTTGCATTGCCAGGCCTGTAATCCTAGCTACTCAGGAGGCTCAGATTTGAGTATTGAGATTTCAAGGAGCCTGGGCAATAAAGTCTATGAGACTCATTAACCAGCAGAATATTGGCATTGGATCTGGGGTTCAATTGGTAGAATGCTATTCTTGAGGGAAAAGTTAATGGATAGCACGCAGGTCCTGAGTTCAAGACTTAGTATGGACACACACACACACACACACACACACACACACACACACACACACACACACACACGTGTGTGTATGCGTGCGTGCCTGCGTGTGTGTGTGTGTGTGTGTGTGTGTGTGTGCGCGCGCGCATATACACACACAGCTTGCATTGATGATAAGAGAAAAAAAGAAGCTGAATAACTGGAAATTATTCAGAGAAAGGCAGAGAAAAATAAAAGGACAGTGACTACCATATATTTAGAAACAGCTAACAATTTCAGTACTAGACACCATTCTTAATACTTTATATTATGAACTAGTAGGTTACTAGTGGGTAACAGAGGCATATAAAGTTAGGTAACTCTTCCAAGGTAACTCAGTTAAGAAGTTGTGGAGTTGGAATGCAAAACCAGATAGCATAACCTCAGAGTGTTGATATCCTCTTGTGTTATATGCTGTGGGCTTTGTGGGAAGGTCCTACTTGGGTTTGGCTAGACATTTCCCTCCCTAGCTGTATGTTCTTTCAACACTTGGAGGATAGATCTGTAGGTAGCCTACTTGCTGTCAGTGAAATACAGAAGTAAAGGTGTGAGCTGAGTCAGCCAGTGGTCCTCTTGATACTTGGCCATGATGAGAAGTGTGAAATTATTATAGCAGCTTCTGCAAGGAAATTCCACCAGATAAACTCCATTTACTGCTCTTCTTGGGTAATAATGAAACCAAATGAGTTACCATTTTCTTCAATGATACTAGGATGCCTAAGTAAAGACATGGCTGTGGAATTACATATTTGGGATCAATTTGGGGGTTTACTATGTGCCATCAGTTTGATCCTGTATCAGATAGCTTAACATAATCTTCTGTCTAGCAAAATAATGGTATCTGTCCCCAATTTTTATTTTGAAGAGGACATTTGTTACATAATGTTTTTAGCACCAGGCCTTGCATTTGGGGCATAATTATTAGTCTTGGGTTTTCTTTCTTCTCCATCATCCAGGTTATTTCTCTTCCCTCTGAAATCTGAGAGCAGCTGGTACAAGGTGTTCACATACCTGTCCCATAGTAGAAAGGAAGTTTGGGCCACAGAGAATTCAGAGGACACATAGATTATATAGATTTACTTTTAATATTTGGTTAAGTTTGATACAGAATCTAAGACTGAGTAATAGTTTCTTGTGTTTTTGAGTGTGTGTGTGTGTGTGTGTGTGTGTGTGTGTGTGTGTGTGTGTGTGTGGAATTCAGGGTCTGGGTGGAAGCTATCCCTGCGATTTTTTTGCTTAAGGATAGCATGCTACTGTTTGAGCCACAGCAAGCCTTCTGGTTTCTTGGTCGTTTCCTTAGAGATAAGAGTCTCATGAGCTTTTTTGCCAAGGTTGGCTTCAAACTGTGATCCTCAGATCACAGCCTTCTGAGTAGCTAGAATCACAGGCAGGAGCCACTGGTGCCTGGTTCTGAGCAAACTTTTTTTTTAAATACCTTTATCAGGTGTGTGAACATATGTCATTTTTTTCTTTGTTGGAATCTCCATTCATAGAGAAGTGAGATCTTTTAGCCAGTAGGAAAGCCAATTTCTTCTCTACTTTAGCCCTTGTAGCCTTCTAGTTGAGCTGCCGTCTGAATCATCCTACAACCTGTTGCAGGGATCCTGGATCAAATTTGAATTCCATTTTTGGCTTCTATGCTACATCTCCAAGTTCTTGCTCTGTCCTCTCCCTCACCCAACACTGTTCATTCTTTTTCTTGCTTTATAAGAATTGATTTTTTTTCTTTTTTAGTGAGCAGGATTTTCTAACCTCTTAATCCTGAAGGTCAGTTTATCTAGAACTTTTCTAAAAAGCTCCCAATTGACTTTAAAACGATCTTTTCAGATTCCCCTTTGAGCCCAGAGACCTCCCCTTTTATTACTTGGAATCACCATTCTTATTTTAGAGTTCTATCATAGATTTTTTTTTTTTAGTAGCATACATGTTAGCATAGCCACTGCAGGGCCTTAGTTCAGCTCCTCTGACCCCAGGAGGCTGGCTGTGACCCTGCCCAGCATTCCCATATCCAGGCCCTGGGCCTGGCATGAACAGCTAGATCCAAATGGACATGAACTGCCTATTTCCACCACTTCCTTGATTGAGATCCTGTGAAGTTAGGTCATGTTACTTTGCATTTCCATGTAGGGTTTTGATACAAAGTAATTTTATTCAGTGATTCTTTCTAGCTATTCAGCTGTTATAGGATTGATGGCGCATTTTGATGTTTATGCTCTTAACATTTATTTTTAAGTTAAACAGCATTGTTATTTTGTTTTTGCTTATGCGAAGAGAGTAACTTGTCAGTAGTTGTCAAAACACCACAGAGAAGCTCATAAAATGTACATCTGATTTTTGTGCTTATAGGCAACTCTGAACCACATCAGAGTTTATTCCTGAAGAGATGAAATCTGTATTGAACATCCAAGGATAGAATGCATTTGAATTGCTCAGATTCAAATTTAAGAGGTCTTGAAAAATAATCCATAGCCCTCAAACTTTTGTTTGTTGAGTTCTGGGATAAAATAGGAGAGAGAGAGAGAAAAAAAAACCCAAAAGAGTGCAAATTACCTTTTTCCTTATTGAACTCAGGACCTCATGCTTGGTACACAAGCACTCTACCACTTGAGCTATAAATGTCCCAGCTGTATTTTGTCTGTTTTTTAATTTTCAAGATGAAGTCTTATATATTTTGCCTAGAGTTGGCCTTGGATCACAATCCTCCTATGTATTCCTTTTGTATAGCTTCTTTGACAGATATGAACCACTGGTAGGGGGATATAAGCCACATAGCTTGGTTAAGATCAGCTTTGACACTAGCTTCTCAGGAGGCTGAGATCTGGGGATCACTGTATTAAGTCAGCCTGAGCAGGAAGACGTCTGAAACTCTTACCTCCAATTAAACACCCAAAAGGCAGAAGTAAGAGTTGTGGTTCAAGTGGTGGAGTGCTAGCTTTGAGTATAAAAGCTAAGAGACAGTGTTTGGGCCCTGAGTTCAAGTCATAGAACTGGGGCATACGCGCACGCGCTCGCACACACACACACACACACATACACACACACACACACACACACACACACACACCCCCCACATCAGCTTTGTCCAGGTTACAATGTTTTAAGTGCAAGGGAAAATTAGGTGCTATTACTAGAAAAAGTTAGCAATGAGTAGAAGGTAAAAATCCAACATTCTATAATAGAAGTTCTCATGAGGGCTCTAGGTGGGGAGTTATTATAGCAGGGAGTTACTTGGTAATGAATAAAACTCATTTGTTGAATCTTTACAAAGGTTAGAGCAACAGAGGCTTTTCTTCTTCCGGTGTGTGTTAGCACTCAGCAAACGAATAGCTTTAACTTGTGCTTTCTGTGGCCTCTCCCTTCCTTTATGTGATGAGGACTTCTAAGGAGCTGCAGGAGAGTGTGGATGCAGGATGTAATACTTGAGCTGGCCCATGAGCTCCCTGCCTGAGGCCAACTCAGGAACAGACTATCATGAATCTTTTGTTTTCTGGAATGGAATCAAGAAAATTGTATGTGTTGTGTGGAAGTGTTCCGCCTAAAAGCTGCAGTCATAAGGATGCAGTCATACGACGTAATTTTCCCTGTCTTGACTTCACTTCTGACTTCCCTAGGTACGATGGTGGGAGACCACACCCGCCTGGAGTTCCACAATATCGAAACTGGTATCATGACTGAGAAGCGATACATCTCCGTTGTCCCATCCAGTTTCATCGGCCACTTGCAGAGCCTCATGTTCAACGGCTTGCTCTACATCGACTTGTGCAAAAACGGTGACATCGACTACTGTGAGCTGAAGGCGCGTTTTGGATTGAGGAACATCATCGCTGACCCAGTCACCTTCAAGACCAAGAGTAGTTACCTGAGCCTGGCCACCCTCCAGGCCTACACCTCCATGCACCTCTTCTTCCAGTTCAAGACCACCTCTGCGGACGGCTTCATCCTCTTTAATAGTGGTGATGGCAGTGACTTTATTGCAGTTGAGCTAGTCAAAGGGTAAGTGGAAGGGATCATATAAGTAAATCCACGTTGGATGTGGTTTTTTTTTTTTTTAAGACCTTTGTAAAATACAGACAGGAAGAACACTGTCCATTCTGTTTGATAACTTTAGTTCTTGCCCGGGTCTCATCAGTGAGGAACATCCATACAATGCTTAAGGTGGGAAAAGAGAGGGAGTTATAAATTTATTGGAAGATCTACCCAGCCAGATGTGGTAATGGATGCCTATGATCGATCACAGCTACTGTAGGCGGTAGAGGCATGAATTTTAGGCCAGCTTTGACAAACATGTAGTGAAACCTTCATCTTAACAACAACAACAACAACAACAACAACAAACCAGAGTGGTGTCATGGTCTTGTCACCCCAGCTGTGTTGGAAACATAAATAGGAGGATCACAGTCTTAGCTAATCTGGGCAAAAATGTGGTATCCTATCTAAAAAAACTAAAGCCAAAAGGGCTTGAAAACACAAATGGTAGAGTGACTGCGCAGCCAGTACAAGGTCCTGGGTTCAAAGCCCACTACTTTAAAATACAAAACCAAGATGGCCAGAGTGGGCAGTGCTAGTACACATGCATGAGGCCCTATATTTAATTACTAGTAATGTAAGAGAAAAATATTTTTAAACTAGTAAAGAAATACACAAATAAAATTCGTCCATTAAATTAATACAACCAGACTCTTTACTATAAAACACAATCCTTTAAAATTATAGGGGGCTACAGCAGTGTATATGACAATCATCTCAAGTAATTCTAATGGTTGCCACCACATTTATAACAAGACAAGAAATACATGTATTTTCAAACCTACTATGAGATCATTTACAATTTTTTTTTAATATAAATCTTCCCATTCTGCCAGACATTCTGTTGCTATGTGTTGGAAAGTGAAACAAAAAGCAAACACAAATCACCGTCGGTGATTGAAGTAATTTGAATGCTGCCCCCTAGTGTTACGCAGCATATTAGCTGCACTACTGTCTAGTCTGGGCAGTATTATCTGTAGAGGGAGAAGTAAGCTGATTAGAATGAAGTGATATATGTTTGTTGCTGACCATGGCAAAACCCAACTTGTGATTTCACGGCTGTAACATACCAGGTCAGTTTTGGAGCTCTGAAGCCCCTGACATCCATTCCACACACATTGCCCTAATCCACTTGAGGGAATCTCAATTTATGGTGGGGTTCTTGTCTCCCGCAGGTATATTCACTACGTGTTTGACCTGGGAAATGGCCCCAATGTGATCAAAGGCAACAGTGATCGCCCCCTGAATGACAACCAGTGGCACAATGTGGTCATCACTCGGGACAACAGTAACACCCACAGTCTGAAAGTGGACACCAAGGTGGTCACTCAGGTTATCAATGGAGCCAAAAATCTGGATCTGAAAGGTAAAGCTTGAGGCGTTCCTCACCACAGCAAGGCCGTCGCGAGAGGCAAACTATACATTGTAAATGCCATGAAATTTTTGGTGCATCATAAATACCTTTATTGAGCAATGCTAAATTATACCACCATGCCACTTAGTTTTCACATGAATGAACATTTTCTTGATGTCAGGATGGTAAGAAGAGTTGGGCACTGGTGACTTAGACCTGTAATACTAGTAATGCTAGTAATACTAGTCCTGTAATAGTCCTCTCAGGAGGCTGAGGTCTCAGGATTCTGGTTTTAAAGCTAGCCTCTTACCTCCAATTAACCAAGAGTCAGAAGAGGAGGTGTGGTTCAAGTGGTAGAGCCTCAGTTTGGGAGTGAAAAGTTAAGGGACAGCATCTAGACCCTGAGTTCAAACACCATTACCAGTATACACATACACAAAAAGTAGAAGGTCCTAAATAAGGTATAAAGGCTCGAGAATCTTACTTGAGGCATTTACTACCTCAGTGATTTTAGTAGAAGTTTCTCAGCCTTATTTAGCTTGTGTATATCCTTTAATTAAAATGGGAATGAGATTGTTTGGAGTTTGAATGGTATATCTGTAAAACTCTCAGCATATTATAGGTGAAAGCAAATAAAAAGCACTCAGTACAGGTTTATATTGTTGACAATGCCATTAAAGTAAGGTTTTAGGTGAGGAACGAACATGCAGGAGGTGGTAAAGGTGAAGAAAGGAAAGCTTATTGGTGTATGCTCCCGGGTGAACTCCCTGGTCAGGATCAGAGAGGTCGCCCAGAGTCTGGTTGTAGCAGGGTTTATATGGCAGGATCAGCAGGAACTTTTAGCACATAACTTGTTTGGTGAGTTTGAACAGTTTTGGGCTAGTACCCCTGAAGGACAGGATGACTCGGACAAGTGGTGTATAATTGGGACAGGTGGTATATAAGGAAGTGGCTTTTCTTAGCTATCTCTGCCCTCCAGTGCCTGTCGAACATTTGCCTCATCTTATGAGAACTATTTCTACGTTGTTGAATTGATATGTTGATTGAAACTTGTGGGATGAACCAGTCTGGTGGCTCCTCAGAAGGCTGAGATCTAAGGATCGTGGTTCAAAGCCAGCCCCAGCAGGAAAGTCCAGGAGACTCTTATTTCCAATTAGGCACCAAAAAAGCCAGAACTGACGCTGTGGCTCAAGTGGTAGAATACTAATCGTGAGCATAAAAGCTCAGAGACACCGCCCAGGCCCTGAGTTCAAACCCCATGACTCGCACACATGCACATGCACACACACACACACACACACACACACACGCACACAAAACCACCAACAAACTTGTGAGATGATGTGTATATAATGAATGCCATACAAGAGGTGTTGAAGAAGTGTTGGATTCTTTTCTTGAAATCTTAAAAATGATTAATCATTAGAAATAATCGGTATTAATTCTTGTTTTATCTCCCCCATCTAGGTAGGCTAACATTACCTAAGGAATAGTCTGAAATGCATTGGCTTTAGCTGACACACTTCCCTATCTCTCTGTCTCTTCTGTTACTTTTCCTTCTAGGTGACCTCTACATGGCTGGCCTAGCCCAAGGCATGTACAGCAATCTCCCAAAGCTCGTGGCTTCCCGAGATGGCTTTCAGGGCTGTCTGGCATCTGTGGACTTGAATGGACGCCTTCCGGACCTTATCAATGATGCTCTCCACAGGAGTGGGCAGATTGAGCGCGGCTGTGAAGGTAGAACCTCTCTTCTTTTGAAGCTACACCCTTCTTGCAAGCCCTGAGCCTCCTTGCTGCCTCTGCTGGCGCCTCTTTCTTTGTTCGGCCAATCCTCTCATTCCCATTTGCCATCTGTGTTTGTTTCGGTTTTTGCATTACCATTGGTGATCTCCTCTTGTCATTGGTTGAGAATGCCAGGCCCTGGGCTCCAGGCTTCAGGAATGTGTCTTCCCAGGATCACACACTTGCCAAAAAAAAAAAAAGAATCTTCCCTTGCAATGGTATCTGGCCTCTCCCAGTGTTTGCTTTTGTTTCTAGAATAGCTGAAAGGCTCTCAGAGACTTTTTAAAGGCAATTTCATCCATGGCAAGGGGTGGCTTTCCATGGGTTAATAAAACGCTTCTCAGTGTGGCGAATAATGACCGCATTGTTGAATGCAAATTCACCAGGAGATGGGAATTGATGTCTGAATGCCATGGCAATGGAAGGGAAGTAATATTTATTGAATACTTAGTAGATATCAGGCATTGTTCCAGTTGCTCCTCAGGGAGGTGTTGAGGAACATCTTGGGCTTGGATGTAAGAATGACCTATTTTCAGGGCCAGACAGTAAGTAACTTGTGTTAGGTAGGTGACAGTTTGGCAAGTTACTCAACCTCTCTAGGCTGCATATTTCTTCACCATAAAATTAGGCAATAAACCGGGCGTTGGTGGCTCACGCCTGTAAATAATCCTAGCTACTCAGGAGGCTAAGATCTGAGGATTGCGGTTCAAAGCCAGCCCGGGCAGGAAATTCCATGAGACTCTTGTCTCCAATAAACCACTCAGAAAACCAGAAGTGGTGCTGTGGCTCAAGTGGTAGATGCTCACCTTGAGCTAAGAGCTGAGGGATAGCACCCGGGCCCAGAATTCAAGCCCCACGACCAAAATAAATAAATAAGGCAATAAGACTTACCTTCAAAGGTCATATGAATACATCAGAAAAATAAAATGCCTGATATGTGGCTGGTATTCAATAAACATGGGATTGTTTATAAATAATCTCGTGTGAGCCATCTAATAGGATTGCCTGCTGACCCATCTAGCACAATAGACCAAGCTCAGCCGGTTTTTGTGGACAATCCAATCTCCTTTGAGATGTTAAAGGAATTTTACACATTTTTCCAAATCTCAACCCTTCTCTGCAACTCAAACAGTATAGTTTGGGCCAGCAGGGGGCAGCAATGAACATGTCTGCTGGGTTGGGTTGGCTGACAAGATCTACCTCTTCAGTCCTCTGGTTGAGTCTCACGGTCCCTTGTGCGATGTTTTCTTGCATCCTTTGTTAAGTTACCATGTCAAATCTGCTTATTCACCTCTTGTGTTCAACTTCATAGCTCACTCCTGTTTTTAACCAACTTCCATCTGAGCTCATTCATCCCTGTAAAAGTACATTTTTGGATTTTTGGAAGAGATTTTAATCAGCTTCTCAGTATGACTCACAGTGATGAGAGTTGGAAGAAGAGTAGAGTCTGACAGTTCCTATGGTCTACTCTAGTTTTCCTTCACCTAGGACTTTTTTTCATTCTGATAGCCTAATGTGTGTGTGTGTGTGTGTGTGTGTGTGTGTGTGTGTGTGTGTGTGTGTGTGTGTGTGTATGTGTAGGGAGACAAGTATAGAAACACTTTATTCAACTCAGTTTTTTTTTGAGGGAGGTTCCTTGGCCTATTCTTCTTCTTCTTTTTTTTTTTAAATGATAAAAGTCAAGGCTAGATTGGGCTATCTACAGCATTTGGAATTAAATTGTCTTACTTGAGAAGACCGTGGAGTGATAGTAGGTTCAGCTATCTTGGAATAATTAACCAAATCAAGTTAAATAACAAAATAAAAGTACGTAGTAAGTTAACACCAGTGGCTCATGCCTATCTGAGGAGCATGGTTCAAAGGCATCCTGGTCAGACAAATCTGACAGACTCAAATTAACTAGCAAAAAGCCAGATGTGAAAATGTGGCTCAAGTGGTAGAGTGCTAACTTTAAACAGAAAAATCTAAGCAAGAACATGAGGCTCTGATTTCAAGTCTCAGTACTGGCACATAACAACATCAACAACAACAAACACATTTTTAAAAGCATAAGGCTCTATATAAAAGCTAATTTTTAAAATCATATGATTTCATTTATTCTGGCTGAAAAGCCAGGAGGTATCACCACTTTAACTGTACAGTTACATTGCCCAAACATCTATCACCTGTAAATTAATCATTCCTAATATCTAATAGCAGCAAAACTTAATTTTCATTTTATATTTTACTTCATCCAGTAGATCTCAAATATGATCATTTCAGCCTATAGTTGACTAAACTTATCAATAGCTATTTAATATTTTGATCATATTTAGCCTCTAATATTATGCATATTGCAGCATACCTCAGTTCCAATTACAAATTTTTAAAGCACATTTTAGCCACATGTATCTTTGACTGCTCTATCAGAAGCATGGCTCTCTAGAATATAAAAATCAGGGTGCTAAGAAGTATAACTGGAGTATTAGATTAAGAGGGGCCTAAGCTCACTTTTACAGAATGTGCAGTATGGAGGGGAGAATGGACCCTGCTTAAGAGAGCTTTGAGAGAAGCCAGGAGCACATTAGCGAGAGGAAATTACCTATCAATTGGGGAAATGTTCCCATTCTTGCCTGCAGTTCTGTGTGTAGTTCAACCTGACTCATCCCATGCATTATGGTGGGTTCTGACTTTCCTCTAAGTATGGGTGATTGTTCAAAGCCGGATATTGTGACTTGATGGCTCCCCCATCCACATCTATGGCAGCTCCCATGGGTCTAATAACACTGCACTCTATTGCCATGGAGATAATTATGATGGTTGCCCATTGAGCATTATGACTGCCCTACTGGGTGGGACGAAGTGGAGGGCTGAGTGCTGGGGGAAGAAGGCCCTTGTTTATTGTACACAGATGACATAGATAATTAGCCTAAGTGGCTAGAAAAATAGCCAAAAAGTGGGTGTAGGCATAAATTACTGTCATTGGAAATTTGCCCTATTGTGAATAAGCCTTCATGAAGGATCCCAGGAGTTCTTTAGGGTCCTGTGGAGATGAATCTGTGGAAGACAGTGGGAAGGAAAATAGAGCACCCCAAACATTGTCTACAGTGAGGTGTCATTGTCTTTCAGCATCTTTTGTATATATGTGTGACTCCCAACAGGCCTTTGGGTATTAAACAATATGGAAAACATAAAAAATAACATGCATATCATGATTTTTTTATGTCTAGGGACAGAAGAACAAACAAAACTTAAAAAACTAAGACCTGGGTTTCTTTAATGACAACTATGTTTCATGATTATTTATTTAGGTTACTAGGATATATCATGTGTTCCTCTTAATATCCTTAACAATGCCATTTCAACATCCTCAAGTAGTCAATGTATTATTTTTCTTGAGCTATCTGAGTCCAGAATTATTTTTACAATATTCTATGGGTCTCAGGGTTTTTTTTTTTTTTTTTTTTGTAGCAGAGAAAACCCTTAAAGTAGGTTTTGATTTGGTATCTCTAATATCACCAGTATGTAAAATTTAGAAACTAAGCATATTTTCTAGCCAGCTTTTAACTGTGACTTTTGGCCTCTGGAATGTGGCTAGGATTTCTTTAAATCCTGCCTGGTTTCTTTAATGCTTGGCTGGTACAACTCTTACCCTGTGTTGATACTGAGGCCAACTTTGCTATATAGACCAACACCCTGTTATTTAGAAATGATATCCTGTCATCACAGATGATAAACATCTGAGAAAAACGTGCACTTCATGTACATAAAAAGGATCTTGGTTTGGTGCCTTTTTTGCCCACAAACTTTTAGATTTGGCTATAAGATGAACCAACTAGATACGTTGACTTTCTCAAATCAATCACCTTGATAGAAATGCCTACATTAGAGGTGCAGCTGTGGCTCAAGTGGTAGAGTGATAGCCCTGAGCAAGAACAAACAAACAAACAAAAATCCAAAGCCCAGGGATAGTGCACAAGCCCTGCGTTCAAGCCCCAGGAACACTGTGCCCTTATATCCCCCCCCCCCAAAAAAAAGTCTAGATTTGGTGCCAGTTTCTTTAGTGGCATTTTCAGGTGGGTACAAGAGGTATTTCCAAGTGACTCTTTCATCCTCAACTTGTAAATGTTCTGGGTTATTTTTGTGGGTTCTGCCTTTCGGTCTGGCTGGACGGCCTGGGGTTGGCTCTGAGCGTGTGGGAGGGCTCTTGTCACGCATCGCTTGCTTTGTCCACTGTCTCCTTGCTCCTGCTCTGCTGACTTGGCTCTCAGGAGGCCTGCTCTACCCTGGTCTGCGCGTCCCCTCGTCTGTGCTGTCTCTTGTGACCCTGTCCGGCATTATCAGTTGTCTGTTTGAGTGATGTTGGTTATGCACACTGCATTTCTCGTTTCTGTAATGATATGTGGTTGATTCTTCCTCTTACTAACCTTTGGTTATTGTTTCCGCTTTTCCTGTTCTTTTGCTAACAAAGTTGCGTTGACCAAAGCTGACCTGCAAGGTAGAGAAGGCTCTTGTTCCCATTTATACTTTGGACTGAAAGATGCCCTGTGTGACCCGTGGGGGTCTTTACATGAGAGGGCTTCGAGCTGTCCCACTTCCCACACAGCGGCTACTGTGGGGAGGGGGCTGACAGCAGTGTTCTTCTACAAGGGTGACAGAAAACCAATTCAGTGCATGGCGAAGAACGTGCACAGAGGAGAAGAGCTCGTGGAGAGGATGGGGAGGTGGGCCCAGAAGAAGTATGGCCTCATTCTATGAGACCGCCACCTCCCAGAATCCCTCTAGAATCCCTTCTAGAAAGGGATTAATGGCCCTAAGAGGGGTTGTTGTGGGGATCTGGAGTCCTTTCGTTCACTCACCATAGAGAGAGGGCAGCACTTTAAAGAAGAAGGAAAAACAAAAGCCACTGGAGTTCTTAATTTATTATTTTTCTAGGTCAGGAAGGTCTTCTAGAGCAGAGCATGTAATTGCTTGAGTCTTATGAAACAGCCCCTGTCATACAATATTCACTCACTTTTAAAGAAATATTGTGGTTTTTTTAGGCACTTGCGAGATATTAGTACCATTAAAATCTTCCAGAGATTTATATTTCCCATTGGGGATTTCAGCTGGGCACTGTAATTTCCTGTTTGGTGATCTAGGGCTAAAGGGTCCTTTCGTGGAAGAGGAAGATGCGTGGGTTCTATCCTGAATTCCCTGTAAAATGCCAGCATGGAGGGATGCCAGTGAGGATCAGCAGGAAGGGTTTCCTCTGCCATTCAGAGAGCCACTCAGTGAAGTCAGAAATGGCTCACTGGTCTTGTTGGGTCAGGCTGCTTTGACTCAGAATAACAAGGGAAGAACAAGGGCATTTTCCCTCTCTTGCAGCTATGAGTAAGAAGGAAAGACAGTCTCAGAGGGCCTCTGCAGGGTTTTCTATCAACAACAAAAAAAATGGTTAGAAGTGGGTAAGGCAAAGGTAGCTTTCATAAAGTGGCTATCTCAAAGATCCTTTATGGGTGCTGGGAAGGTGGCTCAGTGGTAGAGTGCTTGCCTTGCATGCATGAGGCCCTGGGTTCAATTCCTCAGCACCACATAAGCAAAAAGAAAAAAGTTGGAAGTGGAGCTGTGGCTCAATTGGTAGAGCGCTAGCCTTGAGCTGAAGAGCTGAGGGACAGCACCCAGGCCCAGAGTTCAGGCCCCACGACCAGACCCACCCCCCCCACAAAAAAAGATCCTTTATGTTACTATGACTTCTTTCTTATATGCCATAGTACCTAGCTAGGAGGAAAATCTATCTCTTAGGAGGACAAATAAGATTTCTCCATAGTTATTTTTATTGAATGTAATTCTTTTCTCTTCACCTTTCCTTGGAAGATATTCTGATAGATTAAAATTAATGGAAAAAGCCAAACGAGATGAATACTTTGAAATGCATTAACACTTTACAGTGACATTCAGTTTCAAAATATGCATCCTCATTTGGTAATACTGTTGATTTTAGGCGTTTTGTTCATTTGTTAAAAACAGATGCAGTGCACACTACTCTAGAAAGGGAGGGCGGGATTTGATCTATAATGTGAGACACAATGAAGTTGTTGACATTTCTTCAGACCAAATCCAGGAGATGTCAACTATCAGCGAGGTGTCTGTGGCTCACACCTGATATCTTAGCTGCTCAGGAGACCAAGACCTGGAGAATCACCGTTCAAAGTTGTAAGACTCTACTTCTAATTAACCAGCAAAATATCAGACTGAAGCCATAGCTCAAGTAGTAAAGTATCAGAGAAAAGCCAAGTGAGAATTTGAGGCTCTGAGTTCAAGCTCCAGGAAGGAAAGAAAAGCAGAGAAGAGAAGAGGAGAGAAAGAGAGAGAGGAGAGGAAATAAGAAGGAAGGAGGGAGGGAGGGAGGAGGGGAAGGAAGGAAGGAAGGAAACTACACAACTACAAACCAGAATCTTCAACTTTGAACTCTAATTTATAACTTCAAGGATTTTGACTCTCCAGATCCCAACATGAGCACCTCGTAAAGGCACAATAATAGGAGTGTTCCCATTTAAAGGAAGAAATAGTTTAGAGCAAACATACAATAAAGTTATTAGATTGATCTCTAGGCTTATTATATTGTTTACCAAATAAGACCATTTGGGTCATTATTAGTTGCCCTTTTATAGAAGCAGTCTAGCCAAAAGTATGAATTGTAGGTTACCATTCTGTTGTCACAAACTTCCTTCCATTCTTGTAATAACTTGACAGCCCCTAAGTTGGTGGCAGGAACTGCCCTTCTTTGTAATTACTTTGGTTCATCTTCCTTTTTTCCTATTTTTCAACAAATGAGCTTTTGGATGCAAATGCTTTCAGCTTTAATTTTCCTGACTCTGAGGTATATACCATTACTCATAAGCTGCCTCTTCCAGCTATAACCTGTGGGCAAAGATAGCTCTAATTACCATTATATATGGAATACAGAAAAAAAAACAATATGACAGGAAAATAAGGCAATGGGAAATGTAAAGGCAAATGTATTCAAAATGAAATATTACAATGAGCCATAAAGATGAATTTTAAGCCAGATGCTGGTGACTCATACCTACAATCCTAGCTATTCAGGAGGCTGAGATTTGGGGATAGCAGCCCAGGTAGGAAAAGAGACTTAGCCCCAATTAACCACAAAAAAAGCCAGAAGTGGAGCTGTGGCTTGAGTGGTAGCCTTGAGTGAAAGAAAGGCCCCAAACTCAAGCCCTAGCACTACTGCACGTGCATACTTGTGCGCATGCACACGTGCTTACACACACACAAATGCATTTCAATCTGATTGATGGATTGAGTTTTCTTGTTTTTGTTGTGCTCTTTTTAAATGAAATATAGTGTCAGTTTAAGAGAAATACAGTGTCAACCCATGTGTTGGGTTCTTAGGTAATAGATGAGCTACATGGATGATTTCAGTCTCTACAGAGATATAGTCTCTGAAATCAAATAATCAGTAAGACAGCCAATATGTACACTGCATGGGAAGACTGCTGTCCTGGAGCTGTGCATCCTGAGAGCCAATGAGCATGGAAGAAGTTGGCTAGACTCTAGCTGGGAAGGTGATCAAGTAGGGTGGCCCAGGATTTCTTGTTAGTCAAGAAGGACAAGAATATTTGAAGGAGATGAACAGAGGAACTCAGTTTAAAAGCTTGACTGATTTGGGGAACTATACGAAGTTCAACTGAGTGCTAAGAACTGGTGACTTACATCCATAATTATAGCTTCTCTCATAGACCGAGTTCTTGAGGATCATGGTTTGAAACCAGCTGTGGCAAGAAAGACCCTGAGACTCCTATCTCCAATTAACCACCAGAAAACCAGAGATAGAGCTGTGGGTCAAAGTGGTAAACTGCTAGTCTTGAGCAAAACTGTTCAGCAACATTGCCCAAGCCCTGAGTTCAAGCCTCATAACTGCCACCACCACAAAAGTTCAGTTGGACTGAATTAATGTCAATGTGACGTGGTGATAGCAGATGACATGGAAGAGTCAGATGGCACAGTTTTGTTGTAAAATGTTAGATTATCCTGAGGATGATGCCTTAATTGACGCAGGACAGAGATTCCGATTTGATTGGTATTTTGTCAGGATGACACTGACATTCCCTAGTGGAAAAAAAAAGAGCAGTTGCAGGAACTGAGCCACTGGGCAGCAGGGCAGGACAGAGAAAAAGAGATCGGGTCCTTGGACTCATCTTTACCTGGCCAAGAAGGGGAAGTAAGTCTCCCTCACAGATGAAACCTTGTAGGTCTAGGATGAAAATGAGCTCTTGTTTCTGTTTTCCCTATCTTTCCTTGCTGGGCTGTTCATCTAGTTACTAGCTGACATAGTTATACATTATGACAAGAATTTATGACCTCCGGAGAGCAAGACAATCCATCGAGGTACAGTGGAAGGTGGACCAAAGACGTGTATTTACGCTATGTACACCTGCGAGGGGTCCTGAGACTACCTTGTTCTGGGCTAGATACCCAGAACCAAGGGCAGCCTCAACCACCAAGCCTCCAACCGGCAGCCCTGACCCCCCACCTTTATTAGTTGGTCTGCAAACCTCCAACCCCAGACCTCCAAAGCTCCAAACCTCCAAAGGGGAGGCTTTCCCTTTCTTCCCCTCCTCCTCCTCTGCAGGCCTCTGCGCTCTCCCCAGGCCTGCCCTGCCCCGCCCTGGCAGGCTTTCCCCCCTACCCTCTTCTCCTCTACTCCCCTCTGAGCTCCAGTTTTTCCCTTACTTTCCTCTCCTCACGACTCTAGATCTCCTCTGGATCCCTCTCCCCCCAGGACTCCTGGTCTCCTCCAGACGGTTTCCCCTAACCCCTTATATATACACACAGCCCCTTCCCCACTAATGGCTTCAAACCGCCATTCATGCTCCTCCCCCAAGCTGCTCCCCAATAGGCAGCTCACCCAATCCCAATAGGAAGCTCACCCCCGCCAGTAGCATGCCCCGCCCCCTTCCGGTGGCATGCCCCGCCCCTCCGGCAGCACGCCCCCCCCACTCCGCAATGACGTCAGGCTCGGTGGGTGGCCCGGTAGGTCAGTGGAGCAGTCAGTGAAGCTCGCTTCTTGATGCCCCGCCCCCTCCAGCGGGCCGGACCCTGGGGCCACGCTGACTATTGGGCCCTGCTGATTATCCGGGCCACACGGGTTATTACTAAGATGTGTCATAAAGGAAGAACCTCACTGTCTGTCCTGGATTCAGGCTAGACTCTGTACCTCTCACTTTAGAGGGGGTTGTGGGAGCTGTCCCTGGTTCCTGCTGGAAGCCATGGAGATGCCAAATTGATGAGCTGTAGCCCTCCTACAGAGTACTTTGGCTAGCTTGAAGAAATCTATGGAGCTTTGAGAAGGAAGTTGCTAATTCCTGTTCATTTTCATGAGGGATATTACTGGAGAGGAAAGGAATCTCTAAAAGCTTGTCCATGGAAGACCCTTAGTGTAAAAGCAATGCTTAAGTTTTGCCATCTGGAGAGAGACAGATGACTCTTCATTTGGTTAAGGGATTCATCAGAATAACTGCCCCTGCATTTCAGATAATGAGAAGGTGAATGAATTAGTTTCTAGAAGTCTTAAGTTTCCCTCTGTCCAGATGTGGGCAGACAGGTAAAGGAATCTTGGATTGATGCACTCTGGGGGTGAAATGCTAGATATTTTGAGGAAGTCAATTTATTGGGATTCATTACTTAGAACATCTGGGGATTCTTTTATGGCATTTTTTGACAAGCTTTTAGTAGTTAAAGGACATTTTAATTTTCTACTTTTCTTTATTGTGAGGAATGTAGATAGTTCCTCCACTCTATTTTCTTCCCCCAAAGCTAAGGGCTGACTCACGGTTCCCATTATATTTTATATAATAAAATGTAGCACTTCACGTAATAGAAATCAGTTATTCAGAAGTGATTTGTTTACCTTATGAGAAATGGTGGAAGAGGTAGGAATTAAACCCATGTACATCCCATCGTGGGTTTGTTTCTGTCCCTCAATTTTGTGTGGAGATCTGTGTAGGAGATCTCTATAAACCTGACTTACTTTTCCTTAGACTAACTTTTCTAGACTAACACCAACTTGAATGGGAAGAAAGTTGAATTTTCCTGTCTAGTTGAACTGTTTATGGCATTTATTGAAAGTCTTTATTCAGGTACATGCTAAGAATTTAGCAAATTCGAATTCCATCATGACCATGATTTTTCATGGGTAGATTCCACTTCATGATGAGCTTGCTTATATATCTCATTTAATCCTCATCCCCATGTGAAGGAGTAGCATGGTGTATCTGTGTGGGGAGACTGAGTTTAGGTAGCCAGGCCAGGGTTACATTGCTAATAAGTGACAAAACTAGATTAAAGCTTATAATCATTTTCCCACTTTATCATGTGGCATGTCTCTGAATTTATTTCTGAAGCAGAAATTATAGGTGGTCCAAGACTGAGAGTACCCTTAACCATAGAAAGTTTTTCTATCAATATTTTAAATAATGTCTGTGTGATATTTGCACAATGTTTATTAAGGCAAAGTGTAATTTCTTTTTGTTACATCTGGCTTTTGAAAGCACTTTCTTCCTTTCCACCCCTCTCCCTACTTTCTGTTGCCCCACTGGGTAATTATAGCAATGCTGAGAGATAAATGAGTAGCTCACAATGAGGCCTTAGTTTAGACTTTTAAAATGGCATTGATTTGTGAGGGTTTGTTCGTGATTTCTTTAAAAAAAGAAAAAGGGTGGTAGGGTACGCTGGTGCAAATCCCAGCACTTAGAAGGCCCCTGAATGATTGTAAATTGGAGGCCAGCTTGGTCTACACATTGTGGCTTTCAAACAACAAAAAACTCTAATAACAAAAAAGAGAAAGGAAGAAAGAGAGGAAGGAAGGAAGGAAGGAAGGAAGGAGAGGGAGGGAGGGAGAGAGGGAGAGAGAGAGAACGAGAAAGAAAGTAAGGAGTGATCTCATCATTGGGCCTTTATGACCCAGATACCCTTAAAAAAAGGATGTATTGAGCAAGAAGTCTTTGTAGTACCTGTCATCCCCTCCTTTACATCTACCATAACCAAGACTGGCATGGACTCCAGCCCACCTTTTATCATGGAAAAGTTGCAAGGTAAATCCCTTTCCTCTTAAGGTAGAACCATTATCTTCAGTTCATTAACCACTGAGGACTGCTCCTTGTTGGAGCTGGTACCAACTGTGTTGGAGAACCTAGAATTCAAGAGATTTCTAAGAATTCTACAAGCCTGTGGACATGGTATAACTTGTTATAGCTTCAATTTGGTGACACTGGGAGCATATTTTACTGCTAAAATCAACGCATTAAGATAAACTAGTCTTTGTCATAAGGTGCTGGATATTAAACATCTATTGTTGATCAAGATTGTTGAGTTAAAGATTTGGTGAAGGCAATTTTAGTTTCAACAAATTCCCATGTCCACCTTCAGATACTTTATACCTAATCTATCATAGAGGGCTGAGATAATTGAAAAGAATTGAAGATTAGTCAGTAATCTTCATTTTAGATATCATTGTTGGTCTTCACTCATCATCCTGATGATGATGTGACTTTGAACTTCTGTTTGTGAAGCCTCAACTAAACATTCTTGGTTAAGAGTAGTTTTGCTGCCTTGCTGAACATTGACAAGACTGAGGTTCTGCCTTCAAGGTAAAAAAAAAAAAAATAAAAAGGATTGTTGCTGGTATAGCAATATTTATGCATTTGCAATAGGGACATTTATGAGGTAGGTTAGGTGAAGTCCTGCCCAGGCAATAATGTAGAGAAATTACACTGTGATGCTAGTGTCCTTTGCAGGTTGCACTTCAACTTTAAGGATCTGCAAATACAAAAAGATACTGAGACAACTTTTGATGTCTGTGTCTGACGCGGAGGTGTATTTGAAGAGTATCAGGCACGAAATGGCAATATGGGACAATGCTTACAGAGGAGAAAACAGTCCCAGATTCAAGAACCATGAGAAGTTTGTCACAGCTGTCAAATCATCATCTGACAGCAACAACAAAAAATACAGAAAAGAAACAAGACACAATTTTATGGTTCTCAGTAAAGTAGTAAACAGAGAAGGGGGTTAGAAATGGAAGTATTAACCTCACTGTCAGCTTGTTTTGTGTTTTCAGGCATCCTTTGATTTGCCCTGTTACTTTCTCTACTATATGAAGAGAAGTGACTATCATTTCTCAAATGGAAATGTGACATTGTGAACCTTGATTATATATCGAATCCAAAAGTGGTACACCCTGTCTTTATAGAGGTATTTCTTGGCCTCTCTGAAGTTTTCATCTACCAATAATAATGATGAAAGGATTGACTTTGTTCATATATAATCCTTAAAGGTTTGTGTTACCTTGAAATGTCTAAAATTTGACATTGATTTGGCAGAGTATATTAGAAAAAGTAAGATTATTTAGATCTTCTTATGAATTTAATAGTTTTCTGTTCACATAATTGGACAAAAGTAGATACTCCTGTTTAGCTTTAACTGAAGTTTGAATTATAATGGCATTGGAAATTATCCTTTTAAATCAATCCACATCCCTATCTTAAAATATCTTAAAAGAGCTTAGCTTAAAATTGTCTTATCTTTCTCTAGTTGTAGGTTAGAAATACCTTATTTAAATTGCTTTTGTTAAACCAATGGCTCCACAATTTCTTCTGCTTTGCCACACAGAGAAGAGGGCTGTAGAATTAGCATAAACTCAAGCCTCATCTGACTACTTGCTACCTCTAAGAGCTTGAAGAAATTCATGTACCTCAGTTTACTTTTGTGAAGTTCTTGCCTTCTGCATTAACCAACAGCCAATTATTTCCCAAATCATTTATTTCTTCCATTTCCCTTTTTCTTTTTTTTTCTTTTATTTGTCAGCTGTGGGACTTGAACTCAGGGCCTGGGTGCTGTCCCTAAGCCTCTTTGTACTCAAGGCTAGTGATTTACCACTTGAACCATAGCTCTGCTTCCATTTGTGAGTGGTTACTTGGAGATAATAGTCGCATGGGGACTTTACCTGAGCTAGCTTCAGACTTTGATCCTCAGATTTCAGCCTCCTAAGTAGCTAGGAATATGGGCATGAGCCACCTTGGCACCCAGCATTATCTTTTAATACTGGTTCTTTAGCATGTACTTAGAAACATTAACTGACTTATTATGGTAAACACACTTAGGACTGTGTATAGCATATAATAAATATTATGTGAGAATTA
Source organism: Dipodomys spectabilis (assembly GCF_019054845.1). NCBI lineage: Eukaryota > Metazoa > Chordata > Mammalia > Rodentia > Heteromyidae > Dipodomys > Dipodomys spectabilis. Next base: position 16,047,095 of record NW_024870834.1, on the reverse strand, counting down.
TGGTTGAAAGTATCGTTGAAACTCCCTGATCCAGGGCATGTTTCTTTTCTTATTGTTGTTGAGTCATTGCTAGTATGTGTATATTATACAATATACACTGCTTTGAAATGAATGTGAGTTAAATAAGGTGAAGTAAAATTCTGATCTAGAATGTGTTCTGGATTCAAAACCAAGTTCTCTTTCATTCAACACTTAGTGATTTCAGACTAGGCCAGGCTTGTGTTCACAAAGGGGTCCTTTGTCTCTGCTTCTGGCAAGACTGAATGCAGCCAGTGGTTAAATCAGAAGAGGAAAGAATTGTGTGCAATGAAATTCCATCCATTCTGAGCCTATTTTTTAAGACATTTGGCTTCAAGCAAAAGATTGTTTATAGTAGCTGATTTTGATAAATTCTAAGTAATTAATTCTAGGTAAATAAATTCTTGATAAATTTTTGTTAGGAAAGTCGTTTTTGTCTTAAGTCCTAAAGTAATTCATTCATTCTTCCTTCCCTTCTTCTCTTCCTTCCCCTTTTCCTCCTTTCTTACCTCCCTTCCCCTCTCCTTTCCTTCCACTCTTTCATTCCTCTGTTCTTTAATCCTTCAATAACATTTCTTGAGTCCTTACTGCATTCCAAATACACCAGGAATTAGGGATATAAAGGTGAATGAGAGAGGCAGGGCTTCAAACTTAATTTCATTGTGATATGCCAGACAGTAAAGAAATTACTGGTACTGTGATACCTCACATCTGCTGGCTCACTTTCTCAGGGTCTACACAGTAGTCTTCACATAGAAAGGACCTAACCAAAGCGTGTTACATGATTTCTGACAACACACACAGAAGTCAATCTTTTAATGAGAAATCCTAAAAAGATAACACAATTAGAAGATTATAGAAGCAGACAATGATGCAAAATCATAAAATGCTAAATTAGATACTATACAAAGAAACACATAATGCAGATTGTAAGAGCTGTGGCCACCAAGAATGAGGAGAATTCTTTTTTTGGAGTGACTGGAGCAGGTTTTCTTAGGGAGAGGTGTTGAGGCTGGTCCTTAGAAAAGAGTTAAAACATGGCAGTTAGAGGGGAGGAAAAAAGCCTGGCAGAAGTCTTTGTCTTCCGATTCAATCAACATGCAAAGAGTTATTGTGTTTCCCCCAAGTTTTTGCCTTTCAAGAGAAAGCCTTCCATGTGTGGCTGATTCTTGAGTACAATTGAATTACTAGTCCATTGTCTGGTTAGAGCTGTTTGGTCAGGGAGTCCTGTGGACTTCTCAGAAGCTTTTATCCTCTGAAAGAAGCTGTCCTGATTTGCCATTGTTAATGAAACTTGTCTGACACAATGCTCAGGTTTAAGACCCACTGAGAACATGACCATGTTCCTCCTTTCATCTCTCCATGGGGGAAACACATGGAAAATAGGACTTGCAGAAACCCAGCAGCAGTGCCGTTTCCCCCCAGTGTTAGTAATGGTCTTGAACCTTCTTAAGTCATCCTAATAGCTTTGTCTTAGGGAGTGACGGCTTTTACTGTTTCCACCCTTCATGAATAAATACAAAATGTCTCACCATCCAGAGGCAAATACTTTGTAGTCCTGTATCTCTTTGGAATGTCCATGCTTATATTTTAATATTCTGTACCTGTGTGAGGCTAAGCTTGGAAATCTCAAAATTTGCAGTAATTACAATGGATACTCCCCCCACCCCACTCAGCCAAGTATTGCTATGCCATTAGTTCTTGACTAATACATTTGATGAGTCAAATGTATCAGCCTTGTTTGCTGAAGCTGTCTGGGAAAGCCATGAAGGTTTGTGAATGAATATTAAGACATCTCCAAAGGTGTAGGTGGGTTGTATAATCTCAAAGTTCAGGCAGAAATGAGGAGAAAAATAGAATGGAAAAAGAGAGATGCCCAATTAGCAGAAAGATTTTAAGGCTGAAATCATCAGTTTGTAAATTTTCTACTCATAATCAGAAAATAATTTTGAGGAAAATTGTATGGCTCACGTTCATAATCCTAGCTGCTTGGAAGGTGGAGATTGAAGTGTTTGTAGGTTGAGGCCAACCCTGGGCGGGGTGGGGGAGTTGAGCAGGGGAGAGGGAAATTCACAACCAATCAGGCATGAGCCTGTCATCTCAGCTACAAGAGAAACATGAATAGGTGTATCACAGTCCAGCCTGGCCCACGCGTAAACTAAAGACACTTTTAAAAAAATGGCTAGGGGTACGGCTCAGGTGGTAAAACACTAGCTTAGGAAGGAGAAGGTCCAAATTCAAATACTGCAAAAGAAAGGAAAAAAAAAAAAGAAAATGATGTTGAGAATTCCTACATAATTGGTATAATAAATTACCTGCGTGTGCCATTATACTCTTACAGATCATAAGCATATGAAACACACAAAATAAAAATAATAAAGATAGGAATGAAAAGCATCACACCATTGCATATCCAAACAATGCTCTGTTGCGTTCTGTGGGCTATGCATACTGCACTTACAAGGACATGCTTCTAAAATACCTGAGCAGAAACAAGGTGTACTAGGATAGTCCTCACACTTTAGACTGGGTCAGAATTTCCTGGCAGCTGGTGAAGACAGATTTTTATCCTCTGCCATCTTTTCTAGTTCATCAGAGTTGAGATAAGGGCTGAAGAATGTCTGTTTCTAAGACATTTCCAGATGTTACTGCTCTGAGGATTTCACCTTGAGAATTGCTGTGTATTTTAAGTTAAGTCTTGGTAAGGCAGACATCGCCATGTTTTGAAGAAGTAGGTGGCCTTGGGCAAATCATTTTCCCTCCCTAAACTCAGTTTTATAGATTACGAAGTAGAAGTCATACTAACTACTGGTTAGCATCATTGGAGAATTTAAGAAGGCATGGTGGGTAAATTGCTTGCTATCTAATGCTGATCACCCACAAAACACAGTACATGTTGGGTTCTTTCTTCTCTATTTGATCATGAAACACCTTTTAAAAAACTATCAGAGTAGACTTAGGGACTTTGTTTCGTAAACAAACATTGTATCATATTATATTACAATCATGAGAATACAATTTTCCACTCACTTCAGCTTTATTCATGAACAAAAACTGTGCTCCAAATGAAACATCTTTCTAGTTGAAGGTTTAAGACAAAGCTCTTTTGCCAAGTCTGCCTACAGGAGAACAGTGTGTTCAGCCCTCTCCCCTCTGTGTGTAATTGTTGATATTTCGTGGCTAAGTGTGGATTTCTGTCATCTTTTGTATATATTGACTCCTTATTGCATGTGATTGAGTTGCCAGTTTTTGGTGGTTGTGTTTTTGAGTGGATGGGGGCATGAGGATGATAAGTTTGGTTGATTTCTTTGAATGCAACTAATGTTTCATCCCTCTCTCTCTTTCTTTCTCTCTGTCTCCTTCTCCTCCCCCCTACTTCTTCTTATGTATTACTAGGACCTAGTACTACCTGTCAGGAAGACTCATGTGCCAACCAAGGAGTTTGTATGCAGCAGTGGGAGGGATTCACGTGTGACTGCTCTATGACATCTTATTCTGGAAACCAGTGTAATGACCGTGAGTACTTCCTTTTACACGATTTATAGATTGAACAGATTTGGATACACCTTAAGGAACAATATGTTATAAAAAGGTGGTTTATATGAAGTATTCACAAATAAATATCTCCCCCCCCCCCCCCCCGCCCAGGAACTTGGAAAGTAAATGACTAGTATGTTTGCTCTAGTAAGAGCAAAGAGATAATCATTGTTCAATAACACTTTGCCTTTTTTTTTTTTTGGTTGTTGTTAGATTACACTTTGTCTCATTTTTTTTTTAAATTTAATTTAATTTTATTTGTGAACATACTGTACAGAGGGGTTACAATTACATGGGCAGGATAATGCATACATTTCTTACCAAGCATTGCAGACTCCTCCTTTGGTTTACCCTTCACATCCCTTCCCAGCCTCCCCCCTCCCCCCAATCCCAATCCTTCTCCTTCTCCCCCTTCCCCCCCCCCGTCTCATTTTTTGTTAGATTAGAATACCCATGATTGAGAAACAATTTAGGTTATGTTTCTTATATAAAGAGTTAACTTCTTGATTAGTTGAAACAGCTGAATAATAATTCTAAGATCCCATTTGCGTTGCCTAGAATTTAGAGGGTATTTGAAGACTACAGTTATTTTCTCAAAATGTTTGAATTTAGAGGATTTATTAGTCTCTCTATAGGATAAAGGTATTCAAGAGTTTTTCTTTCCAATTAGAAAGTTTTGATGTTCTTGTAGGTCTTTCCAAATTTACTTGTATTTTTGCTTATATACACATAGCTATTGTTTATATATTTATTTGTATTTTCTGAATGCAAAATATCTATTTTATCTATCATATATCTTCTATTACCTATCTGTATTAGACACATATTGGAATAGATTCTTTTTTTGTCTACTAAGGATGGTCAGGCATGTCAAAAGCCTTAGTTCTAAGAAAGGACTAATTTCCCCAGGGAACTGATTTTGTTGCTAATGGTAGAGATATTTAAATGTTGTGAGCATCTATAATCTGTCTCCCCACTTCCTTCTCATGGTATTTTCCCAACATGGCCATTTTAAAGATGAGCAAACACTTGGTAATTTGTTTGGGAAGAGAACCAGATTCAGTAGGACGGGCTAATCTGGTCTCCTGAATTTTTAACATAGCCTTTATGATAGGAGTTTGATTTACGACGTAGTCTTACTTGGTTTTGTAAGAATGCTCATGATGTCACTGAAGCAAAGAGTGAGGTTATCCGATGAGATGCCACAGGGAAGAGTAGCCAATTGCAATGCAGTGTCTTTCTTGTCTGTTTGGATTTTCTTGATTTCTTACTTCTCAAGTGTTATCACATGTGCAGGCATCTCGTAGTTATTTCCAAATTTTCTTGATAGTTTTGCACTCCACCTGCTTTCTGAAGGTACGTTAAGGAGAAACAGAGAGGGAATGTGGCCATCTAGAGAGAAAATTATAGGGTACTATTCATATAAGTATAAGTAATAGCCTATTCTCTGTATGCAGGAGGGTTTGGCATCAGCTAGCTCTTGCCAAGTATTTTGGTGTTACTAAAACTCTTATTTCCCTATGATGATTTGGAAACACAATTCCATTCTGAAATAGGCAGTTATAGTACAATCCACAGTACCTGGGGAATTGTGCTATAGTCTCCTTTTCCATCCAATTTATCTGCATAGACTCACTAGGAAGGTACTTTCCCTGTAAGAGGTGCCATAATGATTCTTTATCCTCCCAAGTTTATTCCTCATCACACATACATCCAACAGCAGGTTAAAAAATGGTCAGGAAGAGACCCTGCATACAGAAGAGAGAGAAAGGTAAGTTATTCTCTCTACAGTGAATGTGCACTATCTTCAGAAGGTAAGTACGGATTTTTTTTTTTTTAAATCATTGACAAGCTCCTCTCTGTCATGCAGGAACAATTATTTTCTGGCACAAAAACAACAACTTATCTGTGCAGCTTTCTCTGATTATTTGATTTTACTTTTGCCAAGAGCAGATTGTGTTTCAGTCTAGAATGAGGACTACCATGTTATCTGACTTGGACAATTTGTTAGTATATAATAAAGTACTAGGAATGGGACTGAGAAAATGTCAGTCGGCTGCTGTTTATGTTTTAAAAAACTTTTTAATATACCTACACGTGGGTTGATGCATTTTGAACTTCATTCTGTAAGCAATGCCATTGAATCTTCTGCTTATACATGACCTAAGTGCTCATCTCATTCTCTCTCTCTTGAAGAAAATACCAGGATTTAGGTTATTGAATGATAATGTCGAAATGAAGCCACGCATTTTAATTGCAGGATGTAATACATGTACAGTCTATGACTTTGTATATATAAACTTATAAATAAATATATATGAATTTATACTTGCAATATAAAAATATATTATATATAAATCCAAATATATATTTTTATTTTTATAATATGTATAAAGTTAAATTTATACACACACATATTTGGATGCTCAAATTTCTTATATTGAATGTTTTTATAAGGATTGACATTTAAGCTCTTTGGGTGGACTTCTCTTTTGTTACTTGTGTCAAAGCCAGTTTGTTCCACCTAGAATGCTAGCCTATTTAACATTACGGATGGTTGTTTTCCATATCAACTTACCCGTAGGGTTGTGATTTGTCATTTCATCTCACATACATCTTCAAATTGGAGTTACCTATCTGACATTTTATTCATTTGCCTTTGCTAATAATTCCTGGTAGTTTAGTGTGTAAAAAGTTAAGAGTTCTTAGCACAGTCAGATGTACTCATGCTTAGCATTTGTAAAATCTTGGGGAAAATTGCAAATAAAGGAGAAGAGATGAAGTAAGTTAGTGGAGGGAAAAGAAGAAAGAAAAAGACAAGAAAGAAGCTAGAAAAGATCAGGGGTTGAATCTTACGCGAAAGGGCATGGCAGTTATCAATAAAGAATAATCAACTAGGTGACATTCATGCCATAAGGTACCTACCTACCTTTGACCTAAATAAGACAAATGTACCATGGCATCATTCATGGAATGTCATCAATGAAATCTGGAAGTTTTTGTGAAAGGAATATTAACCTCAGGTTGATTCTCAATTAGTAGGAATGAACAGATGCCAATGGATTACTACCTATTCAAGAATGGTAACTGGTTCAACAGAAATGGCTTAGCTTTATATTTTCCAAAGCAGACATTTGTCTATATATAAAAGTGTCCTTTATATCTGGGTTTGATAGTAAGGTGCTAACAGACAGTATGTACTCGGGACTTCCCCTACTTTGCATGCATATTCCAGCATTTATGATCTTAGTCTTCTCTTCCTGTTTACCACATATGGCACTTATCTGACAAATTTAAGATGCCATTGCATAGATGTTGCCTTCCAGAGTTGCATGTATATTTAAACACTGTATCTCATCTAGCCTGAGTTTTCTAAACCCTTTCATTTTGTTCCATCATTTTCTTTTCAGTATCAGGCTTTTAACTCAGAATCTCATGCTCACTAGTCTGGTGCTCTACCACTTGAACCAGGACTCCAGCCATGCTTTTGCTGTTTACTTTTTGAAATAGAATGTCAAGAACTTTCCAGAATCAAATCATGATCCTCTGACTCTTGGTTTCCCCAGTAGCTAATACTTCAGGATTGAGTGGCAAGTGTCCACCTTCTTTATTCTTTATGAAAAGTGAGTTTGGTTTGATGGATGTTGCAGGGTGATTACCTTTAACAAAGATAAGATGATTGTGTGAAGGTGTGACATAGCTTTTCTGGAGCCAATTACCTTGTGTAAAGAGTGACTTCTTGCATGAGATAGAAAATAAAAGTCATCTGTTTAGAAAGTCAAGTGTAATTGCCTAGCTGATTGTTTTAGAAATAACCTTATGCTATTCTACATAGTGGTAGAATCCTGGGGACAGAGTTCATTTCCATTGGGTTGATTTTGGATTTAATGTAAGATCTAATAAGATTTGTGGAAGGATTACATAAGTAATATTCTTTGAAGATAATCTGCTCTTCTGAAAATTTGAACCTAGGGAGTTCTTTTCTCAGTGGGTGAATAACACCTGAACCTCCCTCCCCCCCTCCCCTTTGCTCCCTACAACTAATGATACCATGGCTACATTTTAAGAACAAAGGAAATGGAACTTTACAAGGGTTCTTATAGGGACATGCTTTTTGGAAATTGGATTCTTACTGGTATTTTCGACTAGGTCTAAGTCTGGGAAATTCTAGCATATTGTGGCACATTGTAGCCTCAGGCCAATTCAGAATTCCCTTTCCATATTGTGTGACAATGCCACTCCGATTTGTCAGCCTGCTGGTGAGCGCTTTGCTCTTCTACAGACTGAAAAACACTGTTGAACAACCTCTCTCTCCTGTGCACACCTCACATGTATTATAAACATGTTTTTAGCTTTAGGGCTTTTATGCAAATATCAGTGTTTGTTTTAAGTGGACTGGGGATTGTTTACTAGGCAAGTGTTCCGCCTTTTGAGCCACACCTCACATGCTTTATCCTTTGTTTCTCAGATAGGGTCTTGGGCTTTTACCTTTTTGGGAGCATTATTTTCCTATCTCCACTTCCTGAGTAGCTAGGATTGCAGACATGGCACCACCACAATGAGCTTGTTACTTATTATTTTTCTTTTTGGGGCCAGTTCTGGGGCTTGAACTCAGGAACTGGGTGCTGTCCTTGAACTCTTTTGTTCAAGGCTAGAGCTCTACCACTTGAACCACAGCTCCCCTCCCCCCCACTTGTGGCTTTTTTGGTGCTTAATTGGAGATAAAAGTTTCCTGGACTTTCCTGACAACATTGACTTCCAACCAGAATCCTCAGTTCTCAGCCTACTGAGTACCTAGGATTAATAGGGGTGAGCTTGTTTTTGAGATGAGAATCTCACTAACTTTTGCCCTGCTTGGCCTTGAACTGCCATCTGCCTGACTGTGCCTTCCATGTAGCTGGGATCATACGTTTGTAACACCTTGCCCGGACCCCAAATCGCAGCTTTGAGCATGGCCTATTTAATTTTAACCGCACAATTACATGTTCCGAGCGCCCGTTTTGATTGGCATATAATTTACATTATATTGACATTGCTTTTGCAATCCCATTGCACGTTTGGGGAGAGGGGGTGCTTATATTGACTTTGTGGGTGAAGAGAGGGAATGAATGAGGGGGCTTCAGTCATTCTCAGCAGACAGCTCTCTGTGCTACATTGTGAGCCATCCATCTCCGGCTGCTTGCTGGAGAAATTGCTAGGTTCACACTGGCCTGTGATAATAGATGTTCTTTGCTTACAACAAATCAATAGCGAGCAGCTGTGGATTGTGCAAGATAGTGGAGTGTGAAGCACCTTTTCAGACCGTTTTCCGCTGGAGTGGCTCTTAAGCTGCACTGTTGGCTATTGATTGGCCTTTTGCTTTTTTATTTATTGTGTGGGCTTATTTATTTTTTTAAATGTAGGTTGGTGTATTGATTAAATCTGTTAAAAACACATTTCCCATTTGGGCTTCAGGAAAAAAAAAGAAAGTTGGCAATTTAAGCATTACTTGTGTACAGACAGAGGGCTAGACATGTATGTACTAATTCTATCTATTGGCTCCATGTGCATACGTAAGCATTATCTTATCAGAGTACGTCCATGTGTTTGCCTATGTGCTTCTAACTCATCTCTGGTTTGAGGTTTTGTCTATGCAAAAAAACTAACAAACAAACAAACCACAAAAAACCCTTCTTTGATTTTACTCATAAGACAGTTTTTGCTACTTAGCACACTTATTTATTTACTCATCAGGCAGTTGGTAGATATGAGCATGAATAAAGATACGATTCTCATCGCCAGCTGTCATGGTCCATGGGGAGGACCTTATGAAGCAGAGGAAGTATTGCAGTAGAGTTATGGACAATGTATGGTAAAGGGAGATAAAGGTAGAGGAAAGGCAATAGTCCTTGGGGTTAAGATCCCATGCAGAAGTACAGCTGCTCCTGGGACAGTATTGACTGAGGAATTACTGGGGGGGGGGGGGGGGGGGGCGGAGGGGAGGTGGAGAAGCAGGCTGGAGAAGAAATGCAAGAATCCAGTAATCAAGTAGAAAACAAGATATTCAATGGGAATATCGTCCATCCAATCTTTATTTTAAAGCATTGCTAAGGTAAAGATCACACATCTTTAAAAATGCATGATTTGGTTTAACATGGTATGTTATGCACTTTACAAAACGTAAAAAAAAATCATGGGTTTTCTAATATCCTTTAGTACTAGTCCCTCTTTTAGTACCTGTTCTAGTATTCTGGAAAAGCCTGTCTACCCCATGCTATCTGTCACTGGGTCCTGTCTCAAGGCTTTGATGAATGGCATTAAGTCATTGGTGAACATTGATCTTTATTATTTATAATATGCTGATTGTAAAAAGATTGATTAGTAGTGCTTAGTAAATTATGCAAGATAGTAATAGCAGTAGCCATTAATTTAATGAGCTTTTGAACAAAAGTGACTTAAATGCCAGTCCTGCCTCTTCACACTGTGAAATTGAGTGGTTCGCTTCGTCTCTTGAAAGTTTGGCTTGCACAAAGAAGGTTATAGGCACTCGACTATACTATTATTCTCTTTGGAGCTAGACTATCAATTTCTGCATATTTGCTTGCTGTTATTGTATTGTTCATCATGTTGCAAAATGTCTGAGCGTGTGAGTGGAAACAGTCCCTGTGTTCAAATCCTGGACTCTGTCACCATCTTGACCAGTCCCTTTGACAAGTTAACAGATTCCTCTGTGCCTCTAAAATGTAGACAGTTATAGATGTTGTCTTGTAAGAGTGTTGTAAAGATAAATCAAACCCATAACTGTGAAGTTTAGGACAATGGCACCTTTAATAGCCCCCTCACAGCATTCATGGCTGCTCTATGATGTAAGATTCAGAAAGTTAAACATTCCCCATGAGTTCATACAAACATCATTCTCATCAAGTCAAAGCCAGTTCTCATACAAATAGAGAACAAATGTGTGTCAAAGTTGTTTAACTCCTTAATGAGGGAAACAGCAAGATGTTAAAACTATAAACAGCAAGATGGCAAATGACTCTTTGAAGGTAGAGGAATTGCTAGACATTTTAAAATGATAGAATAGAAATGTAGCTGAAATCTAAAATTGGTGAATGTTTGTGGGTGGAGACAGGAGAGAAAAACTAGGAGAGAGCAAAGGATGGAATGACACTGTCCAAAAAAGAAATGTACTCATTACTTGGCATGTGTCACTGTAACCCCTCTGTATTTCACCTTTATAATAACAATAAAAAATTAAATATTAAAAGAGAAAGTTCTAGAGAAAAATAAAGCTGGCAAATGATCTACCTGATTTTCAAAAATTCCTTAATGTTTGTGTTATCAACAGAATGTGTATGTCTCTCCTGATGAAGAATCTACAGGTCATATTACAGAGTCTGGACCTCAATTAACCAACCATAAATATCAGTGTCCAACACAGATATCTTCCCCCTTGGAATTAGATATTTATTGAGTGTATCTGTTAAATAATGTTGTTTTATGATGTGGAAAGGACACACACCTATTCCTCTTGCCTTTCTTTGTTCTAAGTTTTGAACAGCTTTTTTTTTTAGATTGTTACCATCCATTCAATTTCAAATCCTTTTTCATCTTGAGTATCTATCTCATTCACAATTACCTTTTGCTTTTGAACCACTTTAAATGTGTGCCAATCATCGACCTGAGCTTACAGCCACAGTCCTACTGCATTCTTAATTTTACAGAAGTCAAGCAAAGGCATGGACAAGTCAAACATTTTGACAATATGTTTATGTATTTGTGGAAGGTACATAAAGCATGATTTCTCTTGTCTATCTGCAAGTGTGAGCTCTTGACTGCCAATGTCTCATGGCCACCTCAGGGGTAGCTTCTGAATGAAGGCTTATCTGCACCTGCAAGGGTTTATATCATGTGAGCACAGAACTACTTTTGTTAACATCAGTTACACATACTGTAATTTCTAGTGTCCATATCATTATTTCTGGATCATACTCTCTCTGTGTGTTTTTTAACTTTATTGATCTTAAATAAGGACCTTATTCATCTTAAATAAGGACCTTAAATAAGGACTGATAATCTCAAATAACAGGATTGCTGTTCCATCCATCAATGGCCATTGTGCCGGTTTGGTACTGCTAGGTAGGCAAATCTAAGCCAGAGGAATCATAAAAAGGAATCATGAAAGGATGAGCTTGGATCATGAATGTGAAGATCTGAAAGACCAATAGACGCAGAGGCGTCCAGGACAAACAGCAGCAAAGGTAACACCCAATTTCTTTCTCATTTTTTAAACTTTTTTTTCTTATTGTTATTGTAAAGGTGATGTATAGAGGGGTTACAGTTACATAAGTCAGGTAATGAGTAAATTTCTTTTTGAACAGTATCACCTCTTCCCTCATTTTCTCCCAGTTTTCCCCTCCTGAACTCCCTCCCCTACAAGGCATGTAGTTTATTTTCAACATAGTTTCTAGTATCACTGCTGTATCTGTTCACCTTTTGTCCCATCCTTTCTGTGTTCCCCATTATCCTCCCCAAGACAGATACACTTACGAATAAGACAAAAGGTACAGAAATGAAACACAATGTCAAAGGAGAAGAAAACAAAAACAAAAGCAAAATTAAAATAAACCCCGTTTCTATTTCTTGGAGTTCATTTTGAGAAACATCATTTTATATGATCATATGCACATAGCTGTTGAGTCTTTGTGATCCTCTCCTAAGAATATCCTCCCCTTTGATCTTACTGTGTGAATGTCTAGAGTCCTGCATATTTGATCCTGTCCAAATGTACTTTTTCTGTCTTTTGCCATCCAGTGTGTTTACTTGTAGATTTATAGGCACATTCAAGTTACAACTGAGAGAAACCATGCAATCTGTATTTCTTTGGGTCTAGCTTACTTTGCGTGATATCATTTTTTCCAAGTCTTTCTCTTTCCTTATGAATGGTACAATACCATTCTTTCTGATGGAAGCATAGAATTCAAATATGTATATATGCCACATTTTCTTGATTCATCCACTGAGGGGTATCTGGGTGGATTCCATATGTTGGTTATGGTAAACAATGCTACAGTGAACACAGTTGTGCTGGTAGCTTTAGTGTGGCCTTGTTTGTAGTCTATTTGAGAAATGCCCAGGAGTGGAATTGCTGGGTTGTAGGGAAGCTCTATAATTAGTCTTTTGAGGAACCAACATGATTTCCAGACATCTTTTTTTGTATGCCTGGATCCACAGTAGTCAAGGTAGCCAAAAGGAATACGGAGGGTGCAAATTCAACTAGGGGTTGCTTAGAGCAAGATAGAAGATACAGACATTCTCGACAGTCTCATCGATAAGGACTTCATCTTGTCCAATGAAAGTATTCTTGCTTAGAGGACTCTATCAACAGCTGATATTAATATATATGCAATACAAGATTCATCAAGAGCCAGGATTGCTTGCCACTTATCTTTTATCCAATCCTGCATGAAGAGGAGCTTGGACTCACAGAAAAGATATTAATTTCTACAGGTCCCAATTGATATTTAAACTGATGGCTCAAAGAGAAATCATTTATACAATCCAGGGTGTTATAGCTTGTCAGGGATTATTATGAGTTGTTGGAATTTGTAGCCTCACTAATTCCATTTCAGCTATATTCAGCATGCTGCATTGGTAGACCGTTTTTATTGCTTATGTTTAATTATGGTGCATTTATTTCTGGTATACTTGGCTGGTTACTTATTGATGGTGATGGCGATAGTTTGCTGTGAGCTTATTGGTTCACAGAAGATAATTTTTATATTGCCTTGTTAGTCACACACAGGTAACAATTTTAATGTATTTTTCAATATAGACTCATAATTTCTTACATTTATTTCCACATCTAAAGACATAAATGATATAAACTATTCTATCTTACCTTGTAAAATAAGACTAGTAAGTATAATTTGGTTCCCTTCTTTCATTTTTCTCCTTTATGTTAAAAGGAACTGGAAGGACATTGTTTTGATTGGCATAAAATTTTCATATAGCAAGATGCACAAATCTTACACATCTGATGACAAATGTTCATAATGATGTCACCAGCTCTGACTTAGGATAAAGGACAGTTCCATCTTTCCAGAGATTGCCTCTGTTTCCCTCCCCATTAGCAAGATCCTTTTCCTCTCTAAGGCCACTACTGTTTGAATTGAGATCATTATACATTGTTTTGAGCCATTCACTCTGTGATCTTTCATGTCTATTTACTCTGGCTGGCTCCATGTGATGCTTTGGAAATTTATCTGTGACTGCTCTCCATTCTGGGCCCTGGAGTCTCTCCCTTTCAGTATCGCCTCTTCATGTATGCTATTGCGTGGCCTCCACCTGAGGCCCGCTGCCTGATCCAGGGTGCAGAAATTCTCTCAAGTTCTCCATTGTGCTAGTACTGGGGCTTGAACTTAGGGCCTTGCACGCTCTCCCATTTGTTCTCTACTACTTGAGCCAAGCACCTCCAGTTTGCCATTTTGCTAGTTTTTTAGAGATGGAGTCTCCAAGACATTTTTGCTTGGGCTGGCTTTAGCCTTGATCCGCCAGGTCTTTAGCCTCCTTAAGGAGCTAGGATTACAGATGGGAGCCTGGGCACCTTTTTTGGACTTTTGCTTTCTTTCTTTGCCAGTCCTGGGGCTTGAACTCTGGACACTATCTCTGAAGTTCTTGCTCAAGGCTAAAGCTGTACCACTTGAGCCATAATGCCACTTCCAGCTTTTTTCAGTAGTTTATTGGAGATAAGAATCTCATGGACTTTTCTGGGCTGGCTTTGAACTGCAGTCCTCAGATCTCAGCCTCCTGAATAGCTAGGATTACAGCTGTGAGCTACTGGTGCCTGGCTTTTTGTTTTTTTATTTTGAATCTTGTTTTTCTAGCATTTCCTGTCTGCCTTTTCCTGAATCCATTGTCCCACATGCTATTAGTTCATGTGTTGTGGCTCTTCCCCCTGGTGTGTCAGTCAACTATAGATCCAATTCTATTATTCCAACTATTTGCAAGTAGAAGTCAGTGTTTTTCCTTCTATCTAACTTCACCTTTACACAAAGAGATTAGAGCAAAGAAGAGAAGCAGAGGTGTTGTGTGTGTGTGTGTGTGTGTGTGTGTGTGTGTGTGTGTGTGCTTTAAGCTACAAATTCTCAAGCTTGATTTGAGGCTTTATTTGGGTACCAAAAGGTACCTGGATGTGTGGAATATTTTGAGACCCAGTTTATTTAATCATTGGAAATAACTTCAGTTCAGTTATAGGCTTTCTGCCATCGAAGCGCCTTTTGTATCCAAAGAAAATGAGGTGAGAAGCTGTACTGTGCTAGCTGAATATCTACAAATACGTCTCCATTGAGTGTTTGTTCCTCTGAGTTTGTTATGAAGTCCCCATTGCTTTTTCCCTCTGGTCCTCTGATAATGCTTGATTAAGCTCAGTGGGTGCAAAGATAGATTTGGCTCATGTAGCTAGTCATTCTTATTATTTTCTTTACTCAGAATTACAGTTTGTTTTTTCATCTACCTTTATCCTGTGAATCTTTGCCACCTGATCCATGTCTCTTTGCCAAATGGAATTAGGAAATGTTTTCAAACAAAGAATTCAGTGAGTTCAGGAAAATGGAGATGTTTCCATGCCAGGTAGTGTTTTGGTCACTGATTCTCCTAATTTTGATCTCCAGGCACTAGTCCACCCACATTGTTTTGCTGTATTAACTAAGAAAAAGAGAAAGAGTAGGCCTGGCATTGTTGATTCTTTTAATATTAATTGAGTATTTTGATAATAATATTATGCAACCTGCTGTTAAAAATCCTAAAAGTCACATAAGTGTAATGAACAAAACTGTTAAAATGACTACACTATATAATTTCCATCAGTTCTTAATATGACCTTGTTGGGAACATGTTTAATGTCAAGCACATAATAGATATTTTAAAAGTATTTGTTGAATGAGTGATTGGGCCTTGCATATTTTCAAGGTCTGAGTCATGCAAAGGTCCTAATTGTTCTTTTCAGAAAAGGAATCATATTTCTACCTGGTCTAGGTGTTCTCTTCCCAGGAGAAGCATATTTAGGCATGTAAGAGTCATAATGAACATTCCAATATATAATTTTCTTCTTTTTTCAGGTGGCAAATGTGAATGTCAAGATGTTTTCCTTTGTGTGTGTGTTTTTTTTCCTTTCTCACCCTTCTTCCTTCTTAGAGTAAACCTGGAAGTCTGAGCAGCTATATATGCCACATTTGTATACAAGTTAAGTGGCTTTAGAGTCGATAGTGATTGGAAGGAGATGACTCTTATAATACAGGAAAGAACATTTTGGTTGCACACAGGTTTTTCTGTGACACCTTCAAAGATGTGGTTTATTTCACATGATGAGATTTCCAGTAATGATCTAGTCCTCTAGAGATCTACTGAGGAGAGTAGCACTCTTATATCTGAATCTCATTCATCAATTGCCGCTGAGTTTTATGTTCACCAAACCAATGTTATACAATTAATGATGTTATGCATACTACTGGCTGAAAAAATAAAAGAAATCACAAAGGTTCCTCGATGTTTTATAGACCTGGGATTGCAAAATTTTTATATCTCTGTAGGACAATTCTGCCAAACCCAGTGAATTCTTTGTAATAACTTTCAAGAGAAATGATAGGAAACAATCACATCTGAGTCTAAGGTAGTGTTCCAATTATTCCAATGCATTTTCTGTGAATCCAGTCTTCCATTAATCTAAAATTTAAGTTTCACTCAGGTAGCTTTACAAGAATAAAACTAAACACAGGTTTATATGAATGCCAACATGTGTATGTACATATGTACATATTATAAATGAATACATATTTATTTTAGGATGTTTTCCCCCAATTCTAAAATAACTTCTCTACCCAAGTGACTGTGTGTTTTACCAAATCAGATGTGACTATTTGATTGCATCTCTGTCAACTGGAAGGTCATGTTATTTAAATATCTACTTGAGTTATGGATTAGGTATTCATTTGTCTTTGAGGACATCTGGGAGAAAGTCTCTTCATCCCATTTGAATTCTAAATATGTGGGTTATAATTTTACCTCAAAAAAGGATTTAGGCTAGGTGACAGTGGCTCATGCTGGTAATCCAAGCTTCTCAGGAAACAGATCTGAAGATTGTTGATGAGACTTTTATGACCAATTAATCACAAAAAAAGCCAAAAGTGGATCTAGGTCTCAAGTGGTAGAGTGCTAACCTTGAACAAAAGAGCTCAGGGATATCACCTAGGTATTGAGGACTTCCCTCCCTCCCCCACAAAAAAGATGAAAGGATTTAGGCAAAAAGACATCAATTGGGATTTTATCTGTCTTTGAGAATAAGCTGCCTTTCTCTCAATCATAACTACAGTTCCCATTGGGCTTCTTTATTTGTCGTTCAAGAAGGTTGCCCATTTCAACCCACATCACTGAGGAACCTGGAAGGACCTGAAGAAAATGGACTGCAATTCTACATATATGTGTCATGTATCTGTTCTTCCTATATCATTCAAAGTCCTAATGACAGAGCAAACATGAAAGAATGTAATACAACAAGGGAGCTATAGCTACTTGATTCCAATCCCCCAACATCCCACAGTATTTTCAACATCTAACTTATTTAATTTACATTTGCATTAATTTAGCATATTTTCCTATTACACAAAGCTTAATGTACAATAAACACAGCGATTGCACAGCAATTTCTCAGTGTGGGGTAGCATTTTGCATTTAGTTGCATTTGGTTTCCTAGGTAATATGTAACTGTGGCTCTGTTTCCTAAGGCTTCATCTTGTGTCACATGGAATGTTCTAGTGCCAGACTCTTCAGACCTCTAGTAAAGCAAGGAAAGAATGCATTGCTTTGAAGTGATGGTGGGTATGTTCAGAATGACTTTCCTGCCGCTTCCCTTGACAGTCTTTGAGCATACCATTGTTGGTCTCCAGGCATCTATTTCCATTTTCCAGTTCTAGGAGAATCTTCCCCAAATACCAATTGCAAATTTTACTTCTTTGCTTATGAATTGTCAGTGGCCTCCTCTCAATACAGAGCAAACCCAGCACTTGACTTTCAAGGTCTTTTAAACTCACAACGCTCTTAATTCTTCACTCATGGCTCTTTTAATATGAATAGCTTCTTCTGTCCTCTGATAAGGCCAGCTTTCTTGCTATTACCAACATGTCCTGTAGTCCTATGCCCCTCATCATCCATCATGCAGCTCTTTCTCCTTGGATTGACTACTCCTCTGGAGCACTGGGATCCAAACATGTCTCCCCGGATCCCTGGAGTTAGGGATTAGGCCACTTGTGTTCTGTGTCCATATTGATCTCTCCTCCCCAAATCCCACTGTTCAGAAAGGGATTACATTAGGTCCTGAGAAGTATAGGTTGAGTTTAAATGCTGGCTCTTTCCCTTCTTCCTATGTGGTCTTTGGTAGGTAGTATAATGCATCCTCATAATATAAGTTCGTAACCACTCCCAGAGCCTTAGAAATAATGGATGTAAAGCAGAATGTTGGATCTGGAAAAAAGTGGTTTTTTTTGTTGTTGTTGAAATCTCAGGTAGCAGTTTACATTACAAGTATAAAACTTTGGTTAAAGAAAAACATCACCAATAAATAGCAAAGGGTATTTTGAGTATATTAATTTCCTCTGCTGTATTTTTACCTTGTTCCCTGGAGACCTAATTTTCCTACATTTTGACTATCACTTCTTTTAAAGTTGAGATTAATTTGTCTGTGAGTATGAGTATGGGTAACTGGATTGTTCAAATCACACAGACATTCTGTATTTCCACTGTTAAATTAAAGATTTCTGATTATGGGTCTGTATAATTGAGTCTAAATCCTAACTACATTTGGGGGTATATATTACTTTTCCTATAAATTTCCTGATCTTTTTAAAAAGCCAGTTACAGAACTTCTACAGGCCTTCAGGAGCATTCTGAGAGACTCTGGTACCTCCAGGAACCTTAGATTCCACTTTTCATCTTTGCCTAGACTACAGGAAAATGGGCCAGTGAATGTTTGGCTGTCCTTACTGGCAAGAACAAGGGAATAAAAAATTCACAATGTCTGTAGCTTCTGTTATTTCCAGAAATCTTCATACACAGTCCTAATTTGATCAACATTGACTTATTTATTAAACTGTTCCTTTCAAACAATAAAGAATAACCTAATTTAGCTTGTAGAATAGATTATTTACAGAAGGTAATTTCATAGTCACTTCTCTCCAGGCTCTAGGGCCAGGCCAGACCAGGCCATGTTCAATACTGATCTGCTTTAACTTTGAGCATGTCAGGGACTGTAAGCCCTATAGCTAGCTTTTTATTCTCTATTCAAAGCAAACATCTTCACTGGGGGGGAGGAGGGGTGGGCAAGGAACTCTGGGGTTTCTGGTTTATTATCTGAATGGCTTAATGTGCTAATTATTGCCTGCCTTGGGAAGATGTCTGCATATTGATCTCCAGTGGAGTTTGATTGAATAAGAAGCTCTGTCTCAGGAACATTATTATCTCCCTTTTACCCAGGATTTCTCCATAATGGGCTCCACTGTGAACACTGGAGGATTAGACCACAATCTTAATCATGGTGATTTTGTAATCAGCCCAATGAGCAGAAGACTGCTAGCTCTTTGGAACCTATGAAGCCGATAGTATTTGAGGAAAGGAAATAAGACAAATACAACAGCCTTATGTGTGCGAGTGGGATTGTGAAGGAAGAATTTCAGCCTTAGTAAGAACTCTCACATCTGAAAATCATAACCTAAGGATTGTTTTTTTTACTTCCCGACTTGATTTTGTCCTGAGAACTTCAGAACTTAGAATATTTAGATGATGATTTCAACTCCTCATAAAATACCCTCCCAAAGTCATGAGTTTTATTTATTAGAGGGACATGTGGTTTATTTACTTCTAAACATCCCTTATATAGACATGTCTTTACATAAGTAGAATTTATTTGTGTGTGTATGTTGTGCATGCGTGCACACATTTGTATTGGTTCTAGGGCTTAAGCTCAAACCCTAGGTGCCCTTTATGCGCAAGACTAGTGCTCTACTTATTGAGCCACAGTTCTGCCTACAGCTTTATTTATTTGTGATGTGTGTGTGTGTGTGTGCGCGCGCGTGTGTGTGTGTGTGTGTGTATGTGTGTGTGTGTGTGTGTGTGTGTGTGTTGTGTGTGTGGTTAACTGGAGGTAATAGTGTCACAGACTTCCTTCCATGGCTGGCTTTGAACCATGATCCTCAGATCTCAGCTTCCTGAGTAGCCTGTATTACAGGTGTGAGTCACTGGCCTCCTGCTATATTCATTTCTGATGCCAAGTATATAATGTCAAGTAAGAGGCAAGACTGAAAATGAGTGTGCTATTACCATTACATGGATATGTGATTCATTCATGATATATAATTTCCTAATATGAAAACAGAGTCCCATCGACCTTTAACAAATGTGCCTTAGCTCAAATTGGATATATCATTATGATCTAACAAGTCCGCATGCCTCTAATCCCTTTAAGCCCTTAAAGTAGAACTCCAATCTACAACCATTCATCAGTGGGAGTTCTTTTTCAGAAGTCTGTGTCTTTATCATTTCTTGGCCTTTTGGCTAAGATCAAGTGCAAGTCTGTATTTTCAGTATGTCCCCTGTTCTCTTCATGAGTGTCTTCAGCGTGTGAGAACCTCCTCAACTATCTTCCTCCATGGCAGCCTCTTCATAGTCCACCCTTGGCCTTGGCCTTGGTAACTTCTGTTTGTGTGTTCTTTTTATGAGCAGCCTGGTTTCTTTCAGTGTTTGACTGACTTGCAAAGATAGTTTGCGTTGCTTGCTTTTTTTTTTTTGGTCAGTTGTGGGGCTTGGGCACTGTCCCTCAGCTCTTCAGCTCAAGGTGAGCACTCTACCACTTGAGCCACAGTGGTTTATTGGAGATAATAGTCTCACAGACTTTTCCTGCCCGGGGTTGGCTTTGAACCATGATCCCCAGATCTCAGCCTCCTGAGTAGCTAGGATTACTGGCCTGAGCCGCCACCCGGCTGATAGTTTTCTTTATCTGTTACCATTTCTCTCCTACCTCTCCTCCCAGTCACCTTGAAGGGATCCTTTGCCTCCAGACATCACATGGAGCTTCTAGTCATTAACAAGTATAGCATTCCCATGATCCTCTAGGTCTGGCCTCATGACCTGCCACCCCCCTGGATTTCAAGTATACTCCTCTGTCTGATTACTTGGTTCCTGCCTTTTGGCTGAGAAAATTATATTCATGCAAGCTGGTTCCACTCAAAATCCACTTCATCTTACCTCAGCGATACCCCTCAGTATTTTTTATAGGCATCCAATTTCTGCCCTTGACATCTGTCCACTTTCTCTTCCCTTTGTGATTCTCTATTCTTGACTTATTCTCTGCTTATCATTGACTCTGTAGGTGCGATGTGATGTGTCTGGTCTTTCCTCAGATTTCTTCACCTCTAAATACACCTTCATGTTTAAACAGTTTCCTTTCTACAGGATGCCATTGAGACTTTCTGGGATTTCTTTCAAACATAATGTTTCATTTCAGCTCCTCTCTGACTCTGTGTCATACCTGTGTGAAAAAAAAAATCTTTTCTCCAAGTTGTCTCTAAACATCCCTGTCCAGCACTTTTATCTCGTCTTCCTCACACCATTTCTTGTTAGTGGGCCCTTTAACTGAGCATTTCTGGGGTGTATGCTTGTTGATACAATGTGTTCACCTATGTGTGACACATTCTAATTTGAATCAAGACTCTGTGATTCTTTTCCTTATATATTGCTTGTCACTGCAAAGAGAGACTTTTCTTATTCTTCTTTTCTTACTGGTACTACCAATCAGCTCACCATTAATGCTGAATTCCAAGGGCTTATTCATCTTCAGATAGCCAATACTTGAAACAGAATCTGTGCTATTATGGATGCTTTATACATTTGTTGATAAATACATGAAAGATGAAAAAGGTAACCAGTATATTATTTCCTTTTCTGATCACTAAGACAAAAAAATCACTTGAGATAGTGAATTTCAAAAGAAGAAAGGTTTACTTTGTCAGAGTTTTGAGCATTATTTCTCAGGCCTGTGGCAGCACTGTACACCATAGGGGGCTTGTGCCAGAAGAGGTGTGTTTACTGCATTGCAGCTAGGAAGCAGAGAGGAACAGGGCCTGTGGTACTACAGGTCTTCTTTAATATATACTCGATGTTCTAACTTCCTTTCAATAGGCCCTTACTTTGGCTGCTAAGTCATTCCTGCTCACAAGGAAATGGTTTTATTTTATGCATGTCTTTATATTTAAGTATTTTCTCTGTCCATTAAAAAAACTACTCTATTAAAAACTAAGCCCATTTGAAGATAATCTACATAGCCAGGGCATAATTCATAATATATGAGATCAGATATGAGCTCTACTCAAGCTCAGTGTTCCATAGAGGGAATGTAACGAGGCCCTAAAATATATTATTCGATGTTATCATTGGATTCATTCAATAACTTAATATTTCATTTATTTGTCATGATTGAATTTATTCAATAAATATGGAATTGTTATTCAATAGTTTAGGGGCTCAAGAGTGAAACGGGGTAATGGCAAAATCAGGGGTTGCTTAGAGGATAGAAAGTTTGTTTATAGAATGTTTGTGGTGGAAAGTGCCCTAAGGGAGATCTTGATTTTGAGTCTGGAGTCAAAGGGAGCAGAAAACCAATGGAGATTTTATTTTGTTTTGTTTTATTATTTTTTGTTGGTCATGGGGCTTCAATCCTCCGGTCTCAGCCTGTAGAATAGCTATGATCGATTACAGGCATGAGCCCCCGACAGCCAGTTCCAAAGGAGATTTGTGCACAGATGTCTGATTGTTAAGTCTTTCAAGCAGACATCACGTTCACGTGTTAATGACTGAAAATTCAAAGCCTGGTAAAGCCCCTGAACATAAGAAGATTCAATAAGCATTTTTAGAAGAATAAGTGAAATCAGGAAGCCTTTTAGGGGACACTTAGAATAGCTAGAGGAAATGGAAGAAAAGCCATGAAACAGTGTTGGCACTGAGAAATTGGGGGTCAATCTTACCTTGAAAAATAAAATCTTAACTACACAAAGGCAGACAGCAAATTAAAATATTGCAAAACCATGGTGAAGAATCTTCTCCATTAGCAACTTCAAAAGATCTGGTTATAATTTCTATTCTGGTAGCTTTTAGGGTTAAAATAAAGCATTAGTTTGTATACTTTTCTTTTTGTCTAAGACCAGGACTCGAACTAGGTCAGTATCTGATGCTTCATGCTCTTTCACAGGTACCCTACCACCCTGCCCAGGATTGTTTTTTAAAGTTAGAACAAAAATACCCACCTACATATCAATACCTCTTTTTGTTATAGTTCAAAGAGTACATTGTAATCTAGATATGTATTGGTTATAAAGAATTTATAAAATTATAAAGAAGTATAAGATTATAGTGTGATTTCTAGGGGAACAAACTATTCTGGTCTATCATATTGAATTATAATTTTAATACTGTTGGTTATGCATTGCTGAGAACAAGTTCATCTCAAGTTTGTTTCCTCCCCCTTGGATACAAGAAAGATTCTGTCAGCAGAGTTCTGCTTTGCTTCCAGGCTATAGGCACTCAGCTGAGAGAATTCTCAGAGCTCTGACTCTCTCTCACTGTGGAAACCTTGTCCAGTGCTAGTTCAGTCACACACCTGAAATGCTACAAGCCAAAGGTGTTCTTTCAAGACTCAGTTTCATGTCTCTTCTCTTTGTGTCTCTCTGTCTCTTTCTGTCTCTCTCTGTGTCTATTTGTCTGTGTCTGTGTGTCTCTCTCGGACAAATCTTACCACCTAATCAAGGCAGGTCATGATAAGCATTGTATCCTGTTTCAGCCTTCTGAATTCTGGGCTGATAGGCATGAACCACTTTTAACAAACCTCTTTTAACAATTTTTAAAATGTAGGCTTTGATGTACAATGAATTCTGGGGCTGAGTGCAGTCCCTGAGCTCTTCAGGTCATGGTGAGCGCTCTACCACTTGAGCCACAGCGCCACTTCCAGTTGTCTGGTGGTTAATTGGAGATAAGAGTCTCACAGACTCTCCTGCCTGGGCTGGCTTTGAACTGTGATCCTCAGACCTCAACCTTCTGAGTAGTTAAGATTACAGGTGTGAGCCACTGGTGCCCAGCTACTACATGTTACTTCTACTGGTTGTCTTGGGCTGTCTTTTCTGTCAGCTGTGAGTAT
This sequence comes from Dipodomys spectabilis, assembly GCF_019054845.1. NCBI lineage: Eukaryota > Metazoa > Chordata > Mammalia > Rodentia > Heteromyidae > Dipodomys > Dipodomys spectabilis. Next base: position 16,023,328 of record NW_024870834.1, on the reverse strand, counting down.
TGAAGAGAAAGCTTCAAGGTGTAGTGATATTTGGTGATGTGTGTATAGTAGAGACACTTAAATACCTGGGTAGGCTCTCAAAGGGAAACCTTGGCAGTGTATTTAGAGGATAAGAGAAAAGATAATGCCTTGATGATAGGATTAAGTGGGAGAAACTTATAGGTCATCTCCCATCCCTGCTAAGGTAGGAGGAAGTCAGCTAATATGTACCTCTGTCTTAAACCCTATGATTTTCTGATTTCTAAAGTTTAGGTTCTGTCAGTTGGCTAAAGGGGACAAACCAAGGTGACTCAGATTTCTGTGATCTCCTTTCACACATTTGGATAATAAGCACTGCCTCTGCTTTATAAGTTGTATCCACATTTGAAACTATTATTCAACACTTTAGGGGCTCAAGATTAAAGAAAAACCAAACTCCCTTTGAGAAGCTATGAGATTTTATCTATGACTCAACTTGTTAAATGTTGTCACCTAAAATCAGTGTAATATAAAAAGCAGTAATTTGCTACCTTTTTCAAAGGTCCAACTTAATTTATGATTATGAAAAACTTTTAAGTATAAAGTACAAAAATAATAGCTATCTTGTCCTTGTATAAAGTGTAAACATTTACTGAATACTGTAATTTACTTAGTCATTATTTTGTAAAAGCTTTTATTCATTATTAAACACATGCAAATATCTCCAGTATGCTCAAATATTTAAAGTATAAAAAGAATAAAATGAATATTTATGCCTCTTCCACCCATCTTAAAAATTATTACGGGGGGCCACCAGGGCTAAATGTATGGGTTTATATATGCATACCTTCAGCTATACCATCAACACCATGTTTTGTACTTTTTTATTGTAAAAATACTGTACAGAGGGGTTACCGTTACATGATCAAGGTAATGAGTACATTTCCTATCGAGCATTGTTGCCTTCACCTGAACTCTGGGCCTGGGCACTGTCCCTCAGCTCTTCAGCTCAAAGATAGCTCTCTACTATTTGAGCCACAGTGCCACTTCTGGCTTTTTCAGCTTATGTGGTGCTTAGGAATCGAACCCAGGGTCTTATGCATGTAAGACAAAGCACTCTACCCCTCTACCACTGAGCCACCTTCCCTTTTAATTGTGATCAAAATGATCACAATTGTTATAGACTTGACAATTCAAACCTTTCCCATTCCCTCCTACCAAATATCAGTGGTGGTTTTGCATTTACATGACTGCATTGAATCTGAAGATTTTTCTGTTGCTGTCCTAGTTAGAGATACATGTTGACTTGGAAACGATTGGAGGACTCAATCATGTATCTTGATGTTGCCTCCTGGGCTTTTTACCTTGTTCTTGGAAAAAACCAGGTTTCCTCTACCTATGTTTTTGAATGCATATTCTGTATAGATGCTTGCATATAAACATTTATTGAAAATTATTTCATACCCTTCATGAGATCCAGGTAGTAATCATCAATCTCTGGAGAGGCGTCACTGTTGGGGGTATTACCTTTGAGAGCCACATGGACAGAGAAAGGCATTCAGGGAGAATAAATGGCAATCTGGAATGTACATCTGGATGGGAGATATTGCCTTGTTGGTCGTCTTTACTGAAAATCCAGAAATGGAGCTGTAATAATTTGCTATTGGTGATTCAGAGTCAATGTGATGCTAAAACTCATGAACTTGTTGTTTATTGCCTGATAAAAATAGATGGTCAGATCTGGTTGGGAGAGAGCATGCTTGTTCCTGAGGGGAACAGTATGGAGGTACTTTGTAGGGGAAGTTGCTCATTTCCTAGAGCACAGAGCAAGGGTCATCTGTCATGATCAAATAAGAGTAGCTCATATCATCCATCTTGAGTGAAGGACAATAGTAAATAGTCTTGTCCTTTTGTCCATTTTTGTTGCCATAATTAAAATTCACTTTATGAACAGAAGGATAGATTGAGGTTATTAAATCAAAACACATGAGAATTATTCAGTCTTCCTTGCTCCGTGTTCTCTTGTGTGAATAATTTTCACAGACAGGTGACCAGGTTAGCCATCTGTCTCTTTATTATACATGCCTGCGGTAAGTCCACTCCCTTCTGCCTTGAATTTAAATCCAAGCTGTTTTGACAGAAGTCTGATAAAGGCTAGAAAATGCTGTGGGACACTATGATATTCTTATGGTCATTTTTTTCTCTCCTTGCCAGTACTGGAGCTTAAAGTCAGGGCCTCATACTCTTGTGGAACTTGTTTGCTTAGGGCTGGTGCTCTACCACTTGAGCCACACCTCCAACTATCACCTTTTGCTAGTTACTGTCCCTTGGTTTTGTTTTATAGGTTGGCTTCAAACTGCAAGCCTCAAATCTCAGCTTCCTGCGTACCTAGTATTATAGATGTGAATCTCTAGTGCCTGTTTGTCACTTTTGCTTTTGAGGGAGAATGAACCTTTTTCCTTCTAATTCAGATATTTTGATTTCTTAGAGGCTCATATATCATTAAAACCCAACAATGATTCTCAGTATTGGGAAATTTAGAGAGCAAAAATGAAGAGTCAAAAATTGTTATCGATTCCTTCAGCATTTTACTTAACTGGATCCATTTTCAAAGTTTATTTTTAGCCTATGGTATATTAGATGGTGTTATTGTGTCAGAGTAGCCTTTAAATTCAATTGAAGAAAATGAAATTAAGGTAGTGCATCTTCTGGGCATGTTAGATCATTGGTGAGTTTGGTTGCATAAAACATATCCACCATCCAACCACCCAGCCAGTCAGACAATCACCATTTGGATGACATCTCTATGTTCTGTGTGAGGTCCCCATAGATGCTTATTCAGCACCAACAGGAGAGCAATTCATTCCTAGATTGACATCATTTCCAAAGTTGTTTGCTGAAATATACCATATGACTAAAAAATATTATACAATCAACCAAAGGGACACTATCCATCTTAATGGAATTGCATTACATTGTATTTTTTTGCAGTATTGAAACTGTTAGAAATTGGGAATATAAATTAATAAAATAATAGCAAAACTTATAAGAACTGTTGGTGGGAAGTTTCCCACTTTTGCATGCATAATATTTTTGTGTTGATTTCTATAAAAGTCTTTCAACTGATTATTACCCCTGCTCCAGCGAGTAGCTATTATCATTACCTGTAGTGAAAGTGAGATGTCATATGAAGCTGTCTGGTCTACAAAGCTAGCAGGTAGGAATCCTGGATTCTAATCATTCAGGTTTGTCTGTGACAAGAACCTATCCTCTCAATTCTCTGCCATATTGTCTTTCCATATGCCAGGACACAAAATAGAATTCTTACCATACCACTTTCCCAGACAAGGATCAGACAGAGCCCAGAGAAGGCCTAGAAGGCCAGACACTCTGGTCACGGCAATTCTGGTTGCTATAAAGAGGATACATGGCAAACAGTAATGTGCACAGATGATGTCCAGCCCACGCATCTCTATTTACGTAGCGTCCCCAAGTGTTTGTGTTAACAGGTTTGGGAGATAATAAAAGAAGTTGTTGTTTGTTCTTTCTTTGTAAGTCTGCAATTAATTTTTAGCATACATTTAAAAGGAGGAATTTGTAAATTCACTAGACACCAAAAGGCTGGCGATCCAAGAAAATAATATCTGTTAGGTTTTAAAAAGATCTTGTGCAAATGCCATTGTTTTCTGTTTGACCACTAGGTGGTGCTTTGGTCTTACAGGTCAATTTTAATAGGCTAAATTAAAAAAATTTTTTTTTTATTGTACTTATTTATTTATTTTTGTTTAATCTTTCCTGCTTAGATATTGGTTCAGGGAAAAAAGCCCATTTCAAAGCTGATTAAAAGTAGCATTCCAGTTGGGTTTGTTCAATTTGATTTTTCTCCATCACAATCCCTCTTTAAAACTAAGATAATTATTTGAAAATTTTGGACATTCTTTTCAACTTTCTTGCCTTAAATTATACCCACTCATCTCAGAAGAGAACATCAATAGTTTGAACACATCCAAGTTATCTTATCAATGTATTCTTGCAGCAAGCTGCACTTGGAACAAGTCTTTCCTCCTACACAGGAAGGACCAGTCAGAGGAAATGACTGCAACTAAGCTCAACTGAGTTTGTCATTTAAATGTCCACTGTAAGCAGAGTGTTCCAAAATTGCCCTGGGACATATGTACTCTTCTTTATATTTCCATATCAGTGGAGACTAAACAGAGATATTGAAGAATATCTTCAATATCTTCAGATATTGAAGAATATTTGACATCAGTCTAAATTCTGTAAAACTTAACCATTCTTCTAGCTATGTATACTACATTCTTCTATTTCCACAATCATATGTGGACTTTATTTGTTGACAAGTTCCTGTCATCAAGGAGTAACTTTCTGAGATGAGACTCTGTGACAGTAGTGGACCATAACAACAGAAATCCTCCCCAAACAGCTTAGCTGTAAAATAATATTTATATACTCACTTCTGTCAGTGATAAACTGCTAAGCAGTAGGGATGCGGAAGTGGAATATAGATAGATATATTCTTCGGGAGTCTAAAGTGTAGTGGAAAAGGCTTAGAGATGGCCTGGCATCTGTCCAATGTGCTGTGGCAATGTGCATGGACTGAGAGGAGAAGAGGTGGCCTGGCAATATTTAGTTGAAACGAATAGGTTCTAAGTCATAGGAAAACTGAATCTAGAAAGATGACTAGATCGACATGCATAAAAAGGGAATCAAATAGCAATAGGCTTGAGACCCATGGGCAGTGTGCAGAATTGCATGAATCCATCGATACGGAGCATAATAATGGTCCGGTGAGGAGGAGTTGGGAATTGAGGATGTAAATGTCCAGAATCAGAAACCTTTGAGTACTGAGTCTTTAAAGGCTATAAGGAAGCTGGGCGCCAGTGGCTCACGCCTGTAATCCTAGCTACTCAGGAGGCTGAGATCTGAGGATCAAAGCCAGCTTGGGCAGGAAAGGCTGTGACACGCTTACCTCCAATTAACCACCAGAATACTGGAAGTGGCGCTGTGGCCTTGACCTGAATTGATGAGGAATGGCTCCCAGGCCCAGAGTTCAAGTCTCCCCGCCCCCAACAATAACAACAAAAAGTTATAGGAGACGCATTGAATATGGCTCTCAATCCTTGTGTAATCCTATAATAATATGTCATTCACACCTAAGAGGACTCCAGAGAGCAGATGTGTTGTCCCCAGGGGAGCATCTGGACCCAGAGCTTGTGGAATCAGACCATTTGTCATAGTCTTTCTCCCCCAGGGAATTTGAGAACTTCACTCTCATGGAGATTTTAGGCTGCTGAAGAATTCATTTTGCCAAGCCAGATGAGCTCCTTGGCTTAATCGTTAAATATTGTTGGTGATTTTTCAATATTGCTACCCCTCTTCCTCATCATAAACTATGGACAGAGAGGTCTTGTAAAGGGCTTAGCTCTGCTCCTACCTCTGTAACCTTTGCTAAGTATATTTCTCTCATCATTTGCCAAGGATAAATTTATAGTGATGGTTTTTGACAATGGTCTGGAATCCTCCCTTCTCTCGCTGTCTCGCTGTATTTGGAGGTGGAAGGCAGCACAGCATGGGGCGTGTATGGAATGGATAGAAGCGGGGGCAAGGTGATGGTGTGAAGATTAAGCTCAGGGACTTTTCAGCTTTGCTTGGATAAAATTCACTTACTTAATAAGAACATTCAAGTATCCTGGGAGGAAATTCCTAAAAGGGAAAGGCTCTTAAATTGTTTTAAAGATCTATTAGTGCCTGCAAAATTTCCCCAAATTAAAATGTTATTTTAAAAGATTTTTTTAATCAAGTTTTACTCCTCACTTCTTGGATCACATTGTGGATTTATTCTGTTATCGGAGAGTCTATCCCCAGTTTCCTGTGCTTAGTTAGGGTGGCAGGCCTTGAAGCAGACCCGTTGTATGACTGTTTCTCTCTGTACTAAAGCTTCTGATACACAAGGTTGTTACAGTATTCAGTGCCTGCTACCACAAAAACAAAATCCTAGGTAACAGCCCACTTCACTTTTTGTGGGTAGGCAGTGCTCTCAAAGTGGTCATTAACTTATTCCAAAGGAGCTTTGTCTTTGAAAAGCTAAGTGCTTTCCTATTCACATTAGATTTTTCCCTGCACCTTGTTGATTACAGAATGCTAAATCAGAGTCTTCATTAAATGAAGTTTGCTTTTCTCTTAATAATTTAGCAGTTACAGAATTAACTTCATTTTCTAAACCAATATTGTGTGGACAATCAATTCATGATAGTCTATTGTTAACCTATCTCTATTAACACATCTCTACAGGGAAGGTTGGGTTTGTTTGATTGTTTTGTATTGTATGGCATTTGGACTTGAACTTAGGGGCTAGGAACTGTCCCCTAGCTTTTTTGGATAAAGACTGACACTCCTATCACTTGATCCACAGCTTCATTTGTGGCTTTGTGGTGTTTAATTGGACTTTACTGCCTGGGATAGTATGAACTGTGATCCTCAGATCTCAGCCTCCTGAGTAGCTAGGATTAGAGGCTGGGAATATTGGTTTCAATTCATTCATTGACAATATCATTTGCACTGATTCTCAAAGCAAAATATTCATATGTTACTTTGTCCAGCAAACAGTTATACAATTCTACTATGTGGCATATTCTATCTTCGGCACTAGATAAAATAGCAAAGAAAGACAAAATACCTTCCTCATGAGATTTGAATTTCTTAGGTCATTGAGTCAAAAACTCCTCTCCCAGACCTTGAATGGAAATATGCATAGTTAGATGAAGAATGGCCTTTTCTATTGTTTTGTAATGCAGGCTGAGAAGCAGGGTCTGTAGGTATCAAGGGTTATTGGCTCTCTAAATCTCCTCCTCCACTGCAACCACTGCCCAGACTATGAGAAACACTGTTCTGGCTGGGGCCTGAACCAAATGTGCTTGTACAAAGGATCTTTCCCTCAGTTCTGCAAAGCTCAGTGGAGAGAGACAGCAATGTGGAAGACACCTGGGATTGATTGCCATCAGGGAAGGGAATCACATTGACTACCAGCTATGCCTATTGAAGGCAATGCTTGCTCAAGTCCACACACCTTGGTCGTCTTCCCTTCTGGGGATCACATTACAGGCTTCCTCCCAGTCACAGGCTTGCTTTACCTTAAGATCTTAAGGATGGCTATAATTCCCAGCCCAAAGTAAGGAGAACAAATCCTAGAGAAAGAGCTTTCTCCCTCCATTCTAAGGCCTGCCCCACTGAGCCTTCAGCTTCTAACCTTAGGCCAAGAAGAATAGTACTTTCAACCTTGAATATAGACAGAGAGCCTGTTTTCTACAAAGAAGTGTGATCTTACCGTGAGATATTGTTATCTGAATGCATTCTGTGTGTGTGTGTGTGTGTGTGTGTGTGTGTGTGTGTGTGTGTGTGTGTGTGTGTGTGTGTGTGTGTTGGGGCTTAAAACTCAGGGCCAGGGCACTGTACTTATGTTTTCTTTTGCTCAGGATTAGCAGTCTACCTCTTCAACCACACCTCTATTTTCAGATTTTCAGACCTTCCTGCCGGGGGGGCTTTGAATTGCAATCCTCAGATCTCAACTTCCTGAGTAGCTAAGATTATAAGCATGAGCTATTGGCACCTGGATCTAAATTACATTTATTCACAATAATCCAATACAAGCAAATGGGACTCTGCAGCAAGGAACACTTTCTTGACTGTTTTTGTGGGATCTCTGTACACAATGTAAGTTTTTTTTTTTTCCAAGCTGAGAACTCCTTTCTCTCTAGTGCAGGTGACTGCTCTGTCATCAAAATCTCATTGGCTTTCTCTTTGACCCTTTTAGAGGATGTTCTCAAGTAGCTCTCCAAAGCTCTGGGCCTCGGTCTGATAGGGTAGCATCCTTGTTGGATAGAGATTTTCTAAAGCGAGTGTCTTTTCCCTGTTTACCTCACACATGTTTACCATAACTTTTCTTGGCACTTCAGCCAAACAAGCTTGTTGGAAAGTGGCAGGGCCTAGGCACAAGCATCTTTGCACTAAGGAAATAAATATTTTTTTTATTGTGAAAATACTGTACAGAGGGGTTACAATTATATGGGCAAGATAATGAGTACATTTCTTATCAAGCATTGCAGCCTCCTCCTTTGTTTCCTCTAGGGAATAAATATTTTGCTAATGTGCTATTATACACCTGGGATATCTGAGCCCATGTTGTGTGTGTGTGTGTGTGTGTGTGTGTGTATGTGTGTGTGTGTGTGTGTGTGTGTGTGTGTGTGTGTGCACATGCGTGCGTGCACACATTTGTGCATGCATGCCAGTACTAAGGGCTTGAACTCAGGACCTCACACTCTTTGCATTTTTACTAAAGGCTAGCAATTCACCACGTCTGGCTTTCTGTGGTTAGTTGGAAATAAGAATAAAAAAAACTTTTCTGTCCAGGCTGGCTTTGAACCATAATCCTCAGCCTTCTGAGTAGCTCACCAGTACCCAGCATCACTTCCTTATTGCATAACTTAACCTACAGCTCTGACTCTGTTAAGGGATGGAAGAAATTCCCTCCTCCCTAAAATTATATTAGGGACCTAGGCTCTTTCGTTTTGCAGTAATGCCTGATGGCTAAGCTCAAATAAAAGCACTTTATGCAAGGAAAATAATTTTAGATTTAGAAAACCATTTAAAATAAATGGCTAGTGAGGATTCATAAGCATTTGTAATAATTTCAGCAAAATGTTTTTTTTCCACCTAGAGTGTACTAATGGTAAAATGATAGACATGGTATCATGTCTAGTAATCTGTGAGAAAATGCGAGAACACAGGCATTAAATAAATACATACAAGAGTGATGAATGTTGGAAAAAAAGAAAAAGCTCAAGGTATTCTATGCACATCAGCAAAAGGGTTTAACCTAATCTGGGATTTGTGATTTGTTGAACTATGCCATGGTGTAAGTAAATGACCCCGAACAAACGGTTTAACCTTTCTGTAATTAAGAGTTCTGTATTTCTTTTTACCCTGCATGTCCTCTGCCCTAGACAAGGCTCCTGGGTCTGCGCATGATAAGAACGCAGAGAATGCTCTGACAGCTGTGAGCTTGCTGTAAACAGTGAACACAAGGAACACAAGACAAGGTTTAGAACTGATTTCCAGAGCATCAGCCCAATGTGAAGGAGGAATGGGGAAAAGGCTCAATGGCAGTGAACTCTTGCCATGTTCATTGTTGTAAACTGAAACTTGCAACAGTGAGTCTCAATTATTTATGTGTGTCCACAAGTTCTTGACTCTAAGGTTAGGGTTGAGTCTTCTTCAGAAAATACTGGAGAGTCATGGCATCTGAAGTGTGCTAACTCATGAGGTATGTGAAATCAAATGAAGACTGTTTCCTTAATGTAGATTATCCCATGAGCCACAAGGTACGCCTGCCAACTGCCTGCTTACCTTCCTCCCTTCCTCCCTTTTATTTTTCTTCCTTTCTTCTTTCTTTCTTTTGAGACACAGTCTTGCTGTGTTGCCTAGTCCTCAAAGTTGCCATCCTCTTTCTTCAGTTCCCTGGATGTTAGGATTACTGGCTTATGCTGCCACACTTAGCTCTCAATCACCCTTCTATAAGAGTTTCTCTGGCCTACCAAGCCAATAGTCCTTTTCAACAATGATATATTACCATAGCTTCATTGTGTTTGAGGGAGACATCTTTGATGAGAGTTGTCCTGCCTTACCTAACTCTGCCACAATTTCTCATCTCATCCTTTGTCCAATTCCAGTATCATTTTCTAGTTTGTTGGTTTGTAGGTGACAAGTCCCTCTGGACAAGAAATGTTCATATCCATCTAGGACTAAAGTCACCTGCAATTTTGCAAGGGTGACTGAAGCAAGTAATGGCTGTAGTGGATGCAGCTTAGGTGCTCTGTACCATGGGTGAGGTGAGGGAGATATTCTTCATTCATAATGGACTGAGACTCAGGCTGTTGAATGAAGAGCTGCAGGGAAGGGTTACAAGGAACTGAAATGTCTTCCCACAGAAACACTTGAAAGCCAATGTGTGGGCATTTCCTCTGAATATCCAGGGACACATTTTAACACCATATGCTGCAAATCAGTCTTTTTTGGGGGGAGGGGTGTGGGGGGGTCCAGTCGTGGGGCCTGAACTCTGGGCCTGGGCGCTGTCCCTCAGCTCTTCAGCTCAAGGCTAGCGCTCTACCACTTGAGCCACAACGCCACTTCTGGCTTTTTTTTCCTGCTTGTGTGGTGCTGAGGAAGCAAACCCAGGGCCTCAAGCATGCAAGGCAAGCGCTCTACCACTGAGCCACCTTCCCAGCCCTGCAAATCAATCTTCATGGCCAAAAAATGAGAAAACAATCAGGAGTCCTTTCTCACAAAGGGATGATCTCACAATAGGGACCTCTTGTAGGGACAGGGTTTTGCAGAGAGACAGAGACAGACAGAGAAAGACAGAGAGAAAGAGAGAGAGAGAGAGAGAGAGAGAGAGAGAGAGAGAGAGAGTCAGAAATAAAGTAAAAACAATAAGCAAACCAAACACATGTAAGGAAGCTTTGATTGAGGGAGTGAGCTTTTCTACCCTCCTTTCTCCCACCTCTCATAGCACCCATCTCTGTGATCATGAAGAAATGATTTTTCATTTTTTGGCATCCTAGGGAGTCATATTTTCATTGCAATGATAATAATTTTACCATCTTGATCTTTTATTTTGTATGAATTTATTTCGTTGTTATCCGTTTATGGGCTCCCCTGGACAGGGTTTTATTTGGCTTCCTATCATTCATATTTTTTAAAAATCCATAGTAGGTTTCTAATAAATCATGGACAGTGAGTGAGTGAGTTAAAGTGAATAGGTAGTAAATAACCTCATCCAGATTTCTCTGATTATCTTTGTGCAATAAACCTATTGCTACTGTCTTTATACTTCTTGCCTCCAAGAGAATACGTGGTCTTTCTGAGGATAAAAGTTGTCTTTCTCTGAATCAAGGGTGGAAAAATATCCAAGTAGTTCGAGGCTTTGACATACTCTTGACCTTGGCTCTCAGGAATCATAGCTGTAAATCAAACATCTATTTTCTCTTTTCTTATCTTTTCTTCATGTACCAAAATCCTGCAAGACTAGAAATCTTCCTTTCTTTCTTTCTTTCTTTAAATCTCAACACTCAATAAAGTCTTTCTGCATCTACCAGAGCTGGAAAAAGATTTTTCTTTCCCGGTCCTCATTACAATGACTAGTTTACATATACTCAGCATAGATGACTTGGGGAAAAGCACTTTGGAGATAGCATTCTTGGTTCTGCCTTTACTACTCAGTGATTGGTGGAACTCCAAGTTTACTTGTGATAACCAGTTCTTATGATAGGACGTCTGACCCAGAGGGTGATGTGAGGACCTGTTCATGCAATGCCAGTTCCAATACCTGGGACTTATTGGGGGTTTAATTAGTTCAGATCTTCTTATTACTTGCACATTTCTTAGTTCACTATCTACATGTTACGTCTAAGGATTATCTATTTTCACAAGTATCTTCACATCTAACTTACTTGCTTTTAGTGAGATAGACATGTATTACATTATGAAAGATGATGCTAAATGCTCTGCAGTCAAGGGAAACAGGCTAGGGAGAAAATAAAAAGCACCAGAGGCAATGAGGAAGGCTTCCTTCAGGAAGGCCTCCATTAAGATGGGGCAGTGCAACTGAGGGTCACAGCGGTGATGTTTACAGGGAGAGAAACTCAGAAAGGCAGGAGACTGGAACATGACCGGAGGGCCCTTAGGGACATGAGGGCCCTCAGAGGGAAATCATCACCAGTGTTGTGTGCATTTGAAGGAAGGGATAAGGAGGACAGACGTGTGCTTCCAGGGGGATTACTTTCGTAATTAAACAGGAGCTGTGTCTAGGAAGTAGCAAGAGCAACAGATCCAGGGATGTCTTGATTACAGCAATGAAGTAAGACAAGACTGGGCTTTAGCCAGACTATAGAATGAGTTGAATACGAAAGACTCAGTTATGTATGTAGGCAGAATGAAAAGAAAGAGGTCAACTACCCTGGAAATCGGTATGGAGGTTCCTCAAAAAAAAAAAAAAAATGAAGTAAAGAACTACCCTATGATTCAGCAATTCTACTCCTGGGCTTTTATCCAAGATTATAAATCAGGACATAGTAAAGCCACTAGCACAACCATACTCATTGCAGCCCTATTTACCAGAGCCAAAGTATGGAATTGGCCCAGATGCCTCTCAGTGGATGGATTAAGAAAATGTGGTATATATACACAATGGAATTTTACTCATCATCATTTGTAATGAAATGGAAAGACCTGGAAGAAATTACATTGAGTGAAGTAAGTCAGTCCCAGAGAGACAAAGATAGCACATTTTCCCTCATATGTGGAAGCTATAATTAGATTATAAATGTATAAGTAACTATATTGGGTAGTATACAAGTTATACACATGTATTCACTGAATTATGGTAGATTCAAGGGAGAATTCAAATAGTGTAATTCCTTAGAAGGGCAAATCAAAGTTCAACAAACAGGAAGCAGGTACTTGAAAGGAAGGGAAGAAGGGTAGACTAATGGAGAAGTGGAGGAGAATGAAGTCAAGAATTCAACATATGTCCTACAAAATTAAGAAGAGGGAGAGAGTGTGACAGGAGGGATGGATGAAATTGTTGATGGGGTGACACATATCTGGACACATTTTGTTCATAAACTATTAAACAGCTATTTTGTACAACTACTTAAAGGTAACAAAATAAGTGGAATATATAGGAGAGATACAAATAATGGAATATGGTTAGGAAGGCAGGAGCTGATACAAACACAAAGGAAGATCGGCCTCAAGGCTCCTCATTACACATGTGTTGACTTTACTTCTGAGGTTGAGTGTGCAGGGTGGTGAGGTTGAGTAAAGGGTTGGAGTTTTAAATTCGATCACACAGGAAAAAAAGCCCAGCAAGGAACCTTTGCAAATCAAAGTTTGTTCTGAATTATTTTGGGCAGCGTAAACTGTACTTAGTATGCAAGGAGATCTATATAGAAACAAGCCCTTATTCTATTTCTATATTAAGTGAACCACCTCTTTTAAAACTTGCTCTCTTGCCTATGCATATTTTACCACTCCACATACATGCATGCATGCAAACATACTTACATACACACAAACATGCATATGTGCTGTTTTACATCCTTATCAACACATAACCCACTTGAATGTGTGGTAAGTGCTTTGTCTTCCTGTTAAGGGTTGTATATCTTACTCTGCTGTGTTGACTTCTCGTTTTAAGTATGTACTGTTTGACAGAATCAAATCAGGTCATGCTGCAGTGGAGCTGAGGTCTCACCACGGAACTTGATAATTTTTATAGACGTGCTCATTGTGAACAGAGATCATGCTGGACACTTGGTATATAGGCTAGCCCTCTTAGATCTTTTTTTTTGGGGGGGGGGTCCAGTCGTGGGGCCTGAACTCTGGGCCTGGGTGCTGTCCCTCAGCTCTTCAGCTCAAGGCTAGCACTCTACCACTTGAGCCACATCGCCACTTCCGGCTTTTTTCTTATGTGGTGCTGAGGAATTGAACCCAGGGCCTCGAGCATGCAAGGCAAGTGCTCTACCACTGAACCACCTTCCCAGCTTCCCTCCCCCACCCCCGCCACTTAGATCTTATACCAAGTTGACATATGGGGAGAATGAACTGAGTAGTACTTGGGAATTTGTGCAGGGGAGTTCAGCTTTATGAAGGGGTGATTTGAGGTTGGAAATTCTGGTCTTCCTGGCCCTAAACACACCCTGTCACCTAGCTACAACAAGAGGCTGAAGAACAATAGCCTTTAATTTTGATACTGAAGATGCTCTTCAGCTCACGCTGGTTTAAATTTCCTGTGTAATGGAAAGAGAGGAGAAAGTGCATTTTAATAAGCTTCAATTAAATTAATTTCATTTTATTTCTTTTGATGTATGGTCTCTTCAAAAAAATTCCAATTCTACTGATGCTTATTAAGAGCTCCTATCCACTTGCAAAGTACTAGGCACTTCAGGGGATCTACAGATGAGTATGATTTTTGGTCCATGCTTTGAGAACTTACAATCTAGTGGAGAGGACGGGAGTATGCAATTTGCTCTAATACCAGATTGAATGTGATAAGCACCCTGAGAAGTGGCATAAACAATGAGCTCTTAATTCAGAAATACAAGGTTAGGCACATCATTAGGAAATTGGCCCAGGAGAGCCTAAGGGAGCATCGCACAAAAGAACTCTTACAAGAGGTCTTTATCATGAATGTGATCCTCCCTCTGGAATTCATGAAGAGCAGTGAATGATGAATGTCCTGGTGGCGATGACATTATCTACCTGGCTGCTGGGGAGGTCCATGATGACGGCTCAGATTTTGCCGTAGAGGTGGAGGGGAGCTGCCTCAGGAAGGAGGCAGTGAGATTGCCTGACCCAAAGCGGTTCTTGGTTCTCTATGTGTGTTTAGGCAGAATCTAGTCAGAGGAGCACAAGTGTGTGACCGCCTATGTTTGCATGAAGTTGTAGGCGTTTCGGTTCTCATCTGAAATTGAGGGATCTGAGGAATCTGATAATCTAGATCTCAAGAGTGACCTGTGAACTCAGAGTATAGTACATATTCTGGGTGGATGTGCATTTGCTTGGAGATTTACAAGTTGGTCCCTAAATCTTGCTATGAAATTCCTTTTCCAGTTTGGAACAAAAGAACACGAGTTAGTTCAATGCACCGCATGCAAATAGGAACTTCAGTGCTTCCTGCGGTACCACCTCTCTGTGTTGGGGACTATAATGATCACTTTCCAAATGCACAGCTGAAACAAACACTGCTTCTGTCTGCTCCAAATTTATGTCTAAGCAGAAAGTATCTATCTCTGAAGCCTGGTCTACTGATATGTCCGAGGCAGGATGGCTAGTGCCACAGAAGTGGGAGCGCGCACCTAACTAACTGCAGGAGCCATTGCATAATATTGCAACCTTCCCTCCAATTCTCCACACCCCTGAGATGTCTGTCTTCTTATTTAGCCCAGTACCCTTGCAGTTTTTGTTGGCTACGGTGGGTCAGCGCATCTCTGATGGATGGCCGCAGCAGCATTTGGTGTTGCTTGGCTGAAGTGATGGATGTTTCTCTCTTCTCACCGGCTGCTTGGAGCCAGAATACAGAAGTGCTGGTTAAAAGGTGATTCATCTTCCCTAATAGTACGGAACCTTGCAAACAGTGCTTTGGCCACCATGTCTTCATTAGCCTTAATCAGAGCCCACATTACCTCAGATTAGGTAATCTGTTATTTGTTATAGAACAGAGAGGGTCAAGGCCTTTTGAACAACCCTTAACTGCATGAAAGTCCATTTGGAAAGGAAAGAGCATGGAGTCCGAGAGGCCAGACATCCTTAGGGGAGGAATGAAAGATGGTCCATCAGTCCTCTCTGCTAAGCATGCTGCTAGAGAGTGGTGGGCATCTCTGAGGCCATCAGATGGACATCTTTTACTTCCTGGATGACATTGTCTGACTCTAGGGATGGAAACTGATGGGAATATGTGTTTTTCTGGAGGTAGAGAATAGATTCTGTGCTTAGTGATCTTTAAGGATTAAGAAACAAGCTAAATAGATACAACCTGATTCAGTAAAACACACATTGAGTGGGAAAGACAGATAATAAGCAACTAAACATAAGCCATGCAATAAGGCATAAAGACTTTCTGAAGAAAGCTAAAGTACATAAGGAAAAAAAGAGCAGGCCAAGAAGAGGGGGGGTCACAAAAAACTTCTCTGAGGAAGAGTCATTTGAATAGGGATTAAATAAAGCAAAGTAAAGATGGGTGTGGTTTATCAAAAGGGCCGAGGCTATTTCCAGCATAAAATTCATAAACCAAGCGGCCTAGGTTTTATTTTATGTTTTTGTACCTACCAGGGATTAGTCAGTGTGCTCAAGTGATGTTTAATGAGCTATAGTCAGTAAATCACTAGAACAGGATCAAGCACACTGATCCTGTTTAAGGAAATATGTTTCTGCCTCTTTGCAATTCAAGGAAATGACTTAGAGCACATTCCTATATGTGGAACTGTCTACCATCCAAATACCACATCCTACATATTCAGGTAAAGCACTTGGGGCCGTCCCCATCCCTTCCCTACTTCTGTCCCATTCTCCTTCTTTTTCCTTTGTCTCCTGAAACACAAATGCCTCAAGACTGTAACAAAATAGCCGAGGGCCGGTGGCTCACACCTGTGATCCTAGCTACTCAGGAGGCAGATATTTGAGGATTGCAGTTCGAAGTCAGCCGGGGCAGGGAAGCCTGTGTGACTCTTATATCCAATTAACCTCCAGAAAACCAAAAGTGGAATTCTGGCTCAAGTGGTAGAGCACTAGCCTTGAGCAAAAAAGTTCAAGGATAATGCCCAGGCCCTGAGTTCAAGCAAGCAAGCAAACAAACAAAAAAAAAACAAAGTGAATTATGTCACACAAGACCCAGAGGGCATGGCCATGGCTGATAACATAGTACGAGCTGTTCCACATGCCCAATCCCTCTCTCCCCCACCCTCTCTCTCACACACACACACACAGTCATACCACATTATACCATACTCAACACACACAGATTCACGCCACTCTTACTTAAACCACAGTCACACACACACACACACACACACACACACACACACACACACACACGTACATTCACACACTCAGACTCAAACCACTCTCACTCCCATACACCTGCATATATTTAAACCCCAGACTCACACGCCCCACATAACCCACACGCACACCAGGCACACTCACACAGAAAGACGATAGCCATCTCATTTACTGTTGGGAAGAGGTAAAAACAGAAAGGGGTATTCTTCACCAGCAATTTAGAACATCATTGGTTTAATTGCTTTCTCTTTTATTCTTTTTTAAACTTAATTTTATTGTAAAGATGCTGAACAGAGGGGTTACATTTATTTTTATTTTTTTAGGGGTTACATTTATATGAGTAAGGTACGTTTTTCATTGAGCATTGTTACCCACTCCATTGTTGTTCTCATGACAAATCTGTCATGAGATGTGCATGGCTTTTCCAGGTCAGCGAAACACTGTACCTTGCATAATCCTGTAATTACCTACAGCAATATCAGTATGCACGTTCTCAAAAATACTATAAGATCATTCTATCTGATGGAATGTTGTTCCTATAAATACTTTGTCTACTTGCTCTACTTGATAAACAAAAAATGGCCCTTACTGGAAGTATTTAGTGAGCAACTAGTTGGCATATCACCTCAAAAACAAAGTCCAAAGAGATAAGCCTGTGTTTCTGATGTCCCTTCAAGAAGGTGTTGATGGAGAGAGACTCGACAAATGGGACTACCTTAAAATAAAAAGCTTCTGCACAGCTAAATCTATCGCAACCAAGCTAGAAAGACAACCAACTAATTGGGAAAAAATATTTACCAGCAATATATCAGACAAGGGGTTAACATCCTGTATATACAGGGAACTCAAGAAACGAATCCCTCCCAAACCTAACAAACCAATTACTAAATGGGTAAGGGAACTAAAGAGGGACTTCTCAGATGAAGAAATAAAAATGGCAAAGAAACACATCATCATCCCTGGTGGGGAAGGAAATGCAAATAAAGACAACCCTGAGATACCACCTTACCCCAGTCAGAATGTCCCACATCCACAAATCAGCCAATGACAAATGCTGGAGGGAATGTGGAGAAAGAGGAACCCTATTACACTGCTGGTGGGAATGTACACTTATACAACCACTTTGGAAAGCAGTCTGGAGGGTCCTTAGAAAGCTAAAGATTGACCTCCCTTACAACCCAGTCATACCACTTCTAGGCATCTACCCTGAACAACAGGAACCAATATACAAGGACACGTGCACCTCCATGTTTATTGCAGCACTGTTCGCAATAGCTAGGATATGGAAACAACCCAGATGCCCCACCACAGATGAATGGATCCAAAAATTGTGGTATCTATACACAATGGAATATTATGCAGCCATTAGAAATGACAAAATAATGGCATTTGCAGGGAAATGGATGGAGCTAGAAGGAATCATGTTGAGCGAGGTAAGCCAAGAGCAAAGAGACAAACGGTACATGGTCTCCTTGATAAGTGGATGCTAAATCCAAAATGTTAGGTGATACGACAAAACTAACAGGACTTAAAAAACAAAGAACTCCCACTCATCTGGTTGAACCACTACTAAATATCCCCATGCTGCTGATCACATGTATGGTGTATAACATGTGAACACCGTTATATGTTACAGACTGTGATAGACAATTTGCTCCAGGAAAGTTAGAATGAACTTGTGACTTTAAATGAGCATCATTATTCCACAATACTGTGAAATTCCAGAAATTATGTAATCACTTAATCACAATCAAAAAAAAAAAAAAAAAAGAACCTCGGGGAAGGGAGGGAGGGAAGAGATGGTAGGGAGAAAACAATGGAGGGGGTAACAATGTTCAAGAGGAAGTGTACTCATAACCTCACTCATGTAACTGTAACCCTCTGTATAGTAGCTTTACAATATAAAACAAAAATCTTTAAGAAAAAAAAAAAAAGAAGGTGTTGAGGTACCACCAGGTGGGATGTGGGTGGAAATTGCATGTCCTCTGATCTCTGAGGGTCCAGACAGCTGACCCTGACCTTCTGGCATTTCCCCAATCTTCCTTCCCAAAGTCTCCTTTGCACCTCCGCTATCATTTCCCTTCCTTTTCTCCTTAAATCTCGTGGACACCTTCATGACAGCCTTTGCATTCTATTCCTTCAACCTCCACAGTCAACCCTGCAGCCCTTTCTTCTCAGAGTCTCTATCCTTTTTACATCTCTGTTCAGATACTTTCCCCTCCTCCTTGCTCCCCACTTACATCAGCCATTCTCCAATACTGCTGCTGTTGGATTTAGTGGTTCAGCATCACTAAGTCATGTCTGCTATCTTCTTGTGTGAGACTCTCTGCTATGTGCAGCCTAGTAGTTGTTGGGCCCCAAACACTGGCTTCATAGCCCTGGATAATCTACACTACCTCCATCAGCCAAACCTGATTTTGGCCCTGTGGCTAAATTTACGCATTGGGAGCATGCGAGCTGTGTGCACTCTCTCCCTCTCCCTTTCTCCCTCTCCTCCTGTCCCTCTCTCTCCCCTGTCCCCCCTTTCCCTCTCTTTCTCCCTCCCTCCCTCTCTTTCTCTTTCCTCTGAAGTCCCTGGGCCTAGGCCCTGTCCCTGAGCGAGCTTTGTTTGTACAAGGCTCCACCACTTGAGCTCCACCACAGCTCTACTTCTGGCTTTTTGATAGTCAATGAGAGATGAGAGTCTCACAAACTTTCCTGCCCCTGTTGGCTTTGAACTCTCATCCTCAGATCTGTCTCCTGAGTAGCTAGGATTACGGGCCCGGACCACTGGCATCCTGCCCAACCTGAGGTCTTTATACCTTGCATCTCCCTGGAAATGGCCTTCTCCTTCCTGTGCTTCCTAAAGATCCAGATCAATTTCTTCCTCTTCTATGAAATGTATCCTCTTTTTCCTGGCCTATTGATCTTGCCTTTCTTAAACACTTTCTCTAAACTTGAAAAGCCTATAAAATGGCCCTTTGGATGTAAGACCTTAAGTAGAATAGATTTCCCTTACTGAAGATATCCTTTAGTGTTTTCTTTAGTGATGGGTAACTGCAGCTAGACACAACTACCAGAGCACAAGACTAGTGCTGGCTTGACCAGTTGGGAGTGGATGGTCTTACGTAGAAGGAAGTCTAGAGTTATGTGGACTACGGTGGCACAGTTGGCTCAGTTATTCCATGTTGGAGCCATTTTAGACTTTAGCTTTATTGTCCTGTGTGCATAGGATTTTGGCCTCCTGTGTTGTGTCTATTCATCACAGTATAGTAGCTGTGTCTCTAAGCAGGAGGGATCCAGGTATGCTTCCGTGATCAGCATTACTCAGAATCTTGTAACAAGATGCTCCTAAGGGCTCTGAATTGGTGCTTTGAAGCTTCATAGCGAAGCAAAACTGAGGAAATGTGATCAATAAATGCTATTTGTTTATTTAACCTTTTTTTTTGAGACAGGATTTTGGCCTATAGCCCAGATAGGCCCCAGGGTTACCATTCTTCTGCTTCATCCTCCCAAATACTGAGATTACAGGTATGTGCTATGATTCAGGGCTTAAAAAATGATCTCAACAGAACCAGTTATTAGTGGTAGCCCCAGCAAAGCTTAATGAATAAATCCGCACACTAATAAGGTGCTTCATTTTCTCTTCTAGAGAAATAGTGTGAGAAAATGTGAAGAATTAGAATAACATGTTTCTGGAGAGTGGCTCCATGTCCTCCGCGTGGTCTTGCATAGGTTATCTGTATTTCAAAGGTGGATTTCTTCTTCAAACACTGGGCTTAATAATAACTTCTATTTCTTAGAGGTATTGTAATGATTCAGGAGGTAAACTCCATAATGCTTACAGAGGACATAGGAAGTAGTCATTACACATCAAGTCCCTTCTTATCTCAGGTCCCATGCTGATATAGAGAAAATATGAAAGGCAACAGAAGGGGAGAAGAAATGGAACAAGGAAGATATGAATCCCATAAACTCATTCTGATGGGGAGTATGTCATCGTAGTAACAAACTGCAAGATGTGTCTGGACTTATTTATCTTGTAATTAAGAACAGAAGGGAAATCTTTCAGTGTTTGCCAAAGTCTTGACCTGCGGATACTGAGGTATGTGAAACTAACTCACGCCTCCGATGTGAACTGAGAATCAATAACAGTTTGTGGGCTGGTAAAACCTACAGTCCTGTCACCCCCAGATCACACTCAGGAGCTCTGCTACTAAAAAAGTGACACTTGATAGAAGGAAGGACAGAGCAATATCCAATGAGCAAAATCTGCAAGAAAGGCAACTGTGTAAGACATCTGGGTTTCATGATCCCAGAAAAAAAATTCATTTTATATAGCACATATATGGCATATATATTGACATATATCTATGGTACATACCTATTACAAATCAATCTGTAAATCTATATCTGTATCTATAGCTGTATCATCTATATTTATCAGAGCACATTTCTAACACACCCATCTTCCACTCCCTCTCAAAGGCAGAACAAGATTCTCATTGACCCACGCACACCACATATGTAACACCAAAACAAATCTTTTCTTTTGTCACAGAAGCATGTTTCTGTGGATTTGTAAATTAAACACTGTACTTATACATATATTTATTCAAAAATGTGTTAAAAAGCCATCAATTCTTGTTTTTCTTTTGATAAAGGGAAGAGGGAAAGCTAGCCAGATGTTGAGGGGAATAGGAAGCAAGTGACTCTATCAGAGTTCTCCTGTGGGGACATGCGCTCTCCGTCAATGTCACAGAGTAAAAAGAGCCTCCGACTCACCCAGCAGTGAGTTGTTCCATCTGGTTGTGGCAATTAGGAGCCGAAGATGACGGGAAGTTAAATGACTATCTTTATGAAACAAAGCAAAACAGAAAAGGGAACAGCTGGGGGACTGGATGGCTTGGGGATGGTAGGATTGGATCTAGAATAAAGAGTCTGTTACCGTTGCTGGTTACACTGCCAGGGCAGGTTAATCTGAATTGAAGGTGGCTGCTGTGTGGCAGCTGTGAGCTGTCATTGCTTGAAATACGGCCAGAGCCTCTATAGGGCAGCATGGATTTAGGTGTGTAGCATGTAATGTCCCTCTTAGTTAGAGGCCAGGCCACCAGATGAACAGCAAAGGCAAGACGTCAGAGGTCACAGACAGGTGCATCACCAGGTCATGGAACTTCAGTATTGTGAAGTCTATCTACCACTACCTCATCTGGGGTCTGCGAACTCCCTGGAGCCGTGTGTATGTTTTCTTTGCTTATACTATGCCTTAAGAAAGAAAATACATAGCTTTTACCAAGTTCAAAGGAAGATGTGGATTTACCAGTCCTCTCATTTATGCCCACCAAAAGCATTTTTTTTTTTTGCCAGTCATGGGGCCGGAACTCTGGGCCTGGGCGCTTGTCCCTCAGCTCTTCAGCTCAAGGCTAGTGCTCTTACCACTTGAGCCACAGCGCCACTTCTGGCCTTTTCTGCTTGTGTGGTGCTAAGGAATCGGACCCAGGGCCTCATGCATGCAAGGCAAGCACTCTACCACGGAGCTACCTTCACAGCCCCCAAAAACTTTAAGAGCTTATTTTAGGCTTTATCTTTGGAGGTGGGTAGAATAGACTGTAAGTGTTTGGCTTCCCCCTTATTAGCTGTGTGACTTTGACAAGTTTCTTAATGCTTGCAAAACTTACTTTTGTGGGTGAATCTGCTGCTGCATGTCTCTAATCCTAGCTACCTGGGTGGCAGAGATTTCAGAAGATCATGATTTGGGGCCATCATGGGAAAAAATCTTGTGGAAATCTATCTCAGCCAATAAACCTGCTGTGGTAGCTCAAGTCTGTAAGTCCAGGTGCAGGTGAAGCATAGGTAGAGGAATCATGGACTGGGCCTTGGACAAAAAGCACAAGTCCTTATCTGAACAATTACTAAAGCACATAGGACTTTGGATGTGGCTCAAGTAGTAGAGCACCTGCCCACCAGGTATGACCCTGAGTTCAAACCCTAGTACTGATAAAACAAAATACACAAAAATCTTATCTTTATACCCTCAGATAATACAGGTGACCTTTTCCCCATAACACATACCAAGTGTCACTAAGCATTAGCTCTTATTGTAATTGAAGTATGCTCAAAGTTAATGTTGAAGTATGCTAAAAGTTAATGGCAGAAACAGGATTCTTAACTCACTGTCCTGACCCACCGGAAAAATAGGGTGACCCTTTTTTTGCTTTGTATTTGTCCTTTCCTTCGTGTGTTCCCGGGGTTAGGGAGGTGACATAAGGTACTCCAATTGAATGATTATTTCTACCATCATGTGGCCAAATGGGCTGTTTGCTTATTTTGAAGCTCTTCTTCCATGTTCTTTCAATGTCCTCCTTACACTGAAGTGTATGGACTCAGAAGTCACAAAGAGCAAGGAGGTCACACTTTAGTTTAGAGCATCCTCCACCCACATGTCCCCCTCCCTCCCTGGTACAAACTGTGAACAAGGTGAGATGTCTGACTCTCATTAGCAAGGGGAAGTGTTTTGGAGCAGTTCCTGTGTTGAGTAGATAGAGCAGATCAAACACAAGGGATGACAGATTAGGAACTGTCTGGTGGCTAATGTACTGTTTACTGCAGTATAAATGACTGGTGTTTGGGAAATGACAGATGAGAGAGAGAATGCTAGTGCAGACTTCAGTGATTCCCAGGTTTCTACGATGGAGGAGCACCATGGCTGGCCCCCACCAGTTGGGGGAGTTTCAGGGGTTGTAAGAGCTTTGAACCAGCCACCATCCAGTTGCTGCCCAAACTTTTGTGCCACCTGTGAGGGAGCTGGGAAGGAGTCCAGTACTCTGGGATCTTTTCTCACTGCCAAATCCAACCAAATGTAAGTCCTTTTCCAGTCCAAGTGTGGCAAGGTGGAAGCGTGGTTTGGGATGGATGGCAGAAAGCTCTGCTCAGCCCAAATGAGAGATCCATAGGACAAGATGATATGAGAATAGAGAAATAACAGGGGTATCTGAAAAAAGAAGGGAAAAATAGGAGGAGAGGAAGAAGCAGCATGGGAGAGGTGAGAAGGAGGAGAAAGAACAAAAGAAGGAGGAAGGGAGGAAGAAAGGAAGGAGGAACAGGAGGGCTGGAATCCAGCATGTTGCTTAATCTGCAGATTATATTTTGGGGTTCAGTCAATTCGTGATCATCTGCCTTGCCAAACACCTTGATCCAGGCAGTCTAAAAAATCCTCTGATTAACCTATAGCCATTGAAGCCATCTAACATCCGTTGACTTAGATGTCAGCAGTAATATTGGTTATGATAGTAAAAGGCAGATTGTGGATTCATTGTGCGCAAACATATTGCCATTGTGACTTGGATGTGTCTTCAGCTTTGCCAGAGGTTTTATGTTTGTCCATTCATTTATTTCTCTCACAATTATGAATTATGTGTTTCATGGTAGTTCTACGTGTTGGGGGCATATCAATGAACAGACAGAAATACCTGCTCTCATGGAACCTCCATACTAGCTGAAAGTAATGGGAGCTGATGGGAAGGCAGGTGGCTTTATAGGGTTGGGGTGAGAAACAGCATGTCTGCTACTTTCAATGAGATGTTTCTGCAGACATCTCTGAGGAGGCACTGATAAAATCTGTGGAGATATCTGGAGAGAAGCATTCTTACTAGAGGGAAGAGAGGTGCAGATTGTGAGGTGAGAATAGCAAGGAAGTCAGTGAATTTGAAGAGTTGGAAGCAAATGGGGAAGTACGGTGGGAAGAAGAAACAAATGCAGAGACAGATGAGAGCTATCTAACGCAAGATCTTTTCAGCTATTCAGGCAGTTGGAAGTAAGAAGGTTGCAGTCTAAGGCTAACCCAAGCAAGAGCATGAGACTCTCTCCAAAAAAACAAAACCAAAAACCCAAGCAACTGAGGACATGGATCAAAGTATATAAGGCCCTGAATTCAAATCCCAGTACTGCTGAAAAACAACCGAAAATAAATAAAATAAAGCCAAGTAAACCAGGTTTCTGAGCTCTTTGGGAGGGGAGAGGGGGGATTGTGAGACTTAGTGTTAAGAACAGACATTACTCCAAGACAGTGATTTGCTGAGAACTCAATAGCAATCACTTGTGTTTTAGAAGAGGACAGTTCCTCACTGTTACAACCTGAGCTTATCCTTCTACCCTTGCTTTCTACCATGTTACATATATATATATATATATATATATATATATATATATATATATATATTTGTAAATGACTGTTAAGCCTAGAAAGTTTAGCCCTTTATTAACATAGCCCTTTATCAGTTACCAAGGGGAATTCCTAACAGGGAGGGTTGTGTTTCCAAAATGACACAGCTAACTAATGGTTATAAGGACCCTAACAGGTTACTTAATAGGCCCCCTAAATCTCTTTTAGTGTTTGTTCCAGGACCCATCAGGAGAGAAGTGGGTGATTTTGACATGCAAATTTGGGGCTGTAGTTCAAGGATGGCAAATCTAGTTTGATAGAAAGGGTTTTTCTCTATGTAGGAGTAGCCCTATCATCATAAAAATACCTCTGGCTGTGGCCCAATGTCCCCTGGAGGGGCCACTGGCATCCTCACCTGAGAACCCTTCTCTGGACAGACAACTGCTGTTTTACCCATTGACTCAGAGACCCAAGGAGGGACATTTAATGCGTAGCAACCAAGCCTCCCGTGGACCCCAGAGCCTGCCCAGTACCTCTCAGACTTCACCTACCTGACCTCAAGGACAAAATGTCCCTTACCCACAGTGCCTTCCCAGAGGCTGTAACTTTCAGTCTAGTTCTTTTTCTTCATAGATATCTTTGTCTGTTTTCACTTTCAAAAGACCCTTACTGATTTCCAACACTCCACATGGTACAGGAAAACAGCTTTTTGTCTGGTTGTTTACCTCTTTTTTTTTTTTTTTTTTTCCAAACTTTCTCTCAGAGTTTCTTGCATTTTACATTTTCTTTTCATTTTTGGTGTCTGGCTTTTTGATTCCAGTTTGATGTGTGGAGCTTCTCCTTGAGTACATTAATATCCTCATTATATAATATAGTATACATAATATATACATAATATGCATATATATATATCCATTTTTGTTGTGTATGTCCCTAATCCCCACTGGTCTTGTAATGACTGTTCTGTGTGTGTGTGTGTGTGTGTGTGTCTGCGCGTGTGCGTGTGCGTGTGCACGCACATGAGTCATACTTCTCCCTTCAGATTTGTATTTTTGTCTCCTCTTTGTTTGATTCTATTCAGCTATTTTTATGGCCCTCCTCTTTTAAAGGATGGTAGCATTACATTTTTATGGTATTTCTGTTTGTGACCGCCTTTTTCTTCATTGACTCCTCGTCCCACTTCTGTCTTCTTTTTGGAAATGTACCATCTGGACCAGGCTCCTATTTGAATCTCTTTCTCTGGTAGGAAGTTCCTCAGGCATGTAATGGAAGCCTTTTATTTCTGCTGAATTGTAATCCTAAGAGAAAGAGAGAAAGGGACATTTTGGTGAACTGCTCAGAGGCAATTCTGTGCTTGTTTTATTTCTTAGAATTAAAATTTTATAAAACATACATCTAGCCTATTAAACCCAGAAAAGTTTAAATATTTAACATTTCATAACATTGGTATTCTACAATATATTTTAACTGGAACCATAAGCAATAATCATAGAAAAGTCATACACAGTAGACTCTGGAAAGCAACTCTTTGTCTAATAGAAGGTGAAATCCAATCAATGATCTGTATGGAGATGTTTTATGTGAAATTCAAAAAACTATAGAAATAGGATTTGGCAATTTGCAGAGTACTTTTTTCTCTTGTTTCCTTACAAATGCCTAAAACAAACTATAAGGCCCACAAGGATTGTGGAAACTACCCATCTTCTCAATTTTGTAAAGAAAATTAGAATTGTAATAAACTTGCTAAACAGATTGGAATCCATCTGGTGTAGCCAAATTAATCCTCCTTTAATGATTGTTTATATTGTGTATCCAAAAATCAAACTCAGTATCAAGAGTTAATCAATTACAATTTATAATCATTTTTTGGCTCACTGAAACAAGAGGGAATTGTAAACTGAGTAAATTTTTTTTATAATATGAGCATGTGAGAAATATGCATCCTAAGTTGGACCATATGTAAATAAATCACACTCTATCTTCAGTTTTTATTGCTGTTGTTTGATTGTGGTACAGAGAAAAGTACTTCCTTCTCCACCCCCTGCCCCCCCTAAAAAAAAAACACCTCAACAAAACCCCCACTGAAACCCAAACAAATCAAAACAAAAATGCCAGAAATTAAGAACAAACAAAAAAATTAAGCAAAAGACATTATTTTCCCTTCCTTGTAGTTTAGGACAAATTTCTTTAATATTCTGTTTGAATGTCATTAACCTTAATACTATATCATTAAAATTCAGCTGTCAGCAATTAGTAGTGCTTTAATATTATAGCTGGGAACTTTATTTTATCTAGAAAATTGAACATGCTTGAATCTCTCCATTCACTAGAGTTGAGCAATACCATTACTGGTTTCTAAGATTCTTTTTTCTTCTTAAATTCATAATTAAATCATTTCTGATGTTCAGTGAGCTTTCTGAACAACTTACTGGGTAAAACTAGCTAACAATTCTTTATGGGTTTCAAGATAACACTCTCAACTGTGGTTTGTGATTCTGGATGCTTTTCTTTTTCAAAAATAGTATTTTTATTATCTTTAAGTAATTGCACAAAGGAGTTGCCATTTTACAAGCAGTATATGAATACAGTGCATCCTGATCAATGTCACCTCTTTCAATGTTCTCACCCACCCCTACCTTTTCCCTCCTACCTTTTCCCTCCATTTTCTTACTTTTTTAGGTTATATATTGAATTCTTGACTGCATTCTCCTCCCTTCTCCCCTTTACTGTACAGTACTTATGCACTGGTAGAGAATTAGCCACTGGAACCTAGGTTCAAATCTTAATTACTCATCTATCTTTGTAACACTGAGCAGCTAGCTTTACTGCCCCATAGCCGGGTGATTGTCCCTATAAAATGTGGAGAATGACACCTATTTCATGTAGTTATGGCTAATGAGAGATAGTTAATTCCTGTAAAATGATCAGGCATAACTGTTGGCTGTTACGATTACTGTCACTTCCTGTGACATGTCCCTTCACATGGCTCTTTTCTCATTCACCACTTGATTGCTATATGGTCACTTTTATTTACTTTCCAGGGCTAATTCATTCTTGACCTTCATGGTTGAGATTCTGACCTCTACCAGGAATCATCTCTTCACGTCTCCTGAACTGCAGGTTATATGCTGCTGAGTTTACTAATATACCCCTCTCTCTCCCTCTCTCTCTCTCTCTCAAGCTCTCTCTCTCTCAACTGTTTCTAAGCCTAGGGCCTGGTCCATGGAGGTGTTCAGACAATGTCTGAACATTGTCTCCAGGGCAACCTGGAGAAGGATAATCCATGGAAAGGCTCATGTAGTTCATGTTTCCCAATATCTGATCATTAAAGTCTGTGTATATGAGTTGGCAGGTGAATCCATGGAACACTGGTATCTTAAGATGTTCAAAACTGGGTCTGGAACCATGAGTACATGGTCAAGGACTACGGGAGTTTGGGGATAAGTCTCTGAAAGAGTTGTGCTTTTGTGTAGCTGTGTTTTAGTGGTAGCGGGCAAGTGAATAAAACCAAGAAATTTCCAAAAAAGCTCCTGCTCTGAAACATGTCTTTATTAATGTACCAGGAAAACCAAATGCATGGTTCTAAGGAATATAGTTTGGGAAGTAAGTCCACACTAAGAAAAGCTGCTTTAATCAAGACTTTGGATTTTTCTTCTGGGTCTTTAAGTGATTACAAGAGACTCAGTGAGGGTTTTAGCTTAAGGCAGAGCCTGGTTTCAGCAGGTCTTCCAGTTTTGCTGGTGACTAATTATTAGGGAAAGTTTGAGGCATTTGGATCTGTAGAATGGAATTTGTTCATACACACTTCTCTTCAGTCCAACAGAAGTTTCTGCTTAGAGGAGACAGGACATGGTGAGCTCAAAAGCATATACCCAATTTCAGTGGGTTTATGGACATGATGTGAATTTTTAGTATTTCTTCAAAAACACCTGGCTCATTTGTTACAATGACTGATTCCTGAGACTTCACTTTATTAGGTTCAGTACTGAACCCATAAATCAGACCATCTGTGCATCGCAATTTATCATCAACTTTCACTCCAAGGACCCTCTAAGGCACCTGTATTTCTTTTCTTTTTTCTTGTTTTGTTTTCCATTTTTATTTTATTTTTTTTTCAGTTACTAGGGTTTGAACTCAGCTTTTCATTTGCTTAGCAGGTACTCTACCACTTGAATCACTTTGTGGGTTTTTTTTTCAAGATAGGGTTGATATAAGACAAGCCCAAGCCAACCTGGACTGTGAGCCCCCTATTTGTGCCTCTTTACATCTCTGGGATGACAGGTGGGAACCACTGTGCCCAATTACTAGTCAAGGTTGGGTATTTCAAACCTTTTGTCTGCTTGAACTAGCCATGAGCTGCCAACCTCCAATCTTAACCTCAAATAACCAAGATTCTAGGCATGATTCACAGTTGTCCATGCCCAACCTTTACTCCCCCATTCTAATGTTTAGGAGGAAAAATAAACCATAGCTTTGGTTTTTTATTTAATCCTGATTGGAGGTTACTTCAAAAATAGAAACGTGTTCATAGATCCATTGTTGATAAGGCATTGTTAGTTTTCTGTTACTATTACAAAATACCGGAGAAAATTAACTTATAAAGGAAAAAGGTATACTTTGGTTCCTGTTTGGGGAAGTTCTAGGCTAAGATCAAGGGTAGAATACAGCATTGGGTCTCTGCCAAAGCAGACTGTGGAAGAGCAGAACCACTTCTACCAGGAACCTGAGGAACCCATAATATTGTTCAAGTGTGTACCCCAAGGACCTCTGGACTTCATCTGTAAGGTTATACTACTTCTTGAGAATACTACCCTGGGGACCTGTCCCTTAACATGTTTCTGGAGACACTTACTCCAAACATAGCACAAGCATGTGATTTCTGTGAAGCCACTGACGATCCATGTACAGGTATTGCTGATACTCTGGGCTCATTTCATGCACATGAACACATGCATGTATAGGAATGTGCACATTGAGAAAAAGGCACTAAAAATTTAGGAGACTCGTGCAGTATTTTGTTGTAACAACAAAATATAAGTTGTCTAACTGAAGCTGCCTGGTATTAAACTGTGAGACAGGATGGCTTGCTATTCTTCTTACAAACCTTAACATCAAATTTAACTTGATCTGGCTTATACTTTTAATGAAAGGACCCTTTCCTTTTCTACATGTAAACCATGTTTAAGTGGAAGGAAATTTATTAAATTCACTTTAGGAAAAGGGAAATTAGAAAAAACCATCAGAGAAGATTAATTTGTCAGGAAATAGGTAAAGTCAAACTTATATTCATGTAAAGTGGTTAAGAACCAAGATATTGAGATAAATTATTTTAAGTGAGGACTGTCCTTTTAATAAACTTCCCTGTTGAGCCTTATCTCATTTATCATTTCCACGAGGCTTTTAATGTATTCCTTTCATTATATCAAACATGCTATCTTTGGCCTTTTCATGAAGATGTATCCAATATATTCCTTTGACAGCTGTTCACCTGAGAAGCATAGGTCGTGTTTCTGTGCATTGGCTTCTTGCTCTTATTCAGAGAAATCAGAAATTATTTTGCTAGGAGAATATATTTTATTCTTATCTTATCCTAGAAACTCAATGCATTTAAGTCAATAAGTATATTCCAGTCAGTGCCAGAGGTTCATGCCTGTAATCTTACATACTTAGGAGGCTAAGATCAGGAGGTCAAGACTTGAGACTAGCCCAGTCAGAGAAGTCTACAAGATTCCATCTCCAAAATGACCAATACAAAGCAAGACTAGGGTTATGGCTTAAGTGATAGAATGCCACCCAAAATAAGTAAGAGGTCCTGAGTTAACATCCTTGTACTGTCAAATAAAAGGATAAAGATATAAATCATCTTCCATTTTTCCTTCTTTATTGAGTGGTCAGGGGTCCTAAATCACAAATATAAATCAACTTAAGTTATATAATTCCTTTTTCTACATAGGGCATCAAGAATGCATGAAATCAACAGGCTTGGAACTATTTATCCCAAATTAGTCTTGGAGATATTCTGTACCTTTTTCTATCTCCAGTTATATATCTATTGCAGCTTAAAGTAAAACCTAATCTTCTAGATTTTTCCTTGTAGAAAGGGAATAGATGTAATTGTTTCTCTGCTACTTAAAACAAATGTAAAGTGTGTGTGTGCATATCTAAGTGTGTGTGGGAGGGTGTTTGGGTATGTGTAGGGGTGTGTGTGTGTGTGCGCGCGCGCGCGTGCGTGTGTGTGTGTGTGTGTGTGTGTGTGTGTGTGTGTGTGTGCATTGTACTCTGATAGTAGAATTTTAGTTTGTGGTTCATAATCTTACTGATAAGAATTTAAATTATTCCTGGAAGAAAAAGTATTTGTTTCGGTTCTTGACATAATCATTTATTTATTTGTTCATTTGTTTGTTTGTTCGTTTGATGTTAGGCTTGAACTCAGGGGCTGAGTGCTGTCCCTGAGCTTTTTCACTCAAGGATAGCACTCTACCACTTTGAGCCATGCATCACTTCTGGTTTTCTGGTGATTATTTGGAGATAAGAGTCTCACAGACCCTCCTGCCTGGGCTTGCTTCAAACTGTGATCCTTAGATCTCAGCCTTCCCAGTAGCTAGGATTACAGGCGTGAGCCATTGGCTCATGTGAAATGTGTTGCTGTTTTTAGTGGAGTTTTTTTTCCCCGTGTTAAGGTATTGTTACATGTTATTCCATACTATCAGCTTCATTATGGCATATTTGAGAAAAAAATAATTATATAATTACTGAATTTAGAAATCAGAGGATGTTTGCATAATAGTGAGTAAACTTTGATTTTCAAATTCTCAAGGCACCAAATGTCTTTCCTTATTAAGGTAAACAACATGATTGATAGATTACTTAAAATTGAATATGATCTTTACTGGGTGTGGTAGTTCATGATTATAATCCTAACTGCTCAGGAAACAGAGATTGAGGTTTAAACTAGCCAGACAGAATAGTTATCAAAATCTGTCACAACGAATAGAGCAGATATGGTGGAATATGCCTATAATTCCAGCTATACAAAAGGCATATACTAAAGGACCAGGGTCCAGTCTGACCCTTGACAAAGGTGTAAGAGACTAACTGAAAAATAGCCAAAGCAAAAAAGGATTGGGCAGGGGGAATGGATCAAGCCATAGAATACTTGCCTAGG
The DNA here is from genome assembly GCF_019054845.1 of Dipodomys spectabilis. Classification (NCBI taxonomy): domain Eukaryota; kingdom Metazoa; phylum Chordata; class Mammalia; order Rodentia; family Heteromyidae; genus Dipodomys; species Dipodomys spectabilis. The sequence continues at coordinate 15,991,430 of NW_024870834.1, read as the reverse complement.
AATCACATGCTCTGAATTTAAAACTCAGTGCCACAAGGAAAGTAATAATATGATTTTGTTCCAATGGTATTTTCTGAAAACAAGAGAATTCCTCCAAGTACAATGTATGTCAGCTCCACAAGGTTGTTGGTGGCTTGCAGGGTAGGATACAATGTGTATTTTCTATTTATCTCTCAATCTGTACCTGTACCATGGCAATGAGGAGGAGAGAACAGGTACACATAATGACACAAACAAAACGACAACAATAACAGAAACAGAAACCACATGGTTGGATGAATGGAAACTGGACTTCACTGTTGAAATCATCACTGCATTGTATTATTGTTATTTTGCATTTTCCCTTTTTCCAAGAAAGTTACCATAAAGAACATCTAAGGACAGATAAGTTGGCAGCAGATTGTGGTTTACGATAATGATGGTCCCAAAGGGACTTGGCTTTCTTGGTGACATTGAAGTAAATTGCATTACTCAAGATGTGTACTAAGAAGGCTAGATAATGAGATGCATGGGCAAAGGCGTGATTACTGCTTCATGGTGTTGCTGATGATCAAAATGAATGGAAGAGAGGACCAGGTGGAGTCCTGTGGAATAATTTCAATACACATTACAAACAATAGTATTTTCATCTCTCATAGAGGAATAAGAAGATATAAAGGTGTTTCAAACACTTGCTGCCCATCCTTTTAACCCTTCTCCTCAATTGTATTTTTTAGTTATTCCAGATTCTCAGTTTATTGTTTATGTGGCATGCTATTTGTTTATAATTCATTAGGGTTTTTAAAAAAAAGGTTTTTTTTTTGGTCTTAGTTTTGTCATCTAAAAACAGATACAACTCTTCTAGTGAGGCCTACCAGAGCTTCACTTAGAGATTGGGGCCTTTTGGTTGTGGCAAGTTTTCCACTCAATACCCAAACTGATAGAAAGCATGAATGCATGTTTTCACACATGCACAAAGTGGAACATGACCATACCTCCAAGAACCATTTCCCTTGTTCACAAAGTATATGGCTCTCCACTTTTCTAGGTTTACTGTGGTCCCTGCAAGGCACAAATCCTCTGAGTACTAATATTAGAGCATGTACACCAACTAGACAGAAAAAAACAAGACTGAAGATTTCTGGTTACTTTAGAATGAAGACCACACCAGGGTGCAGTGATCCTACAACGGTATTTTCATTCTAAAGGTTAACAGAGCTAGTTAGCTATATGCATCCATGGTAAAGACAAAAAAGTGTCCTGCCTGACTTTTTCCCTTCCTCCTTTTTTCTTTCCTGGTGCTTCCTCTCCCCAATGGCACATTGAGAGTGGATTCACTCCTAAAAGACTGTGTCATTTTTAAGTTGACTTTCTCAGAGCTGAGCTAAGAGCCATTGCCAAGGCCAGTAGGTGTAAATTCAGTCTGCCTGACGAAAGATGAAGGGCTGTGGGATTTATGACTTATTTGAGATCTCATATATCATCCTCTCTGTCATTCGCTTATGATGGCCCTGCCAAAAGATAAAGAAGTGTAGGACGCCTGGTACGAGCTGTGATGACAGGCCAGGGACAAATGTCTCTGTTGGGTAAATTGATTTGAATGGCTCTAGTGAAATATCAGGTTAGCCTGAAAATATGATTGGGTTTAATGATCCTGCTGACTTCATAAACTGTTGAGATTCCAAATCCTAGACAAGTTAATTAAGCATCTGTGAAGGGGGTGTATATAGATATTTGTAAATCCATATAATTACTGATGTCAGTAAATATCACCATCTAAAACCTTAGCTTGTTCTTGTGCGTCATGTACTGAGTCTCCACTGAATGTAAGAAATATTGTATGTGATTTGTAGATTATTTATCTGGGAAGAACTGTTGAGAATGTTATTTCTCTCTTCATATCCTTGAGTCAACAAGCAGAGACCTAAAGGCATAAAAATAGATAATGAAAAGACAGAGTACAGATAAGCAGTTTATTCTTTCCTAATGAAATTTAGTAGATGAACTTAATAACATAGTCGAAGAGAGAATTTTTTGCTTTTTGAAACTGGGGTTGCATTAGGCTACTCAAGCAAAGATTAAATAGATAGATTGCTTTTTCAATTATGAACCAAAATATTGTTATCTTAAAAAAATGATGGTTTAGATATCCTTGGAGAACCAAACTCTCTAGCAGGTACTGGTGTTTTTTTTTGCATGTGTAACTTTCTCTTCATTTCTGATTTTACCTCTCATAATAAACATGCTTCCCGTAGTGTTTATATCTCCAGTTAATTATTGTTGACTGCATATAGTTTTATTTTAACTGGAGCCAAGAAAGACTGCCTTAACCTTACAAAAGCATTCCAAATCACCAACTTTTTTTTGAGCATTATACTTTCCTTTATATCCAGGAACTCTAAAAGTTTTTCTTTGATGTTAATTGATCAGCAGAAGCCAAGTGAACAGAAGTCCCTGACTGACTAGCCTCCATTCCTGGAGTCTCATCTCTGTGCAAATGTTCCACCTTTATATGGAAAAAAGTGTGAGTTCTTTACATCAGTAAGTAGCTGAGAGTCCTGGGATGCATGTGGAGTAGATGGTAAATGAGGTTTAGAGAAGGCTAAAAACTCTATTGTTAAAAATGTTTTACTTTTAGAACAGTAACAAAAAATGGGACAAAACAAAACCAATGATTCAGCATTTGAGAATGTTCTGCCATTTAGCAATGTGCCGTAGTGTGATAATGGCTAAAACCTACTCTTCAGTCTCCAGAGAAGAACTAGAATCATTCCAAGACTTGACATTGCCTTCATGGACTACAGAGGTGACCCTGTATAAGAGCTAATCCTGAGGCCAATACATACCTTACACTCTTCCACCTTTTCATCCGTAAGCAACATACTCATTCACTGAGAAAAATCCATTTTGGGTAATTTCCCTTATTGATGTTAATGGACCCTACAACTCTTGTATGCACCCCGCATTTCCACCTGCCTCTAACACAGGGCTATTACAACATAGTTTCCACTCCATACTTGCATTGATTTCTTTCTTTTTCTTCATTTTTTTCCTGCATATGAAGATATCAAGGGTCAGAGAGAATGAGAAAACACTTCTAATAATCTTTGCAGAACTTCTTCAGTATCCTCCTGTTTTCACCCTGGATATGCCCTATTAATCTCCGTAGCCTTCCTCAGTTTCCTCTACATCATTACCTGAATGATCACATTTTGTATTTTGATTGGTTTATTTAAGCCATCTCTTTCTCCTCCAGTCAAATGCAAATTCCACAAATTCCACAGAAATCACACATAAAATTTTAGCCCATACCATCCAGTGCCCTGTACACAGTAGGCTCCAATGATTAGTCCGTAAATGAACAAAGGACCTGAATGAATAAATGTTCCTCAGGAGTCAGAATACTAACCAACAATTCTGATGCTAGAATTTGTTTGTTAAATATTCCAACAAAAACTTGAATAGAATGCGGTGACCACTCAGAAAATGAGGAGTGATTAAGGATCAACAAACAGTAGAGGTTATCAGAATGCTTCTAGAGTGGGGCCTGTATAAACTGGTGAGTGGTAGGCTTTCTTTTACAGAGATGGTAGGAAAGCATTCCTAATGGATAGGCACACAAGCATAGACAAATGTAGGGTAAACAGTGGCACAGTAGTAAATGGGATAGAGTTTAAGTTCTAACTTTTCTTAATAGTTCCTGACTTGGGGTCACATGCTTAGTAAACATTTTTTTGAGAGCCATCTAAGTGTTGAGAGCCATCATTATTTCCCCCCGCCTTTTAGATCTCTTGGCTTCTAAGTGAGAAGCTTAGATTGTGTTTTATGAAATAATGGATGTAATGAACCTGGTTTTTAGCAGGTGCTTTCATTCATACTGATAATAGTTGAGTTTAGGTGACCTGCTAAATTTAGAAAGGGGTTATTTAAAGTCAAGGAGCAGAGTCATTACAATCCCATAATTAGAATGGATAGTCACATTCACAGGAAATGGGCTACACTATGAATAAATGTAGTTTATTCATAAAGGGCTGGACCTTGGCTCTGGGAAGATATGTTCTAGTCTTAATATAACCTTCAGTTCTGGGAGACACTCAAAAAATTCAAATTATCTATGTCTCAAGATTCTTGTCCTCAAAATTAAGATTACTATAAAGATACCTGATTGTGAATTTAACCTCCTCTTAAGGGTTTCAATAAAGGAAGTGAAGATCACTTCTTTCCACCACATTAGCTTAAGCAGAAAGGTGGTAAAAGAAGTATTGTAATGGAAGCAATTTGAAGAGAAACTGAGCCACTTAATTATTTTCACAATGACTGTGTTCCTACTGTCATAAGTCCAATACAAAAAAATCTATATAAATTAAATTCTGATTCTGGGGTTAGCAGTTCTCCTGACGTTCTGGGATGTGTCATTGTGAATTGTGGTGTCACTTAGCAAGTGCAGACTTAAAGGACTGAGAGAGGAAGAAGCATTTGAATAGTGAGCTACTAGAAAATGTTACAGATAACCTGGAGGGGGAGCAAAAAGGGAATGAGACACCAGAGAAAAACTAAGTGGGGAAACAGATTGGAGCAGTAGGAGAAAAATTAAAGGGTGGTAAACAATAGCTGGGGGAGAGCAGGCAGCAGTGTTCTTATTGATCTGCTAGAACCTTCCACTCCTCTTCTTGGTATGACTGCCTTCTTAAATGGAAACAATTGTGTGGGGGGTGGGGGTGGGGAGGGGGTGTTGTCAGTCTTTCTTGTATGCAGAAGCCTCCACCAGTATCTGATTAGATCCCAAAAATATGTGATAAAATATAAGGCTCTGTCTCATGATGGCCTTTCTCCAATGAGTAGTAATAGTACATAAGCTGGCACAAAAGATCATCTTGCTGGGGAGGGAAAAGAAAAACAGTTCCTTGAGTCTTATACTACCACAATCCCATTTATTGGAAACACTTAGCACATAACTTTCCCATTATACCCAATTGAAGAGATGAAAAGCTGAGGTTTGGCCTAACTAAGCAGTCTACCTAGACTTTCCTGGCTTGGAAGGGAAGGAAGTAGATTTATTTGAAATTCATGTTGTTTTCTTAGCTTAATGTCTGTCTATAACACAATGAATGCTAGCCCTAATGGACTATTTTGGAATATGCTTTTTGCTTAAAACTCATGTATACTGTAATAAGTAGATGGAGAAAGGATGGGAAAATACAGTGATTAGCCAGGCACTGGTGGCTCACATCTGTAATTGTAGGTACTCTGGAGGCCGGGATCTGAGGATCACAGTTCCAAGCCAGCCCAGGTACGAAAGTCCATGAGACTCTTATCTCCAGAAAAACACCAGAAACTGGATGTGAAGCTGTGGCTCAAAGTGGTAGATCACTAGCCTTGAGCAAAAAGAGTTTCAGAACAGCACCTAGGCTTTGAGTTCATGCCCCACAACCGACCAAAAATTACAGTCATTATAGCCAAAGTACCTTATATTCAATGTACATTATTGAGCTACACGAGGCTATGGATAGGATTGGGAAAGATGAACGAGAACCACGCAAGGGATGACTTCGTTTCAGATGCATTTTCCTCACAATCTGAGCTGAATCGAAATACAAGTGCTTCAAAAAATAAGTCGATGTGAATATGTATTGCCAAAAGATCATTTTGATCCATAAAACGATCTTCAGACAAAGTTTGCTTTTCATTCTCTCTCATTCTGAGTGTTTGGCTTAAAATTTCGAGCAGTGACTGTCAGGCAAGTCTGGCTCTTTCCTAACTGAAATTGCTCACTTTAGCAGTACAGTTCTGCCATCTGGGTTATTGCAAGGACTCCTGAATTGGTATGGGCTGTCCTGCTGTCTTGGAAAGGGTGCAGCTAATACAGGGGGAACGAACTCAAAATGCAGCAAAGGGATTTTTTTGGTGCATGAGATTTTACTTAATTATCACTGTGGTAGAATGGCTGGCCAAAGTCAGAAATCTTTTCTTTCTGCTCAGTGAGCAGCCCAATAATGCTTCAGAATGTGCAGTACAAACAAATGCCATTATTCTTTTTTTCTCCCCAATCTCTTGAAAAAGTTAATTAAGAATTCATTTTTTTGGAATAATCCTGTATTAAATCAAATGGCCAGACAATGAAATAGGAATTAAAGAAAATGAAATGGTGGGAATTATCATCCAAATATTAAATTCTGTCAGAAATCCTACTGAGTAAATTGGCTAATAAGCACCTACAATTTCTGGCTCTCTGGCTTCTTTATTTCACTGACACTTTTGTACTTCAGTTTACAGCACTCAACTCTATCTCCTTATAATCTTGGGGAGGAAATATCTGATTTTCTCCATAGTGGGGCTTGAACTCAGGGCCTGGGAACTATGCCTTAGCTTTTCTGTTCAAGGATAATGTTCAAGGCCAGAGTTCTGTTTCTTGCTTTTAATGGTTATCTGGAGAGAAGACTCTCATGGGCTTTCCTGTCTGTGCTGGCTTTAAACTGAAATCCTCAAATATCAGCCTCCTATGTGGCTGGGATTACAGGTGTGAACCACCGGCACCCCGCTGACAAAAAAAATCTGTTTTGCATTGAGGGAGTTGCCAGTGGATTTAAGGGCAAGGAAAGCTTAAGATAAGAGCCTGGAGTCAAAAAAGGTGTAGGTTGAAAGGATTAGGGTGGAGAACTAACCTTCCTAAGGGAATCCAGGTGGTACTATGATCTCCATCAATCCTATGGAGCCTGGTGACCCTATCCATTCCTACCCTGAAGGTTTGAAACTACACACTTATCCAGTGTCCACACATCTTTTCTTTATCTTCCTGGTAGAGATACAGCAAATAGACTGATTTCCATCTGCTTCGTGTTTGTGGTCTGGGATAGCAGCTACCAATGTTAGTCCTGGAGGTTGTTCTACAGGATGCTGTGCTGTGCTGTGGTTCTGTGTGAACCAAAACTGCCTGCCTTATTCATCAAGCACATTTCTGGAAAGCATCCATCCAAAGGCCTTCTTGGGTTCTATTCACAGAGAGTGTGGTTGAGAGGCATTGGGTGATGACTAAGAAAAAATTTAAAGTTACCAGGGCAGATCTTTTCCTAAGTATAGCCTGGCTACCTGATTTCAAGATTTTTAACCTTGGTGTTATTAAACTTTGGACTGGGTGGCTGTTGGCCGTGGGGCCTGCCCTGTGTATTGTACAATAGTAACACCATTCCTGGACACTGCTCACAAGATACCAGTGGCACTTTCTCCAATATGATGACCCTAGCCACCTATGGTCGTTAGTAAATATCCTTTGGGTGGCAAAATCCCACTCTGGTATCTGTTAACTTGATTTTGTTCTCTTTGAAATAAGACCACTGAATGTTTTTGCTTCTTCCTAATTATGCTCAGGAAGGCAAGGTATCCTTTTGAGAAAGACTTCCAACACAAATCTCTGATTCTTTCTCAGGAAACACTGCATTTTCGTCTTTCAGTGACCAGTAGCTTCTAAGTGTGAAATACGAATTTGAGGAGGGCAGTAGTTACATAGACATCTATAAACATGTATTGCAATTATTATTGTTATAGTCATTCTGAAAATTAATTTCCAAACTACTAAGCCAAATTAATTTCCAAACTACTTTTTTCAGATACCTTATATATGTTTTTCATTTCTAGAAATAGATTCATAAGTTCGCATCCTATCTCTCCCCAGAGAGCTGACAGGCTTTCTGGTTCTACACGTTATCTTTGGATAAATCCAGGCCATTTGGGCTATTCCTCAAATGTTTTCTGTTTTGGCTCTTCCTGTTTCTAACTTTTCCTCCAGTTCTTTCCTTCCAGAATTACCATCAGATGCACTACACATTATTTCCTTGATTTGCAGCCTGGGTACCAAGGAGAAAACTCCTAGAGTAGCTTTTCATTTTATGCTTCGTTGCTTAGGTTCTATAGTAAGCATCATGGCACCTTTAAAAAGAGAATAAAATAAAAAAATAAAAAAAACTAGAGAAAACATTTCTATTCACCAGAACTTCATCAACTCAGGATCTTGTAATGGCCCAGAAATATAGAAGATGAGAAAATGCCTTTTCCATATTCTTTTCCTTTATTTGCTGCAGAAGCCAAATGACCTTGAGGGAACTCCAGCTCATGTTTGCCTCTGCTGGTGCTGCTCACCCCCTCCCCTCCTTCACCTCTTCCTGCACCCCATTCAGCTCCTCAACAACCGGCAATCACTCTGCCCACCTGCTCCAAATTTATGAGCAAGAACAGGCCATAAACAGAGAAAGGACCAATCCTAATCCCAGGATCTGCACCTTCCTGCTTGCCAGAGGTACGACAGCTTGATGGGGCCGTAAAGAATAAGCCCAGATTCCCCACACACCCCATGAATCACACCCTACAATAATGATTAGGAAAGTCTGCTGCAGTGAGCCCAGGTAACTCAGAGCAGGAAACTACCCCAACCCACCCAGAATCAGGGGGGGCATGGCCTGACAATGAGGAGTCATCTGGAAACTTAAGAAGACCTCTCCAAATTACAGGTCCTGAAGAAGCAGGTTTGTTTGTTTCTGCCGTCTGTGTGAAATGATTAAATCAACTCCAACTTTTGGGTGCCAGAGAGTCATAGAGACATTCTCCAAATAACACTCCTCCTGGCAGTGTATGAGGACTAAGATGCCACCTGTCACATCTGCAGTTGCCTTTGTGTGTGTGTGTGTGTGTGTGTGTGTGTGTGTGTGTGTTACTGGCCGGCACTCCTCAAGCCCCATAGTGGATAAAAAAAAAAAGTCACCTTTGTTCTTATTCAGTTTCTGATTCAGTGGGTCTGGGCTGTGGCTGGAAAGAGGCATGTTTGACTTGTCTACTTATTTGTGATAATTTTTTTTGCAGTGTTGGGGATTGAACCCAAAGCCTCATTCATACACACTCCTCTGCTAAGTTACGTTCCAAGTCTCAATATTTAGCATTCTTTTTCAATCTACTCTGAATGGTGATACTGATCGTTTTTGGGGTAGAACACTTCTACAGTGTTTCACAGCTTCATTTCCCCCTGCTTCCTTTCTTCTTTTCTTATTTCTTTTACTTCTTTTTTTTTTTTGTGGATAAGGAAAAGTAGGGGCAAAGGACGGTACTAGTGACTGATGTCAGGGTCCATGTGTGTTTTTTGGCATTGTACCACTGGGGACATGCCCTAAATCCAGTTTTTTCTCTGGTTAATTGAAAATAGACTGTTGCCGACTTTTTTGCCCAAACTGACTGGGACTGTGATCCTCAGGTCTTAGCTTCCTTAGGAGTGAAGATTATAGGCATGACCACTGGCACCTAGTTCCTCTACTATCTTTCTCTACCCATGCATTGCTTCTATTGACATGGCCCTTGTCGGCTTTCAGGGAAAACAACAGTAGTTTGTTCAATTGGTTTTGGGAAAAATTAATTTCCTCTCTGCTGGTGAAATAATAGGAAGTCTGAAAATCACTGTCCTATAGTTATTGGATGTATTTCCCTTCCTTGACTATGAACCCTTTAAAAACACCCTGACCAATAGCCTTCCAACATTCTCCTCCAATCATAGTTGCAGCAGAGGAGACTGAGCACTGCATAGAATAGCACTGCATGCTTAACTCTGAGAATGATGGAATACAGTAGCATGGCAAAATCTGCTATCTACTGAGCTAGGTTTAGGCAGTGAAAAAGCACAATGTTGGTAGAGTGCTACATTTCTGAAGTGTCTCCCCCCATCCTGTCCCTGCTTCCTCTCTTCTCCTCTAGTCTCTCCTCTGCTTTCTAGCTCTGATTGTAGTAGCTGTGCTATAGCTCTGAGCTCTATCATGGCCCTTTTGAAAGGACAAGTAAGTAGAAAAGCAAGATGCGGAGAGAGCTTTACAGTCTCTACATATGCATGAGGTTAGAAATGCATGAAAGGAAAATGTTTTCAATCAGGGAGGCCTATACACTTGTATCAGCAAAGCATAAGTATGCTTTTGTGGCTTAAGGATTTTGACATTCAAGACATGTTCTCCTGATCCGTTAGCCTTAATGAAACATGCTATGTGTATGAGTATAAATGACTGTAGTTCCTCTCCTGAATCCCTCACCACTGGCTTCATCCATGATATGTGACTAGAATGAACAAAGGGGACATAGGGCCTTTATTGGATTGCAAGGGGTTTAAATTAGACAAACTTGGAGTTCAATTCTCAGATCAGTTGGTGGTGGTGTGGTCTCTGGGTCAAGCTGCTTAACTCTTTGAGGTTGAATTTTCTCCTATAAAAGCCAAAAGATAGGCACTTGAGGGTATTTTTGGAGACTATTTGGGATAAAATAGAAAGTCCTCCCACAAAGCAGAACCATCTGTTGAAAAACTTGTAAGACCATTCAACCTTGAACCATGCTGTTTACATTAAATTTGACAAAGTTACACAAGCTATGGTTGTGATGATTGGAATAGACTATGGAGTTAGTCTGTAGAAGTTTGCATCTAGTTCAGCTGCTCTGCCCCTTTACTATGAGAGCCATTTAGACATTCACTATTTAAAAATATTGATATTTAATAAGATATTTAATTCCATTTTTAAAGTCTGAGGATGGAAGTGGCACTGTAACTCAAGTGGTAGAGTGCTTGCCTTGAGCTGAAGAGCTCAGGGACCATTCCCAGTTCCAGAGTTCAAGCCCCACAACCGACCAAAAAAAAATTCTGAGGACTCCTTGATACTTCATATGTGTTCCTACTACCATGTCCTGAATTTTATTTAATTCTATTGCATTTAGAGAATAGTTAACAAAACAAGAAAGTCTTTAGCAGCCTCCCTTTAGTTTTGGTGAGATAGCCCAGAAGCTATTGTACTAGACTATTTTGAATTAGTTTGGATCCAGCAGGAGTTAAAAGTGTTAAGTTATAGCCCTGACAAAATTAATTGGAGATGGATCATAAACCTAACCGCAACTGCTAAAATGATAAGACTTCGAAGAACAAATTGTTGGGAAATATTTTTGCAACCTTGAGGTGGTCAGGCAATCATATCTTGGGGAGAACACAAAAGCAAGAAGCATAAAAGACAGTATCAACAGATTGGATCTGATCAAAATTAGAACACCAGGAAGCTATTTTTAAGAAAATTAAAAGATTAACCACATACTGATAGGAACTATTTTAAGAGATATCCAAAACCGATCCACTATTCAGAAGCTTATCCTACACGTCCACAATTAAAAGATAAACAATCAAAAAGTCAGACAGATATTTTATGGCATAAGACATGTTAATGATGTTCCATTATGGTAGACAAGAAAACATATATGAAAGTCACAGTAACATTTCAAACTTTCTATAATGGATAATATTGAAAAAGCTGACATTAAAAGTTGGTGAGCTTTATGCTGGGTACAAGAGGTCATGCCGAGAATCTCAGCTACTCAGGATCAGACATAAAGACTAGGAGGATCATAGTTCAAGGCTGGTCCAGTTAAAAAGAAGTGAGACACCTTCTTAATAAACAAAGAATGGTGATTCAAGCCTGTAATCTCAGGAAGGTAGAGGGAATAGTTAGGACTCAAACCCTGAGTTCAGGGACAATGGATGTGACTCAAGTGATAGCATGACTATCAAGCAAACATAGGCTTTAGTACTTTAGTACTTTAATACTTCAAAAATATCAACCAGCCGGGCACCGTTGGCTCACGCCTGTAATCCTCGCTACTCAGGAGGCTGAGATCTGAGGATTGCGGTTCAAAGCCAGCCCAGGCAGGAAAGTGTGTGAGACTCTTATCTCCAACAAACCACTAAAAAACAGGAAGAAGCACTGTGGCTCAAGTGGTAGAGCGCTCACCTTGAGCTGAAGAGCTCAGGGACAGTGCCCAGGCCCAGAGTTCAAACCCCACAACTGACCAAAAAAAAGAATATATATCAACCGACCAACCAACTGAAAAAAAAGTCTGAGTACACACACACACACACACACACACACACACGTATACACATGCATACATATATGTGAGCTATATATACATATAAATATATACATATATTCATGTTGCATGTTTATATGTGCAACTAGGATTCTCTGCACTGGAAAGTGTAAAATAGCCCAACCACTTTGGAAACTGATCTAGTACCTCTTGATATAGATACATACATACAGATAAACTTTTGGGTATTTGTCCAAAAGAAATAACAAAAATTATATACACAAAAGACACACAAAAAAGTATTGAGTGTTTTTTTTAATAATATCCTCACATGTAAAATGAAATAGGACACCATCCACAAAAGTGTGGATAAGCAAACTCTTGATTCATTCTTACAGTGGAGTACTAATATTCATTACTAAAATATGAACCATAGCCAAGGGTATCATTATATAGGCATCTTAAAACAAGCATATTTTGTGAAGGGAGAAAGACAAGAATGTATACTGTATAGTTCCATTTCTATGAAGTTCTAGAACATGTTGACAAAACTACTCTTTGGTGAGATCAGAATACTAATTGCTTATTGAGCTGGCATGGGCCTGGGGAACTTTCCGGATTTGTAGAAACACTGGTATTCTGGTGTATTGATTTTTACTATGTACATAATTGTATGCATATTCACTGTATACACACTGTATACCAATTTTTAGAAGACTTTTGAGTCATTCTTGATCCTACAGGAAAGTCCATTTGATTTTTAGGTTCATTTTCTTCCATTATTATCTTTACATTGTAGCTGTCCATCATTCACCGCAAGAGAAATAGGAATACCATGTTAGTGAACAAAAGTGCTTCAGCTAACCAGGTGCCTACCTTCTGTGTGGGTAAAGTGTTCCATTGTGAAGCACCTGGGTTGGGAATCTCTTACAGATCACCTCTCTGTACAGCCTTTCACTCTCTGGCTTTTTGGTCTTTGTCTTCCCATGCAGTATTGCCTACAATATGGAATTGATAGTCCTTTCCACCGAGGCAGCACTCCTCATTGAGATATTTTTCAGGGCACATTATAAACTCTAATTTGTGAACATCATCATAAATTGTAATATCCTGTGAAAAAGAGATGGGAGGGTACCAGTGCATCTTCTTGTAGTCACGTGTAGTCATGATGTCAATGCAAATAGGTAAAACATAGATCTGATGCATCCACATTCCTTTTGTAAACTGGTACTTTCCCTTCACAGTGGTAGAAACTTCCGGGATACACTAGTTTGAACTTGGCAAGTGGATCTGCCATGAGGAAGGAGAAGAAATGGGCAGTATATACCACATGCCTTGGAACAGCCATGAGGGTATTGACAAGACAATGTTTATGTGTTCACGCACACAAGTTTAGTACCATTTCTAGCTTAGTCATTTTTTTTCCCTGAAACCCAGATCAATGAAGCTACTTGTCCAAGCTTATAAAGCTTCTTCTCCTAGATCTCCTGAGCCGTTACTACTACAAGTTTTATGTGTTCTAGATCCATTTAAGATATTCTCTTATACCTTGCCTCCTCTTACCTTAATGTAACAGAAGTATTTAGTTGCATTGTTTCACTTAGGCATGTGGTTTTTAACAACTAATATGATAATAACTTTTTCACATTGTCTAATAATAGCTGATAATTTTGGAGTGAGCTTTCTTGGGCCCAAAGTCCTTTGAATTTTTTTTTTTTGGTGTGTGTGTGTGTGTGTGTGTGACTGTGTGTGTGTGTGTGTGTGTGTGTGTGTGTATGTGTGTGTTGGCACTGTAGCTTGAACTCAGAGCTTTGCATTCTCTCTTAGCTATTTTTACTCAAGGCTGGCACTCTTCCACTTGTGTTATACTTCCACTTCTGGGTTTGTGGTGGTTAATTGGAGATGAGTGTCTCGCAAATTTGCCTACCTGGGCTGGCTTTGAACCAGAATCCTCTGATTTCAGCCTCCTGAGTAACTAGGATTATAGGCATGAGCCACTGGCACCCAGCAATTTTGATTGTTTTACATGCACGAATCCATTCAGTCTTCTAAAATACCTGCTTCCAGTCATGTAGCTTGCAAATGTTAGAGTCACAAGCAGAATGTAAGAGGCTGATTTAAGCAGATACACAGTAGCCACACTCACATGTATCCTTTCTTAGGAGAGGAGGCAGAGGGTTGCTTCCTTTGGAAAAACAACAAAAGTCTCAATGATGAGAATCCAAGAGTGACTAATGAATGTGCATAATAACAGCGGATATTAAATGGGCAATCGCCACTGCACAAATAGTCTATCTAATTTGATTTTTTCAAAACCCAATGAGAAAGCATCATTATTATCATTCCTCTATTACACAGGAAGAAACTGAGGCATACAGTTAAAGCTAGAGTGTGAACCCAGATGGCTGTCTCTGGAGGCAATAGGAATATTGTAATCAAATATGATGAGATACTAAATATTTCACCAGAGAACTATTTATACTTAACTGTTCCAGAGCTAGAACATCTCTAGCTTGATATAGACTGCTTATGTTTTTATGGAGCTAGAAATCAAACCCTGAAAAGACTGGTTTCTCTCCAAGGTTTCCCCTGGTCATTGTGGCCTGACATGTTCTTGGTTTAAACCACTAGTTCTCAAAAATAGGCTGGAATTAGAGAACCTCTCTCAAATAAGGTGTCACTTGTGCATCTGGGAAGGGGAGTGTAGAGTATCCAATGCTGAATGCAGAATTTGTGTTTTGAGAACAAGGCAGTGCTAGGATTGATTTTGATCTTGACCTGGGGCTTTCTCTTCCATCTCCCATCACTGTGATGGACATGTTTGGGCAGAGAACCTAAGTCAGCATTTACGTTGATAGCTTATGGTTAGGGGTAAAGGGGAATAGGGGGGAAGGGTTTTGATTGGTGAGTAGTCACAGTTGATAATTTACTTATTTTTTTTAAAACAGCTTCTTAAACATGATGGTTTTATTTTTGGAAGAACATACGTTTGACATTTGAAGAAAACTGGCTTAAATGGAGACAGAAGTAGCTGCCATATACTCAACTCTGGTTGAATGGTGGCTTGAAACATAGTAGAAAACTTGGATGCTATCCATTCATAATTAATTTTACACATTTGTTGAAACTGCAAAATGCTCAGGAGAATTTATAAGGAATCCAGGACCTTTGCAGGGTTAGGAAGTGATAAAATTGAGATAAACCTGAAATGGGAAGCTCCAGAAGTTTAGATTATGGAGAAAAAAAATATAAGACTGATTTTTTTTCCCCAGAGAACATGCTTTCCAGAAGACCTGAGATGGCTCATTCATCTCCTTTGAAGATATCAAACATCATCTTAATGGTTCCAGACTAAGTTGTGCTTTCTATGGAAAGTGGGCTGTAACTTGTACAAGGCCTTGTCCTGGTAGGTTGTCACAGAAAGTGCTGCTATAGCATCTCTAATCCTGTGTTAGTTAGACACGATGTGATTTTCCTATTAGAAACCTAGGACATAAGGCTTCCCTAGCTTTCAGATGAGGAAAAGGGGCCAGGTGCCTGTGGCTCACACCTTATAATTCTAGCTAATTTAGGAGGATGAGATCTAAAGATCCCAATTCAAAGCCACACCTAGCAGGAAAGTCCATGAAACTCGTATCTCCCATCAACCACCAAATATCAGAAGTAGAGGTGTGGATCAAGTGGTCAAAGCGCCAGCCCTGAGTGGAAGAAGTTATTAGGACAGCAGGCAGGCCATCCATTCAAGCCCCCATTACTAGAGTGATTAGACCTCTGCTGGGTACAATGCGGCACATGTGCACAGACACATTATACAGACACACATGCAAATTATTCTGTGCTCTTGCATGTGTGGAGTCAGTGCCACTTACCAATTTTCTTTTGAGCATGCTGGGCTTTTGGATAGTCTTTATCTCCTTATTTTTTTCATTCATGAATACCTGAGAGCAATACTTTGGGTTGCAAAAATACAAATGATAATAGTTCTTTTCTGAGAGTCTCATACTGGCTGAAGGCTATTGAAAAACAGAAGACCAAAACATAGTATTAGCTAGCAATGTAAACAGATGTGTGATTACCTTTTTGAGACACAGGGTTCAGGTGGTTGGATGTGGTGTGTGGATACAGTGATGGCTGGTGAGTGGTAGATGTCTCCAGTCAGCATTATACCACATTAGTGTGTGGGACTCAACCACCCTGTGCCCACAACTGTGGCTTTCTCTGGGCTCCTTCTGTTTCTGTTCCTTTAGGATCTATAGAGACAGCCTGGGCATTAAGTGGCCTGTTCATTTCTATTCTTTCAAGATAGAATTTTATGGTCCTTTCACCTTCTCTTGTATTCATAGGGAGACTGGTTTCTTGAATGAGATTCTGATGTAGGTAGATCATGGCAAAGCTGTTCTCCATTATAATAGTTGCTATTCATTGAACAGCTACTGTTTACCAGCCTCAAACAAATTGCCATACACATTATCTTATTTAGTCTTCTCAGCTGCTATAATGGAAGGTAATGTTAGTCCTACTGCACAGATGAAGAAATGGCAGGAAGTTAAAGCAGTCTTGATGTGAAAGTGTCTGGGGCAAGCAATATAATTGCCTCATTGTGCCCTGCAGAGGTCTAATCACATCAGGAGAATTGTGTTAGGATCTGTATTATATGCTTTAAGTGAGGCATTGGCTAATGAAGAAAGGTCATATAAAAACATTCAAGGTGATTGAATTAACCGTATGTGCATTCATCACATACCATATGACACACTGTTTATTGGGGAAGAGGTAAATATGCATTAATGTTCTTACCTCAGTAGGAGATAGAGGATTTTTGTGGGAATATTTATAAATCTAGCTAAGGAAGTACTAATTGGATGCTGGGTAGTTAGACTTTGGGAAGGAAGAGGTAGTTCTGGAGTTGGGGGGCATTCTAGGCTCAACAAACAACATGTACAATAACTCACAAGCAGATCCATCAAGCTGAGGGAATTGTGGGCCATGTAGAAAGTAGGTGAAAAGAGAGAAGACAGTGAAGTACCTTGAAGTATTAAGGAGATTGGTACTATCTCTTATATCCACTGGAGAAGCAAGCCACTTAAAGCAGCAGCAGCACCATGTAGCTTGACTTCAATTTAGAGAATTCATATGGATGGTGTAGAGTAAGGTTGGAAAATTTTTTATTGTAATCATGTAAGGTATGATGATAGTCTTAAAGACTAGACAGAAAAGCACATGCCTGAAAGATGTCAATCAGAGAAGGGATCACACACAAAAAGTATTTGGGTTGTGCGCTGGTGACTCATTCCTGTAATCCTAGATACTTAGGAGGCTGAGATCTGAGGATCCAGGTTCAAAGTCAGCTCCGGCAGGAAAATCTACAAGACTCTTATCTCTAATTAACCACCAGAAAACCAGAAGTGGAGCCGTGGCTCAAAGTTGTAGAGCACTAGCCTTGAGTGAAAGAGCTCAGGGCTACTGTCTAGACCCCAAATTTAAGTCCCATGACTGGCAAAGAAAAAAAAATGTTTGGCAAACTGTCATGTAGAAAAGAATGATAATTTATTCTTTGCATTTTCACAGAGCACAATTAGGACTTGTAGGAGAAGTCAGAGTAAGCCATATTTCAACTTCACTATAATAGGGTGAGCCAATAATTGAAAACATGTGTTTACCGTCTACCATTAAATTATTTTAATATTAATTCAGGATTCATTTTAAAAATTATTTTTCTCTTATGTAGACTGTATAACAAAATATAAGACACTTAGTAACTAACTCAAGTCAATGAAATACATACCACCAATAAAAACAAAGGGTTATGGAAATTAATTATGCCTAGGCTCTAGGGCAGTTATTAACTGAGATGAAGCAAACTGACCAAGGAACTTGTTAGAGGAAAATAGTTCTATGATATTTAAAGGACATCTAGGTGGACTTCATCAGAGAAGACTTAGAACTATGAGGCCAAACGATGGAGGAACATGTTGGATTTTTGAATATAAGAAAGGGCTATCAAAGAATATGTCCACAGAGTAAGCAGTTAATAGTGGAAAATCCAAAAGTCATTTATTTCTTCTAAATGAATTGATTATTGTTCAGCTCCAGTAGAAAGATAACATGTGCGGGTGCTAGTTCTGTGTCCCCAGATATTTATATTACCTTTTTAGTTAATTTTTTCACACCATCCATCCCTAATCTATCTATAGGCTCAAAGTGGTCAGATGCCTTGTAAGTGATAATGTGATTGTCATCACTATAGGTATAAATAAAATGTTTTCAATTCAGCGAACAAGTCAGCTTTCCACTGCTATGATGGAATACCAGGGAGAAAACAAGAATACCTTAAAGAAACCACATACCATGGTTAGCTGTGGTTTAACCACTGCTGTAGACCTGAGCGGGGTGACAGTATCGTAACAGTGGGATAGGGCATGGTGGAGGAGCCCACTCACCTCACAGAAGCCCGGAAGTATAAAGATAAAAGGACAAAGGATAAAGTCTTCTTTCAAAGGCACAACCCTCCAGTGATCCACTTCTCCAACTTGGCCCTACCTCCTAAATAGTCCATTATAGCTATGAACTCACCCACTGATGCGGTTAACATCATCATCATCTGGTCATCCCTCAATATCATTGCTAGCTAGAGACTTGGGTTTTCCATGTATGAGCCCACTGGGGACATTTTATATCCAAATTGTAACACCAAGTGAATAGAACACTGGTACATATATGCTGGGTAATCTTTCTCAAGCGGGTACCTAAATTTTATTTGACATGTAACCTTTTCTTTTTCCACATTGGAGGATTAATGCTGCTGTAACGATGTCTGAGGAGGTCAGGCAGCACTTTATCAAGCAAGGTAAAAAAGACACAGAGAGCGAAAAGCACGATGTTAATCTAAAGGTGCGCGAAGATTTAAGTGTCTGCAAAGAAGAATCAAGCGCTTAAATTGCTAAGTGTGGATTTGTGTGTTTAGACATCAGGACACATTGCCTTACTGCCTTATTGCTTGTACTGTAATTAATTTGGATTTATTTTGTGCCATCCCGAGATTTTAGTCTGTATCCACGTGCTGCTCCATAAAACAGAATGGTTGAGGAACCACAGTAGAGAACAGAAACCATAGGTAGGATCCTGGGTCACAGTACATGCAGTGGCTGAGGAAGGTAACTGAACAAGGGAAGCTTCCGCATGAGCCAGGAGCAGTGCCATCATTAGAAGTGGAGAGCGCTTCAAGGAGAGATACCAATTCTGAAATTTTATACAGATGGACCATAGCAAGCCCATTGGGATTCAAAGGCAGAGACCTACAATGACCTCTGAGAGGGAAGGACACTCTGAGGAAGAGAGTTGGCAAGAATCCATGGTGGTGTGCCCTGGCCAGTTAGTAGAGGTCAATGAATGGACTGATTAAAGATGACTGTTTCAATAAGTTTAATAGCAAAGGGACAGAGACAAGAAGTGACTTCCCAAGGATAAGGCAATGTTAAAGAAAGGATCTACTCCTTTTTTTTTTTTTTAACCCCTAGTGGAGTAAAATTGGCAATGTATTGAGATGAAGAGAGTGATAATTGATGAAGCAAGGTATGGAATGAGGCATAAAATGGAGAGATCAGAATTATAGGAATTGAGAAATCTTTTCCTTTTAGACAGGTGAATCTTTAGAGGTAGCAGAGAGGAAAATTGAGGTTGCTTATGGCAGATGACTCCACATTTTTCTCTGAAGTAGTTGATGAGGAAAGGGGCTAGTAGAGAGGTATGGGCTGGGAAAAAAGATAGAAACAAGTTTGGAACCATTGCTGTGGGAAAAGGAAAAGGGTGAATGACAGGGCTGTTGAAGTTCACATCGAATTTGAAAACTATTATGTAGTAAGGGTGAGCATGGAGTTGAGGTGAGGGACAGAAGAGGCGAACGAGGGTCCGTGGTATTGCAACACTGGAGAAGATGCAACCGAGGCTGGAGGGGAGAAGAAACTGAACAGCATGTAAGTGGAGATACACACAAGGGAACGGAGGTTCAGGATGGAAGTAAAAGGAGTTATGGAAGACTGATTTGCTGATAACAAAGAGAGTCCCCAAGGGACCTTTTATTTTTCTTGGATATTGGTAGTGGAGGAATCTTTCATCTGCCAAAAAGCCAATAAAATTCTTTCTAGCTCCATGATACTTGGTGAGAAGGCAGCCAATTCTGACTCTACTGTCAAGTGTCATAGTAGGTAAAAAATGATAGCTTTAGTTTCTCTTAGTTGTGCCTCCTAAAACTGGTCTCAAGAAAATAGAGTTGTTATTTCTTCATTGTATTTCTCATGTCCTGTTGGAGCATTATCTTCCATCCATTTGCTTCCTTCCTAGTGTGTGAAACCAGCTAAGTCAGGGCACTGTAATGGTAAGGCTAGGTCAGTGCTACATGATGGTACTGTGATCCTTACCCAATGATACCTGCAGGTAGCCATAGGTTCTGTTCTCTATGGATCCAAAATAGGGTATCCAGTTTTTTATTTTTACTTTTTTTTATAGCTTCAAGGAGCTTCACCCTCAAGTCAGCTTTCCAGACAAGTGCCAAGACTTGCATCTGTTGATTTCAACAATGTCAATACTTATAACGGGATGTAGGTGACATAAGAAGGGGAGAAATCAAAAGAATGAGAGCAATTATCCCACAACTCAAGATAAACTGAGGGGAAGATTCAACACTGGGACACAGGTGCTTCCCTGTTCTGAATCCCACGTCTCTGTGCATGCATCAATAAACCTAGTTCACTTGAGTCTAGACTTGGCTTTCAGATTTGGGGAAAGAGAGGTCAAACAGAGGTTATTTATTTAGTGAACCCACAGATTTCACTCTGGGGATCAGCTGCCTTACTGTTGAGAGAGCTAAATGCACAAAGCAACAAATCTGAAATATGCCCTAGACTCTGTGGAACCAGCGGTTTTTGAATTCTTGCCAGGGTGTTAGTGCCCCTGGTGTACCGCTGACTTAGATCAAATCCTCAACCAAAGTCCTATTGGAAGAGAGAGTCTTCATTAAAATCTCCAGAACAAAAGCCAGATATGCCTGAAATGAGAGCTAGAGATTTCACAGCCCTCACTGTGGAAGAACTTGGCTCTCATTACAGTTAAGATTCTTGTCCTGGTGACCCATCTCTCACTGAACACTTACTGAGGATAAACGCATTGTCTTCCATGCACACATCTCCAGCTTAGCACAGTCCTTGCCCAATGAAGAGGCTCTTTAAAGTGTTTGTAGGAATTAGCCAAAAATCAAGATGGTAATTTTCCATCTCTCTCTCCCAGACCCAACGATTGATAAATAGTGATGTTTCTGTTGCTTTGCAAGTGCAGCCAAAAATACCTTGGGTTCTTTTATTTTGAAGTGCTTTGGAGCTCTACCACCAAAAGAATTTTTTTAACTCATTTTTTAGTTATAGCTTAACAGTGTATCAGTATTTGTGTATGTGTGTGTGTGTGTGTGTGTGTATGTGTGTGTGTGCAAGCGCACACACATGCATGCCAGTACCAGAGCCAGTACTGAGGGTTGGAACTCAGGGCATGGATGCTGACACTTTTTCTTTTTGCTCAAGGCTGGTGCCCTACCACTTGAGCCTCAGCTAGTTAATTGGAGAATAAGAATCTACTGACTTATTTTCCTTCCCAGGCTGGCTTTAAACCACAATCCTCAGATGTGAGCCTCCTAAGTTAGCTAGGTGTGAGCCACCAGAGCCTGGCTAATATATTTGTTTTATAAGTATAAGTTTCTTAACCCTTCATGCCTCAGCTTTTTATAAATCTGAATTAGAATGAGAAGTCTTTCTTAGTTTTTCCCTGATCTGTTTTATCTTCTGCTACTTTATCAGTGTAGGTGTGTTGTGTAGTGCTTGCTGTCCAATTCCTCTATTAAGTTAGGGGTCAGATCTATGACTGAGACCTCACAGAGAGTAAGTAAAGATGGGGTTCAGTGAGTATATGTCATACCCTGCATCATGATCTATTTTGCTTTCCTCTGTGTGCTAGTGTCCATTATAAATTAAATTCATTTCTGAGAAACACCTAGGCATTTGTCATGTGACTTACCATTTTGAACCTGTTCTTTCAGAAACTGGACATTTAGAAGTAGTTCATTGGCATCAGCAGTGAGTACCACAAAAGGGCAGATCTTGGGTCTGTCCACAGAATCAGGAAGGTCAGAAAGAGCTTATTTTAGGAATTGGCTGCTAGAAGGGATTCATAATTGATTTATCCATTCAAAAACAATTTCTCAAGTCCTTCATATGTGCTAAGCACAAGGGACCTGGCAATACATCAGAAGTGGACTATCTGTTTTCATGTGGATCATCTAAACCAGAGATTTTATTTTATTTTTTTATTGTGAAAATACCATACAGAGGGGTTACAATTACATGGGCAAGGTAATGAGTACTTTTCTTATCAAGCATTGTTGCCTCTTCCTTTATTTCCCCTTCCCATCCCTTATCTCCCACCCCCCTGTCCCCCTGCCCTGGCCAAAGTTGTAAAGTTCGTTTTTCGACATAACATCTTGTGCATCTCATTGTTGCAATGGGTCCACCTGTATCCCTATTTAAACAATTTAAACCAGAGATTTTAGACCTCAGGCCCAAAGTCTGGGAGTTCTACGTATTAGGCCCAACTACTGCCCTCCTATATGCCAAATAGACATGTGAAGGGCGAGTAAGATGTATTATGCTGTGGTTAAGGGAATACAACACTTTAATATGTCTTTAGATCTTCAAGGGTATAGGCATTTGCCTTAGTGTTAAATAGGCAAGGAATTAAAGACTGGGTAAGGAGAGGATACATAGTTAAAAGTGTGTGTGTGTGTGTGTGTGTGTGTGTGTGTGTGTGTGTGTGTGTGTGTGTGTGTGTGTGTGTGTGTGTGTGTGTGTGTCCTGCTTGACCATTAGCTCAGTCTTTGTATCTGGAGGGGTTCCAAATAGTGGTTATCTCTTCACAGTGTGAGGGGAGCATGAACAATATAGTCACCCGTTGCCTGGCAAGTGATCTGTCCTGAACATTTGGCTGTTCTCTTTGGGACAGTGTCACCTTTTGCCACAAGATGATAAGAAATGGCAATGCCGTCTAAGGGGCAGTTTGCCCTTAGTCACAAGATGCTTCATAAATCCTATGGTTCCCAGAGATGATTGCAAGATCACAGGGTACAAATGTCGAGTGGGGGAGCCTGGCACCCAGCTTTTACACTCAGGCTTTACTTACGTGATGGAATGAGCAAAAGCAGCTTTTAAATTGCTTCTCACACATGCGTTCTCAACAGAGCCACACACATTAATCGGACGCACTCACAAACCAAATTCATTGGCAGTTAACGATGAGTAACACAAACGGACAAACCTTGGGGCTGTCCATAAAATAAGGAAGGTCAGGAAGCACTTACCTGAGGAAGTGACAGCAGTGAGAAATATGAAGGAGTGAAGTCCACCCTGAGAAAGGGAGGAAAGAAAATCGGTTACAGAGAAGCCAGTGTGTGAAGCTCTCTTGGAAAAAAGGGCAGGTGATGTGTGGGTCCTGTGAACAAAGCCAGCTTAGCTGGAAGGCAGGAAGCAAGGTTCAAGGTAAGACTTTCAAGGAGAACCACCTTCAGGACAGCAAGCCACCTTCTGGCTGCATTGCAAAGCTATGAAATGATGATATCATCTGAAGAATGATGTTGCATTGTAGAAGCTGGCCGGGTCTGCTTTCTTGAAGTCATCCAAGCCCCATGACAAGATTTATGTCCCCAAGAACTGCTCCTGCCCCTCTTTGCTAACTAAATTGGGTTATCTACCAGTTTTCTGTGTCCTTGTCCCAGCCCTGTATCGCCTTAAGAGAAGGATGAGATGCGCCCCTCCTCCTCCCCGCCTCTTCCCCATTGTCCATGGTCCCTTGCAGCATGCCTGGACCTGAGTGGGCAGAAAGAGTAATAGCTGTTGTTTCACTTTACCGGGGCTAATCTATCACACCTCACCCAGAGACTCCAGATCCACTCCAAGCATTCTCTGTCTTGAGGTGAAACATACAAGCAAATAAATAAGTAGGGGACAGTGTGGAAATCCTCTTTGCCACCACTAAAGCAGGCCTATTTATTTAGTAAAGCCTCCATAATTTTTAAATTGCTTGATTTAGCTACTGGCTATTTGGTATCATCAAGGGGTCCCCATCAGGAGGAGTACTTCCCCATTACCTGTAAAAACAAAGCAGGCTTTTGATCACTGGAATTAATTACATGCAAAGAATTCTATTGCTGGGAGCAGCAAGCAGCTGGTTTCTGCAGGGGTTAGGCTGAAATCTCTTGCCAATTCCCCTTCTAGCTTGTTCCTCCCTCCACACCTACACCCTTTCTTTCTTTCATTATGCTCCATGGGATCCATTAAAGGGGGAAATTGTAATTAAAACATTTACAAAGCTTTCCCTGGGCCTTGCCCTTAAGACTGAACATTCACAGTTCAGTCTTTCCCTAAATACAGAACAATGACAATGTTTCCAGTAATTTTTCCCTTACAGACTCAGGCCTCCTAGAATGAATTTTAAGACCAGGGGCAAAAGAAAAGGGGAAAGGCTTGTTCTTTGGAGGTGGGAGAGAACTTGTAATCCTGACTCAGCTTCCCTAACAGCTTCTCTAGTAGTCCTGGAAATCAGTTGACCATGGTTTATAGCTTTTCTATCTTCCTTCCATTCCCATGTTAATTATTCATACCTCTGGTACTAAGAACAAGGTCTTGCTTTTCTTTTAAGTGCAATTAAAGTAATCAAAGGGTTTATAACACTTATGTGTTTTATTTCTCAGTCTCTATTCAATTTTTTTTCCATGTGAGGGGAAAAAAAATCTCAAACACATAACAAACACCCCAAGTCTTTGGGTTTTTTGAATTCTTGCAGGGAAAATTGGTTTTACCATAATAGCAATTGGCAGTAATAATTCTTAGATGAACAACCTGAAATTATCCCCTTAAAGGCAATAATTTGTAGAGTATATATTTTGAGGAAGGTGGGGGGAAGACTAGGTAATAATTAAGGTGAATTTTCAACAAGTTCATCTTTTATTTTGTGAGACAGGAGAAAAGAAACAGCGTATTCCACTGAAGATGTGCATTTGCATATGATTTGTCTGTTGAATAGATTTTGAGTTGAATGACAAACTTCCAGCTTCCAGCCATGTAATTCTTTGTTCAAATTTACAGTATATGGGGCTGAGAATGTGTCTTGGTGGTAGAGTGCTTGCCTAGCATGCATGAAGCCCTGGGTTCAATTTCTCAGTACCACATAAACAGAAAAATACAGAAGTGATGCTGTGACTCAAATGGTGCTAGCCTTGAGCAAAAGAAGCTCAGGGACAGTGCCCAGACCCTGAGTTCAAGCCCCAGGACTGGCAAAAACACAACAACAGCAAAAATTACCATATTCTTGAAGGGGTAGGTACTCAAAGGCTATCCTTTACAGGCCAGGAACTTAAGCAGACAGCTCCTAGGAAAAAAATTATTCTTTACATTAGCAAAATCTTCTTGTCTCCCAAAACCTATACCCAACGGTATCATCACAGGTATTTCTTTGGTGATAGAATGATAGATCACAAACAAGCTTGTGCCATGTTTACAAGCTGGCGAGAAGAGAGAGGAAGAAAGACACTCTTTTAGGGTGCAGCAACCTATTTAACTTTACTTAAGATGGAGAGATTACTCCTAAATTCTTACCATTAGAGAGTAATATAAAGCAAATGAACATTTTTGGATGAGTAGCTCTTTTCATCTACTAACGAGAAAATGAAAGTTTAGCATTGGAAAAAATATTACAAAAATTTTCTTCATTTACATTCAGTCTTAAGAATAGCTGGGTTGCTGGGAGCTGGTGGTTCACGCCTGTAACCCTAAATTACTCAGGATGCTAAAATCTGAGGATGGCAGTTCAAAGCCAGCTCAGGCAGGAAAGTCTATAAGACTCTTGACTCACATAAACTACTCATAAAAAGCTGGAAATGGCACTGTGGCTCAGAATCTCAGATAACATCCAAGCCCTGAATGCAAGCCCCAGTACTGGCACAATAAATAAATAAATAAACAAACAAACAAACAAATAAATAAATAATAGAGAAAGAATGAATAGCTGGGTACTGGTAGCTAACACCTGTATCAGATACCTAAGAGACAGTGATAATGAGGAACATTTCTGTTCGAGGTCAGCCTGAACAGCAAACAGTGTTACAAGATCTACTTTGCAACCAGTATCTGAACACACTGACACCCACTATCATTCACTGCTTTGTGAGAAGCATAGATAGGCAAATTGCAGTTTAGGTAAGTGCCAGGGCATCCTATCTTAAAAAAAAAATAAGTAAACAGTACAAAAAAATGGGTTGGAGGTGTTGCTTAGCCTTGTAGTACCCACCTAGTCCATGTATGAGAACTGGAGTTATAATGCCAGATTGGCTAATGTATGTATGTATGTATGTATGTGTATGTATATATGTATACATGTAGTATGTGCATATGTATATGTATCATGATTATTTATCTTGGCCTATATATGTTTTCTTATATTTGTTTGCCTACATTTTTATGAAACCAATGTGGCTGAAAGTACTCCAGTTCACATACAGACCATTTGTAGAAAGATAAACTAAAATAAAGCAGGGGATGACGAACTCCTAACGAACGTAATAGGTAGATGGCTTGTGTTTACACAAGCTCCTGAGACATCTTAATTTATTCAATCTACTTTCCATAGCCCTGGTGGGAAAGAATTGCATGGGCAAACATGGGTTTAGTGGTTGGTATAGCACGGCTAGCACTCAGGGCTTCTCTCTCTTAGGTTTTTCTACAGTACCTCATGGCCAGCTGGGGAAGCTTTCATACACTTTGGGCATGAGAGCAGAAAGATTCTTCTTTATGTCATCAGGGAAGATCAGAGGTGTAGGGATGCAGATCTCCTGGTGATGACATAGGTCTGGTTCTTGCTTCCAAGAAGAGTTAAGATGAATTGGAGGGGAAGGATAGGGACCCAGAAAACTTTTTCTTGGCTACTAGTTGATTTCCTAAATCTTTCTTTTCCTTTTCTTCCAGTTTCAGGGAAGCAACCTTCTCATCTACTTTCTTACACCTCTCCTTTTTCAGTGTAAATCTGGGAATTTGGGGCAGGGATTTTCCTCTTTTGAAATGTCTCCAACTGACACATAATAATTGTGCATGTTTGTGGTATGGTAGGATAATTCAATATGTATATTAAATGTGTAATGATAAAAACAGGGTAAGTAGTACATCTTTGTTTTTTGGAATATTTAAATTCCCCTATCCTTTTTGAGGTATGTACTAAATTGTTATAAATTACAAAGATGCTGCTGTGCTCTAAATATTGGGGTCTATTCAGTATTATCATTATTCAGCCCCCTTTACTATAGGCTTAACATTCTTAGCTTTTGTATCCGAACAAAACCTGTGGCATCTGTCTTTCGGTGCCTGTCTTATTTTTGCTATGATTGTCCTGCAGATCCATTCATATTGCTACAAATGACAGGAGTCCATTATTTTTTATGGTTGGGTAGTATTACACTCTGAATTTATATCACATTTTCTTTTTCATCCATCCATGGACAGTGTAGTTGATTGGGAAGAAGGATCTGCTGTGTCTTATATTCTCTCCTGGTACATGCTGATCATGTTTGGTATCCTTGGCTTATAGATACAGCTCTCCAATCTCTACCTTGATGTTCCCATGGCCTTCTCCCTGTATGAGTATCTGGGCTTAGAAGACAGCCAGGCATATTGGTTTTGTTCCTGGATAATGATGTCATTTTAGATGCATTCCCTCTGTAAAGAAAGTCTCTGTTTCAATAAGGTCACATTCAAAAGTACGCAACATTTAGACAGTCAGCTTAAGAGTACAACTAAACCCATGTCAGAAAATCATAAAGGTATTACTTACACATGAGGAATTTTTGCTCTTGTTTTAGGCAAGCTGAAGTGTTTCAAGATAATTATGAAAGAATGAACCACTCAAATAGGATCCAAACCTTTTGGAAATCTTTGACCTTCTTAGATACCTTCCCTTCCTTTAGTGAAAGTAAAGGAGAATGAACCTTAAGAAACACATCTATTGGTTTCTGAAAGTAAATTTCTTATCTGCCTCTAATTCCATTATTTTACTATGGATTGCACATTTTGCATAAGGGAAAACTGTTTACAGAATGTAAATTTCATTTAATCATATGGAAAGTGGTTTTGTAGTAATAGGGGGAAAATACCCTTAACTGGAAATTGGTGGATGAAAGCACTTATAATTGTTTTCATTCATGATTGAGAAAAATATATTCATTCCTGTAAAAGCAAAAAGAGATAGTGGGGTAAGAGAAAGACTAGGCCTCTTATATCGGTAACATTTGATCATCATGACATGCCAAGTTGAAGGCTGCACAGATTTTCGTTGTCTCCTTAAGTCTCCAGACAATGCCAGCTCCCTTGTATTTATGTCTTAATAACATGTACATATGCAGCTTCGCAGTTATGGGGACAGTGGGAAACATAAACTTGATTTTTTTTATTTCTTCACATTTAAAACCCTCCACTTGTTGGTGGAATTAACATAGTATTTTAGCATTTAATTTCCTGAGGGTACCAGATGTTTTATTGTGTGTTAGTTTTATTTGTGTTAAGTTATTGGGTCATTTAAAATAAAACTCAAATAAAAGAGGAAAGGATGACACAATCTAATAAATATATAGTTGAATAATATTCGGTGAGTATGTATATTCAGTGGATAAATTCTAAACACAGTCACTGAAGAATGATCAGTTGTTGTGCGTTAGAGGTATATGGTCGAGGCTCAAAAGCTTTGGTTAGCCAGTAACACCACCAAAGTAAATTTCAAACATTTTTTAAAAATACAAATAAAAAAGGTTAGCTGTTACTTATTTTCTCTGGATTCTAAATTGTGCTGTTTACCTTGGTAGGAGGTTTGGCAAAAGGACAGGGAAATGTCAGAGGTCAGAACAGAAGCAGGCTTCATGTACATTCTCAATCCTTTTATATTGATTAATATGCTAATATTATCGGTCACTTGCTTTCTTGTTTTCTAGGGGTTCTAACCGAACATCCTGTTATTTGATGTTTTTCCCACTGATAAAGGACACATAAATGGAAGCATATACTGATTTTTCCCTCCAGGGCCAGGACACAGAGCTCCCTTTTCTAGAACTCTTGCTTTAAAAAATGAGAGTGTTGAAGTGATGAGAAAAAAAATACCATGAAGAAAACAGTAGAGGAAAATACAGGGTAAAGATCAGACATCTAGGAACAGCTCAGGGGTCTGACAAGTCTTTTTGCTATCATTGGCTTACTTACATCTTCTGCATCTATTTTGTTCTCTGTGTCTTCTCTCTCCTCTTAAATGGATTTTAACACTGTGATTGTAATACTAAGGTCATACCCACTTGGCAAGAAGACATTCATTCATTCGTTGTTTTATTCAATAATTATTTGCTGGGCTGAATAAAATTGACCAACAGCTGTGTCTTCCTAAAATTTTCTTTTCAGTTGAGGAAGGTGCTTGAGAATTGGTAACAGAATAAATGAGCAAATTATATAATTGGATGGATGGTGATTCAAAGGGAAAGTATGGGAAAAGGATAAGGGTTTGGGTAGCTGAAATTTTATGAAGGATGATCAGGGAAAACAGCTTGTAGTTAGGAACTCCACCTAAGAATACAACTCAACCCGTATTAGGAAATGATTTAATTTTTTTTTTTCTGTAGCTAGGCTCCAGTGGATCACACCTGTAATTCTAACCACTCAGGAGGTTGAGATCTGAGGGTAGTGGTTTGAAGTAGTAGTACTGAGCAGTAAAGTCCATGAGACTGTTACTTCTAATTAACTACCAAAAAGCCAGAAGTAGAGCTGTGACTCAAGTAGTAGAGCATTCACCTTGGGTAGAAAAACCTAAGGGACTACACACCCAGGCCCTGGTTCAAAACTCTAGTGCTAGCACCTCTCAATCCCCCCAAATTACTTGTCTCTGAGGAGTTTCAGCTTTGCTTAAGGCAAGCTGAAGTGTCTGAAGGTAGTTAGGTAATATGAAACTGTGCATATTCTTAAGGACTGGAAACCTTCTGGAAATCTTTTTCATTTTTAGACATTCTACTACTTTTCCTTAGGGAACCCAGACTTTGGGAAAATACCTGATGAATCATGAAGTTGTGACTTTGCTTTAGCTCACATGCTTATGTCGTGGTCCTTCAAAACTTCCAGGAATCTTTTCTGCAAATGACATTTGAATCCTAGTATCTGTCCTTGGTTGAGTGTATTGTGATATGATCATTTTGAAGTGTTTTATGATACTATGTAACATGACAGTTTTGAGTTCAAAGCCATCCTGGCCTATAATGACATACCCTGTCTCAAAAAATAATAAAGAAAAATATAAAAATCACCGCCCCCCCATAAAAAGTAAACTTCCTCCCATAAATGGGAGGTCAGTTTGGGAGGTCAGTTCTGGTCTTGAGAGGCCTTGATGCCTAGTTTCTTTTTCTGTTTTTTTCAGTTATTCAAGGAAGCTCAGGACACTACTGGGGAAAAATGTTTCTTGGAGTTTTATAAATGTCTCTAAAACTGGTAAATATAGCATAACAGCCAATTCATGCGTCTGCAAGCTTGTCTGGAAAGATTACCAGTCCCAAAGATTCTATTAGAAAGAGTCTAGACAGCTTGTGTGGGTACTCTTGATAAGAGAATAACAAGATAGAAGTGTTCTGGTCTTCTCCAGCACCTTCTGGATTTTGACCACTGAGGTTATAGTGCTGAAATAAGATGCTATTTTTGTAGCTGTTGCAAACCTTTGAGCTTCAATCAAAGATTGGTTTGGGCCAGAATTAAAAAAGCAATAATATAATATAATGTAATGGAGAGAATGCAATTGCTGTGGTTTTAAAACACAGAAATAAGCATCACTGCTAACACAGGATCACTAGTCAATTTGAATGTGGCAACCAATCTCCCTTAACTAGTTAATATGCTTAATTCCAGAGGGTAGTTGTAATAACTAACATGAGCAGTATTGGTGTGATATTTTTCCTTGTAAAGGACTAGCAAATTCTCACTGTTGTGACTAAATTGGAGAAGCCATTTTGGTAGTGCCATCTAATGACAATATTATGAGGATCAGCCCTTATACTCTGGCTGCCTGCCTCTTCCAACCCTTCCCTTCTTTTACAACCCTTGTCACTATGTATTAACACTCCCCCCAAAGTCATCTATATGTTGTTATCTAAACCTATTGTCTTGCAGTCTGTGATTCACAGGTGAATACTTTGGAGTACAAAAGTGACTTCATAGCTCCCAATGGTTATGGTTTTGCAGGTAGAATTTAGAATGAAAGAATATAGACTTAACTCTCCCACAGGAACTTTACTGCAGGTATGTGTCTTAGAGACAAATGGGCATTTATTCTGCTTATAGACATTTCAATGACCTATGTGAGAAAATCACAGATTA
Organism: Dipodomys spectabilis; assembly: GCF_019054845.1. Lineage (NCBI taxonomy): Eukaryota > Metazoa > Chordata > Mammalia > Rodentia > Heteromyidae > Dipodomys > Dipodomys spectabilis. Next base: position 15,960,114 of record NW_024870834.1, on the reverse strand, counting down.
AATCAGCATTTCTTTCCTGCAGGAGGTGAATTAAATCAATTCTCATATGGGAGTCCTAGATTTTTTTTTTTAATGTGCTAGATGTTAAGTGGCTTAGATCCTTAAAGATAGTGGACATTTACAATATAGAGAGAGTAAACAACAGCTTTTTAAATTTTGCCATAGTTCCTTTCCTTTGCAATTACCCCACACTTTGCTTTAACAGCAAACCGAGTAAAATTTTGAAGGGCTCTGTTTCTATCCATTCCTTTTGATCCACACATTACTATTGACATTCATTTCCTTCTGGATCTACCTTTTTTAAGGCTGTATAGTCAAGAGTTAAGAGAACATTTTCTTTAGCCAAAATCATCTGTGTTCAAAATTCCATTTCTACCATTTACGGAATAAGCGTCCTTGGACCAATTTTTTAACTTCTGTGGGCCTCATGAGCCCTTTCATAAGCAATTTCTTGAAGAAGGAGTAAATTTCCATACACTGCTTAAAAAGTTTCCCAGAGTATAGTAAGTATTATATAAAATTTGTTAAATAAGAAAGGGTTCATGGATGATCTACATTGTTCCAATTATTGAACACAATACTTTGTACACAGTAGGTACACAAGATATATAAATAAACTAATGAAGTGGGGAACAGGACATAAGAATTCATTCCAATATTCTACTGCATAGCTATGAAATCTCACACATGGAATTGAAGCTTCCTTGGAGTTGTCTTAAAATAAAAATAATAATATGTTTCCATCATACTTCAGAGGGTAATTATTATCAGAGTATTAAGGTGCTTCCGTATGTTGACTGTATTGAATAAGGTCTTGCAATATTTATAGTTATCAAATTAATAAAGCAATGTGTACTTAAAAATAGTTAAGTTGTCATACTACAATAGACATGCCTGGTACCCGCCTGAGCACATAGCAACCAGCAGCTATAATCAACTGTTGGGGATACAGGAAAGTGTTTCAATGTCCCCATCTCTCTCAGGAAGTGTCTATGTCTTTCAGGCCTTCAACGGTATTTGAGTCCTTTCTGCATGGAAGGGATTCGGAGCAGACCCTGGGAATCCAGTCTTCCATTGTCATGCTTCCCTAATGTGTTAGGCCAGCCTTCAAGGACAGTGGCTCAGTGCAGTGTGTTTGTAATCTGCGGCATGCTGCAGTCTGTAGCCCATGAAACAAAACAGGGCCCCTCTTCTATTGCTACTGGCATATCTTGTGTTTATGAGTCTGACAGGCAAACACATCCTAGGCATATCTCATGTGCTGATCTGTGAGAGAGATAAGCCCTTGGTTTTGCTTGACTGGAAACACAACAAGCAGGTGGCAGGAAACTCTGAATTGATTTCTCCTTGCTCTGAAACAGCCCCGATAAGATCGGGTCCTCCTTGGGTATACTCCAAGCCACTGCCAATTCCATCATTAAGTTCAAGTTTACAAGTGATTCTTGACAGATTTCTTCCTGACCCAATGAGCCTACTTTGTTTGTTTTTTTAGTTACATTTCATGAACTATTGTTACTTTACTGGGATGGATTTTTGTGATAAGAAAAAATCAAAAGTTAAGTAGTGTCAGAGCTTAAAATCTCTTACTTGGGATCTGTATTTACTTTGTTCAGCGTTCCTTACCCACAGAGTTATACCTCTTTTTGTTGGCTGTAAGAGATTTTTTTAAATCTTATTTTGTGTTTTGTTTTGCCAGTATTGGTGCTTGAACTGATGACCCTGGGCATTGTCCCTTAGCTTCTTCATTCAACCAACAGTCATGTGCTCTACCATATGAGCCATAATTCTATTTCTGGCTTTTTTGGTGGTTAGTTGGAGATCAACTATTTGATGAGCTTTTCTTCCTTGGCTGGCATTGGGCCAGAGTCCTCAAATCTCAACCTCCTGAGTAGCTAGGATTTCAGGCAAGAGCCCCTGGTGCCTGACTGGCCATCAGAGTTGCAAAATAAAATTATTTCCTTGTTGAAGAGAGTCTCTAAGCTTGAGTTCAGTCCCCATGTATACACTACTATAGTCTTAGTTTAATTTGTACTGGCATTGCTTGACATGTTTGGAAACATGGTTTGAAGGTCATAATTTCTCAATTAGACTATAAACTTCCTGAGGGAAGTAGGCCTTTGATAATAGATATTAGGTAGAATAATGTAAAATGAATGTTCTTAACTGAGTAGTTCAGAAGAAGATGGTTGGGAATTCTTCTTTTACCCTTAGAATTCTTATTTGACAGCTTTTTTAAAAAAAGCATTACTGTCCTTCCTTTTTGATACCTTGATTATTAATTGGTTCCAATGGTGCATGTTTCAGATCTTTAATTAAATCTTCCTTTCTGTCTCACTCCCTGCCAAAACATATTTTTCGTTTTTCTCCCTGCAGCATGTAAACGTCAGTTAATGCCAAATGCATGCTGTTTGATTGCATTCCTCCCAGATTCACTTATAAAAAAAAAAAACTATGCTGTGGTCTTCATTTCAGGTAGCTTTACAAAGAGACATTCTTGGCTATCAATGTCAATGGCAGAAGGGATGCAGGAGAGAAAATGGGGTAGATGTCCTTCCCGGGCCTTAACTAATTTATGAGGAAAATGGAAAATGGAAGATCAGATGCTACTGGCCTTTTGCCAAACTGAGGTATTGCTGTGTTAGCTGAGATGTGATCAATATGGAAGATTTTGATCTGCTGCAGGGCTGTTTCAACTAGCGCCTGAACTAGTTGACTACCTCCCTCAGCTATTTGGTAAGAGCCAGACTCATGGGCTAGACTTCTGTCTTTCTTTTCCCTCTCTCCTCTCTCTCCCCTCCCCTCCTCTCTTTCTCTTTTTGATGACCTGGCCACTGTCCCTTAGCTTTTCTGTTCAAGGCTGGTGCTCTACCACTTGAGCCATAGTTCCACTTCTGGCCTTTTGGTAGTATATTGGAGATAAGAGTCTCACAGGAACTTTTCTGCCAGGGCTGTTTTCAAACTGTGATCCTCAGATCTCAGCTTCCTGAGTAACAAGAGTTATAGGCATGAGCCACTGGTACCTACTGGCTAGACTCTTACCTTGTAGGGCCACCTCTGACAGAGTCAATTGCTACCCAAGGCATCACGATTTTTTTTTCTCAGTTGTGAAGTGCCTTCGTAGATTATAGTAACTGGAGAGGGGATATTGGTGGTATATTACCTATCAATTGCTGAATAACAAATCACTGTAAACTTTGTTTCTAAACACAACAGAAATGCCTTAATTTGCAGTCTCTGTGGATCCATAGACCAGGTGTGGCTTGGCTGGATTTTTCACAAGACTGTGAGCAAGGGCAACACCTAGAACTTCAGTCATCCAAAGCCTCAAGTCATTCCTATATCAGTGAATGAAACTTAGGGAAGAGACATCATCAGTTCCTTGTTACATGGGCCTCTTCACAGTATGTACTGCTTGGGGCATGAGCATTATTTTTTCAGAGAGGTGAGAAGCGTGGATGGAAGAAGAAGAGGGAAGGGAGGGAAAGAGATAGAGAGATAGGGAAAAGAATGAAAATACAGTAGAGAGGAAAATCACTGTCATCATAAATCTAATCCTACAAGTGACTCCAACTGTATTATTTCCATCATTTAAAACCAAATCAGTACACATTTAAGGGGAGGAAATAACACAAAGGTATGGATGTCATCAGGCTGGAATTACTGGGGACCATCTTTCAGACTGATAGACAAGAGTGAGTAGCATGAAATGAGCATGAGACTGCGTATATTGCAGGTGTGCTGAGATGACACTTAAGAAGTAGTATCACAAGCCCACGGACTGGGAGAAGATCTTTACTAGCCATACAACGGACAAGGGTCTCATATCTAAAATATACTTGGAACTCAAAAAATTAAACCACCCAACAACAAATCCTCAAAGAAGCAACTGCCCAATAAGTAAGTGGGCGAAAGACTTAAAGAGAAGCTTCTCCAGCAAAAATCAAGAACTCTAACAACAACAGATGCTGGAGGGGATGTGGACAGAAAGGAACCTTACTTCATTGTTGGTGGGAATGTAAACTTGTTCAACCACTTTGGAAAGCAGTATGGAGGTTCCTCAAAAGACTCCACATAGAGCTCCCCAACGACCCAGCAATCCCACTTTTGGGCATTTACCCAAATGATCACAAACAAGGCCACACTAAAGCTACCAGCACAACTATGTTTATTGCAGCATTATTTACCATCGCTAAGACATGGAACCAACCCAGATGCCCCTCAGTAGATGAATGGATCAAGAAGATGTGGTATATATACACAATGGAATTCTATGCCTCCATCAGAAAGAATGACATTTCCCCATTTGTTAGGAAATGGAAAGGCTTGGAAAAAATTATATTAAGTGAAGTAAGCCAGGCCCAAAGAAACATAGGTCCCATGGTTTCCCTCATTTGCAATATCTAGTATAGGTATGAGTCAAGCGGAAAAAGTCAGAGAATGTGATGTTAGGAAAACGAAACCTCAAATATGTATTTTAATGTTTTTGTTTCTTTCATGCATGTGTTTCTAACGCATTTATAAGATTATTTCTTTGTTGCTTTGTATGTCCCTCCCCCACAGTGTAACCCCCGATTTCACTATATTTGATGTCAGTATAACATGTGGAGGAGATTTGGACAAACAAGTCATTTAAGGATTCAGGTGGACCTGTTGCAACAATGAGAAGTACAAAATGTCATGTCAAAACCAGCTTTATAATGTCGGTGGGGGGGGGGGGGAGGGGGGGTATGAATGGGTGGGAGGGAGGGGGGAGGCTGGGAAGGGAGGTGAAGGGTAAACAAAGGAGGAGGCTGCAATGCTTGGTAAGAAATGTATGCATTATCCTGCCCATGTAATTGTAACCCCTCTGTACAGTATGTTCTCAAATAAAATAAAATAAAATTTAAAAAAAAAAAAAAAAAAAAAAGAGAAGCTTCTCTGAAGAAGAAAGAAGGATGGCCAATAGACACATGAAGAAATGTTCAACATCCCTAGCCATAAAAGAAATGCAAATCAAAACAACATTGAGATATCACCTCACTCCAGTTAGAACAGCAAAAATCAAGAACTCTAACAACAACAGATGCTGGAGGGGATGTGGACAGAAAGGAACCTTACTTCATTGTTGGTGGGAATGTAAACTTGTTCAACCACTTTGGAAAGCAGTATGGAGGTTCCTCAAAAGACTCCACATAGAGCTCCCCAATGACCCAGCAATCCCACTTTTGGGCATTTACCCAAATGATCACAAACAAGGCCACACTAAAGCTACCAGCACAACTATGTTTATTGCAGCATTATTTACCATAGCTAAGACATGGAACCAACCCAGATGCCCCTCAGTAGATGAATGGATCAAGAAGATGTGGTATATATACACAATGGAATTCTATGCCTCCATCAGAAAGAATGACATTTCCCCATTTGTTAGGAAATGGAAAGGCTTGGAAAAAATTATATTAAGTGAAGTAAGCCAGGCCCAAAGAAACATAGGTCCCATGGTTTCCCTTATTTGCAATATCTAGTATAGGTATGAGTCAAGCGGAAAAAGTCAGAGAATGTGATGTTAGGAAACGAACCCTCAAATATGTATTTTAATGTTTTTGTTTCTTTCATGCATGTGTTTCTAACGCATTCATAAGATTATTTCTTTGTTGCTTTGTATGTCCCTCCCCCACAGTGTAACCCCCCGCTTTCACTATATTTGATGTCAGTATAACAAGTGGAGGAGACGGGGACAAACAAGTCGTTTAAGGATTCAGGTGGACCTGTTGCAACAATGAGAAGTACAAAATGTCATGTCAAAACCAGCTTTACAATGTCGGTGGGGGGGGGGGAGGGGGGGTATGATTGGGTGGGGGGGGAGGGGGGAGGCTGGGAAGGGAGGTGAAGGGTAAACAAAGGAGGAGGCTGCAATGCTTGGTAAGAAATGTATGCATTATCCTGCCCATGTAATTGTAACCCCTCTGTACAGTATGTTCTCAAATAAAATTAAATTAAATTAAAAAAAAAAAATCCAGAAAAGAAAAAAAAAAAAAAAGAAGTAGTATCACAGTGCCTATCACAAAGCAGAACACATCACACCTATTTGTCAGTCACCCTGAAAACATATTACCTGGTACATGGTGGGCACTTCAGTACCTGATGCCCATGAAGTTGTCTCTACTATACTATAAAGAATCCTTTCTGGACAATTTCTTTCGTGGGTTTTATTTTTCTAGTTGCTATTTAGGGAAAAGATTATGGTCTGAAAATCAATCAAAAAGAAAGAAAGAGGAAAGAACTAAGGAAAGAAGGAAGACAAGAAAAGAGGAAGAAAGAAAAGAAAAAATAGAAAAGGAAGGAAAGCAAGGAAAAGGAAGAAAGAAAAGAAAGGAAAAGAAAATAGAAAAGGAAGGAGGAAGGAAGGAAGGAAAGAAGGAAGGAAGGAAGGAAGGAAGGAAGGAAGGAAAGAGGTTGGGAAGGAAGGAAAAAGGGAAGAAAAGGGAAGGAAGGACTGAAGCAGGCCTGGAATTATCTTGTTTGAATCACCTTTGGAACACCATAGAAGTTCAGAAGAGTCTTCTTTAGGTCAGAAGTATTTTGTCAAGTTTCCAGCAGATGACAAGAATAAAATTCCTTTACTCTGTTTGCTAATTTGGTCAGTCCTACATGGGCAGGAACAGAAGATAAAGCTTCCAGACCATATATCTTTTTAAAAAAATTATATATGTGATGTACAGAAGGGTTACAGTTATTTAATTCAATAATGAGTACATTTGTGTTTGAACAGTGTCACCCCTTTCCTCACTTTCTCACAGTTTTCCCTCTTGACTCATTCCCAAGTGTAAGTTCATTATCAACATAGTGTCTAGTGATCATCACTGTTGTATTGGTTCACCCTTTGTTCCTTCATTTCTATGCTCTACCATTACCCTCTCCTAAACAGATAAACTTAAGTACAAGACAAAATATGCAGAAAACAAAAACAGCAATTCCACCCCTAGACATTTATCCAATAGACCACAAACAAGGCCATACTAAAGCTAACAACACAACCGTGTTCATTGTAGCATTGTTTGCCATAGCCACGATGTGGAATCAACCCAGATGCCCCTCAGTGGGCATGGATCAAGAAAATCTGGTATATATTCACAATGGAATTCTACCCATCCATCAGAAAGAATGATATTGTACCATTCATAAGAAAATGGAAAGGCTTGAAAGACAGTATATTAAGCAAAGTAAGCCAGACCCAAAGAAATATAGGTTGCATGTTTTCCATTTATTTGTTGTAACTAGAATGTGCCTATAAATCTACAAGCAAACACACTGGATGTCAAAGACAAGAAAGTACACTTGGACATGATAAATTATAGGACTCTCGACATTCACACAGTGAGACCAAAGGAGTTTTCTTTTAGGAGAGGATCATAAAGGCTCAATAGTTATGAGCATATGAGCATATAAAGTGATATTTATTGAAATGAACTCCAAGAAATGGAAACAAGAGGTTTTTGTATTTTTGTTTGTGTTTTTGTGGGTTCTTTTCTTCTTTGTCTCTGTTTTGGTTTTCTAGCTGTATATCTTAACCACACAGCCTGAAGCACTAAGCAGATGGCCACACAGTGATATTTTTTGTTATTTTTTTTAATAGTTTGTCAGTTCATCATAGTTAAATTAATGACCCCCTTTCTCTACAGAGGATGAGAAATTATTTATGTTACTGTCACAGTTTCTGTATCCACTTTGGTCTGTTCCAAAAGAACACTTTGCATGACCCCTTAACTATTTAGATAGTCATATAGAAAGATAATAAAAGCATCATATTATAATTTAATCTGAAATGAAATGTCCTGTAGACATTGGTGATAGTATATGAGACACATTTTCTATCACTGGTTATATAGGGCATATACTACTTACTTAGTTTTGTTCTGTATACATTACATCTAGGGAAGAAGAATGTAAATTGCTATCAGGGAGATTTTATCTCTATTGATTATAAATATTAATCTGTAGAGATAGGAATTTCTGTTTCTTTTGAGCTGTTATATAGATAAGGAGAGGGAGACAACTGAGAGAGTTATTTGGGAATATATGGAGACATGTATAGATATTCCAATAAAATTTTCAGAAACTGGTTAGGTTGGAAAGAAGGAAGACAAGAAAGAGAGAGAAGGAAAGAAAAGAAAAAAATAGAAAAGGAAGGAAGACAAGAAAGAGGAAGAAAGGAAAATAAAATAGTAAAGGAAGGAAGGATGAAGTAAGGAAAGAAGGAAGAAGGAAGGAAGGATAAAGGAAGGAAAGAGAAGGAAGGAAGTGGTTGAAGTGGCAAGAAAATGAGATGCAAATTATTCCCCTTTCTGGTGTGCTTCCATGGAGAGAGGAAAGGGGGTGAAGTAAGTAACTCAAGAGGGGACAGGTGGAAATTGGCGAGATCTATTAGAATGATGGAAGAGGTGATATTGCTCAAGATGCATTGTGCTCAGAAATTGATACATTGAATGAAACCTCTTTGTACAACTATTTAAAGATGATTTTTTTAAGACAAAAGTCAAAATGATATAGGAAAGGTGTCCTGGATTTGTTGTTGCTCTTAGAGTTGAAGGAGCTGAAGATAAAACCAAACCATAGAGATCTTTGACTTCAATTAGCCACAAAAATCTTTTTTGTCATTGTTGTTTTATGTTTTGTTTTTAATTTTATTTTTTTTTTGTTTGATTTGCGACCCTTCAAGTGAAGCCAGTCATCAGAATAGCTTCCAAGAGACTAAATTAAGTGTATAAAGGTTAGATTTCGCAGTATTCATCCTTGGGGGAAGATACTATATTTCCCACTATCTCACTGGGAATGAGCAGCAATAATGTATTTCCTTTGTAAATATTGCCCAGTGACTCATGATTAAAAACCCATTCCAGCTTGTCCTGTGTAATTTCCAGGTCCCCTCTGCAAAACTGGTAGCTCAGCCATTTTGTTTCTAACTGCTCCACATATGAAGAAATGAAGGATTAAGTAAGAGGAAACTTGTTTCAATATATTCATTTTTCTAAACAAGTAGGAGAGCAAGAGGTAGTTAAAGTAAGGTATTATTCAATTCATTGCGTACAGTAACAACTTGGTTCTTATTGTTCATGTTTGTCCCTGCTATTGAATGTATAGTTTTGTCAGATTAAAAAACCCCCTTGGATATAATTTTATTTACACCTACACATATATTTCTAACAGGTGAACCACTGTTTCTGGAAATACATTGAAATAAAGAATCTGAGCTGTTCTCAGCATTGTGTTGGGTTAGGCAAAGAAGGCCCTCACTCACAGCACCTAGAAAGGAAAAGACACACTGAATTATTGATAATGCCTGTGTCAGCCCTAACATCCCATCAGTCCAGGACTCTTGTAAGAGATGGTGAAGAGCGAACCCCACTTTTTTTTTGCTGTCACTGATATTAATGATTCATCATATTATGTATTTGTCCTTGAGTCAGAGCTGTTTCCTTTAACGACAAAAGCACGGCTGTGTCCCCTGCTTCATGTGGGGGCAGTGGCGCTCCTGAGAACCAAAGAACATTTTCTTCTCAGCAAACTTTTAGATTTCTGGTACATGTATTCAATTTCATGTCCCCTTTCTTGTTAGGGATAGTTTTAGCGAGAAGCTAGTACTCTAGATGAATTACAAGCAATTATTTTAAACCATTATACATATAACCAATAAAGAGGGATAGAATCTTTGGATGTATATAAACAAATTAAACTGTTTAGGAAACTTCAGTGGTCAAAAAACTCACTATAGCTTGGTGCCAGTGGCTCACGCCTATAATCCTAGCTACTCAGAAGGCTGAGATCTGAGGCTCACAGTTCAAAGCTAGCCTGGGCAAGAAAGTCTGTGAGATTCATCCCCAGTTAACCACCAGAAATCCAGAAGTGGCACTGTTGCTCAAAGTGGCAGAGTGCTAGCCTTGAGTAAAAAAGTTTAGGAACAGTGTCCAAGCCCTGAGTTCAAGCCCCATAACTGACAAAAATAAAGAGAGAGAGAAAGAAAAAACCTCACTATACATATCTACTTAAAAAGTATCCTTTCCTCTATTTTAGAATGATAACATAAAGATAATATACACATGGCTCTAAAATAATGATTCCTAGATAAAGGGAAGGCTATTTATACAAACTAACAGGATATAGGCTGTGATATACCAAATTACTATGTTAAAAAAAACTATTCCCTCTCTCAAAGAGATAAAAGGAGGTGTGACTAAATACCAGACACTATGTATTTTAGAGCTGTTTATTTCATCCTTCTCCTCTAAGATTTTTTCCCAGAGATATTTCAAAAAGGAATAATAGATACAAATTCTGCTTGTTTTGCTCTTTGGAAGAAGTACTAAGAGATGAAAAGGAATGTATAAAAAAGAAAAGTCAATCTGAACCATTGCTCATAAGGGAGACTTGTTAGTATATGGAGATCATTATGCCATTCTGTCTGATTAAATTACCTGAAGGAAAGTGAATCTTTCCCTAAGCAGTCTCATAGGGGGCTTGTGGGGAAAGGCAGTTGGTAGAGTGGAGAGTACCAGAGCAAGCAGCAGGAGGGAAATTGTGATTTGTTTTGGAAGGAAATCTGAAGCTGGTCACTGCACATCCCCTGGGCTCTACCAAGGCTAAGCCTTTAATATTCTTGACTCTCTCACCTTAGAAATTCAGTCCGCTTGATCTCTTGCCTAAGGACAAGCATGTGGAAGAAGCAGATATATAAAGAATTTGAAAAGTGGTATTAAGAGATGAAAAAAGATAGAAATGCACAATTTTGTTTGAGCTAGAGTTACCAAGTAGAATATATTGTTTTAAGATAAATGGAGCCTCTCTGAGAAGAAGGTGTTAATTTGTAGGAGATCCTGCAAATAATGACAGTTTGCAAAGTCAATGGGGCTCAAGTATAATCAGTTCAGATCAATTGTTAAGGGAAATTGGTTTATGGCCACATTCTAGCAGTCTGATTTCCCCATGACAGTTTTCCTACAGAACATGTACAGGGTATAGGCCAACATCTCCCTTTCTTTTCCCAGCTTCTGTTCTTTATATATTTCAAGATTTGTCAGCAGCTTGCCTTGCTATCATGTAATCTTGGCCACCCGTTTTCAAATTCTATATCCTACAAGAGGTCTATGAATGGCAGGAAGGAAGAGTATGGTTGTTACTGAAGTCTATCCACACCAAACTGAACAATGCCTTGCACTTGTCACTCCCATTCTCCATGCGTTTGTCGTGGTCTTTCTCAAGTGTCCTCTATTTAAACTCCCTAACCACAGGCGGATTTCCTAACTAGTAAACATTTTGTTTTACAACCACAATCGATCATCTTTGGGTCTAAAGGACTCATAATCCAATGGTTTAGCTTGACTTCCCTCCTCTACTGACTTTTGTTTTCTCTCTTTTTTAAAAATCTCTGCTTCCTTTATCTAACTCCTAAGTTAACAGTTCTTTCTCTGTTTAGTGATTACAGGTCCAGTAATATGCTTTGTAGTTTGAATGGATTGCTTCCTTAACTCTTCATAGCCATCACTGAAGTTGATATTAAGAGAGTCATCATTTTCTAGGTGATACAATGGAGGCTCCAAGATACTGAAAATAGCAAGTATGTGTTTATTAGATAGAACCAAATATGCTGACTTTGGGTCTCATGGGGCTAATGTTTACTCAAAAACGATTCTTCCTTATTCTGTGCCAGGCACTATGGTAGTCCATGTGAACAAGGAAAAAGTAGTATCTGTTCAAGCCAGAAAGATATAGGAAGAATATTAGAGTTGTGAACAATGTTCAACTGTGGCCAAAAATAAAGACAAAAAATGCCCATTTTCCTCAGTGCAGACAAAGACTGTTGTAAGACTCTGAAGGCTTTTTGTAAATACATTTTTTTTGTTGTTGTTGTTGGTCATGGGGCTTGAACTCTGGGCCTGGGTGCTGTCCCTCAGCTCTTCAGCTCAAGGGTATCGCTCTACCATTTAAGCTACAGTGCCACTTCCTGTAAATACATTTTATGGTTACTGTGATGGACTATAGATTGATGTGGATGCTATATAATAGGAAAAATAGTTGGAAAAGACACAGCCTACCACCTCTGCCAGAAATGCCAAAAATAATCTCTGGATTTGGATGTATTGCTCAGGAGAGATCATACAGATTGAGCATCTCTAAGCTAATGATTGAAATTTGAAATACTCCGAAGTCCAACACAATTGAAATGTTGGCACGAGCCCTCATGCGGAAAATTCTGTCCCTGTTTCCACGTGACAGGACACAGTCCAAAAGCACATGCACTGAAAATAGTGTATGACATAAACTTCAGGCTTTGTATATTTTGTGTATGGAAAACTAGTGGATTTTGTGTTTATACTTCAGTCCTAGACATACACACAAATGTTCCAAAAGCTGAAAAAATATGAAACACAAAGCATTTTTAATCTCAAACATTTTAGATAAGGAATATTTAACCTGTGTAAGTGTGGTGGTGGTGGTGTATATTAGACTCAATATTGTTTAGGGTATAAAAAATCTGAGTAGCTGGGCACCAAGGGCTCACACTGCCTGTAATTCTAGCTACTCAGGAGGGTGAGATCTGAGGATCATGGTTCAAAGCCAGCTTGGGCAGAAAGTCCATGAGACTTATCTCCAATAAACCACCAGAAAACCAGAAGTGGCGCTGTGACTTAAGTGGTAGAGTACTAGCCTTGAGCTGAAGAGCTGAGGGACAGAGCCCAGGCCCAGAGTTCATGCCCCATGACTGACAAAAAAAAAAAAAAAAGCTAGAATGGAGTACTAGACTTAGAAGGGGTTCTCAGGATACCAAAAAATTCTCAGTTGCTAATAAGTATGTGGTGAAACATCAAGAAATTTAGACCTGAATGAGCTGTAGATTAACTCTTGTGTTAACTCTTCTCCCCACTCCACCCCTTCAAACCAACCAAACAACAAATTAAAGCACCTAAGGCCATAAGTGTTTAAATGACTTGACCAAAGAATAATAGAAGGAACTATACTCAGAAGTGAGAGCTTCTGCCTCCCAAATGAGTCCTGCTTCCAAATCACCAAGCTTTCACATAATGGATAAATACTGGAAATATTTTTTTGAGGTAGAATAATTAAGCTGGAATCCAGGCAAATTACCTTGAACACTTGGGTCAAACAAAAGAAAGGAAATTCACCTTTGTTTCTGGAAAACACTTAGAAATCAGACACACCAAGTAAGGCCATTACCCCTCAGCATGGGTTCTGTTAGAAACTGCCAGTTCCAGAAACTAAAGTTTTCTTTGGAGAAACTTTGGTTTATCCTTCTGCACAGCTACCATTTGCATTCTTGACACAGGAGTGGGAGGGAAACATTGATGGAATGTTTTCTCCCTGCCTATTTCATTTTTAAGTGGATGGTGACATTCTTCAAGCAGCATCTCCAGGCAAAAGATGATAAATTCCCATTTATTTTCCATCTGTGGCACAATGCAAGTAATTGTACTAGGTCTAAGTGTGTTATTCCTGAGAACAGAAGGTTTTTTTTTTTTTGTTGTTGTTGTTGTTTGCTTTTGCTGGTCATGGGTCTTGATCTCTGGGCCTGGGCGTTGTCCCTCAATTCTTCGGCTCAGGGCAAGCACTCTACCACTCGAGTCACAGCACCACTTCCAGTTTTCTGAGTGGTTTATTGGAGATAAGAGTCTAACGGACTTTCCTGCCCAGGCTGGCTTTGAACGATCATCCTCAGATCTCAGCCTCCTGAATAGCTAGGATTACAGGTGTGAGCCACTGGCACCTGGCAGAAGTTTTATTCTAAGAGTACCATGGAACTCCTATCGAAACACCATCCTGTTTCCAGTCACTTTGTCAGAAGTATGAGCAGATGGAAGAAGACTTCTCTGATTTCATGAAAGTCTGATCTGTAAATATCGACTGGAACCACACTAAGGGATGGAGGATGGCTGCCAGAAGCAATGGGTATTGTACTTTCCTAAAAAAAAAGGTCATATACGAACACTAGCTTGAAAATTCAGCCTTGGAAATGAAGCAGAGGCTGAAGGGAGCTTTTTATTGAACACTTTTAATGTTCCTGACATTCCACCAGGCTGTTTACATTATGTGCTTGAAACACTTCTGTGGCTTTATCTTTTCTTTTTTTCCACCAGCCCTGTGTGGACGTGTGTAGGAGGGGCTGGAGGATTGGGACTACCACATACAAAACAATTTTCGGTTGCTGTTGTTGTTTTTCCCTACGTAAAAAATAGGATAATTTGACATTGGCTATTAAAGGATGTTTCTTTACATTTTCAATGGAACATTGAAGGGAATAAAAGCAAACCTGAACGGAGGTCTAGAGAATGTATTAGGGTTTTTTAATAACCAATTTTTTGTTTGCTTTAATTTGTACTGGTACTGAGGCTCGAACTTTGGGCCTGGGCTCTGTCCCTTAGTTTTTTTACTCCCAGCTGGTGTTCTACCACTCAATTTATAGTTCCACTTTTGGTTTTCTTGGTGGTTCATTGGAGAATAAATTTCATGGACTTTCCTGCCTCAACTGCCTTTGAAACATGGTCTTCAGATCTTAGCCTCCAGAGAAGCTAAGACGTTAATCTTGAGCCACTAGTGCCAGGCTTCATATACACTTTTAAATTTTCTCCAATGCAAAGTTTTAATTTCCAGAGATAGGTTATGTATAAACGTGTATCACAGTAATATCTAAAAGGATAGCATGGGAGGAATTTGGAGAAGGCAATGTGGTGGTGGTCACATGAACTTATGTAGTGGTCGCATGATCTTATATATGTATTCAAACTTTATTGAAATTCACTGCAAAAGAGTTAAAAATACTATTTAAAAATTCCAGGCTGGGTGCCGGTAGCTCATGCCTGTAATCCTAGGTACTCAGGAGGCTGAGATCTGAGGATCACTGTTCAAAGCCACTCCGGGCAAGAAAGTCCATGAGACTCTTATCTCCAATAAAAACCACTAGAAAACCCGGAAGTGGTGCTGTGGCTCAAGTGGTAGAGCGCTAGCCTTGAGCTGAAGAGCTGAGGGACAGCGCCCAAGCCCAGAGTTGAAGCCCCACAACTGACAGAAAATATAAATAAATAAATAAATATTGCACTAAACCATTTGAATTTGCAATTGGAAGGCAACAGTATGCTAGGACATGTCTAACAAAAGTGATACCATTTGATTACATTGTACACTGACATTTAAAGGCATAATTATTATAAATAATATCACTCCTCATATTAACAACTCCTTGCCTTCTGTTTTACTAAAACTTTTTATTTTCCTTGCCTCTGTAGTAAATCATGTGATTTTCCCCCCCTTGTGTTTTTATGCTTCTTGGAACATCAGAGCTGGGTATACCCACACCTATAATACTAGCTGCTCAGAAGGATCTGAGGACTGTTGTTCAAAACAAGCCTAGGCAGAAGAGCTCATGAGACTCTTATCTCCAATTAATTGTCCCAAAGCTCAGTGTAGAGCTGTGGCTTATATGGTACAGTACCAGCCTTGTGTAAAAAAGCTAAGTAAGAACATGAGGCCCTGGGTTCAAGCTCCACTATCAACATCAATCAGTCAATCAATAAATGATAGATAGATAGATAGATATAAAACCAGAGAAAGATGGCGTATAAGGATTGGGGTGATGTTTGAGAGCTCCCATGGTACCTTCTAACAGGTCAAATGTGGTGATGTTGGTTGCTTCTTTTCCTTCTTTCTCTAGTTATCAATTCTACTCATTTTTTTTTAAACAGAGGTCAAGTGCATGTTTGTAGGTGACACCACTTGCTTCAGGGAGTGTACCTTCTCTTTAATATTTGGATTTAAACCCCTTGTGGCATTTTCTATGACATGAATGGTGATAAATTAGGTTGAAAGTGACATAGAAATGAACTTAGAGGTGAGTTTATAGGACTATCAAGGACCATCTGTTAATGTAAATGTTTAAGGTAAAGTACATCAAGGCTTAAGAGCCAATGAGACCATTTTATTTTCCTCTTGCCTTTGGGATTCCCTGGCTTCTATTTCAGTCCAGAGAGTTGCTGGTTAAACTGGGTCTGGATGGAATCTTAGACCTATATTTGAATTGTAATTGTCAAAGTAAAAATTAGGAGTTATGCTGGGTTTTGTTGGATACTTCAAAGTATCCATAAGTTTATATGGATGCTAAGCATTATTATTTTTCTTGTGCTGGTCCTGGGGCTTGAACTTACAGCCTGGGTAGAGTCCTTGAGCTTTTGTGCTCAAAGCTAGTGCTATCCCATTTTGAGTCATAACTCCATTTCCAGCTTTTTGGTATTTAATTGGAGATAAGAGTCACCCTAACACCTGCCTGGGCTGCCTTAGAATTATAATCCTTAGATCTCAACTCCCTGAATAGCTATGATTATAGGTGTGGCCACAGGTATCCAGCAAATGCTTATTATTTCTCATTACCTATATTTAAATTTGTTGTCCTCAGAATTAGCAAACTGAATGCTATTCCTTAGGGCTCTTATTGCCAATCAATATAAAAATAATTTACAAATGAATAAATTGGCATTAAAAACTCTTTTAAAGTCACTTGAATTATATCATAATTTTTTGTTGGTGTCATAATAGGCCAGAAAATATTAAAGGTGTTCATTTTCTTTGTTAACCCTTAAAAGTATGCTTTCGGAGAACAGATTTAAGTAACAGCTCATTATTATTCTGGGGAAAATGGTCTTCAGAAGGGAAAATCAAATTCAGCTCAGATATAAATCAATCATTTTCATTTCTATCTTTGACCTAGTAATTTAATAACTTGAGTTTATAGAAAGTTATATGTTCCACAGTAAAGGAGAGTAACAAGTATGTGGAAACACTGAGTGTAATCAGAGAGAATAAATGAGGGGTGGGAAGAAACACATTCTGAATTTTTCTAGATAGGATTCATATTGGGCCTTTTTTCTCTAGAAACCTCTGCATAGGGTGAGGAATAAAAATGATTGCAAACTAATGGCTTCCTCTGCATGTATAAACTACCTGGTCAGCTAGAATGACTGGCAATTTTGCTTCTGAGGGTTTTTTCCCTTGGAGATCAGCATAAATGTCCCGTATTCTCATCTCTGATCTCAGCTGGGGTAGACTGATATATAATTAAGGTCATTAAGGAGTAGTGGGAATTGCTGCAGTCTCCAGATTCTTCTATGAGATTTTTTTACAACCTTGTTGTTTTTTTGGGGGGGCGGCGGTTCTGGAAGACTCTTCAGGTGGTTCTTACATTGTAAATTCTTCATAAGTTGGTAGTGAAAGAAGGAGTCTGTAGTTGGATGATAAGAGACAGAATTTAGAGTATACAAAAATTGAGTTGCAAGGAAAAGGTCAAGAGAGAGCCCAACGAGAATAATTATGCTTCTTAGTTTGAATGAAATTCCACCATTCAGCCCACTTCCTGTATTACACAGAATAGAAATCTTCGCATTCTGTGGACAAAGTGATTTTCTCAAGGTTGTACACACGTCTAGACAGGAAAAGGCAAAATAGAAACCCACATCCTTCTATTTCCAGACCGTTCATAATTCCCTTCCACAAGGCTATCATTATTATTCTCTCTTTTTTTTGGGGGGGGGTCCGGTTGTGGGGCCTGAACTCTGGGCCTGAGCACTGTCCCTCAGCTCTTCAGCTCAAGGCTAGTGCTCTACTACTTGAGCCACAGCACCCCTTCTGGCTTTTTTTCTTTTTGCTAATGTGGTGCTGAGGAATCAAACCCAGGGCCTCAGGCACGCAAGGCAAGCGCTGTACCACTGAGCCACCTTCCCAGCCCTCATTATTATTCTCTTAAATGGAATACTAAGATAAGCTCTGTTTGAAATTGCTTGAAAAGTAGTTATTTATTTATTTTTGTCCAGGCACTGTGGCTTGAACTGAAGGCCTCATGCTCTCACTTGGCTTGATTGCTGATGACTGGTACTCTACCACTTGACCAATGTAACTAGCCTGGCTTTTTATTGGTTATTTAGTGATGGGATCTCATAGAGTTTTTTGACTGGACTGACTTTGAACCTCGATCCTCCAAGATCTCAGCCGTCTGAGTAGCTAGGATAATAGGAATGAGTAGTAGGTTTTACCTTTATAACCTATATATCCTAGAAACTATTCACATGGGAATGTTAAAAGAGCAACAAAAGAGTAGCATGCCATCTTGAGCTATTTCTCCCTTTTACATTGAGAGTGCTGTGGCAGAGTGGGGCATGTTTATAGGGAACATGGAAACCATCTTACTCAATTGACCACTTGACCACTTTGCACTGATCTGAGAGAAATTTCAGTTATAAATTATAATGCCAGCTCTTACTAACAGTTATAAGATGAAAACTTTTCTTTAACTTTCAAAGACCTACAGAGGTAATTTTTGTTTGTTTAATTAACATAAAAGTAATTAATGTTTAACAATGAAATGAAAAATATATATTAAAACAAGTTTGGACTTCTGTATGAAAAATTGAATACATCATCTCCCTTAAGATGAAAGATCTCCCTTTGAATTTATATATGAAAAAAGTTTGAATTCCGTTGTGTATGTATATACCACATTTTCTTGATCCATCCATCTACTGAGTGGCATCTGGATTGATTTCATTACTTAGCTATGGTGATTAATACTGCAATGAACATGGTTGTGCATGTGGTTTTTTTTGTGGTCATTTGGGTAAATGCCCAGGAGTGGAATTGCTGAGTCATAGGGAAGGTCTGTGTTTAGTCTTTTGAAGACCCTCCATACTACTTTCTAGAGTGGTTGAACAAGTTTACATTCCCAACACAGTGGAATTCTATGCTTCCATAATAGAAAATGACATTGTCCCATTTGTAAGGAAATGGAAAGACTTGGAACAATCATATTAAGCAAAGTAAGCCAGACCCAAAGAAACATAGTTTGCATGGTTTCCCTCATTTGCAATAACTAGAATATGTCTAGGTTTTCTTAGCAGAGGATCACAATGGCTCAATAGATATACATGTATGACTACATAAAATGATGCTTATCAAAATGAACTCCAAGAAGTGGAAGCAAGAGGTTTATTGCATTGATTGCAGTATTTTCCTTTTTCTTTCCTTTTCTTTCCCCCTTTGGTTTATTCCTTGTTGTCACTGATTTTGATTTCTGTATCCTTTGTCTTGTATATATGTTTATCTGATTTGGGGAAGGGAAAGGGAATCACAGAAATGGTGGGACAAATTGTGAACCGATGCAGCAGTGACACTCACTAGACACTATGTTGGAAATAAACTTTACCAATTGGAAATAAACTTTACAAGTTGGGAATAAGCTTTACAAATTGGGGGTGAGGTGAGTCAGGTGGGGAGGGAAGTAGGAGAAAATGAGGGAGGGGGTAACACTCTTCAAAAAGAAATACATTCATTACCTTACTTATGTAACTGCAACCCCTCTGTACATCACCTTAACAATAAAATTTAAATTAAGAAAAAAAGGTTTTGAAAACTTAGAAAGGAACTGAGAAAAGAAATGAGTCTTAATTGTATAAGTTGGCTATACAAGTTCAGATGAGGAAGTGTTCATATATCTTCCTGGAAATATAAAATTAGTTTTCTAGAGAAGGAAACAAATTTATAACAATAATTTGCCAAGTCATGTGACTTTGTATGAATAAAGACCTATGAGAACACAGAACCAAGGTGTCACATCTTTTTAGTGACATTCAACTAGAGCCCCGCCAAAAACAGGGAAAAGTATGTAATTAGAATAGTTCAGGGAAAACATGTACATCTACCTGTTTTCACAGGAAGCCTAGAATTTTGACGTCTCATTTAACCCAATCAAAACCAATGCTTTTTATTCTTTACATTTTTATCAAATTATTTTATTGTATTTGTTTGTCTGCTTGTTTACTGATTTGTTACTTTTTAGGTATTTTTTGCTTCAAACAATAAACCACTTACTGACACTTCTTGCTTAGTTGGGATTATAGGTATAAATCACCACATGGGTCTTGCTAACTTTTTTGCTTCAAACAATAAACCACTTACTGACACTTCTTGCTTAGTTGGGATTATAGGTATAAATCACCACATGGGTCTTGCTAACTTTTTGCCCCAGGCTAGCCTTGAACCATGATCCTTCTGATCTCTACCTCTTACTGAGTACTTAAGGTTACAATGTGAACCCCTTGTACTTTGGCCCTACCATCTTCTATTAAAGAAATGTACACTTTTCTTTGAGCAAGAAATATCAGTTCACTGCTAGCATTCTAAGAACTTTTATTTTTGAGGACTTCCTTGAAAAGAGTCCTCTAGAGAAAAGATAAGAAGATGCTTTCAGCTGCCTCTGAGAAGAATGTGAGCTGCTAGGCCACCTATGTGTTTGAGAATAACAACCAGCCATTTTCGGCTGAAAGCTACACAAGTAGTTGGTGAGTTTGGAATAAGTAGAAATTGCTCAGGGCTAACTGCACTTGAAATGAAATGGTGAATCATCTCAGGAGCAAGGCAGAGTTTTCCCTTGTTATTTGGGAAGTAATGATGCCTGATAGGTCAAGGAGAAAAACATCTCCAGATGCTGTGCCCACCTCTGCCAGTTCTGCTGGAGTGTTTCAGATCTACCACTTTAACCAGGTTTGCAGGACCTCAGCTTCCAACTTCATAAGAAAAATTGCTTGAGCCTCTTTCATGCTGCTCACCACCTTACAACTCCCCCCCTAAACCAGCATAAAATAAGGTGACCTGAACCCCAGGAGATATAGGAATCTGTTACTTGGCTCCTGCTAAAAATGGTAAAAGATTGTCCCTTTCTTCAACCTGGTTCCAGTAAGCCAGCTGTAGAAGGATGACAGCAAAGATTCAACTACCTTTAGGAGCCTCCTGTTTCTTGAAGTTCTGAGATAACCATGAGGATGCAGAGAATGTGTTCTTACATATTTTATGCTGTAAATAATGCTATTCTTTCCAGAAAACAAATTTGTTAGATTTGTCCTGAGAGTTGAGCTTAAGAAGTCTCTCAATAGTTTCTTAAATATGGTACCCGTGAAAGGGAAGGGTTGAATTAGATTAGTATACTTACTTAAATGCAAACACTTAAAAAAACAGCTACTAGGTTTTTTTTTTTTTCTGTTTCTCGAGCTTTTTTTTCACCCTTGTGTCTTTTCAATACATCTTGCTGAAAAAGTGCCTTCTTGCTAATGGATGAGTATTTAGAAATAAGGCAGCTTGAATGGTGGTAGAGCTGTTACCTTGTAAAGGATATCTCTTCTATCTTTGTAATTCTTAGTAGTCTCAGGAAGATCTTGAATGTTAAGGACATTTCATGTACCTGGCCTTTCTATTGATGGGTCCATGAAACCAGCCAGGTACACATGATACATGATGCAAGGATCACCAGCAGGCATATGGCCTGGTGATCTGGCGTTGAGGGAAGGGAGGAGAAGAACAAGTCAGCCCTTTTCAAAATTGATGTGTATTTTAAACCTCCTCTTCTTCCCACCTGTTCAGCTTCAAAGGAGCTGAACATTAATGTTCTTATAGGAAAAATAATGATTTTGTTGACCAATATAACTTTTTTGTTCTTACCATATATATATATATATGTATATATACATATATATATATATATTATTGTAAAAATACTGTACAGAGGGGTTACAGTTACATGAGCAAGGTAATGAGTCCATTTCCTATCAAACATTGTTGCACCCTCCTTTGTTTTTCCCCTACGATCCCTTTTCTTCTCCCCATCTCCCTATTTCTTCCCTCCCTTCTCCCCCTCCCCCCGCCAAAGTTGCAAAGTTCATTTTCAACATACTGTCTTGTACATCTCATTATTACAAGGGGTTATCCTATATCCTTACTTCAGCATTTTGTTATTTTTTCTTCCCATCCCCTAATTAGAAAAATGTATCTATAAGGTACAAGACACCGGAATCAAATAATATAGGGACATCAGGGGTTACCATGGGGGAAGAACATACAAAGAAACAAAAAAAATCACATAGTACATTACAAGTACATTAAAAAGAACAGCAACAAAGATAAAACCTCTTGTGTTCCTATCTTGGAGATCATTTCGTTTAGCATCAGATTAGATGGTCATATACACATAGCTTTTTAGCCTCTTCAGTAAATGGTGCTGGCAAAATTGGTTAAATACCTGTAGAAAACTAAAGCTAGATCCTTATATATCACCCTGCACCAGAATCAACTCCAAATGGACCAAAGACCTCAAAGTCAAAGCAGATACCCTGAAAACTTTACAGGAAGGAATAGAAGAAACCTTAGGGCTCCTTGGTACAGGCTAAAATTTTCTTAATAAAGACTCAGAAACACAACAAATCAAAGAAAGGTTGGACAAATGGGATTGCATGAAACTGCAGAGCTTCTGCATGGCAAAGGACATAGCTAGCAAGATCAATAGAAAGCCCATGGATTGGGAGATCTTCACTAGCCATACAACGGACAAGGGTCTCATATCTAAAATATACCTGGAACTCAAAAAATTAAATCCCCCAAAAACAAATCCTCAAAGAAAGAACTGCCCGATTAATAAGTGGACTAAAGACTTAGAGACTTCACTGAAGAGGAAATAAAAATGGCCAATGGACACATGAAGAAATACTCAACTTCTTTAGCTATTAAAGAAATGCAAATCAAAACAGCATTGAGATTCCACCTCACCCTAGTTAGAATGGCTATAATCAAGAACTCTAATAACAACAGATGCTGGAGGGAATGTGTATAACATTAACAAGTTTTCTGTTGTTGTTAGTCCTGGGGTTTGATCTCTGGGCCTGGGATCTGTCCCTCAGCTCTTCAGCTCAAGGCTAGCACTCTACCACTTGAGCCACAGTACCACTTTCAGTTTTCTGCTAGTTAATTGGAGATAAGAGTCTCAAAAATGTTCCTTCCTCGGCTGGCTTTGAACCATGATCCTCAGTTTTCAGCCTCCTGAGTAGCTGGAATTACAGGCATGAGCCACCAGCACCTGGATGAACAATTTTCATATCAAATTATTATTATTATTAATAAATCTCCTTTGAGTTTCTAAGAAATGTAGTTGAGTTTGGAATGTCCCTTGGTATAAAGTCTGTTGGCTTTGGGTTTCCAAGGATGAGAAGAAGAAATCAAGTAATCAGAGAGAAAGAATTAAAAAATGATAATCTGTGGAGAATAGAATCATAAATCAAACCAGAGAAACACCATCTCTACAGGAAGGGATTTTTTCTCTCTTTTTATTCAGTGGTTATTTCTTACATGAAAGGAAAAGCCAAATGTAGTCATGAGTGCGTGCTCTTTGCTTTCTGTCTCTTCGATTAAAAAAAAAATCAACCCACTAAACTCACACCTAGGAATATTTTGACAAGCTTAGAAACTTTTCAGAAAATAACTCTTGTGCATGGCAAGACGTTACTAAAATCAGACTCTTTTTCCCACCATGGAGATGATGACTGAAGAACTTTTCATTCACACCCTCAGACTCGTGCAGAGAGCAGTCATGATCTTTTCCTCTTCTGTGCATTTTCTGTGCTAGTCAGAGACTTGAAAGGCACAAAGAAAACTCCCTGGAGGGAATACTTAACCTCCTCAGGTCCCTTGTCCTGTTTTAAGGCCTTTTATTTGACCTGAATCAAAATCATTACTTTACTTTTTCCATCAGAGGCACAAGTGGGAATTTTACACTATGCTTGTGTTTTTGTAGTAATTGTAAAAATTATGTGCAAGTAATTCTTTAAGTCAAGTTTCTGAACTAAGTTATTTTGCATTTCTGTGCTGATGATGTCATCTTCCTTTTGATATGTCAAGGAGTACTATCCATGTTAACTGTTTTATGGAGGACTGACTGAGAA
Organism: Dipodomys spectabilis; assembly: GCF_019054845.1. Lineage (NCBI taxonomy): Eukaryota > Metazoa > Chordata > Mammalia > Rodentia > Heteromyidae > Dipodomys > Dipodomys spectabilis. The sequence goes on along the minus strand of NW_024870834.1, from coordinate 15,936,325 downwards.
TAGCTTTAGAAAAACTTCCCTTGTAAGGATCAAGAAAATTTAGCTAAGGACTGATATCCCTCATTCTAGATAAATACAGTAAAATAATCTCTCTCTCTCTCTCTCTCTCTCTCTCTCTCTCTCTCTCTCTATATATATATATATATATATATATATATATATATATACACACACACACAATCATATATACATGTATATAATGTGTATACACACGGATATATCTTTCTGCTGAAAATTTTCCTTTAGTCTTCTAGGTAACTGATTTCCAGACAATATAAAATGATGAAGAAGGACTTTGAATGTGTATGCATTTTTGAGTTTCTATAGCAAGAAATTATTTCCAGATTTGTTAATAGGCTTTCTCTTGCTAACAAAAATACCCAGGATAATAAGCTTCAGAAAAAGAAAGGTTTATGACTTATTTTGGCTCATAGGTTTGCAGAGATTTAAGCCTATGGTAGGTTGGCCCCATTACTTTGGGGTCAAGGAAGCACATCATTACTAGAGCCTAAAAGGAGGAGGCTGTTTTTCTCATGGCTGCCAGGAAATAAAGAGGCGGGGGGGGGGGGCAGGAGAAGCCAGGTCCCAGTATCTCCTAAAAGGACAGGCCCCAATGCCTTAACTTCATTTCACCAGGCCCATCTTCTAGAGGGTTCAGCACTTCCCAACAGTGCCACAGGATGGGTACCAATCTTTCAATTTGAGAAATAGTTTTCATGCAGAAATGGGCATTTGCCACAGTACTCCTTTTGATAAGAGGATATTATCCTGGCTACCACATCTAGCTATCCTTATGCAAGACAGCTTCTGTTCTTTTCATAGATTCTCTGACTTCTGCTTATATTTAAGTTCTGGGTTTCTATCCTTTTTTTTTCCCATTTGCTTTATTACATCTATTTTACCCATCTAATTACCAGACCATCCTGTTTCACCTTTCACCTTATTGCACATGGCTCTGTCTTATTCCATTTTTCCCGCCCACTTCTGCTGTCACTATGATCTCCTATCTTACGGCCACCCAGTATCCTTTGGTTTCCTATTGTCTTTCCTTGCCAGTACCTCCACTATTCAATAGTCTTCATTGCCAACTCTACCATGTGCCAGAATGGGAAGTTCAAGCCTTATAGCCTCTTTTTAGAAAGTAATTTTCATCCACCACACTGCATAACAGGTAATAAGGGTTCATGCAGGTTGCTCATAGGCCCCTGGCATACCTGGTGTTTGAAGAAAACAGGGCCTGTTGTAGAAACTGACTGGTAGTTTGCCAATGTTTAAATCTTGGAAATTTTAGCAGGATCATAAAGACCAATATTTGGAAATAAAGGATCTGGAAGAAAAAAGAGCCTTCAAGTCTTGTGATTTGGAACAACAGAGAACATACAACCAAGTTGTGTTTGACTAAGACATGTCCCCAAAATGGACTTAGCATTCTCCCCAATCTACCCCTAAGTAAATTCCATCTAAATAGGCATCATTTTTACATCTGAGTACACTAAATATTACAAAAGCCCAAAGCTCATTTTCTGGTACATAGTTGTTATTTGACAAAAAAAATATAGGTCACAAAAAGACGTAAGAAAACTAAGAGTCTGTTGCACTTGGTCCCAAATGTTTAGAAGTTTACATTAATCCAATAGGTAATAAAAAGCCACCTGCTGTATCTCCCTTACCATCCATGTTCTTTTTACCTGGATGTAAAAAGCAAAAAGAATGAATAATAACAGCAGCACTTTATAACTGAAATATAAGTTGCAGTTGGCTCTGATTCAGCCTCCAATTCTTCAGGAAGTTTTTTTATGCCCCTTCTCTTATTGCTGATCTCCAGCTGATTTGACAGAAGGACAGAAGGATTAAGAAATCAAGTGGCTTATCTGAGAGGTTCCCCATGGGGCACTTTGTCCCAGGTGTTCTAGCTTGCCGCTTATGTAATCAGAGCCTTCTGCCTATGTAGGGTATTACTATAACAGTGATTGTCAGAGTCAGTGGGTGATGATGTCACAGTAATTATAGCCAGGTGATGCGTGATCTTAAAGACCTAGTTAGTGCCCCAGGAGTCCTGAGTCAGGACTTAGGGCTTCTCCCCAAACCTTTGCAATTGCACTTTCTGAAGTAAGTTGGCTCCCCTTACCAAATAGGAACAAGCAGGAAAACCTCAGGGAGAAATCTCACTCCCCAAGTTCATCTTTTTTCATATGTCCCTTCTTGTTCTGTTTAGATTTTTGTTGGAGATCTTTGATCACTTTAAGTGAAACTAAAGCAAAACTGTTGGAAATGAATATGGTTTCCTCCAATGGCCTTCAATGACAATAGGTTTCTTTTAAGAAGAAATATAAAAGATAACAAATTAGTAGCGTTTCTTTTTGTTTTCTCATTTCTAAAAATATCGTCTGTACTAAGGAGATAATTCTACAGCCAACTTGAGATGAAATGAAAGATTTTTTGGTATATATCACAGATGTGGCCTCCTGTTCTTAATATGTAAAAATCCATTTGGAACCTGATCTCAACTTCATATTAAGACACAGACTATACTTTTCTGTACAACTAGAATTATCAGACACTTTCTCCCTCTTCCTCTCTTTCTGTTGTTAATCACCTGATTAATTCATGCAAGTGAAAATGATCTCAAAATATTCTGAAGAATATGACCCTTTCCAAGCTTTCTCAACTGTGTACCACTGGTAGTGTTTCAGTGTGCAGATTTCTAAACCTTTACAAGCAGGAATGTGTGTGTGCATACACATACAAATGTTTCAAAAATAGACTGTATAAAAGATACAAATCCTGGACATTTCTCCCACTAGAAGTATATTGTTTCCCTTTAAAGTCAAAGATAAAATTTGAAGTTTTTGTTTTTTGTTTTTTTTTTTGTACGTGCCTCAAGATTTGGTACGTGCTTCAAGATTGAGGTGACTAAGAGGCCACTGAAATTAGTCAGCAGTTTCAGCCCTAGCATTTAGCTTGGCTGTATGGTTAAATGAGCACCATGAAAGCATAAATACCTAGTTGCATAGTCTCAGACCTTGGGGCATCCTTCCTCTCAGATTTGAAATAATAAGGTTTTCCCCCAAAGGGCCTGTCTGGATCTTTACCCTGTTATTTTCAGAAGTGTCTAATTCTGCTTAAGTGAAGTGCCTAACTTCAGCCTGCGGACTGAAGACTCTATTATGCCCAGGCAGCTAGAATGTGACATCTAGATTCACTTACTCATTTGTGCATTCATTTATTAATTCTAAACCAGTATTTATTCACCATTAGCCGTAGGGCAAACAGTGAATATAGACATGTAAAACAAATAGGCATGGTCTATTAATTGCTGAAGGACTTAACAAATCAATGAAGAGATAAAAACAGGGACATAGGAAATTACCAGAGTGTGAGAAATACATCTTCCAACCCAGCATAGAAACTTTGGAGTCAAACATTTGGGTTGGGGGAAGCTCCCTGGACAAGAAGACATCTAATGCAAATATTTAGGATGCTCACAAATTAGTTCAATGAGCAAAGATAGGGGATAAAGGCACGTGAAGAAAGAGGAAGCCACATGCCAAGGTCCAAGGGAGCCTGTGAGAGTCTGGAAGTTTGGAGCAATCGATGCCCACAGACATAAACAGGGCACATCTTGTTTGCCTGAAGACCTCATAAAAGAGTTTGAATTAATTGGTATACCAGCCATGCTCATGCATGTAATCCTACCTACTCAGAAGGCTGAGATCTGAGGATTACGGTTCAAAGCTAGCTTGGGTAGGAAAGTCCACGAGTCCCTTATTTCCAATTAACCATCGAAAAGCTGAAAGTGGAGGTGTGACTCAAGTAGCATAGCATCACCCTCAAGCAGAAAATCTAGGGGACAGTGCCCAGGTCCCCAAGTTCAAGCCCTAGTATAGGCACAGAAAGAAGAAAAAAAAAAGTTTAAAACTATGTTCTGAAAGTTCTTGGGCACAACTGAGGAGTTTTGAGAAGCAAATGGGGTTTATTTGAAAAGCTTATTAAAAAGCTGAAGAACAGATGGAAAGGAACAAGGCGTTCATCACAATGGGCTGTTGAGGGTGCTGGGGTGAGAGGTGATGGAGGCTTGACTCAGAGGAGTAGTCGTGGGAATTAAGCAGTGAACATGTTTTCCTGAGTCATATTGTGCATTGGGTGGGCAAGATCATTCAGCTGCTTAAACTTTAAAAAAGTTTGGTAACCGTTGAAGTGGTACAAATGATGGACAAAGCAGTTAACTCTCACCATGCAACACTGAATGCATGTGCTGCAGAGGCTAGGTAAATATCTGTCTCTGGGGGTTATACACGTGTGTGTGTGTGTGTGTGTGTGTGTGTGTGTGTGTGTTTATTTCATTTTGTTTTTCAAGAGATAATTACACTAGGGGCTGGGGCTTGCTTACTCTATCTTTTGGACTTGGAGTACGGTGCCTGGTCTATTTTCTACATGACTGGCCTTTATTTAAGAAGTGACGAGTCATATGTCAGGATTGATTTTTTTTTCTTCTTTTTCTTTTCCCTCTCAAATAAAGGGTGGTGGTGGTGAAATAAAGATTGTACAGGAGAACTCACCCCCCCCCCCAAATGCAATTATGAGGAGACCTCCCTCCTCCCCATGTCTAATGTTCCTGGTCTTCCTCTTGGTTTTGTCTTCTTAGAGCTGAGAAAGAGAGAAATAGCATTGTTGTATGAGATCAGTCAGTGGGTAAAAGGACAAGGGAAAATAGTCCAGCAGCCAGAACTTGGTGTGTTCTGATCCCTTCTGGAGAGATTGGAGCATAGTGGAGATACAGAATGACCAAAATGGTGTCCTGAGCAGGATGTTCTAGCAAATCCCTTAGAGGACTAGAACAGTTTTCATTCCTTCTGATTCTTGGACTTGCTTTTTAGCTGTCTTCTGTCTTAGCATGTTTTCCCCCTGTTTTGTTGTGGTTTTGTTTTCTTTATAGTGCTGTTCCAAGGCAAAGAGCCCAAAGGATAAGCATTCATTTTCATTAAAGTAGCCATGCTCAGACTGAAGATGATGCGCTTGCATTTTTAAGAGAACTCTTTGTAAAAGTATGTGGTTTCACACAGTAAATGCCCTGTACCACAATAGAATTCATGGCTCTTCTACTTGCCAGTCTCTCTGTTTGCCAAACTTACTTTCTTTTCAAACCTTATACAATTCTAGCTTCATCCTGTTCATTGATAAAGTTCTAAAGATTTAGGATTTCTGAACAATCTTTCAACATCTTTCCCCTCAAAGGACCAAGTGATTGCTGGGTGCTGGTGGCATTGCTGTAATCCTAGCTACTCAGGAAGCTGAGATCTGAGGATCACAGTTCAAAGTCAGCCTGGGAGAAAAGTCTGAAACATTCTTATTACCAGTTATCTACTACAAAGCCAGAAGTGGATCAAGGGCTCAAGTGGTAGTGCCAGTTTTATATTGAAAAACCCAAGGGACAACATCTAGTCCCTGAGTTCAAGCCTCGGTACTGGAATACACATACAAAAAAAGATCATACAAGTTGTTTGTTAAATGAGTTTTAATTAATGGTTTAATTAATTATCTTTAAGTAGTTTTGTACAAAGGAGTTGCCACTTAACATAGCAGTTTATGAATGCAATACATCTTGACCAGTGTCTCCCCTTTAACATTCTCATCCATCCTGCTACCCACTCTGTTCCTTACTTTAAAAATTTTGTGGTGTACCCTTTATATTTTTTTTTATCGGTCATGCGGCTTGAACTCAGAGCCTGGGCTCTGTACCTGAGTGCTTTTGCTCAAGCGTTTGAACAACAGTACTACTTCCAGTTTTCTGGTGGTTAATTGGAAATAGTCTCCTGCCCAGGCTGGCTTTGAACCATCATCTTCAGATCTCATTCTCTTGAGTAGCTAGGATCACAGGCATGAGCCACCACCTCCCAGTTGTCCATTGAATTCTTTTTTTGTTGTTGTTGTTGTGGGGCTTGAACTCTGGACCTGGGCGCTGTCCCTCAGCTCTTCAGCTCAAGGCTAACACTCTACCACTTGAGCCACAGTGCCACTTCCAGTTTTCTGGTAGGTTATTGGAGATAGGAGTCTCACAGCCTTTCCTGCCAGGGCTGGCTTTGAACCATGATCCTCAGATCTCAGTCTCCTGAGTAGCTAGGATTACAGGCCTGAGCCACTAGTGCCTGGCCATCCATTGTATTCTTTACTTCGTTAAGAATTAGTCCATCCCTCTACCCTTGTGCCACCCCTCCCCCTTCTTGAGAGTACCTGTTTCCTGGTGTTTATTTTGTTGGGCTTTGACTTTGCCACTGTTAAGCTTTTAAGAGAGGTCTGAGATCTTTGTTTTCAAATGCAGTTAATACTCATTAGAAAAGTGTAGACCTATATGCCTGGATGATTAGCTCCTGAATTTAAAACTCAGGGAAGTCCCTCTGGAAGGCAGCTGTTTAGAGGAAATGTACTAGGCCAGAGTCCAAAGCAAAAGAGAAGATTGTATACCTAGAGCAGGTTAAACATGGGGCTTTCAAATTTCAACTCATCAGTTTTGTTTTTGCAGAGATGGTAGTGGTATGTATGTGCGTCCGTGTGTGTGTGTGCAAAAGTGTTTATGTGAGATGGGAACAATTACCAATGAATCAAGGTGGACAGGCCATTTTGCTGCATGCAACCCAAGTCCTGCGCATTCAGAGATTAGGCGTAGTCATTATTCCTGACTGCCATGCTTTATGCTAATATGGCTGTCTCTCTTGAATGCTTCTGCTGAGACAGCCAATTTGTTCCTGTTTAATTTTCTTCCTACCAGTAGTTAGTGGTAGGGACTTAGGTTGCTACAGTCCGTTCTTATCAATTTAACCATCTGCCACTATAGGCCATTATACACTATTATTTTTATTTAGCATCTGAATCCAGAATTTATTTTCTTTCCTTCATGTTCTGTAAAATATAGTTTGGTTTGCTTCATCCTTCTTATAAATCAAATCTGCCATTTAAAATAAGCTAAAATTTTAACTGCTAAACATGCACAGCTCCTGCTCAGTTATCAAGGAGTTCATTCATTCATTCATGAATTCACACATTCATAATTTAGTGTCTACTTATTATCCACACAGCAGGCAGTGTGTTAGGTAACAATGAACAGCCTGGGTACTGGTGGCTCACACCTGTAATCCTAGCTACTCTGGAGGGTGAGAGGTGAGGATTATAATTCAAAGCCATGTCAGGCAGATAAAGCTGAGAGACTCTCGTCTCTAATCAGCAAAAAACTCTTAAGTGGAGGTGTGGTTCAAGTGGTAGAGTGTCATCCTTGAGCAAATGATGTTAAGGTAGAATACTTTGACCCTGAGTTTATGCCCATGCATATATACATAAACACAAAAAGATAAAAATGAATCATATGAGTTCATGGGGAGAGATGTTAGAGGGAAAAAAAGCCTTTTTCTCAATATAGATTTTTCTCCAAACTTGTGTATACATTACCATGGGAACCCTTGTAAGTTTTTATTTGTATTATTTTTTAGACAGCCTTTATGCTTTTACAAAGTTGTCATTGCTTTTGATGCTTTCTCCCTAATATCTTAGGGGAAATGTTTCCTTATTTCCTGCTGATGGTTCTATTTGGAAGGTGAAAATAATCTCTGAAAGACCATATATGAATTTTTTTCCTTTTAAGAAAGGATCTTGCTATATAGATCAGGCTGGCCTCAAACTCATAATTCTTTTGCTTCCACCTTCCTTTTGCGTACCAAGATTTAGATGTGTGTCACCACACCTGGCCTATATGTAGAAATCTTGTTGTAAAAATTCATGTGCAGCAAAGGGTATTTCTTGTTCTGGATTCCACAATTTAGTTTGATTCTTTTTACTGAGTAGCTAGCTTTTCAGTGTCTTTTTGCTTCTTGCTTGTATTCTTTCTCTGCCTCTGTCAACCTGTCTCTCTCTCTCTCTCTCTCTCTCTCTCTCTCTCTCTCTCTCTCTCTCGCACACACACACACACACACACACACACACAAACACACACATACTTTCAGGTAATCAAAACATGAGTGACAACTGGTATGCAGCCAATGATTTTCCTGTAATTTGTGCTGTGGCACTGTATGACATAATTTTTCCCAGCCATGGCTCTTTTTCTCTAGAATTGTACAGTACCACAACTGATATATGGCAACGTATAGTCCGTTTAGCCCATGCTGTCATTTGTAGTCTTTCTGTGAAACAGTGTATGAATCCTGCTGCTTGCTCCAGACTCCTGAAGCCACGTGTCCACTGCTACTACCCACATTACATGCACACCATCACCGCCCCCCCCCCCCCACAACCTGAACACAATACATCTTAATCACCTTTCAGTCCAAATACCTCTCTGGCCACAATGATCCTTTTCACCTTCTTCCATGTCTGGGATTTCTTCAGTCCTGACGTATCTCTTGACTGTTGAGGTTTCTAGACTTTCCTTCCAAATACCTGAGATAATCAACTTACAAGGGGGGAAGTTTTATTTTAGCACTTTGTTTCAGCGTTCAGTCTGTAGTTGCTTGTCCTTTCACCTTGGTGAGTGAGAGAGTTCAGACTGTGTTTTTGGAGAACATGTGGTGAACCAAAGCTGCCTTCCCATGGTGGTTGGGAGATGATGAGGAGGAAAGGAGGAAGAAAGGAAGGAAGAGATGGTAGAAGGCAAAGGGGGCTTGGAAGGTGGCTATGGTAGAGTGCTTGCCTTGCATGTATGAGGCACCACATAAGCAGAAAAGGCCAGAAGTGGTGCTGTGGTTCAAGTGATAGAGCACTAGCCTTGAGCTGAAGGGACAGTGCCCAGAGTTCAGGCCCCAGGACTGACAAAAAAAAAAAAAAAAGAAAGAAAGAAAAGAAAGAAGGAAGGAAAGAAAAAAGGAAGGAAGAAAGGAAGGGAGGGAGGGAGGGAAGAAGGAAGGAAGACAAAAAGGAAATAAAAAAAGAATTATTTATCCCCTCAAAATCTAATCATTTCAATACATCCTTCTTTCACTGTAGGAGACGAAGCTTCTGTATTTGTGTATGTGTATATATGTACTGTGTAATGTGTGTGTGGATATATATATGTGTATATATATATATATATATATATATATATATATATATATATATACACATACAGTCTTCCTGCTATTCAATCCAACAACTACCCATGGTTCTAATACATAAGGTTTTTAAAGTTTGTGCTCCATGTCAGAAATGGTGTACAAAATCCCAACAGTTTGGTTGCAAAGCTCCCCTCCCTCCCCCTCCCCCTGCCCAAGATCAAATAAAGAATCCACACACACGTTCTTTACCAGTGCTCAGCAAGTTGTTTGGGTTTATATTACTCTCCTACAGCTGCCTCTCAGGAAGGGTTAGTTGTACCAGTTGTTCTTTAATGCCTTCCACCTCTGGAGATCTCCCCTGGGCCACTATCTAAACCCACATGGGAGACTGAGCCGGAATAATGAGCCCTTGGCAAAGTCACCTGGGATGAGAACAACCTACAATGCTCACTTTAGCTAGGACTGTAAATAACTTTGTGACTATTGAGTTGAAGCATCCACAGTCATGCAGCTCTGAGTGCACTTTGGCTTAACTGAAATATAAGATTGATCTCAATTACTCCGATTTCTTGTATGACAATGTAACACCTTTTTTGAAATTTGTTCTTGACTCCCTAAAAAGTTACATGCCTTATTGCATATACTTTGTAAAAAAAAAAAAAAAAACTCTTTGCTTAGCAGTTTCATTTTATTTGCAGGCATACTGCGTTTTCTTCTCTAATTAACAGATGTGTGCATCATCTCTTGGCGATAGGGAAGTATTATTTTCTTTGTCATTGGGTGGTTTCTTAAGCTCCTGGTCTCAGCGTTGTTCTGGCTCTGGATATGCTGTGTATCTTCCTACACATTCTCACTCTGCCAGCCACACTTCTCTTGTAATGTTACTGAGTCTGGCCAACTTCTCTCCTTTCACTAATTTGTTACCTCTCTTTAACTCTAGTAGAAAGTGTCTGATATGTTCAGAGCTGTTGAGTTTTGTTTTTGTTTTGTCTTGTAATTGCAGTCCATTGCCTATACTTTTATTTATTATTTTTATTTTTTATTGTCAAGGTGGTGTAGAGAGGGGTTACGGTTACATAAGTAAGGTAGTGAGTACATTTCTATTCTCCACTGAGAGTTCAAGATGGCACAACATTGACCGGAATGGAAAAGGATGTAAGAGTGTGTTCAGCAGTCAATCACTGGCATTCCTGACCATATAGAAAAGACGAAGACTGCAGCCACCACAGACATCTTCATAATATGCCACTCAAAGACCAGCAAGAAACATTGATTTTTTTTTCCATGTATTTCTCTTCCTATCAGAAACCACCAGCCCTCCATATCCTAACCCTTACAAGCGTTCTTTTAATATTTCATTGGGAAAAACTGGTCTGGGCTAGTTACCCCTAAATCTTCTTTTGTTATTCCTAAATCATTCAGCGGCAGCCAGAATGCATTAGGATATCCCATTATGGTTCCTCTTCTGAGGGTGGCCCATCTTCTTAAACACTGAATTGACCAGTGCTCCTAATTCCAAGCCAAAATCAAAATTCATTGTTTAATAGGTAAAGAAGAAGAGAAGAAGGTAATTGCACAATTAAATAGTGTTTGCTATGGATAGAATCATAGGTGGGTTTCTAGTTCCTTTCTATGTTGTTTGCAAGTGTTAGCCAAGCAGATTAGTTTGCTGTGCCAGAGACTGGGTATGTGTATGTGTCTGTGTGTGACTGTGTGTGTGTGTACTGGGGCTTGAATGCACAGCTTTACCACATGAGCCAGATCTTTGGCTTTTTTTTGGTTTATTCATGCTAAGAGTCTTGTGGACTTTGCTGCCCAGGCTGGCTTTGAACCACAATCCTCAGACCTCAGCCTCCTGAGTAGCTAGTATTACAGACATGAGCCACCAATTTGCAGCTCAGAGACATTTCTAATAACTTATTTTTTTGTTGAATTCTACTTTGGAATCTGATTTCCTCTCAGTTAGCACAAGGAGGAAAAGACTTGAGGAAGTGTAGAAGAATCCTAGGGACAAATATAAATAGAGGAGTATTCAAAAAAGAGTCTCCTAAAAGTAGGCTGATCATGTTTTTAACAATCTGCATCAAGACATTTCTGAAAGCTAAAGGGCGGGTTATAAATAACATGTCAACAGGTATAAATGGTTCTATGCCAATGAAAATGTATGCCAAAGTCATTTTTATATAAAGGAATCTAACCTTAAAATGTTATGGCCAATCTAAAGGTAATTTTTTAAAGTTTTCCTAGGTATAAAAACTGCTGGGTTTTTTTTTTAGGATCATATAAAATTCCAGATTTTATATTCCAGAAAAGTCTCGAGATTTTTCTTGAGACATGAAAAAAATATAACTACTATAGAAAGTACAGTGATATTTTAACCCCTCACACACTCTAGATGAATTTAGAAAAAAATAGCGCATACATAAATATTTATCAGTTACCTTAGTACCCCTTCCAACTCTTCCTCTAACTTCTTCTAACTAGTGAAAGCTTAGCCATAACTGATATTTTTGTAAAGTAAGGGTATTTGAGGTCTTGGGTATGATAAGAGTGTAAAAAAAATAACTTTTTGCAAGGGAATAACTAAAACAGGATTTACAGTCTTCCGAAGACAAAATGTGTGCAAGTTCATGAACAAAATGGGAATGGTCATAGTTAAGGAGGAAACCACTAGTTTTATCTCAACGAGGACATCCCAGTGTGCTATCTTTTCTGTAGTTTACATTTGTATTTACTTCTATGATCACAAAATGTTCTGTATCTGTCACTTACAACAGACAAGTCTCTTCACTGAAATGGACCATTGTCTGTTCTAGTCACTGCTTCTGATAGTCTGTGTGTGTTTGAAAGAACAAAAGTTGTAAAAAAGAAACCTAATACATTTATGAATAGGATAGGCATTTCCAGAATTAAATGCTGGCATTGAGACAGTTAGAGGACTTTCTTTGGAAGTCCCAAATCATCTTTTCCTTCCACTCAATTTCAAGTAAATACTAAAGCTGAACTTTTATGAATACCAAAGGGACTTGTACGTTCTGAGATTGCAATCTTTAGATTTTTCTTTCAGTCTACTTAAAAACAAAATGTAAGGGCTGGGAGGTGGCTCAGTGGTAGAGTGCTTGCCTCACATGCATGAGGCCCTGGGTCGATTCCTCAGCACCACATAAGCAGAAAAAGCCAGAAGTGGTGCTATGGCTCAAGTGGTAGAGCACTCGCCTTGAGCTGAAGAGCTCAGGGACAGTGCCCAGGGCCCAGAGTTCAAGCCCCATGACCAGCAAAACAAACAAAAAACAAAAAAAGATGTAGCTTATTGCTTTATTGTGGTATTGGTCTAGTATACTTTTTATAATATCATGTAAGAAATTGTGATCAGTATTAAAATATTGCTTTTGTTTTCCAGCTTGTAGGCCTGGATCTTGGATCTTAGAAATGAGATTTTTTTTCAGTCAGGGCAAGCTATTCAAGAGGCTGAGATCTGAGGAACATAGTTGGAAGCTAGTCTAGGTAGGAAAGTCTTGTCTTCAATTAAGCACCATAAAAGCTGGAACTGGAGCTGTGGCTCAAATGGTAGAGTAAGACTTGAGCAAGAAAGCCCAAGGATAGAGTTCAGGCCCTGGACCAGCACAAAGGAGTGAAGTGGGAGGAGAGAAAGAGAGGGAAGAGTTTTTTTTTTTAAAAAAAAAAAAATAATAACGTATTTAGGGAGAATGGTTTGATAACGCAGTACATGAATCCAATATATAATGATCAAATTGGGATTATTAGCATGTCTATAGCCTTATTCATTCTTAGTGTTTGGGGCCTTTGAGCACACTGTTGTAAATTATCCTCATTCTATCATACTTGAAATCAATAGAACTCTTTTATCTAATTATTTTGGAAACCATTATCTACTTCCCTCTGTTTCCCCTCTTTCCTATCTGTAATCACTATTGCCACATACAAGTGAGAATCTACAGTATTTGACTCCCTGTACCTGGCTTCCTTTATTTACCGTGTTGTCCTCCTGTTGTCAATAGGGATCAATCAGCTTCTGTAGAGAATTTAAGAGAAACCTCCAATTTTTGAGCGGAACTTCCATTACCCTGAAGAGGGCATTCAGTCAAGCCTACCAGAAAGAACAGGCAATTCCCTCGGCACTTGATGATGCTGTTGTCACTTAGGTGGCAAACAAGGCATGAAATACCCTGTCACTGAGCTCAACACTCCAAAACAGGGCCACAAAACTCCTCACCTTTGGGCACAGAGGTGGCTCTGTTAAATCATGTCATGATTCTGCTGTTTCTGCGATCATAACCTACCAGTTTTTATTGCTTCCAGGGAACCTTCTGATGGAACCCAAACTGTAGAGAATAGAAGGATTGATTCATGTAAATGTGGAAACAAATTCTGTTGCTCAAACATCTCCAGCATGTGACAAGCAATGGCATTCCTTGATTAGGTTTTTCCTAAGGGGCAGATAAGAAAGTAAGCAAAAAAGTCAGGTTAATACTCAGGTAGAAATGACTCTCTAACATCTGAAAACCAGAAGGTATGGCTGTTTCTCATACAAGACTCTTCCTCTACCTCTGTTATCCCTGCCAGAAGCCATGTAACGAAGGGGGGAAGGGACTTGCATTTGAAGAATGAATTTGAAGTTGTCAGATGACTTATGTGTAAGAATTACTCTTTCTCTAGTCACTTTGAGTGGAATCAGATGTCTCCATCATCTGGACTGGAGACACATGCCAAGATGATGAATAAGCTCCTAGTTGGTGATGCAGACAAGCTGATTATTGATTCATCATGGTGTCTTGTCTTGACTGTGGCTCTCTAGGCTCTGGATGCTTGGCAGTGAACCTTCTGTAAGCTCAGTCACTTCCCTTGGTAGCATGCTGCCAGTAGTGTTCCCACTGACAGCAGCCAACTTTCACAGATGTTCCCATACACTGAGTTCTGCATGGAGATAGATCCCTGGTCCCTGTGGTGGGTGACTCTAAATGCTATGCTGAAAACCTTATTACTAGTCCCTATGAGTATGATGTTACTTTGGAATAGGGTCTTTGCAGATGTTTTTATATTGTAAGTTAAGGTTATACGTAAGATGGAAAATAACATAGGTTCCTAATCTAATATGTCTAAAGACTATAAAAATGGGAGACACAGCTGGATGGCTCACCCTGCATCCTTGCTACACGGAGGCTGATATCTGAGGATTGCAGGTTGAAGCCAATGCAGGCAGGGAAGTCTGTGAAATCCTATCTCCAACTAACCACCACAAGAAATCCAGAAATATAGCTGTGGTTTAAGTGGTAGGTCAATAGCAATAGCCTTGAACAAAAAATGCTCAGTGAGCCGGACGCCGGTGGCTCACACCTGTAATCCTAGCTACTCAGGAGGCTGAGATCTGAGGATCACGGTTCAAAGCCAGCCAGGGCAGGAAAGACTGTGAGACTCCTATCTCTAATAAACCACCAGAAAACCAGAAGTGGCGCTGTAGCTCAAGTGGTAGAGGGCTCGCCTTGAGCTGAAGAGCTGAGGGACAGCGCCCAGGCCCAGAGTTCAAGCCCCATGACTGACGGGAAAAAAAAAAAGCTCAGTGACAGCACCTAGACATGCATGCACATCCACACACACAAGGAAAAGAAGGGCTTAGCATGAATGCTTTTAGACTATAGGATGGATTAAGAAAAACTAACAAATGGGGAAAAAAAAAAAGGTGAAAGAACTTCAGACTGTAAAAATCTGGTTGTGCCTCAGTAAGCCAGGTCGTATGCTAGTAGATTTTTGTCTCACATTGCCTCATCAAATGTGAGAGGTAACTGTATGGATAACATAGTAAATACATCTGAAAAAATCAAAAGGAAATTCAGATGGCAAGAGTTTTGAGCAAGGGCTCAAGTCAGGCATAAACTTCAAGTGATTTTTCTATTCACTATAGTGGGATGCTAAGACTATTAGGGAATGTTTGACAGAGACAGAGACAGAGACAGAGAGGTATGGCATGGGTGGAAGATTCATTGCAGTTTTCTGAAGTATTGAAGTTGTTAGTATTATGCTCACCTTTGGTCCTCAGCTCCATCCAGACCTGGGCCCCCTCCCATTCCTGAAGTTCCCTCCATACAGCTGGCCCCTCCCTCTCCCTGCCCAGACCCACCTGAACTACCTCACTTCCTTGCCTCTCAGACCCTCCTGCTACCTGGATGGTGATGGAGGCCATGTGTTCCCTCTTGGGGGAAATATGGCTCCTCTAACAAACCTTATAATAATCTTTCTCCTGTGCCTGCCTGCCTGGTCCCCTGGGACACATCCGTGTCCGATCCTCTTTCAGAAGTACTCCATGTAGAGTGGCTATGGCAATACTAGACAGAGCTCATTTGGAACAAGACAAGAGGAGTTCTAGTGGAGAGGAGCAGTCACCTCTGCCCAAGTGTGATGATCAGTTCAGTGCTTGATGGTTGAAGGAAATGAGAGAGAAGAGAAGTGACTGTAAGAAAGATGGTTTGAAGAATCATTTGAGCACAGTCTCACTCCCTGATGTGGCTTACAAACAGGAAAGACATGCTGGAGAAAACCCATTGTTTGTTGAAAGTGCTGAATGGGAGGTGCCCAGCAGGCAGTGTTAAATGCTGGTCTGGATGCAGGAAGGAAGTCAGAGATCCACTTGTGATTCATCAATATAGTGCAGAGTGACATTTTGTGAAGCTCAGATCTCATTCTACCATTCCACTAAGAAGTTCTTACGGGGGGAAAATGACCCATATCCTCGACATAGTTTTTAAGGCATTTGTTTGGTCTGGCTCTGTCTAGTCTCTTAAGATAAACTTTCCATCAGGCTCAGACTCTGTATTTCAATTCTCAGACACATATTTAAAGCTACTTTCTTAGTCAGTTACCTCAGCTTAAAATGTATGTATACATCTGTACACCAATACATGCACACACAGATACACATGTGCATATACATGCAAATGTACATGAGTGCATTAATTGTGTGTACATGTGCCTGATCACATACACATACTACTCACATACATGCATATTTTCAGTTCAGACTGATTTATAGGCATTCACTTAATACAATGTATTTTTAATCAGAAATTTTCCTTGACCTCACAGTAGTGAAAGTTCCTCTATTCCTTCTCTGCATAGCACTTACTGAATTGTGTTGATTAATTTATACTTTAATTAACTTCCCTCATTGCTAATAGTTCCATGCCAGAAATAGCTCACCACATATTTCTTTTCATAAGTGGGCATTGTAATATGTCAACTATTGAACATATGTATGGCTGGGTGAGTGGATGTATATGGATTGATGGATGGATAGATGGGTGGATATATGGATGAATGAATGGATGGATGGATGGATGGAAAGATAAGGGAATGAACGAGTTAGTAAAGCTGGAGATGAGGTGCACATAATGATCATGTAGGGGAAAAGTAGGCTCATGAAGTGTCCTCTTCATTCCACTGTAATTTCCAACTCATTCTTTCTCTTCTCTGACAACGATTACTGTTTGTTAAACTTTGAAGTCGGTCTTTCAATCTTCTTAACCTCTGAAATGAAGCTGTTTTCCATTTATGTTCTAGGTAAGGATATATAGGAAATGTAAGATGAAAACTAAGCGTCCTGTTTTCTATTATTGTCTGAAATGTCACATTCATTGATACCACTGTTGGAATAATAAACTTCTCATTAGATAGTTATTTCTCTCTTTTACCTGCTAGCCTGGACTTAATTTATTATCTCTTTCATATTTGTCATTTGAAAGAAATTCTCTCTAGTCATCACATCATCATTTTTCTGGGTTTTATAAAAACTTTAATCTTATGGCAGAATTTTATTTTTTTCCTTGGGTAGCCCTTTAACAATGGCTCCATCTAGCATCTCTAAGCTTTATTTCAGTGAACTGAGGAACCCATCCATCAATATTTTATTTTGCCAGTACTCATTCATTGCATCGAAGATTTAAAATGGTTTTCATGGCATTTCAAGTCTGAATCTGGTTTCTCATTTGGTCAAAATACATTGACTGAAAGAGTGTTTTATTTTTTATTTAAATAATACATTTTTGCCTGTATTGGTCTCTATCTCTCTCTCTCTTTCTCTCTCTCTTTCACACACACACATACGCACACAAATATATCAGAGAAAAACAATAAGAAAAATGATATGAAAAGCATGATTTGATCATGGTACAGATATGCTCCTATCAGAAAAGATATTCTATAGTCAGAGACCTAATATCATTTTCATTCCTGAGCAAACTTCATTTTAATGTGTTGTTCTCTCTCTAGCCAAAGAGAGAACAGAGTAGATCACGCATATGTTGTCTGCCTTCATGTAAAAATATTCAGGGGGAAGCTTTCTAAACAGAGAGCAGGTAGCTTTAGTATGGTCTTGTTTGTGATCATTCGGGTAAAAGCTAGCACAACCATGTTTATTGCAGCATTATTTACCATAGCTAAGATATGGAACCAACCCAGATGCCCCTCAGTAGATGAATGGATCAAGAAAATGTGGTATATACACACAATGGAATTCTATGCCTCCATCAGAAAGAATGACATTGCCCCCTTTGTTAGGAAATGGAAAGACTTGGAAAAAATTATATTAACTGAAGTAAGCCAGGCCCAAAGAAACATAGGTCCCATGGTTTCCCTTATTTGCAATAACTAGTATATGTCTGAGACAAGCAGAAAAGCTCAGATAAGTTGATGTTAGGCGAAAGGAACCCCAAGATAAGGACACAAGTGGTTTTTTTCTTTCTTGCGATTGTTTCTAACGTATTTATAAGGTGATTTTTTTTGTTGCTTTGTATGTCCCTCCCCCATGGTATAGCCCCTGATTTCACTGTATTTGATGTTGGTATAATTTGGGGAGTGGAAGGGAAAAAACTAATTGTTTAAATAGGGATACAGCTGGACCCATTGCAACAATGAGATGTACAAGTCACTATGTCAAAAAGAACTTTACAATTTAGGTGGGGGCGGATGGGGGAAATGTAGTGGAGATGGGAGGGAAGGGATGGTAGGAAAGCAAAGGAAGAGCAACCATGTTTGATAAGAAATGTACTCATTACCTTGCTCATGTGATTGTAACCCCTCTGTACGGTATTTTTGTAATAAAAAAAACTTATTCAAAAGAAAAAAATCCAAATAAATAAGAGAGCATGAGTTTTTAAATGACTATAACATTTTTCTTTTTCTTACACATGGTATGGGTGCTAAAGGAGGTGTATTAAAGCAATATGCTTTTCAAATATATTACCAATTATTTCGAGCTTAAGTGATCATTCCAGTCTGCTGGATTTTCTGGGGTTCACTTGAGTGACAAAACTGTTTGACAATTAGCTATCCATTACAATGTGCTTATTACTCATTTAGAATCCCTCTTCTTTTCCATGTAGTCCCTGTTTGCCTTCAATTCTCAGGTTCTTATCTCTTCTCAGGCAGGGCAGGGTGAATGAATGTCTTCTCTCAAGTACTGAGAAAGAGAAGATTGCTACTTAGGGAGCTGACATAGAAGGCAATATCAGAGAAACAGTGAAAACACATAGATTTCTAATTATAAACGGGGAGACACAGAATACCAAAAACAATAGGCTAAGAGGTAGGTCGGTTGGTGATGGTAAGGAATTTAGAATAAGTATCCTTTCCTGATGATACATTATTTCTTTACTCCAGCTTTTTCTTCTCTAATTGATATTTTTATTATTAATTATCATCATCATCACCATCCATAGCAGCATTGCTATTGCTGTTTCCCTTTTACTTTTTTCTTTCTAACTTACCGGACTGAAGCTCCTCCAAGCCAACAAGAAGCACATAATACATACTAAATATGTCCCTCAAAAAAGACATCATTACAGCTTTAATCATTTTGAAGTAACTTCTTGTTTTTCTGATTTCTACCTTTGTTTTTCCCCCTTATATATGGCAGCATAAACCTTTTGTTCCTATTTCCTACAGGTTAGTGCATTTCAGGCCTGTTGTCTCTAGAGGAGTACTGAAGGATAGCAAAATGTTATAGTCTATAATCTCCCCTCAAAATGGCCCTAAAAGACCAAAGGTCATAATGTAAGGAGAGCTGGCAAGGACTGAAGCCCAACTCAAAATTTGAAACCCCAGTGGAATGAAAGAATGCAAATAAACCAGAAGAACATACATACTCAAACCCAGATTCTTTTTTTTTGGGGGGGGGGGTCCAGTCGTGGGCCTGAACTCTGGGCCTGGGCGTTGTCCCTCAGCTCTTCAGCTCAAGGCTAGCGCTCTACCACTTGAATCACAGTGCCACTTCCGGCTTTTTTCTTTTGCTTATGTGGTGCTGAGGAATTGAACCCATGGCCTCAAGCATGCAAGGCAAGTGCTCTACCACTGAGCCACCTTCCCAGCCCCCAGATTCTTAAAATGTGTTTTATCTTTATTCCTATAAGAGTCTAAATTTCTAGGAGGAAAAAAGTATATGAGAAAAATAATAAGCCAATCAAAATATACCAAAGTATAGTTTCCATTTTATCCTACAACATGACTGTTTCACCTTATGCTTTTCATAGGTGAATTTACAAATATTTAATATCATTGTACAATTGCCATTGCAATTTGGGAATATTTTATCAAATTGACTATCATTAAGTGCACTCAGCAATTCACTTTAGAAAGTATTTTAATAAGGATGGGCGAATTGAAAGGCTTACATAATCACTCAGTAAAATCTATGCGCGATAACTAGGGTCTGATATGAAGCAGTACAAGTGTGATCTCTTAGTGAGAACACAACTAACGTAATTTGTTTTTATTTGACATCAAATACAAATGGATCCTGAATTCTAAGACTTAATTATTTAACTTATGATATCGACATTGGTAATTTAAATGCACGGTTACACATACACTAGCTTCCCTGTGTAAGCTGTTGGTGGCAACTCAGTCAGATAGTGACAAAATATTTTGTTAAAAAATGAATAATGTGCTGATTCTGAATGATGTGCTGATAATGAATGAGTCCAGTCTCCTGGACTTCAGAGTCCCTTTAGCTAAAACTCACTGGACAGGCCATTTAGTACAACTTTCCTAGTTTATTAATGAAGGCATACTGAAGGACACAGAAACTAGAATATACCCATTTTCTAAAGCCAGTAAGCAGGTCATTTCCAAAGCTAACTAACCAAAGGGAGGGGATGTGGCTTAGTGGTAGAGTGCTTGCCTACCATCTCTGACGCCCTGGGTTTGATTCCTCAGTATCACATAAAGAAAAAAGGCCAGAAGTGTCACTATGGCTCAAGTGGTAGAGTGCTAGCCTTGAGCAAAAGAAGCTCAGGGACAGTGCCCTGAGTTCAAGGCCCAGGACTGGCAAAAAAAAAAAAAAAATAGCTAACTGAGTGGGACATTGGTGGCTCATACCTGTAATCCTAGCTACTCAGGAGGCTGAGATCTGAGGATCACAGTTAAAAGCCAGCCCGGGCAGGAAAGTTTGTGAGACTTTTATCTCCAGGAAACTGGAAGTGGCGCTGTGGCTCAAGCGGTAGAGCGCTCACCTTGAGCTGAAGAGCTGAGGGACATCGCCCAGGCCCAGAGTTGAAGCCCCATGACCGACCAAAAAAAAAAAAAAAAAGCTAACTGACCAAGAGTGGAGAAATAACTCATCTGTTTTGGGATTTGTTTCTCTTTTTATTTTTTGAAATGTAATCCATGATTACATGCATCCTCCTGCCTCTGCCTCCCCAGTGCTGGTATTCAAGGCATGTTTCCCCATGCCTGGCTAATTCA
Organism: Dipodomys spectabilis; assembly: GCF_019054845.1. Classification (NCBI taxonomy): domain Eukaryota; kingdom Metazoa; phylum Chordata; class Mammalia; order Rodentia; family Heteromyidae; genus Dipodomys; species Dipodomys spectabilis. Next base: position 15,915,554 of record NW_024870834.1, on the reverse strand, counting down.
TCTTTCCAAAAGGTAATTTTTCTTTTATTTGCCTGTAGTTTACTGAGAACCATACTGTGAAACAAGAGTTAGCCAATATAGATATGAAGTAAAGCAATCAGACTACATCTTGACATCAGTGACCTTACATTCTCATGGTAGAGTCTAAGGATCTATGTAAGTACACTAGATATTTAAAGAAAATATTATGGACCACCTCCAGTATGTGATAAGTGAAAAATGACTTGAAATATCTTCTTTGAGCACTATATACTTGGGTTCCACAGATTGGAAAGTGGCTTACCCTGTGAAAACCCTGTAGAATTAAAAGGGGATTAATTTTTTTGTCAAAAATTAAGAAGGGTAGAATCTAAATTGATGAGTCAGCTGGCCAGCTAGTCTTTAAAAACCAGTGAAGACCATAGTACTAATAAATATATACTTATAAAAGCAATGGGAAGCACTATTGGGATTTAATTGGGGGGAGGGGGGAAAACACCATAATCTGATTTATATTTTGAAAGAGCACTCCTGTTCCTTTATGAAAAATGAATCACAGGGAAGGTTATAGAGAAGAAGAGAATGGATTACTGAGGAGGCTTTTAGGAAGAGGTCCGGGAAAGTAGATGAGCTGAATGTTTTTGTTTGGGGGATTATTTTTTGGTAGGGATAACAAAATTTGCCAATGGTTCTTGGATAGAAATCTAGAAGGAGGATTGATGAGAGTGGAAAATTGAGATGTGTACATTCTCTCTGACCTGAGAGGCTGAGCAGATGATGATGCAGTGATGATAATGCTTCCTGCAACAGGGAACACCAGGGGAGAAACAGAAATGCATTTTGTTAGACTTAGAATATATATTTTACTTGACTTGAACTGCCTAGTCCAACTCGGAAAAGATTAAGCCTCACCTAGAGCCAAATACATATTTTATTTTGGTCAGAACAAATATGAACGTGCCAAAGCAAAAGATGAAATATGGAGGATATCTCTCCTTACATCACAAACAAAACAATATTTTTCACGGTGGTTGAAGGCTATCGGGGGACTGAACGTGATGGAGTAGAATTTGTGACTATGGAATGGGCAGAGGCTATGTGTCCCTATATTGTGAGTAGTGTCTCCGATAGGTGCATTCATGATATGTGTGTTCTGGGAGGGGGTGTTAATGTGAATTAGGATGGAATGTTCCCATAGGCTTATATAATCGGGTTAAGGTGGGAGTTGAAAGAAGTCTTATGTTTTCCAGATTGATCTTTAGGAAGCCCTCATTATGTTTCCTCTAAACCACTTTCAAAAGAAAGTACTTGCCTACCCATGAAGTTACAAATTCTCTTTTGCTTAGAATAAAAATAGTCTGTTCTAGCCAGGCGCTGGTGGCTGTAATCCTAGAAACTATAATCCTAGCCCATAATCCTAGCAACTCAGAAGGCTAAAATCTGCAGATGGCAGTTCAAAGCCAGCCTACGCAGGAAAGTCCATGAGACTCTTATTTCCAATGAAATCACACAGTGGCTGAAGTGGTAGAGCACCAACCTTGAGCGAAAATGAGCTCAAGGACAGTGTCCCAGCCCAGAATTCAAGCCTCAAAACTGGCAAATTAATTAAAAATCAATCAATCAATCAATCAATCAATCAATCAATAAACAAATGAAATAGTCTGTTATGTATTTATCAGCAATAAATAGTTTTGAAATGTTAAGAAAGAACATGGTGATTATAGGTGTGGTCATCAATCACACACACACACACACACACACACACACACACACACACACACACACACACACACACACAACATGGATAGTAGTCAAATATTCAACACCTGATGGATTTGGCAGAGCTCTCAAGAAAACCATGCACTATCACTCTATGTAGGATTCCAGCTGAAAAGTTACATCTGAGCTAGACTTCTAAACCTTAGGGAGACCTGTTTGAAACTGGAGACTTGGAATCAAACTAATAAATAGCAGTCCTCAAGTGTCCACATTCATGATAATCCCAGCACAATGCACCAATAGTTTTCTGAATGGTATCAAATAGGATAACGTTTTCTCCAAAATAAACCAGTTTTCTGCTTTTAGCTTAATACAGCAAAACCACTTAAAGGGAGAGGAGGAAGACTTAATTTTTTTCTACTTTGATAAAGGGAAGATAATTTGTAACCCAGGAGAGAGGGGAGAGAGATAGGAGAATTAAATTCTTCACCCTGCCATGAGAAACTTGGGGAAAACAACTAATGTGCAGACATCACGATTATGGTAAATCAAATCTCACACTAAATCCCTAAGTTTTTGAGCTCGATGCTTTTGATATATACTAGTTCACTCCCATAATCTCTCTTAAAAAATAAGCTCTTGCTCTTATCTAGGGTAGACAAGATGAGAATTTCTTTTCATAAAAAGCATACTATTTCTTGTTGAACATTGTTACTCATTACCTTACTCATGTAACTGTAACCCCTCCGTATATCATCTTTACCATAAAATAAAAATTTTTAAAAGAGCATACTATTTCAGTGCCCCAAAGATACTATTTTATAGGGTAGTTACTCAATAGACATTATGTTGCTTTTAATGGACTTTTCTCTGTTGGTTGCTTATTTTCCAGGATCTTTATGCTGTGTATAAATAAGAATGTGAACTGGTTATTGGCTTTGGCTCAGCCTTGTGGGGTGTCTGTTTATTGACACAGTTTATTTAGATTTGAGGTTGCTGTGATACTTGGAGATATAAAAAGTCATCTATATTAGTCAAACATAGAAAAATACATTGTCTCTTTTGTTATCTATTTCCTTATTAACATATGCTTTCTAAGAATATATGTTCTATAAGTACATTAGGGAATCATTTTCTCCAAAGCATATAAGAAAAAGCAAACCAATGTATTCAACAGAGAGAGAGAGACAGACAGATAGATAGAGACAGAGAGAGTTGGCAAGAAATAACTCAAAAATCACAATATTGCTCAACCCTCCATTTAATGTCATACATAGAAAAATAAATTTTAGACATTGTTCGTTTCTACAAAAAGCAGACAAGCCCAATAAAAAACACACAAGGTCATAGATTTCTATACCAAATAATATATAGAAAGCCAGCAGAAAGAGACAGTGTGGCTAACAAGATATGTCATAAAAATTTTCCTGTTCTTCCTTTTGTCATTATGTTTAGATTCCAAGAGTATTCGATTTGCAGCAAACTATTAGTTGTAAAACATTGTACAATTTTTCGCTTACCCAGCTCTGTTGCAATGAAAAAAGAGAAAAAAAACTAAATCAGTGAAAATAAGAAAATTCCAGGAAAAATGACTATAACTTTAATGAAAACAACCATTTTCAGAATACAAACCTATCTTAGAGTTAAGGTCCTCTGTAATGTGCACGGAGGTTAAGAGATGGATGATCATTCATTTGAACAACAGTTGTGAGTCAACTCTCAACTAAAACTGTCCTCTGGGCCCTAAAGATCCATTCTTATATTTCTAAAATGATCTTTAGCCATGATGCTGCCTTCAGAGTGAAATGCACTGGCTTCTACCACCTAGAATGTAAGTCTTATGAGGGATCCAATGCCATCTTTGTTCTCTTTGTTCACTAATTTTTGTCATATATTTAGGAATTTAGGATGGTGCATACAACATACTGGGAACTCTGTGAGTGAGTGAGTGAGTGTGTGTGTGTGTGTGTGTGTGTGTGTGTGTGTGTGTGTGTGTGTGTGTGTTTACCACTGCTGGGGCTTAAACTCAGGCCTCATGCTCTTGGTTGTTGTTTTTCTGTTAAACCTGGAACTCTACTACTTAAGTCATAGCTCCACCTCTGGCTTTTTTGTTGCCAAACTGCAGATAAAATTTCTCAGATTTGTCTGCTCAGACTGGTTTCATACTATAATCCTCAGTAGTTAATATTACAATTATGAGTGAGCAGTAGTTGGGGCTCATATTTGGTATATAGATGAATGAAACATTGATGACAAGTGGCATGTTCTGTAATTTAATTATAAGGGTTGCATGCAGGTCAACTTCCTTATTTGGATCAGTGTTGTATGGCTACGTGTAGGACGCTAACTTAAAAGTTAGATGAATGAAAGGAAGCTGAGGAGTGTACTATTTTTCCAACTCTTCTATAAATCAGAAACTGCCCAAAGGAATATTTTGTAGGAAATTGAAGAAAGAGAAGGGAATAAGGATTTGAAAGTATGAGAAACATGAACTCTCAGACAAAACAGACAAGTCTGTTAAAAAAAAAAAAACAGGATGGGGGGTGGGGGGGGGCAGGAAAGAACTGATGTGTATTCCAGAGTCAAAGGCAAAGCCTCTGAAAGATTAAAGAGAATTTGCTATTATCCAACCTTTTTTGAAAACCTCTAGTTAAAAACAAACAAACAACTCAAATACTTACTGTCTATCACAGGATTTTATCACTTGCTGTTTTCTACTTCTACTACACGTACCTACAATCCCGCCCGCCCCCCCCCCCCCCCCCCCGCCACCCTGGACCACTGGTGCTAGCTATACATTCTAACCCCATCTGACCTGTTTAAAGTCTTATTGACAAGTTATAAAGCTATCAGAACTCAACTGGGTAATTTCCTATATAATCAGCAATACTCAAAAGGAATATTGTCAAGGGATGAAAGGAAAGGCTTTGGTGAGAGAAATATGGATAGCCATCAGAATCATTCTGTGAAGAGAACAAAGAACTCCAGGTGAATCTGAATCTACTTGCAGTGCGTGTTCCTGCTTTTTCTCCACAATTGGGATGGGCAACTGAGTGCAAAGAAAATGTATTCAGAAAATTCATGACTAAGTTAACCACACAAAACTTTCAGAAGCCTAGAGAAGTGGCAGTCCATTTTAGGCAGTATCCACAAAACTTAATATAGTCCACTTCTGACTAATCATTTAATGATGGTATTTTTATAATTTTTATTTTTAAGAAATACACTGAGTACATAAAAAGTGACTAAAATATCAACAGATTCTTTCTTCCTACGCATAACTATTAATCTTAAATGTTCTGAAGGAAGATGTTTAAAAGTAACCCTTTGTAGACCTACCCCTTCTTGGGACTATAGGCTTCTTTTCCCCCAGCCTCTTACCTCCATCCTTTTATCTGACATGCCACCTTGCAGTTATGCTTTTTTCAGCAGGAGGGAGTGGATTGGTGGGAGAAGAAGACAAAAAAATATGTATTTAGCATTCAGTTGAACATCAGCCTTGAAGCTTGGCTGGCAGCAATATTGTGGACAATAGATCTTTCAAACAAACAGACCCTTGTCTGTTCCTTCCTTCTGTGATTTGTTGGCAGGGCTTCCTCTAAGGCGTCTTGTTCTTCAAACTTTGAATGAATAAAGTAGGACGCAGCATTAGTGTAAAGAACTGGCATATTTCTTAGTCGGCAGACGATGGTATACATAGAAAAGAGAATTAAGCACTTTCAGCAATGTTGTCAGCCCAGGCTTTTAAAGCTTAAACAATATGCCTTATTATAAAGAACTACGCTAGTCTCTGGACCCTAAAAACTTTACTTTCTGAAGAAAGCTATCCTATAGGGCCATGAGAAAGTTAAGTATGGACAATTGTATATAACATGCATACCTGTTAACATAAGGACAAGATATAGACCAAAATATACAGCAACATACTTAAAAGTAAATTTCTTGAACTGACAGGTTTTAGGACTTACAGCCAAATTAGGTAGTATTTTAAACATAACAAAAAAGAGTTGAGAATCAAATCACCTACCTGGAGAGTCCAGTTACTGTTAACTAAAATTTATATGAAATGATACATTTTCTTTCATGATAGATTCGTCTTTCTCAATTTGAACACTGTTGACATTTTAATTCATTTTTATTGTAAGTGCTGAGAATTGTATAGAATGTCCATCAGCGTCCATAACTTCTACCTAATAGAGATTAGACTCTTCTTCAACTTGTGAAAACCCAAGATTCTTTTAAATAGAGCCACATATTTCCTACAAGATAAAGTTCATCCATTCTGGGCAATCAAGACTTTAAGCCAAAGTATGGCCCATACTGGCCAGAAGGAATTTATAAACTCTTACAGAACTATACTATTTCTGTCAAATCCACAGTACGTTAGAGCTGTCTAACATAGAGCCTCTTTGTTTTTTCAAATGTCTCAATCATAGAATAGAGTAAATACATCAGAATGGCCAGATTTTTAATGTTTCATTATAAAGATATTATACAGAGGGGTTACAGTTACATGAGCAAGATATTTATTTCCTATTTAGCATTGTTACCCCCTCCTTTGTTTTTCTCCTACCATCCCTTTCCTCCCCATGTCCCCAACTCCTTCCTCCCCCGCCCCCACCAAGTTGTAAAGTTCATTTTCAACATAGTGTCATTGTACGTCTTGTTGTTACAATGGGTCATCCTATATCCTTATTTCAGCATTTTGTTGTTTCCCTTCCCCTCCCCAAAGTAGAAAAATGTATACACAAGATGCAGGGCACCGGGATCAAATACAGTGAAAACACGGGTTATACCATAGGGGAAGAATATACAAAAGAAACAAAAAACATTACGTAGTACACTATAAATACATTAAAAACACAACAAGAAAGATGAAACCTCTTGGGATTCATTTTGCTTAGCATCAGGTTATATGGTCAGATGTACATAGCCGTTGACCTTTTCTGCTTGTCCTAGACATCTACTAGTTAACATGGCCAGTTTGTTTTTCAGATTACCCTTCTCTGTCTATTAAGCCATGTATGTTCTGACTCCTTAGTCTGTCATATGGACTTTTCTTTGGTCATGAAATTGATTGTCTCCCTTACCCTAAAGCAAAGCAAAGCTTCTCTTGATATTGCAAAATAGTTTGAAGTTTTAATTTCCTCTGTCCCCACCATGACTATTAGTGAACTGATCATCAGTCTTGTTTCCAACTCTTTGCTGCCTACTTTCTGGAACACATCCAATTTGCTTCCTTTTTTATTTTGACTAGTACAAGTGGTCCGCTTAAAGGCTAGAATTCACAGTTCCAATAATCATATAAACTGGTATTTCCTAAACTCAGCTTCTTTGACTTCCATGCAACCTTTGATATGCTTGATCAATAGCTCTCCAACTTTATATTGTGTTAGAAACCCTGTATGGCTTATTAAGACTTGAGTTTTTAGGCTTTACATCCAGACTTGCTAATTTAATAGGTCTGCATTAGGGACCAAGAATCTGAACCACTAACAAATCATAAGGGATGTCTATGTTGCTGGACTGAACATCATAATTCAAGTATCATGTCTTCATTATTCTCTTCTTGAGTGGACCTCAGTGATACGATAGTTTCCTGTTCCTGATTCCCAGTAACTTTTTAGCTGTAGTTTCTCATTCTTTTTATTCTTTACTTCTAAATCAAGCTCTCTCAACCAGGACAAAGTTGCTAACAAACCCCAAGACATTTCACAGTGTCTGAAAGCACTTTTTGCTATCCAGAATAATGAGGATACAAGGGAATGGAGAAAGGAAAGAGGGCTAGAATTGGCTGATACTGATACATGATCAGTAGAGGGCAGGGATGCTACTAAACATGGACAATGGATAGGACCTCTCTCCTATGACAAAAAAAAAAGTAACCATAATGAATGAGAAGCACTGCTTTGAATGCCATTCTCTCTAAGGACAATAGATATGTACCTTTCTCTTGCTGATCTCAGACATGTTCAGAGCTTCAGCTCTCATGTTTCTGGAAATTACTCCCAAAGGTATAATATCTTTAAATATGACACTCCTCTGATGTCTGGACTCCATGTCCGACTACCTTATAAAATAGCAACCAAATGAGCCACCAGCTGCATAAATCTAATGTCCCCAAACTAAATGAGTCCTTTATTCTTATTAATGGTAATTATTTAATAAATTGTGTCTTTATACCTTTTGACTTTTATAAGTTGAGTGAATGCTAAAAGATGATAAGTATAAATTCAAGTGTATGGCTTAGAAATATTGCTCTGGCAGCAATTTGAGGTAGGTACAGTCAGTCAAAAGAATTGAAAGAGAAGTTTCCATGCCCTGTGTGACATTGACTAGCCCTGTGATTGGCCAAGAAAAAATATATCTATCCATTGAATCCACTAAAAAGAAAATTCAACTGCCTGTCTAGAACTCAGTTCAGTATTGCTTGGAGAAAATACTAATCTGCTACAAAGACAACCTATGAGGATATGATCTGATAAGAAGGATGAATTTTTTCCTTAAGTGTGTTTTATAGGAGAGTATCAAATATTTGGTTCTTTGATAGAAGTGTTTCAGTATTAGTATGGATACAAATAGTAGCTACCATTCTTTGAGGGCTTACTAAATGTCACAACAAATATTATGTATACTCTCTTATGTGTAGTAAGCCTATATGGTAGATTTTTTTTTATTCTGCTCATTATATACCCATGGGCAGGAAAAGATACTCGTTAAAGATGAGAAATATAATCAAGGTCATATAGATCATAGCTGGTAAAATGTAGGTGTGAAGATACCCTTCGACAACCAAACTGCTATTTCCAAGCAACTTCTCCAAACTCTTAGATCCTGGTCTTCTTAAATAATAAGACTTATCCCTCTGAGATTCTATGACCTGGATGGAGAAGAAAGACCAGCATGTTACTCCTATACCTCTAGGGCATCAAGAAAATGGTGGGCATGGTCCGCCATTATAGTTAGTGCAGTGGTAATCTCCTCTAGAAGTAGTCAGCTGGCTAATGGAAGGAGACACAGGGGAGAGATTTTCTTTGTGGGAGTTCATTACACAGACATCTGCAGACCTCTAACTCTCTCCTGCATACCCTGTCTCTTTCATAGCTTCCATTTCTAGGCTGTAATGGATGTGAAATTACTGCAGCATTTTGTTCTGCCAGGCTGACCCCATTACAAATAGACTATAATCATAAAGCTCTGGCTTACTGATTGTTTGCATGTTCAAGACTCCTATGAGTCAGGGAGGTTTGAGGTTTGGCATCAGCTTCCATCAGAGTGAACAGCTGCTGCATTTACAAAAAACAAGGGAACTAACCTTCTTTCTGGAGAGGGTATTGATGGACTGATCTCTTCCTTAATATTAATATGGATCCTTAAGTGAACGTCAGGTTAAAGATACCAAGAAAGCATCATTTTACAAGCAATAGTAACAGGAGCTTCAGAGACTTCATTTTCATTCCAATAGCCCTTTATCTTGATCATATGTTGTTACCCATAACAAAGGATATAGCAGGATGGAATTATGGTGCTAACTAGGAGAGAAAGATTTGGCACTTAGCAATGCTCAAGCATCCTTATCTTCATTATTCCTTCCTCTTCTCTATGACTTCCCAAGCATTTCTGCAACTCCTCTTCCACTGTACTTGGTCATAATTTTTTAAGAACACAAACAAAGTTATTTTGGAAAGAATTCACAATTCGGAATCTACTGGAAAATTCTAATTTTCATTTAGTCAAAAGCTACTTTGCGTCTACTGGGTTCTAGCCTCTATGCCAAGCACTTAGACACATATTAGGGACTAAGATCAAATGGTCCTTACAGCTTATTTGCCCAGGGAGATATAAGGTCTGCTATACCCTACATTTCCCGGTACTATTTTAAATATTTATTTAAAAACTCTCAACATACTTTTTTTTTTGCTTTGGCCGTTATCTACATGAAGAAAGGACTCATTTGAAAATAAATTACCATACAAGGGTACAGACTGTCTTGCCATTTAAAATCATTGCAAAGGTAGAAATAACATTGGTTATCAGAGCACGGCTATGTTTCATTATTAATCTGATGAAAAGTACTGTGGGAACATGACAATGTTCTGAGTCTTACATACATTAAAAGAAATGATTATAAGCTGTCCTGAGAGAAATTTTATTTCACTTTCTGGAATCAGAGGCTTTCTTTTGTGAGGTATGCCTCACATAAATATATGTAGTAATGAAGTTGTAATATTTTCTCAAACTAGAGAAACAGATGTGATGGATAGAGTGAGTTGGTGAGTGAAGGTAGAAAAAGGAGTATTAGAAAAAAAAACCCTCAGTATTTCTACTCTTGGTCAGCACTTCTGTCTCTTCTCATATTTATCAGAAACCACTTACTAACTTGTCAGTATCAGACAGATTAAAAGAGAAGCCTCCTTTCAAAGTGAGCCCTTAAAAAAAAGGAAAATAAGGGGTGGAAATCATTGTTGGAATTAGCAGAGAAATGATCTCATGAAAGTCTGAACTATGCCTGGAGAGGTAACAACATTAAGCCTAGGTGTGTGATTGGAGGGTAAGATATTTTATGTGTGAGAATGGGAGGTTAAGATAGTATTTGCCATGAGTAAGAACAGCATTCTCTGAGTGTTCACGTGTGAAGCTACAGAACCATCTTAAAGACAGATGACACAGATTTTACAGGAAAAAAAAAACATGGACCTGACCCATGCTGAGACCTTGCCATTCCAGTAGTGATATGGTAAATCTCTACTCAGCAGGGAGCCCAAGATCTCCACATACATTGGATAGGAAAAAAGGAAAACACAAAAACGTAATGACTCTTTCCTCAACAAAATCATTCTCTGAGCCCTGGGTCTGGCATCGTGTATTTAGTTTAAAGAAAGTGAAGTTTTATAGCTTTATTTACTTGCAAAAGTTTGAAGGAAAACAAAGCTCATTGAGTATTTCTGGCTTACAGCTACACTTCCTTAAGCTTCCTAGATTGAATTGAAACCACCTGATCATTTCCAGCCAAAAGCCAGGGAGGGGAGTCACATAGTTTCCTGGAAGGCAAAAAAAAAAAAAAAGTATGTAAGTGTTGCTGTGAGCCCCTTCCCCCTGAACCTCTTTCTCTTTCCTGTGCCCTGGGTACCAGAAATGGTCAGACAGTAGCCATCCCATCAACTTCAGTCTTCAGTAACAAAACCATGGCAACACACAAGGAGGTCTCCATCCCACTCACTACTTGCACAAATGAGCCTTTATTGTATTAATCTGGTTAGGATCTGTTTGTTACCACTGCATAATGTGGCTGTCAGAATGCACATGTCTGATTAGATTTAGGTGTAAGTTTATTTTCAGTATATACTGGGAATTTATATAATGTCATAAAGCCTATCCCCAGCCCAAATTAGCATTGCTTTGTATCCAGATTCCTATCCCTGGGCTGAAATTTCCTCAGAGACATTTTGTTTGTTTTATTTTAGTCTGGGAAATGTAAGCCCAGCTTTATAAATGTGATACTGTGTTGGGTGTGGTAGAACTTGGTGAAGTTTAGCTCCAAACTCATAATCCTTATGCATAAAAACATCTCTCTCTCTCTCTCTCTCTCTCTCTCTCTGTCTCTCTCTCTCTCTTTCCCTCTCCCAGTTCTGGGGCTTGAACTCTAGGCCTGGGAGCTGTCCCTGAGCCTCTTTGTGCTCCAGCACTTTACCACTTGAGTCACAGCTCTACTTCTGGATTTTGACTGGTTAATTGGAGATAAAAGAGTACTTTTCTGCCTGGGCTGGCTTCAAACTGCCATCCTCAGATCCCAGCCTCCTGAGTAGCTAAGATGACAGGCATGAGCCACTGGTGCCTGCCTAAAACATATATTATTTTAATAAGCAATTTATTAAAAGCCCAGGGCCCTGGAAGTTTATCTTCACAGATGATGAACATGATCCAAGTGGTCGTCTCTCTTCACATAAGGTGACATTATGTGTCTTTTTCCAAGGCTCTGTTGATCTCAGAGTTCATCTGTGTGAAGTCAAGATGCACTTGACTCTGTAAGCCTCTTTTGTTTTCAAAACTGATCAATGTACTTCTTGTTACTTTCATCCATTTTTCTATTTACCCAGTATTTTATAAACAGGTTCCTATGTAAAAGCTAAACTAAAGCACACAAGCCCACGTATTTTAGCTCTTGTCACAAATGTTGAATTCTACCATGTTCATACTTTTATATTCTAGCTATAATTTACTTCACAATATACTTTGCATTCACTTTTTTAAAAAACATCCCAAAGAATCTTTCATAGGCTTGGCTTGATAGCAAAATTGACAGCCAAAAAAAAAATCATGAATGACTTTGTTATCAGCCTTGTTTGGGGTTTAAGCCTTACTTAACTAGACAGTTGACTCTTCTTTAAATTAGCTCCCCTTTGTGGTTTTGGCACTTTGATGTTTTTGGAGGCATGCTTGTGCTCTGGAAACAGTAGTCCTTCTAGACTCATGGTGATGAGTTCCTGCCCAAAACAAGAAATCAGTAGAACTCACGAGATTCTTGCACAAATCTATATCCCTAGTGACCATGATGTCCACTACCTGCACTGGCAACAACTGGCAAAAACTATATTTCTTATAAGGTCATGAGTTCTCATTGATTTGTTTTTCCCTTGAGTAATTTTATGTAAAGTAGTCACTGATTCCAGCTTATGGTTTTCATCTGGATGGTCAGGGTGCTATAAAAATCCCTAGATTTTCAGAAGACTGACCAAAGAGGTGGGACAAAAAAAAAAATCAAACTACAGAAATCAAGATAGAGTGCAAGATGATAAATCACAAATTATACGTGCATGCCCCTGAAGGAAAGTTAGAATCTACTGTAAAATTGATTTATTCTCACTAGGCTTTTTAAATTTTTCAGGTTTCCACCTTTTCTTCCTTGGGCACGTTTTATTTTTGTAATGAGAACAAAAAAAAGTGTTAACTCTTTGGAGTAATGAAAGAAAAATTTCTGATAGGAAGCAAGTCTGTATTGTTCAATATACACCAACTCTTGAGTAGTACTCGGCATATTAAAATCATACAAAAATATTTCTTCTATAGCGAGGAGATGTTTTTCTTTTTATGTCTATACTTTCCCTTTGGAATGCGGGGAATTTTTGATAATATTTTCAAGTGGTATTTCTACTGCATCACATTGCTCTCTGGGGAAATTCAGCAGCAGAAGACATGTCTCTTGAATTCTATTCATGACCTCTCTTCTTGCAAGCATTAGGAGTAGGATACAGCAAAGAGGAGGTACAATTGCAGAGGCATATGGGCTCATAGATCTTTCAAACTAAAGTTAGAAGAAAGCGTTCTAGTGATTGTTATAGCAGGCAATGCATCTAACTGTGTTAGAGTTATCATTGAAAGGAATTGGGTCTAGAAATGAGGGATTATATTCCAACTGGCTTTTCAAGGCAGCTGAGGATTGACCTCTTTTAGACCAATTGCCATATGTGTTACAAAACCATGGGCTCATGCTCCCGTTGATAGGATATACATCCAGGAAACAACTGCCTCTTTCCTGGGATAAATGATAGTTGAGCAAGTGCTTACTTAAAGGTAAGAAATAAAATTTAGGTCTTTTATCAAAGGGTCTGTCTAGCCACAGACTGACTTTGCAGTTTCTTTTTCTTTCTACAGTCTTGAATATTTTCACAGTCTTCAATGCCTTCTAGAGTTTCATTTATTTCTAATCTAATCTCAATGTTTATTTCCAGAATTTCACTTATTGTCTCTTCATTGGCTGATTCTCTCTTTTGATGATACGACTTTGTAAAATATCATAGAAGTTTTATCATTGGAAGATAAAGAGGCAAAATTGAACATGCTTGACTGTCTGCTCCGTGATCATTCACTTTAAAGGAATTGACCTGATTGGTTATTGTTCATGATGAATGTCTATAATTTATGAATCACTACTGCCCAAGTCTGCACTTCATGTGACCACCTCTATTAAAATAGCATAGTAAATAAAATAGCATAATAAATCTTGTTGTTAGGAGAGATAGGGACTTCACACTAAATCATATTAGGTGAAATTCATGTATATCTGAATGTTGCAAAAAAAGGTCTACTTGTAGGTATGTGTGTATGCCCTATTTTTAAAATTATAGCATTAGCACTACATACACAAACTTAAAGCTTCTAATGCCTAGGTGGAGTCAGTTCTATGAAGGACATTTCCATGTTTGTTGGCAAGTTAATGCCACTCTGGCTTTTTGTTGCCCAATGCAGTCTGTGTTCTGATAAGACATTTTGACCCTTACTGGGCTGACAAGTATATACCATGGTCATTTAGAGAAGCAGAAAGAAAATTTCACTGTGGTTGTTAACACGATGTTTTTCCTGGGGCTGAGGGCTCTGGTAGAGGAAACAGGATAATGAGTCAGAGAAGGGGATGGATAGGGGTCCGCTGACATTTTAGGGAGTATCCTTGTATCTGCCTGCAGCCTGAGGGAAGCTTGTTTAGAAAAAACTGGCCAGAGGCATGTTTTGACTGTGGATGACTTGAAGAGAATAGTGATTCTATTAACGATGTACAAATACTGGGAGACTTTTTCCCTTGGCACTATGCTTTCATGAGTCCACCCCATACTGACACAGTTAGAACTTCCATTTTCAGACAGTTAATAGGATATACGTGAGCAGAAAGATCAGGAGTGGCTTTTTGAAGAGACATTTTAATATACTTAGGAACTCAAACCACGGTTAGTTTCTTTGTCAAGATATTTACACACTGGATTAGCGCATCCAGCCTAAATAACCATTTACCTACAAATAGGTAGGCTCAACTCACAGCCCTGTCAATAGCTGTGTCTCACTACTTACTCATTCATTAGGAAACCTTTAAATTTTTTCCTATATGTACATGTGTCAGGCTATACACAAACAGGGTCCAGCCAGTCGATGTCTTTAAGCTTTTTACCTGTGAAATTCTCAGCTGTTTCTGAAATTTGTTCTAAAAAACATACACCTGATTCCAAAGACAGCTCTGTAGTTTGAGAACATCCATTTGTCTCCTCTTTTTCCTTGAAATCCAGGAGTGGCTCTAACTTAACTTCTTGGAAGTAATGGAAATGTAATTTGCAGTGCTGAAGTTCACAATTGAAGAGAGAGTAAAGTATTTTCAATACCTCCAGCTTACGCTATATCACCTTACCAAGCACAGGAGCAATAATTTACCTTTATTTAGGTTCCCAATTAGAGGACAGGCTCCTATGGAGAACGTCCACTGGTTATTTTTCTTCTTCTAGATAGGGCTATAGCTAAATGTTTTTAGCCCCCCCCTTCTCTTTCTCTGTGTGTGTGTGTGTGTGTGTGTGTGTGTCTTTGTCTGTTATTCATTTCAATGTTTACTGTCAAGATGAGTTCTCCAATTTCTATTGTTTCTCCTAAATTGAATCTCTCAGAGTTTAGAACTGGTCTGTCTGCTAGGAAATAGCTATATAATAAAACAGCTATATAATAGTGCTATAATTCATTTCATTCCTCCACAATAGGACCTAAAATGCATCTGTATGTGTGGTTTCAATTAAATGCAGAGGACAGTTACTGAGTGACTGCTTCATGCAAGTTGCATGAGTGAGATGAGAGAGATAGATAAGAAACTACCCTCTATCTAGGGGCCTGGCATTTAGAAGAGAGACAGATGGTTAAATACATAAGTAAAAATGTTGGGTGCAATTTTTAATGCAGTGCCCTTGGGGTTGTGGAAATGGATGGATGAAAAGATGTTCAATCTGAGAAGCTGGAGTACACTCAGGGAAGGAATTTCAGTGGAGACGCAATATAAATGTACATAAATAGAGTGGGCCAGGTAAGCAAAATTGTGGATGAGGAAAGGTATATTCAAAGCAGCAATACTTGTTCACTTATTCCTCTCTTGGTATTTAACCAATCGTATGTCTGATAATCTTCCCCTTTCCGGCTCCAGTTCCATATCACACCCCAATGGGAGCAACAGTCTTAGCACCTGGGAAAGGGAGAAACTGGGTCCAATTAGAAGTGTTACTACAGCTCAGACATGGGGCTCAGAATCTCCCATGTTACTGGAAACATGTATTGACTGCTTTGACTCTTAACCTGATGCCTACTTGGTTATTGTGGTTGCTTCAGGTAAAGAATAAAACTAAAAAACCAAGTTAAATGAAACAAACAGGCAATTATAGAATAAAGAAAAAGCCAGAAGTCCTTTTGTGAGACATCATCAGAACAAGAGGTTTTCTTGCTGGTCAAATCAAGAGATAGAAGGCCAGCTGGACCTTTGCACAGATACTCTTAACCTGAGAGAGCAGGATGTAGGTCTGAGTGTAACATGACACTGTTTGCCCACACTTGTTACTACTTACCTTTACTCTGGAAGATTGGAACTCGCAGAGGACACATGCACAGAGAATACTCCTTGTGGACTATTTTTTTTTAAACCAAAAAGATCTGCTAAAAGAATTAACCTTTACCCTTCACCCGAGTGTAAGTAAGCAGAGGAGTATCATTTAGAGTAGCTGTAGTTTATCTCCAGAAGTATGAAAGAAGACTCTGTGAATAGTCATGTCATCATAATGGGACACACAGTTGGGACATTCCTAGAAACTAGGACTCTTCTATAGTGTATGGTCTCCTTACCACTTGTTCTGTCTGAGGGGAAATTTCCAAGAAGAAGTACATAGAGCCTGAGCCAGGTGGTAGGCTCAGGGCACAGGGAATTAGTTGTATCTATTTGTAAATTTATAATCTTGGGAAAATTTCAAATCTGAGTAATGACTCCTAAGAGACAGCATGATCGCTGTCTCTACTTGGGGCCCTCCTTCGGGATTTCGAAATTACATTTAGTTCCTAGAAAGTAATCGGTAATGATCCACTTCAAGGAACATTGCTATTCAGGCTTAAACATACATGTGTACTGATTATTCAGTACTTGGATTATTTTAGTACTCAAAGTTTGTAAAGAAAATACCACTGGAGCTCCTTCTCCCAGAGCATCTTCATCTGGCTGCTTTGTATTGTCGGACAGATATTAGCTCAATATCTCTTCCTTAGATGCCTCTTTCCTGGCACTGATCTATAGCATGCTCCTCTACAATGGTCTTACATTATTTTCTTAGCATGTGTTAGTCTATACAATGATCTTGCTTATTTACCAATGAAATCATGATATATGCTTTATCTATTAGAATAGAAGAAACTAACAACAATCATTCTGCCTGGCCTGTTCAGTAGTTCATTTCCAGTGTTTAAAAACCTGTAGAGGTATGTGGTAGACATTCAGCAAATACTTTTAAGTATTTGATGATCTGACTTGTTTAGGTAAAATGACAGAACTTAGACCATTATTTTATCTGGTATTGAGCACCCTTTGCAGTAGGGCATTCATTTTCCTTCATGGTTTTTGGGAAGAGGTAGGTACTGTTTTAGGAGCTTCAGCTCTTGCACTTATTAGTTCAGTGCTAGATTAATGTGATGTAATTGCCAATAGGCCTTGAACATGGGCTCTGCCATGGCTTTCGATGTGATTTTTCACCAGCATCCTCTTCACTGTGTTTGACCTTTTTATCTTTTGTTTTTAGTGTTCTCCTGCATTAACCTCAACCTGGTAGCATCTAATGCCAGTGTTCACTTTCCGGTATTCCAGATGGATGTGGTATGGGTGTGGTATGAGTGTGTGTGTGGTATATAATGTGTGTGTGTGTGTATGTGTGTGATAGGTGATGTGTGTTTGATGTGGTATATGGGAGTATGGGTAGAGTGTGTGGTGAAGATGTGGATGTGTGGTGTGGTGTAATGTGCTTTTAACTGTCTTTGTGGTTTGTGTGTGGTATGTTGTGTATGTGTAGTGTGTGCAGTATGTGTGTTGTGTGATTTTGTGGTATGTGGTGCGTGGTGCATAGTATATATGTTTGGTATGTCCAGGCTGTGTGTAGGATGTATGTGCATTTGTATGTATTTCCTCTTTTCTTGGTCATCTCTTTCATCTCTTGCCAATGTTCATTAACTGTCAAGACACAGCACTTTAATTCTTGCATGATTTGTATGTTGTCATTCAAAATTGTACTTATTGCCAAATGAACGATTCCATATGCTTGTGTAACTCCTTCCATTAAAATCATGTCTTTGCACTTTGCTTCCGTTATTAGCATAACTCTTCTTTCAATTATCTTGCTCACTGCTTTTGCACTGATGGGGTACTTACAGCATCCAAACAGCTCAGAAACAACCACACAAAGGAAACAGCGTCTGTCGGCTTGTATTCACAGAAGCCACTAGCCAAGCATGGCTACTCAGTGCTCAAAATGCTGTTGACTGGCTAAAAAACTCAATTTTTAATTCAATCTAATTTTAATTAACTTAAACTTGACTTTTACAATTGATATTTAATTCCATTATTAAAAAAAAAAATAAGTAGAACTAGCTGAGTGCTGGTGGCTCATGCCTGTACTCCTCGGTACTAAAAGACTTGAGATTTGGGCGATTCAAAGCCAGGCAAGAAAATTTGTGAGACTCTTATCTTATGCACCAAAATGGCAGAGCACTTGTAGAGCTGGTTCGATATGTGAATTAATTTTGCAATTCTAAATTTTATGAAATTTCTATACAAAGAATTTGAAATAAAATCTTAGTGCCTGAGTTGGGTCATATTGTAAATATAAAATGCATAATAGATTTGAAGACATAGCATAAAATTAGAAATGGATGTCTGATCAATTTTAGGTATGATCATATTTCAAAAGGATAATATATTGACTATATTTGGTTAAATGCATATATTATTAAGTTTCAGTCCATTGGTTTCTTTCCTGTTTATTTATGTTTTGTGTTATATGTTAAAATTTTTATTATATATTTGCCTTGCTTTATATTCCTCTTGTAGAGGTGTATTTGTTTTTGTTTTTGTTTTTACTTAGGCTAGTTAATGATGATATGTATTGATTCTATTTAGTTTCCAACATGTCAAGGATGAAAGCAAAACAAAATGGGAAAATATTGATTGAAAATTGTCACGAATTGGATTTCACAGGGTAGGATTCTGAGATGGAGGTCATTGAGCCTTATTATGATATTTAGGTGATTCCTGGGGTTCATTACTTGGGAGGGAAAGATACAAAGGAGGTAGCATACTACACAGAGAAAAGTTGAGTTGTGATGGCAGCCCCAGAAATAGCCTCAGCCAACTCAGCCAAGTTATCATGGAAACCCAAATGACCCCTCAGCTGTCCTACGTTGGGCCAAGATGGCCAACACTTTATACTCGACAGGCAAGGAGTCATTGTGAGTCATTTAGGGGAAAGGGTGTGTTCTGTCACTGAGACCAGTGCTGAAGAAGATGATGGTGAAGGACTACCGCAGGGCAAGTATTCTTGGAGCTCAGCTCAGATAGCAAATCTTTAGACACGGGGTGATCTGGGCCAGAACAGGACAGTGCTTCCTGTTCTAGCATTTTTCATTAAATGTGTCATGTTAAAAATCTGATTATTATCCTCTAAAAACATGTCAGATGCAACAGCTAATACTGATTCAAAGCTGGAGGTCAGTGTGTCCCGGGCTGTGCTGGGAGTTTTGTGTTCTCCCCTCGGATTCACCAGTGAGCTTAGCTCCTGTTCCACCCTCTTCAAGGCACCTCCAGACGCTTGTGTTTGGTGGATGAGCCCAAACCAAAGTGGCCTGAGCTCACTGGGGCTCAGAGCCACATTCAGTGCTCACCATCAGTGCCAGGCAATGGTAAGCAGACTTATTCTTTTCTCTTTTTTTTTTCCTTTTTTTGCCAGTCTTGGTGCTTGAACTCTGGTCCTAGGGACTGTCCTTGAGCTTCTTTTGCTCAAGGCTAGCCCTCTACCACTTGAGCCACAGCACTACTTCTGACTTTTTTCTGTCTGTGTGGTACTGTGGATTGGAACCCAGGGCTTCATGCATGCTAGGCAAGCACTCTACCACAAAGTCACATTCCCAGCCCCCGAGCAGACTTTATTCTAACCCATGAAAGTTTATAACAAAAGAAAATTTCATAATTTAACCTCATCAACACTTATGAGCCCCTTGATGGGTTATACTTAAGTTCTTGTTCAAAGGTCTCACTGTATTTACATTATGCTATGCTAACACATTTAAAATTTGAAAAGCACATATGACCGAGCCAAGCATTATTGGCTCACATCTGTAATCCTAGCTATTCAAGGAGGCTGAGATCTGAGGATGAAGACTTGAAGCCAGCCTGAGCAGACTAATCTTGTCTTCAATTAACTAGCACACAGTGTAGATCAAGTGGTAGTGCACGAGCCTTAAGTGGAAAAAAGCCACACAAGAATATGAGGCCTTAAGTTCAAGCCCCTAGCATTGGTATACACCTGGGGTTGTTCTGACAGAGGATCACAATAGTTCAATAGCTAGGCACATACGACCATATAAAATTTTGCTAACCAAAATAAAACAAAGAACCAATGGTATCCCCACCCTCAGTGAATTCTCTGCAGCACCCTACCCATGGCATTCCCTCTCAACCCATAAAGCAACTAATAATTTGAGAGGAAAAAAAAAGCAATGACTTGAGTATGTGTGCTACGTGTGGTTGATTTGAAAGAGGACATCTGAATGGAAGGAGAGGAGAAACACGGTGAGCAGTAGAATGAGTTGGCATTGCATTTGCAGTAGTGACAAAATACAGAAAAAGTTAGAAACATGAAGTCTTCTCTCTTTCTCTCTCCAGCTTGCCTGCCTGTTTCCCTAATTCGTTATGCTGCTGTGTAATTTTATGGAATATGATTCTCAATTAGGAAACTTTTAACGAAGACCAAAAAAAAAAGGGAAGAGACTGCCTTCTAAATATACCCTTAGTTCTGCAGGCAGCAATTTAACTCCAGTTAGAAGAACAAAGCATGCCAGTGTTTTGGAATGAGACTATCTGGGTACTTTCAGTAGACTCTTTTTAGAAATGGACCATCAGGACAGTTGTTACATAACTATCTCCTCATTGCCATAGAGAACTTGCAGCTGCTTTGAGACTTTAGGAAAACAGCAGTGACTTGAATTATGTGTTTGCTGGTGTCCAGAAAATTCTAGGCAGTCTATCAATTTTTTTCCTCCCTTTTCAAATGTTAATTTTGGGGGAGTTGTAAAGGAATAATCTATTATCTCTATTTTACAGATAAATAAATTGAGTTTCAGTGAAATGTGTTGAGTGGCTTCAAGTTGTCTTGTAGAAACAACTTTAGGAAACTTACTTTCCACCCTAGCTTGTCCCTGGCTACTAATAAAATTACAAAATATTTTGGGTGCATTTGAAAAATTTGACATTCTGTGTACTTCACTAACTTTTGTTGAATCCCAGCCTTTCACTACTGAGCAAGTTTAAAATGGGAATAAAAGTTTTTAATTCGAATTTCTACCAAATATTTTTACTATTCAGCTAGTAAACTTACCACCAATAACTTTTGATTCATCTTGCATATGTGTAAATAGTTGAAACTCAGTAGAAAGGAACCCTGGAGGTACATATAGGAGGAGACACATCTTGTCTAAAATATTTCAATTGGGGAAATTGACAAGTAATTTGAACCTGATTATGGTAATTTTTTAACCCCATTAAGGTAATTCAGAGGATTTATTTTGATGTCTGTGGCATGAGGCATGAGTAGTCTCATGAACACAGCAGAGCCTGGAGGAGATTAACTTTTAATTTATCTCTCCAAATTTTTTAACCTTTGGCAAAATAATTTTTAACAAACTCTCTTATGCTAATTTTCTTTCAATCTCTCTTCTTTCTCTCTCTCCTTCTTGCCCCTCTCTCCTTCTCTCTCTTATGCACACACACATGCACAATGAGAATAATAATTACTCACATAAATCCTTTTGATATCCCCAGAGGGGTTTTGCAAGATAAAATAATGTGCTAGGCATTTAGAAAGATGGCACAGTATAAATAATATCTAGTCCCATTATCCCTGTCCTCCAGGAGTTTGCTAAATAGTATCCCAAGGTCAACTTTAGGTTGACTTTGATGTGAATGTCTAGATTCAAACACACAACAAAATTGGAGGAAGACTAAGGAGAGTCTCTTCACCATTAGCAGTAATCTCTCCTTCCACAAGAGAAGACAACTTTCTAATCACAGGGGAAGAAACAGACATCCTGCATGTGGACTATTAAACCAAATAAGAGGTTGAAACAAAGAGCTGAATAATCATTTCCCATCATTTGGAGAGATGATAGAAGTATAGAGGTGCTCTACATAACTTATTTCTTTTAATTCCTATAAATTAGATATTTTATGTGAAAGGAAATAGATATTTTGAGAAGACCTGACAATTCCCCCAGATCACAAGGCGTACACACCCGCAATCATTGTTGGCCAATCCTGGATGGGGACCAGAACTATGTTGAAGACAGAATGACTTCTTCTATGTTATCCTGCTTCCTATCTTATACAACTATATCACACTCCATTCCCTTCTCTTTTTATGTTGTACTTGTCACATAGTATCTGGTTATCTTTGTTCTTTGTTTCCTGCAAGGGTATACTCACCAGCTCCTGTCTAGAGTTAAATTTATAGGAGATAAAAATCAGGAGAAAAGTCTTTGTTTCGAAACCAACAGGCTGGGTTTCTAGAGATATATATCCTAATATCCCATATGAAATCACTGACGAACGGGGTCTGTGGGTAGTTCATTGGCCTCTGCAGTCCTCTCTACAGATGGAATTTGTCCCCTGCTCCCTGGACACAGTTGTTCATACTCTAGAATAGGCTCTGCTTGCCTTTTCCAGAGGCCCTTTAACCTCAGAGGACCAAGGTGTGGCTCAAGTCCTGGCAGCCCATACCTGAGCTATCCTCTGCAAACCCTGTTGCTACTAAGCTTAGATTATCTGCAGTGTCTCCCATTGCACTTCTGTCCTTTTAATGACCACTTGAAAAGCACTGGCAATGAGGAAATGGCAAGTTTCTTCGCCTCAGCTCCTCAACTTCCCATGATACTTTGCAAGTCAGAAGAGATCCATTAGGAGAAACTGAATGAATTAAACGATAACAGCATTTGAAGAACATGATCCAGGGAATCAACAGGTATTCCCATTGCTCAATTCAAGCTGCTCCTCTCACAGTGAGGCCAACATATGGACAAGCATCACAGTGCATCTAGAAAGCACCGGATAAAAAGAGAAAGGAGCATCACAAGTACATCCTTGAGAGTCATTGCTATGATTTTCCAAGGATTACCAGTGCTCTACTTACCAACACTGCCAAAAGAATTCTTAAGGATCTGAAAATAAAAAGGAACCCAAAGCGATACAATTTAGCTGGCAATACAGCCTTGCTCCCCTAAGCTTGCTTGCCCAAGAACACTGCTGTGAAACTCCTGGAACTGGAAACATCTCTGAGACCACCAGGAGCAATCCAAGGAATCCAGACAAGAAACCCAATGCTCTCTTCTCATCCCTACTGCTCTGCCCTTGTAGTCATTAAGAGCCTATGAAACCTCAGATAATGGGCATGCGATAATCTCCCACCTCCTCCTGCCACCATGGAAGAAATCAGCCTCTTTTTGTTCTCTCCTGTGGAGGATTCCACCAGCTGCCTGCTTGGGGAGGAAGGCCTTGCTCTGAAGTGCGCCGGCCATTTGCTGCTGTCTTACTAGGTAGATTTTCAATTAGGTTCCAGCTTCTTGCCATCTGGTATTTCTACAGTATTTTGGCCTTCATCTGGAGGAAGGTGACAGGAGAGAGTTCTGTTCCTGCAGAAAATTTGCTTGTCATCCGATAACCGTGTACTGTCTCCACAGCTACTGCCCACGTGGCTCCACCTCATGAACGAAAAGCACGCATTCTGGTGTGAATCAATCATGAAAAGCAATGCACTCCACCCCTGCACAGGCATCTTCCCTCCCACATCCCATCCCCCCCCCCCCCCCCCGACTCACACTAATGTCTAGAATTGTGAAAACTCACGCAGGGCACTTCAAGCTATATTACAATTCAGCCACTTGCCAAGAGTGAGTAATAACAGAAATACAGTGTTATATAAACGAGTTCTAAGAAAATAATTCAGACCCTTTTGGTATTTAATAGTTTTACAACAGTGCTCTTATACTTACTTCCTCCTACCTTCTACAAATACCATGTAGGATATATATTCATTACCCATTTCCTTGACAAAGAAATAAGATTCCGAGTTTTGACTCACGGTAACATGGAAATGGCGTGGAATGCATATTTCATTAAAAATTTTGTATTATCATTATAAAGCTGATATACAGAGGGGTTACAGTTATATAAGTCAGGTCAAGAGTACATCTCTTTTTGGACAATGTCACCTTTTCCCTGCTCTCTTCCACTTTTTTCCTCCTGTCCTCCCAAGTGTCCAGTGAGTACCACTACTTATGTTTCATTGTCTTGAAGCAAGGTCTCACACAAAACCAGGTTGACTTTCAACTTGAGATCCTTCTTCCCTAGCCTTGGAGTGCTATGGTTACAGGTCTATGCTGCCATGTTTAGCTTAAACACATTTTAAATTATGCTTTTCTCTTTTCCCCTGGGTTTTTGGCATTTTTTTTTCTTTCTTTGTTATCCAGATACAGGACAGAATATGGGCTAACTTAAATTAAAAGGAAAATGAGATCAAAAGTAGCTATGAAGTCAGGAACTGGTAGATCACACCCATAATCCGAGCTACTTTAGGAGGCAGGGTTTTGGAGGATTCAAGTTTACAGCAAGCCCTGGCAGAAAAGTCCATGAGACTCCATCCCCAAGATTAACATCAAAAAACTGGGCTGAGGCATGGTTCAAGCAATAAATTGCTAACCTTGAGCAAGCAAGCTGAGAAGTACTCTGAAGTGCTTGAGTAAGTACAAAAGCAATGCACCATGGGAGCTCTACTCTTAGAAGTTTGAGCTGTCATTTCATTGCCCCTGGCAAAGGTCAGCCAGTCTTCCTGACATGTGCCCCTTCTACTTCCTGACATGTGTCCCTTCTACTTTCCAGTACAATCCAGAAAGCAATAGAATACCATGTCTAAGATGCAAAAGGCTTTATTAAGCAGACGCTTTTCAAGATCTAGAAATTATTAATGACTCTTTTAATGGTGTTCTTTTAATTTACCATAGAGAATGTCCTATGATTAAAACCTGGGAAAAGTAATGCAGCTTGAATGTACAGTCTTCTCTGTATTATGGCTTCTACATTCTGGAAAGTACTAGGTCATTGAAAATAAGTTACCTGAAGTGCATTGACTTAGGGCAGATGTGTAAAGCTTTGTAGGCAAAAATCATTAAGGTCTTGACTGATGGGAATATGTAAGACTAAGACTTGACAGAGTATATAAGACCAAGACTTGATCCAAGTTATAAATTTGGGAGAAGAAATCATTGGTCAGCACATAAATGAGTGGCTCCTTTTAAAGTCACTAGGGAACTTAAGGAGGCAGAAAGTAATGACAAATTAGAACTTATCTAAACCATTAGGATAAAGAGTTCCAGATACAGAAAAATGGTCTGAGAAATGAAGCAAAATTAATGTTGCAAAGTAGTAACCCAGGCTCAAAACATGGGTTTATCTCTTCTCCAGAAAACAGTACACAAAAGTTTGAGAGAATGAGCAAGGCATCAGGCTGCTTCTAAAGCAAAAGTAACTAGAAAAGTCATCTAAGGGGGAGAACTTCCTTTAGAGTAGGCAGGGCTTGGTTGCCAGGGGTAGCAATGTAAAATTCACAGCTGAAGCACTCACCCCTCTCAAAGGTCTTTCCATCTCTACGATTTCCTCATTCCTTTTCATTACCAAGGCCAATGACTTTTGTCAGTGCTCCTGAATTAAGCCTCTGAATGAGTAATGACAATTGAAGTGAAAGCCTTTCCAGATAGCTGTCCAATAATCACTGTTTACAGGTCTACTTTGTGATCTGTAAGATGTGTGACCACAGGTCTCCATGCATTGGCAATATCTGATGGCTTTCAAAAGTAGAAGACCAAGGCCTCTGTCATTTTGTCATGGTCTCTGTAGTACTAATTGTCAGGGAAGACTTCGGAGTTCTCTCGGTCAGCAGGTCAACAGAAATGTTTGCATCCAGGTTGGCCTGCATGTGTGTATGTGCTGTGCTATTACTTGACATCCATCAGGTATGTAGTCTGTGGTATGGAAAAGAAATTATCCTTAATGAAACAGAACATCCATCTGACAGACATGCATTTTAGGGAGTTTACTCTTATCAATTAATTTTTCAAAATAAATTTTTGTATCATATCATGCTCTAAAGGTATAAGGTTACAGTGTTATGCGTGGTCTATAATTTTGCAAGTATGTCAGAGTATGTGACTCATGACAGATGTTCATTTAATGCCCTGATTTGTTATAGGTTATCTTTACCTTCTGTCTCAGAGCTCAGCAAATTTCACATTATTTTTCAAACTCTTACGTTTTCAAAATTTTCCAGACCTTTATATTTTTTAACAGAAACATGGCTAGTCTTCAAAGGTAAAATCAAAATCAGTATTATTACAATTTCTAGTTATAATCTGGATTTAATTCTGCTTTAGAAACTAAGTGGCACAGGCTGTTAGTGGTTTGTGCCTGTGATCTTCGCTACTCAGAGACTGAGATCTGAGGAACAAAGTTTAAAGCCAGCTTGGGCCAGAAACACTATGAGATTCTTTATCTCCAATTAACCACCAAAAACACTTAAAGCTGTAACTCAAGTAGAAGAGGACCAGCCTTGAGTAAAGAAGCTAAGGAACAGTGCCTAGGCCTTGAATGCAAGCTCCAGTACCAGCACACACACACACACACACACACACACACACACACACACACACACACACACACACACACACACACACACACACACACACACATCCTAAATGCTGCCAGGACTACAAACTCATAAGCTTTGTTGGAAATATGGCTTATACAAGTGACACATGCATATGAATAATTAGCAACAGAAGCACAGGAAATGATGTGAAAAACTCTTTTGTTCCTATTTGAAAGCTGTATTTGTTGTCATTAATAAAAAAACACTAAAATTGTTTGTCATTCAAACCAAGTCCATTTGTTTCATTATCTATTAGTTTCTGCTTCTTCACATACTTGGAGTGGAGACGGGGAACTGGCCATGAATATGCCATGGGGAAATAATTCTTGTGCATTCTCTGTCTAACAGAATTGAGAAATTAATGATAGCTGCTTGATTTGGACATATGGTGATTACATGAACTGGAAAACCTTGATTTGAGCTAATTCAAATTTTAATATGCTCTCCTTACACAGATCTATATATAGGGTTTTTTAAATTGGGAAAATATAACCTCTTCCTGGACTTTTCTGAGCAAGTGGAAATGCATGTTGTCTGTCTCGTGCCCAACAAGAATATCTTCTAAGGAGATGAGAATAGTTGGAACTTTTAGGGTCATTCTTCATGTTGGATCACTCTCATTGTTTCTCCTGAGTATAAGTGGATAATAATTCTCTTTAGTCATAGGAGAGCCATGCTGCAACTCTTACGAACACATCTCTGCATTTGTGTGAGATTAAATGATCTTTGGTTGTAATTTGTTCGCCAAAAGTTCAGAAAAAATATTCACTATAAGCACAAGTCACCTAAATGACCAAGACTGCCACACAATAAAGAACCAGAAGAATGGAAAATATTCACAAAGAATATATTCAAAGAATATAACAAAAATTGATGTTTGACCCTTTCCTTACTTTAATCTATCTGAGAGAGCTAGTTTTAATAGTCCACATTAATTTCTTCTTAATGTTTGGCCTTTCATTTCTTTTTCTTCTTCTTTTTTTCTTATCTGAGACAAACTCAGTACCTGACACTTTTGCTCATTGGCTATCACTCTACCAACTGACCCATGTCTCGAACCCTGGTGTTTAGACTTGCAATAGGTGTATTCTATGTGGCCTGAATCAAAGTACTAACCACATGCAAATAAACATACAAGTGCACACACATATTTTATATGGTGGTATACATATACATGTGCATATGTTTTTGAAAATGTATTAAGCTAAGGGAAACATTAAGTCAGCCAGTGGTAAAAGGAATGTTAGCAATCTTTACCAAATGAAACAGATAATTCTTTCAACTTAAGTGGATTACTTTCACAGAAACATTTTCCCCTCCCTCAGGGTAACAGACTCAATAATAAATGAAAGAGTTTATCCCAGTGGTAAATCCCACAACAACTAGAATACTCAAGACAGGTCAAGCTGTCTACATTGATGTGGGAAAAGATTATATGTACTTTTCATAAGAGCCTCCACTTTTCTGCCTTCTTTTGCATTAATGATTGTCCCCCTTCTCACAGCATCATCACTGGTACCTTCCCTAATGTGTAATTGTTCTCTACTTAATGTGATTATTTATAGAATGTGCTTAGCACTGTGCCTGGGTTCTTCTGGGCACTTGATAAAGGTAAGCTAATACAGTGATTACATTTTGAACCTTATCCCATCCTAATGGAAGTGATGAGCTTGCCTGACTTAGCTCAGGCTGAGGGTCAGTGAACATTATTATGAGCACTGGAACTTAGACCTCCAGTCTTTTAGGCCAAAGATTGTTCCTCAGTACTGAACCTTCCAAGCACTGAGCTTCCTTTACCCACTGAAATATCTTGTATCTTTTTTCTGGCTTTAAGCACATACCTTATCTTAATGTAAAGGGCATGCAATTTATTTAATATTCTAAAATGCCTTTAACTGAATTGACAGCTAAACTATCATTCTAAATAAAGGCTATTGGTGGCCTCAAACTTCCCTCTATGTTCAGTATATTCCACAGTATATTCTGAAAGCCCCATAAACAAATCAGTCGATCAACTTAATTTTCAACTGGCATCAATATCTATTAAGAATCTCAGCAACCAAAATATCCATAACGCTGTATGATGAAGTATATGTAAAGCCCTACATGAGCATGTAGGAAGAAGCAAAGACATTTTTGATATTTAAACTGAGTGTGATCCATAGATATTCATTCAGTGAAAAGGGCAGACTTGAGGGGACAGGAGAGCAGGGCCTTTTCAGACTGAAAGAAATAATAGAACAAAAAATATTAAGAAAAGAGAATTAGTGAAGAAAAGAGAATTAGCTGTTCAGGTGGCTGCAGATATATATCTATATATAAATATATATGTACAGGTATATAGATAGAGATAGATAGATAACTATAGATAGATGTGTCTACCTATCTATATCTATCTATAGGTATCTATCTCTCTCTCTATATATATTTGTTAGCAGCCTGGGAGATGTCTTGCACACCCAGTTAGAAAGTTTCAGGATAATTTCATAGTACTTCAGAGGCAGTATATTTTTTGTTTGTTTGTTTGTTTTGTTAGTTGTGGGGCTTGAACTCTAGGCTTGGGTGCTGTCCATGCACTCTTCAGCTCAAGGCAAGCGCTCTACCGCTTGAGCCACAGCGCCACTCCCAGTTTTCTAGTGGTTTATTGGAGATAAGAGTGCTTGCCTTGCATGCCTGAGGCCCTGGGTTCGATTCCTCAGCACCAAATAAAAAGAAAAAAGCCGGAAGTGGCGCTGTGGCTCAAGTGGTAGGGCACTAGCCTTGAGCTGAAGAGCTGAGGGACAGCGCCCAAGCCCAGAGTTCAGGCCCCACAACCAGACCAAAAAAAAAAAAAAAAGAGTCTCATGGACTTTCCTACCCTGGCTGGCTTTGAACCATGATCCTCAGATCTCAGCCTCCTGAGTAGCTAGGGATTACAGGCCTGAGCCACTGGTGCCTGGCTTGACAGTATATGTTTTTAAGGAGAAGTATGTCATGCTCAGATGATACAGCTTCCAAGAATAACTCTGCCAGCAGCCATAGTAGACAATGGTGAGAATGGAAGCTGCAGGCAAATTATTTATTGATTTCAGAGGGAAACAGATGAGAATTGAGACTAAGGAAGAGGCCAATGGAGAAAGGAATAGGGACCAAATGTCAGAAAAATATTACAGATAGACTCCATGAGGCTTAGTAACTGATAATTTCGTCAGTTTCCCACAGAAGAGAAAGCATTAACTCTGACTGGTAGGTTGATAAACTGTACTTGTAACAAAGATGGGATCATATATTAAACTCCTCCTTTTAATGAATAGGGGATGTGAGTACATGAAGATTGTCTTTTCACTTGCCATCTTTGTTCCAATAACGTAGTTCACATTTACCTCTAAAAGCCCTTATTGGTCATCCTTCATTCTGTCTCTTAGGACTGTCTTCTTATGCTCAGTTGTAAGCCCCTCAAGAGCAGAGAACACCAAAACTTATCCCACTCATCTTTAGAAAACCTGGAGTAAAATTCATCACATATTTGATGAACTGGATTAGATTTAAATGCACTTATGGTGATAGGGAAAATGCTTAAAGGATTTCTTGCATCTGTGCTAATCCTCTGGTTTAGCTCAGCCTTTTCGTTTTGGCTCCTGTGCGATGTGTTTGCAAGTGCTGCAAACACATGGAGCTGACAAGAAAGAAAAAGAGAGGAGTGAATGACTGAAGAGGAGGAGGGGGTATTGCAGCTTCTAGATTGAACTCCACGGGTTTGCCTCGCTCATAATTTTCACCTTTGATGGGGAACTGTCCCAGATTTCATCCACCAGGGTAAAGTTCTGACATGGTCCCTTCTTAAATCAAGCTTGAAGGGAAATTGATTGAAAAGAAAACACCATTATGGGAAAACAATTCATTCTCTTCCCTTTGACAGAAGGTAGACTTTTGTCTATACTGTAGAATAAATATTAGCTGGCTGATTGCTTGAAGATCTAGAAGCCTCAGAGCAGTTCGTGTGGCTTTACTTGCTTTTTTCTGGGGAGATTTGTCCCCCTCCATTTTAGGAATACTGTATACAAAGACTTTAGTTAGCCTTTTAAAGGGTAGTGTTTTCCCTTTCAGTGTGATTATTGGTATAAGTGAGATCTAAATGTATACGTCTTGCAGATGTTTCTGTAAGTAGTTGAATTTCTATTGAAAAGTACATTCTTCCAGACTGGGAATACATGGATAATTCACAGTTTTGTAAACTGAACCCTTAAACAGAATAGTTGGCCAGTATTTTCAATGTTGCAAGAAAATAAATTGAAATGCATTAAGCTAAGAGGTTGTATTATGGATACCTGGTGCTTCATGTGGTAGTAACCATTTCTTCATCATTTAGAATGAGCCAGAAGATGCTGGGAGATTCCCCTTCAATTGACAAATGTCCCAGAAACTGCAAATTAGTCTTCTTTAGGGAAATAGCCCTGAGGGTATGTGTCTGGTGAATATTTAAATGACATTAGAATGGTGGGTCTTTTCCATTTTCACATAGGTCTTACCATTCTGATTGTCTAATGGTTTGCTTTACTTGTGTGGCCTCTTCCTGATTTCTTATCGAGTGTTGTGCTGCAGGTTTGTAGCCCGTTCTGTGCTCTGTTGTCTTGCAATGACGTCAGACCGGTGGCTCTTGAGAGTGGCATGTACAGAGAGTGATTGAATTTGTCTAAAGTCCTCCTTTACCATCTCCCTAAATCATCTTAGAAGTTTCAGAAGTCTTACCCAAGTATGACACTTGTAGGCATATTATCCATCTTGTGACACCGCTCCATTACCCCACTGTCCAGGTAGGCAGCACTGGATCTACAGGTGATTTGTAGTGTGAAGCTATTTAACTATATCCTGGCCAGGGAAGATGAAGTCAAGGTCCAATGTTAGTACCTTGAAATAATCTCTTTTTAAGTCGGTCTGGGGGAGCCTAAGCTTTTTCTTGAGGACTTTATTTCTAATAGCCTCACTTTTCTCCTAAAGTAGGCATATTATATCTCTTTGGTTATTTGTTTTCTTCCTTCCTCCCCACCTCTTTCTATTTACTTTTCTTCTTTCCCTTCTTCCCACCCCCCTTTTCCTTTCCTTTATTACTCTCCCTTTTCTCCCCCTTTTCCTTTCTTCCTCTCTTCCCTTCCTTTCCACCTCTTCTTTACATTAGAATACCTTTGAAGAGTTAAATGGGGTATGATCTAAAAATTAGGTTATTAGAGATCCTTGTCATAAAGCCTAGAGAATTGATATTTGAATTCTCCTTGGCTTGAGTCAATCCTTTCTCCTTTTTAGGTAAGTGAATTAAGTCTCAGGTAATTTCCTGTGTGGGAGACTCTTTTTAGATGAATCATTTAAATTGAAAACCTGTCTGCTCATCACGGAGCACGACTCAGAACCCTCCGGAGCTTTGTGAGTGCACTTAACACACTCACCGGGCACACGGGGCAACCGCTGTGCACCTCAGTCTATAGGAAGTCTTGGTGTCTGGATCGTTATTTGGGTAATGGGTAGAAAGACAATTTTGCATCTTTGGATCTCTTTTTATAAGTTCTTTTGGACTATTAAAAAAAATCCCCGTTTGTTCCTTTTTATCAAAGTCTTTTCATTGGAGCATTCTCAGACTTCACTAGAGCCTCAAACCACAGATCTCACTTCATTGACTTCTGCAGCCTCTAGTCCACTGCTAATACTCAGAATAAATAAATAGTAAAGGTGCTACATTTTTACCCCCAAATCAACAGAATGTAATGGCCCTGTTTTATACTTGGGAGAGTTTTTAATAGCCTTTGTAAGGGCTACAAGGACACTTTTATGTGTTAAATTGATCTTATATGTAGCCTCAAATGTAATCTGTCTAGGAAAAGCCAGATAGGTCTGCTTAAAAGGATAATTTGATACCCTTTACCTTTGTGGTCATTTGACGGTCCTTGTTAAATGTGCTCATTATTCTCCTCTCTTGTAAAGAAAAATTCTCAATTTCCTTTGGGACTTCTTGCAACAGGGACAATGAAATTACTCATTTGATATCAGCCAGGCTCACCTTGCCCCGATAAATTCCCAGGGCTGCCATCAAGCATTCAGGAGTACTGTTCAGTTTTGTAGTCCCAAAGTACTTGGACTTTAAGCTGTGCCATAGAAGAGGAAGAGGAAGCCAGCCAAGATTTAATAGTTTCTCATTGCTGGTGAACTCCATAAACAAGCCAGGTCTCTTCCAAATGTAACAAAGGAAGAAACAGAGATACAGAGATGTTGTTTAACTGGATTTGAGTTTATGTTGCTAGTAAACAACAGAGGTAAGGTCCCAAAGCAGCTCTTCATGATTCTGAAACCAACTTTCTTTTCACAACAAGCTGCCTCATTTATGTCCTATGAGCCATGTGATTCTTATGCAGGGCAACTATATTCGATACAAATAATTCCTTATTGTTGCATGTATGTAGTTCCAGAATTTATATTTCCCAAAAGGTTTCCTGAATATCACCTATTATGACCTGTGTAGCAAGTCTTGGTGTTATGTTTTTATTTTACAGAGGAAGTTTTTTTTTGTATTGAAGAAAGTTAGGAACTTATCGTGGCACTAGTGGAACCAACTGTGTCTCTTTTTTATGTTAAATTCATATATTCCATCAAACAACAAATAGTCATTTCCTGTGCATGTTTGGTAGTAAGTAGGCATTATGAGTAACACATAACATCTATGAGATGTTAACACTTTGTGGGCTCTTATTATGGCAATTAGTGTACAAACATTATTTCAAACAATCCTCCTAATCTTGTGAGGAAAGTACTAACTAGCCTCTATTGAGTAAGGCTTTAGAGAAATCAAATACATTTCCCATTGTTTCTCTCACAGTCAGTTAATGACTGTGAGACATTCAAGATTAGACCCCAGATCAGGAATCTTAACCTCTATGGAACATTGCCAAAGGATGAGATGTGGCTTTGTATTATGGCGGGTTTGAATCCAGGCAAGGAAGATCAACAATGTTCATAGACTCTTCTGGACTGAGGTGTGTTTGGGAGAAGGAGGATGTATTCTTGAGATGAGAACAGCATGCAAAACTCAGAGGCATGTGACTGGCTAGCACATACATTTAAAAACAAAACCAATCTACTTAGAGCTGTGATGATTATATGGAATGGGGCATGCAGGTATTAGGAGGGTATAGAGAGGGGCATGGAAGGTTGAAAGGGTGGGCTTTTGAAGAGCCTGGAGAAGACAGTGTATAGAAGAACCTGTGGAGACAGCAGACCCACCATTTGAATAAACTGAGGCTGTGATCTTATCCTGGAACTAGAGCGAGTTGAGGACAGCAAAGCAGGATGCATCTTCTTGGGCTTATCCTCAGGAAAGACTTGTTTGAAGCTAGGGATGAGGGAGCAGCCCTAACTCCTAGAAGAACATGTACAAAGGAAGGAAGAGAGATGTCTGTAATCCTTGGGAATGTTTGTCCCCAACTCTGTCTAAAACACTGACTATACATTGAATGCCAATGAGCACCACCAACTGCTGAGACTCAGAGAAGCCCAGACAACTGAGCAATTAACCTTTGGTGATGGGTGTGAAACTCTAATTAAAAGTAGTCTCTTGGCTCATGTGGGAGGGAGGACAGAAAGATATATGAAGGGAACACGCCAGCATGTTAGCAAGTCAGATTTATAGTACAGCCAGATCCAGGCAAGAGAATGTGTGCAAAGAAGAGAATCCACGGAGCAATTAATTTTTCTATTTCCCCGGCTCAGTTTCTTCTTTCTCCTGAGTAACTGCCCTGACTGCTGTGTGCAGAAGCCAGGCACTCCAGGGGAGCTAACACTGGATGCTTGTACTTCTCTCCATTGTAATTCCTCTCTTCGTTTGCTGACTATTATGGGTAATTTCTATGTAAATATGCTTGGAGTAGCAATTTAGCAGCTTGTCTATTGACAAATGGGAAAGAAAAGTTAATAGTCAAGTGATAGCGTTTCATGGCTTGCTCACACGAGGTGGAGTGGCACCCTGAAAGTTACAGAGATCAACCCCCAAAGTGGATGATGGCCCAGAAGATGCATGATGACCCCAGAAGTGGCTGATCTTGGGAATTTCTTCTTTCCACCTGCCCTATTTAATTTTGTCCTTTTTTAGGCAGGTGGGGATGTACTTATACACTGGGCACCTGCTTTCTGCTGAGGAGACATTGAAGCTTTTTATCACATGGTTGGCGAATGACTTTCAAAAAGAATCAAGGGACAAGGACCCTTCAACTTTGCCCAGAGCCTTCCAAAGCCAGAGCAGATAGCATTTTATGTCAGATGTTTCTCATTGTTTATCTCAGTAGTGGAGCCCTTTGTGATGTGACCTTTGTTGGGTGTTGAAGCCTCTTGGTTTTCTCAAAGCCACATTTC
The DNA here is from genome assembly GCF_019054845.1 of Dipodomys spectabilis. NCBI lineage: Eukaryota > Metazoa > Chordata > Mammalia > Rodentia > Heteromyidae > Dipodomys > Dipodomys spectabilis. The sequence goes on along the minus strand of NW_024870834.1, from coordinate 15,880,695 downwards.
TTTATAGTAAGAGGAAAATTCTTTTCAAATCTGAATCAGTTCACCCTACAACTATCCAAAAAGACAAAGCAAGAATGTAACTCCCTGTGCAATTTCCTTTCAGACTACATGCCATCCTGTTCCCCTTTTGTAAAAGTGAAAGTTAGTTAGTGAGATCTTTTTATCTTATTAGCTTATTAATTTATTTTCTACTTATTTATTGCCTTAGTTGTTTTTCAGATAGGGTCTCATGCTTTTGCTTAAGGCTGAACTCTGCTTGTGATATTCTTACCCAGGGCTGTATATAGCTGGCATTATAGACCTACAATGCCCATCTTATTTGCTGAGATGCATTCTCACTGTTGGCCCCTGCTGAACTCAACCTGTATTCTAGTCTCCACCTTCTAAGTAGCTAGGATTACAAGTATGAGGGAGCAAGCCCAGCTCTCAGGAGGACTTTTTAAAAGACTACTAGAATTCCTGGGCTTTCTTCTTCCTAATCTCCAGCAATGTTTTTTTTTCTTCAGACATTCACAACAGGGGTCTGAATAGACAGCATTTATTTATTTGGGTCATTGTTCTAAACTTCAGCTGTAAATAATAATAATTCTAATATAAGTTTTCTACTTTTATGACTACATTTGAGGGAGGAGGAGAAAACATATTAAGCAACTGAATGATGTATTAAGGACTGGCTGGATGAGAGGGGTCACTGACAGTTGAGAGGGCTTATGGATGCCCACTCTTCACCGATCTGAATGAATGGAAGGAAACAGACTTTCACAGACTTAGGGTGGAGTGTTTCAGAGACTGCTAGAGCAAAGATCCTGAGGCAGGAAAGAGCTTAGCTTGTTTCTTGAGTCAGGAACAGAGTCAGATATCATATGTACACCTGACTGTTTCAGGTTGGGGTGGGGCAGGGTAGGGGAAAATCTGTTGCTTTTTTCACTCTTTGCATCCTACATTGTTAAGTTGAGGTGAATGGTTGAGTACTCAATGAAGTAGCAGCTTTTTTTGGGGGGGGGGTCCGGTCGTGGGGCCTGAACTCTGTGCCTGGGCACTGTCCCTCAGCTCTTCAGCTCAAGGCTAATGCTCTACCACTTGAGCCACAGTGCCACTTCTGGCTTTTTTCTTTATGTGGTGCTGAGCAATTGAACCCAGGGCCTCAGGCATGCAAGGCAAGTGCTCTACCACTGAGCCACAGATTTTTTTGTTGTCCCCTTTCTGTTGGGCTCTTATGAACCTGTTTGTCCTGCTTTCTTCACTGCCTTTTTTATTTTTTCATTTTCTTTTGCCAGTCTCGGGGCTTTGAACTTGGGCCTGGGCACTGTCCCCGAGTTTCTTTTGCTCAATGCTATCGCTCTACCACTTGAGCCACAGCGCCACTTCTGGCCTTTTCTGTTTATATGGTGTTGAGGAATCAAACCCAGGGCTTCGTGCATGCAAGGCAAGCACTCTACCACTGAGCCACAGTCTCAGCTCTTTGCTGCCTTTTTTAGCTGTTGTTGGGCATACCCAACCTGTGAATTCAAGCCAGAACTATTTCTCTCATTTTCCCCGGATTTTGGGCCAAAGTGTTCTTTCCAATCTGCCAGACACTAACCCAGTAAAACATTCTTTGTCCTTCTCCACACAGAATTTCTGGGGCTATCTCACTAAATTTTTAGCATTTTTTTTCCATTTTCTCCCTAGATTTCCTTTCTTTTTAAAGAAATTCTCTTTTTAATCTTTCTTATTTTTCTTTGTCTGCAACTAAAATTGACTTCTTTATTTCTACTCCTAAAATTTACCATATCTAGTAGAAAAATGCAGAAGTTTCTAAAGGCTCAGTATCCTGAAGTGTTTAGGATTCTTGTATAATGTGTTTTATGTCCTAAGAAGAAACCTTGGGGATATCCTCAAATCTAAACATGAAATTCACTTGTGTTTCATAGGAATATCAAACACAACATAAAGGGAATTTTATACAATATTTTATTGCATTGTTGACCACAGCCCATTGTGTAAGGTCAGGCATGGAAATATCTACTTGTGATATTATATTGGTACCCAGAATGTTCTGATTTGGGACTATTTCCTGTTTCTGGATTCAGAATGTTTGACCTACAAGTAGGTAACAAGAATTCCAACATCTTTTTATGTACCTCTCTCCCTGCCTATCTGACTGCCCTTGCTACATTAATGTGCATACATTTCACATGACTGCTTACCAGACTTTCTAGAAATATCAATTTCATTGTCATGATTCCCATAAAGTCTGTTGGCGCTAAGTAGCATGAGGATTGGTAGGATAATACGTAAGGAGAAAATGAGGCTCAAGGAGAGAAGTCTTAAAGTTCAGGGCTTCACCTTGATGCTCCACGAGACCCACCTTAGTCTCACCTTTGCATAGCCATTCCTTGGTATGAGCATACTAGAAGAGATAAAAGCAAAGGATACTTTTCTTTTTCAAATCTTATAAGATGGCTAACAGATCCCTATGAAAGGTAGGTCTGAGAAAGTACTAGCTCTTTTAGGACCTGACGTATCTTTGAGAGGAGAATGGAGTGTGCATAGTGATGGTTTCTGATACGCGCCTGCCAAAGGAATCAAGTGGCCTGAGATGGTGGCTCACTTTTCCACTTCTTCCTTAATATTAGCATAAGAGTTCTTACCTAGGACATGGCAAATAAGTTCCACATGCACCATCCATCATATTCTGACCTCATATAGGGCTGATATGATTATGGAGTAGTCAAGTCACAAACTGTACATTCTGGTGTGAACATTATATTCTTGATTTTAACTCAAAAAAATGAGCTATGCCATCATGTAATAGTGACTAGTTTCCATGTTAGGCAACATCAGATTCAATTTTTTAGATGGAATAAAGAATCTACATTTTTTTCAATCTAGTATTTGCACATAGCTGTCTCCACATCCCTCCACTTTCTCCACCACTTCTATCCCTTGTAGTAGAAAAGTGTGTTGTGGGTAGGGGTATAGGCAGAGAAGCACAGGGGAGAGGAGGTGAGAGAAGGTTTGATCCACACAACCAAAGCCACTATTCGACATTCTCATCTCTCCACCTTCCATGCAGAAGTTGCCATCTGCCCTGGTGGCTAAGGAGATTCGGCTTCCCCACAGGAGCTCCACCACAAGAGCTAAAAATAAGGCCTGCGACTTCTCTGCAGATACCATTAACCCAATTAGAGCAAAAAATTAAAGTAGATTACAACCTCATTAAATAGAAGCAGGATACACTCCAGTAAGGGAAACTAAATGAGTTATGTGGTTGAAAACTTTACTCAAAAATCAAAATTATTTGAAGCCAGCTATCACTTAAATGAAGGCAAATATGGCAAACCCCCATCGGTGGGACCAGTAAATCCACAGCAGCCCAAGGTTCCTGAGGAGCAATGCACTGCATGTGACAAATAATGCTTTGTGAAATACACAAAATTAAGTAGAACTGTTTTATTTCATTTTTCTTTTAGAGATTGCCCTTTTTTTTTGAACAGGGAGACTATTTTTCTTAAATTACTTTTGTTAAAAGATTCTTTAGGCTCTGAAAGAATTTTTAGTCTTTGGTATTAAGGTAGGTTAGTGTCTTTGTTAAACATTGTTTAAAATAGAGGTGAAAACAAACCTGATTGGTTGGGGTCAAAATTCGATTTATCCTCAGTTACAGGTGTGTCAGGCTATTAAGCCCTTATCTCTTGGCAGTCATCATCTTGGATCTCACTAGCCTGTTATTTGCACCATTAAGATTTTTTTCCAGAAGAGATCCATACTCTTGATTTTTAATATTTATATTTTCCTCTTGACATATAATAATGATAGATTTATGTGGTGGGAGATAATGTTTCAACACAGGTGGATGTTGAGGACTAATATAAGAATCTGTGAGTTCAGAGCTATAGTCAGAGATTCGCTTGCTTTATGTGATAAACAATTGGAAGGAAAATGGAGTTGATCAAAGAGAATTTGTTCGAAGGCAGCTTGGATCTTCTAGGAGTTTGTGAAGACACAGACACCTCTGTTAGCCCCGGCGCCCCAGTTACTGCCACAACATACTCAGATCCAGATGACATGCACACAATTCTCTGTATTTGTGGGGAAGAGGCGGTGATAGAAAGTTCTCTCAGAAAACCCAACATCTGTCTCTTCAGTGAGGAAAAGGTGAGAGACTCTGAAATGATCTGTGAGCATGCTGTTCACTCTTGTCCACTACTAAGTCATATTCCATTGCCCAAGCTTCCTCACCCCAGAATGAAAATTCAAGTGTTCACGAAGCAGTGATACGGAGGAAGCCCAGAGATCTCTGGGTGACTGTCTTCCTGATTTGTGGGGAATGGACGGGAAGGTGAAGAATCAGCTCCATACACTCAGGATCCATGGATCTGATTTGTCAGAAAACCTTAATATTGAAAAATTGGCTCTCACATTCATACCAAGTTTAACAACTGGCTATGTCAGCCTTTACTATACTGTATAGTCTAAAGCTAAAGGAAGAAAATCAAGTTCGAAGTATTTCTCCACTTTCATAAAAATGATGGCTTTTTAGAATCCAGGCTAGTTTTTCTTCCTTTGTGTTAAAAGGCACATAACTATTTTAGAAATATATTTATCTATGTATGTAAGAAAAAAATTCTATGAGCACAAGACTTTAAAACCAGGATTTATTTTTAGAAGAAAGTGACAGAGATAGAGAATTCCCAAGCAAACATTCCTGACCATACATTTGTTTGTTCTACCCATTGAGCTGCTGCACAAATGATTAATGATAAATCAGTGAGTCCCTTGTCCTAGAACTTTCAACTGAGCTTCCTTAATCATCTTTGCTGCAATGATATTTGTGGAGATTCAACCTAGGTTGGCTCACCACTGATTCTTGGGTTGTGGAGATCTCTTATAGAAAGTGACAGTTGGAAATCTCTCATCCTTTTCCTTGTTACGTGGATTCCTCACTTACCTTCACCCCCCCAAAATGGCAATAAAGGACACATTGGTGATTTATTGGTGCTTTGTGTTCCTTCACTGACTCCATACTTGTCATGACATACTTTAGTTTATCCTGTGTTTGTAGTGTAGAAGTCCAAGCTGGTAGAAACCCAGAAGAGAGGAAATTGAAAGACAAACTGCATCTGAGATATCCTAATCTGGATGGCATAGCCATCTCACAGAGAAAGTATGAATGACATTGGTTGGATTGACATTGGCCCTCCTGAAAGGAAGCTGGTTCACCATTGTGCAAAAAGCACAGGATTCACCAATAACCTAGCAACTCATGTGCCCCTATTCCTCTTATTTAAGTTGATTCTTGCTTATTTCTTATTTATCAGAAATATAACCAAGATGTTTTGGGATGGTTATAGAGTCTTGCATTTTCCAACTCACCAGTCTTTGTTGGGGTATGAATGGCTCCTTTCGCCATAGTTGAGGTACAACCGATATAACAATACCTGATAGTTGTGTTGTAAATGTATAACTAGGATTTAAACATTTGGAAGGCAGAGATTATGGAATAGAGGAAAGTTCAATAAGTCTTCAAGGAATCCAGTTGAAGTGACAAAGTAAGAGAGTAGCTCTAACTCCACTGAATACTAGAAAAAAAAAAAGCATTCCTTTTTTTCCATGTAAGATCTGCCCTAAATCAGGTGCTGTGTGTAACACATTTCTAATACATTTAGAATTGTGCTGTTTCCTGATGGCTCCATATGTTCTTAGGTTTTGCCTCAGTTCTCCATTTTCTGATTTATTATGGAAAGTGTGCTCATACAGTTTATTAGCTACTGTAGGTAATTTGATGTGTGGCTTGGCCTTTCTAGACCTCATTTTTTAGCCTCTCTACACTGTAGTTTTCCCATCTGTAAAATTGCCATCATCCCTGCCCTGCCTATATCATGAGGCCTTATGAATTCCAGAGAAGCACTTAAGGCAAAAAGTCTATAAAGATTACAAAATGAAAATATACTTTATTATTTTTAAACAAATTCTCTTGCTCATTTATTTTTATGATCATGAAATGTGTAAATTCAAGTAAGACTTCCTGATTTGGCTTGTAAAACTGCCTCTTTATCCTTTGACTGACTTGCTAGCCTGAAAAAAAAAATGAGGAGAATCTTTAAATTTCTTAATGTATCCTCACGTCTTTCCTTCATCTGTGGATCTCCTGTGAGTGTACAAAGATGAAGCTACCCTGTAGGTTACCTTTCATTCAGGGAAAATCATGGCATCCTATTCATTGTCCAAGTCTGGCCCTTGTCCTATTTTACATTACAGAAAATTCATATCATGTGCAGAATCTCTTCTGCATACCTATCTTGCAGAAAGGCCACAGTGCCACTTCTGGTTTGTTAGTGGTTAGCTGGAAATAAAAGTCTCACAGGGGCTTTTCTTCCAGGGCTAGCTTCAAACCACCATCCTAAGATCTCAGCCTCTTGAGTAGCTAGGATTACAGGCATGAGCCATTGGTGCCCAGCTACATTTAGGTTTTGAGCATCATGAATCACAGCCAGACATCTAGGTAAAATACTAAGTGAAGTGATAGACAAAATACAGAGTATGCATAAGAACCTGGAGAATAAACAAGAATTCATTGAAAGATAGCCGTGAACAAGGTCATAAAGTCTGTGTCCTGTGAACACCAGCTTCACAGTTTATTCTATGTCACTCATGATCTGTTTTATTTAATAGACTTCCTTAAGTTGATTTACTTTACTTAAAAATAAATACATCTATTTTAAAAGCATAATTCATTACACCAAGGTAAATGGAAACTCAGTCTTACTTCTCATAAATAAAAGATAATGCTAAAAATGAAAGCAATAAAAACAACTATGTTCTTATGTTTTAGATATATTACAGACTGGTAAAAGTCAAGGTTTTATTCTCATCTCATAAGAATAAAAGTGAACAAGACTGATAACTTAAAGTCTTTTAAAGATCTATAAGTACCAATTTAAGAGAAGCTAAAAGATATTAATTATGCATCTCTGTGATTTGTTATTTTATTTTTATTTAATATCATTTAATGTATCAAATACAGGTTTCACCAACATTAGTGAATTCATATATTCTGAGATTTTTACTTTCATTTACCTATATTATGAAGATTTTACCTTCATTCACAGATGTTTTCTATAGTGTGACCCAAATTCTTGGGGAATTATAATTCTTCTTGAGTTTTAATTAAATATGATCTTATTTGCCTTACTTCCATATTAAGGGAATTAAGACACTTTAAGCCAAAATTTTGGTATGCAAAGAAAATTAAATGACCATTGCAACAAGAAGGTATAAAATATTCAGATGCCAGAGGAAATTCTTTAGGTAGATATTTTTATTGGTTGTGCTGATATTTAAACTTGGGGCTCAGGCTTGCAAGGAAGATGCTCTAGATGAAAACTAAGCCTCCAAACCTGCTTTGCATTGGTTCTTTTCAAGATCAGATCTTACTTTATGCCCAGGCCAGCCTGAGCTGTAATCTTTCTACTTGTGCTTTCCCATGCACCGAAGGTGTCAAGTATATACCACCACATCTAGCCATTTTGTTTCCCCTTATTGGGGATGGCCTGTACATATCTCTACAGCCCATTGATGGAGATGGAGTTCACAAACTGTTTTTTGTTTTTTTTTTAATTAATCAGTCCTGAGGTTGAACTCAGGGTCTGGGCGCTGTTCCTGAGCTTCTTTTAATCAAGGCTAGCACTCTACCACTTGAGCCACAGCTCCACTTCCAGCCTTTTTTGTGTATGTGGTACTGAGGAATCAAATCGAACCCAGGCTTCATGCATGCTAGGCAAGCATTCTACCACTAAGCCACCTTCCCAGCTGGAAGTTCACAAACTCTTTATGCCTAAGTTAGCCTTGAACCACAATCTTCCCATCTCTATTTCCATATGTTTGAGCCACTGTGTCCTACCTTAGTCTAGATGTTTTAATTTAATCCCCAAACTCTGTAAAATACTCCTTCTATAGATATGAAGTTCTGCTCAGTAATGGTCTTGAGATCAGTGAACCGGTTAAAGTGGCAGGAATTTGGGGTGGAAATCACTTCAAAAATAGCAGAAATACACACTCTTATAATGAGCATAGCTCTTTGACATTTTCCTTGAGGCAACTCAACAAAGAAATATTCTTTGGTATGTGTGATTGTTATCATGTATTGACATCTGTTTTGCTTACCTGCTAAATAAAGGTCCTTCTTTATTCAGCTGCCATTTGGTTCTCTTTCTTAAATAGGTGGATATAGTCTTTGACTGCAGTTCAGTTTGGATATTTTTACATAATTAAATAGTTGTATTTTGTGTGGTGTGTGTGTGTGTGTGTGTGTGTGTGTGCGTGTGTGTAAATTTTAAATGCATTGGAGACCTGAAAGCTAGAGAAATTCTGAAATGATATCTTTCAGAGGCTTAAACACAAAATCCCTTTAAAAGACACGGTTCAAGGAACAAGAGTCATCTGCTCAGATCTCCTCAGAGCATACTACTGGTTCATCAGAGGAACATGACTTGGGAATTCTCCATAGCTGGTTATAAAAGAAATGGAGGAAACGTCTCCTCTCCTGTGCCAGCCTCATGGAAGACACCCTCCTTCCCCACTGTAGCCCATTCTGCCATGTTATTCTAAGTTGCTTATGAAATAGCCTTTTAACAACAACAACAAAAGGAAACAATGAGATTTCAGAGGTTTCTTCCGTTTTAACAAGCAAACTACAGTTGGAACTTTTAAGCTCAGAACCTTGAAATAAACCTATACAAGGACCCGTGAAGGCTCCTTACAGAAATTTTTACTCTCCACTCCCTATGTGAAATTGCCCACGCCATAATGATTATAGCTCTTTTGTCTGAGCTGGTTTCCTCTTCCCTCGCTTTATGAATGAGTCCATTCTATGCAGGATTTTTTTGAACGAGTCTATTTTGTAATATTGACATAATTGAGGGCACCATGGGCATGCCATCGATTTGGGCATGCCATCGATTTGGTCCCCCGCCCCTTTAATCATTTATAGTTGTGTGCCAGAACAAAACCGAGGACCTCATGCATGCTAAGCACATGCGCTGCCCCTGAACTGCCCCACCCCTAGTCTTGTTTCTCCACTCTCCTGCTTGTCGTACCAGGGCACACTCAACTCCACACATACTCGCACTCCAAACTCTGTCACCATAAAGCAGAGCACAATCCTTCCCTCCTTTGCTGAATGGATGGCTGGGTGGAGAGCTGCTCTCTGCATATGTTCGTGTTGAGTAGGTGCTGTAGCATCACTGTTCTTTTTTAATGTGACTCACGACACAATTACCCCAGCTTTGAGTAATCTCAAGAAGGGGAAAAAAAACATTTGCCATCTGCAATTTACTGCTTTTAACCTGAAAAATAGGATCCAAAATGATACTCAGAGACTTAAGAGGCTTCATGTGTTGTAGGAAGAAGTTGACAGATGGCAAATGGTGCTAGGCTGGTAAAGCAATAGGAAGAGAAGACAGAGGCAAACAGACAATGAATGGTATGGGCCAGCTTCTTGAGAAAAGGTCAGAATTATTTTTTCTTAGGGCCTACGATCACTTAAGCCATAGCCCCAGCTTTTTGGGTTAATTAGCTTTTAGATTTGGCCCCATATTCCTGTCTCTGTCTCCAAAGTAGTTAGGATGATAGGTATGTACCACCATGCTAGGCTCGTGAGCATTCTTTAACAAGAAACATTATTGCCTATATTCACCCAATAGTCTATTAATGTAAATAGCCAATGAACTGAGTAACATGTTCCAGTGGATCCACAGGGAAGAAATCTATAATTAGTCATGTGGCAGAGATTTATTTATGTGTGTTTCTTAAGGAACTGCCTTAATATTCAGCTTAAAGCCCAATAACCTGAAATGCTTGTTAAATATATTTTATTTTTGTCCCTCTCCTTTGTATAATATATATCCTTGGATTTCCATGCCTGGAGGTTTACATACCACTTTTAAATAACACTGTAATTTATGTTAAAGTTAGGAGATCAAAGAAGGTAAGTGGGACATTTCTCAAGGCTTTGTTTTCCTTGGTGTGTACTTCACCGTGAAACCTAATACAATAGATTTCTCAGAAATATTTGTATAATTATAAACTTAATACGGAGAAGAGTTTATATCACCTGCTCCTTTTGCTTCTCCTCTTCCTCCTCTTCCTTCTTTAGGTGGTACTGGGGTTTGAACTCAGGACCATTCAAATATTGGCTGGCACTTGACTGCTTGAGCCATTCCTCAAATCTTGCTTCTTGCTGATCATTTTGAAGATGATGTCCAATTGGTTTTTCTGTCTGAGCTTGGCCTTGGCTCACTATCCTCCAGATTTTCACAGATTAAGTATCTAGAGCTACAAGCTTGACTCACAAGCACCCAGCTATGTATTATTCTAATCCCAGGGTCTACAAATTTCTACAATCTGGGATTTTAGAGACTTTGGCCCTGTCAATTTTATTCTGAAAATAGGAGACATATGGTTTACTTTAGCACTTTCCAGTGTAGATCACTAGTATTAAACATGTTGACAGGGCATATCTATTATCTGTCTGTCTGTCTATCTACATACATACAGACAGACATACACAAATAGATTTTTTTGCAGTATTAGTTTTTTGTTTTCTTTTGAACTTGGGGCCTCCCGCTTGCTAAACATTATAACAGTTGAGCCTCTTACACTCAGGGCATAATTTTGATGCTAAGTGATTTGGTGAATTGACTTTAGTAAAATGTAAAAGTCCAGTTTATCAAGATAAAAGGAAGGCACAACTATGGCTGAATGTGAGCTAAATGATTTGCAGTGTCTGTTTTGAAATCTTTTTACTTCCAAGGACATGGGTTTTTATTGTTTTGTCTTGGTTTGATTTGGTTTTGCTGAACATGTCTCAGTTGAATGAAGATAAGTGTCTTCTATGTCCCAGAATGCACCCCATGCTTAATTAAAATGCCATTACCAAGTCTCTAGTCTGTGGATCTTCTTTCTTGGAAAAAAGAGAATGTCTGTGGTTCAGAATGGCTTAAAATGTAACAAGGGACAATACAGAAACCTTTCTAAGATCTGCCAACTGGCACTAACTTAAAGTAACCAAGTCACTGGCATAGTGAGGTTCCACCGAATTTAGTATATAAAAAAGAGCAGGCACCAGTGGGAAAGGGCAGACCATCCTAGTTCAAAGCCACCATCTAAGTGATGGGTTCAGCTGTAACATCAGAGTCCAGTTGTATTATCTCAAGGCAGTGACTTCCAGAGGGGGCTTTGAATAAACCTTTGAAAGTCATCTACTTTGCCTGAGGCAATGATTCTGTTAGCTTTTTTTAAGGCAAGAATAGTTGGTTCTGATGAGTTTGTGAGTTGCCGACTCTAAGAGGAGAGAGTCACTCTGAGGTCATGGCTTCTCTCCAGTACCTCCCTTTTCTTTCCTCTTCTCTTTTTCCTGCCTTGCCTCTTATTTCTCCCATCCCTTCTCCCTCGTGTCTTTCTCCCCTCTCTTTCCCTTCTTTTAACCTCTCCTTTGCTTCTCTCCTTCCATCCTCCCTGTCTCTCCTTTGCCCTTCACTTTTGGTTTCCTTGAATCTATCTTTTTCTGAATTAACTCATAGAGAAAATTCAAATTTGACAGTTCAGTGATATGTGCCTTTATGGTTTTTTGTCTCTAAGAGGACATTTCAAAGAGAGATCCTGACCACGTGATAGATCCTAGAGTTATTTTGACACTTTTGGCAGAAATAAATGTAAGCATTTCAGAGACATATATTGGAGCAATCGTATTCTACCTCCAAAGGGGAGCTAGTTTATCCACAGGATAAACTTCCAGCTATTTAACTTCCCTTTTCCCTTGCTTATTATCTTCTCTATGAAACAGGTGTCTGTCGGCTTCTGAGAACTGGTGAACAGAGCTTTTTAGGGTACTCACTAGTATCATAAGGAAACTATTCCCTCTGCAGGAAAGAAAAATCCTGATATCTTTTATCCTTAGGTACATTATTTACCCTCTTTCCCAAGACAGATAAATCAGAATATTTCATCTCACTGCAGTGTAATGAAGTCATGGGCCAGAGGGCCTTCTGTCTCAGGGGAGATTTTAAGAGCTTAATTCCTGTCCTATACTAGCATAAGAAATGTAGGCATGACCTGTCAAGTCTGAATTCTTTCTTGCCCTTGGTATACTTGGTTCCCTATTTTAATTTATCTCTTCCTTCATTCCCCCATATTATTTAATTTAGTAAGCAAACGTCCCCTGGTATAAGCTGTGTAAATATTGTAACTGAATTACTGTCTGTTTACTTAACTCATTACAGAAAACCATGATAAGCTTTTTAATTACAAAATTAGCTCTGCCGAATTAATTTCTTCCACTTAATGAACTGCAGAAACTGGCACAATGAGGATGAAATCGTGCCCTTTGCCATCCCATCCTTTTAAACAGTGCCCTTTGTCTGAAGACAATTGTTATAATAATCATACTACCTGTCAGATGCTAGGGGCTCACATTTGTAATCCTAGCTACTAAGGAGTCGGAGACCTGAGGACTGTGGTGTGAAGTCAGCCTGGGAAGAAAGGTCTATGAGTCCCTTATCTCCAATAAACCAGCAAAATGTTGGAAGTGGAGGTGTGGCTCAAGGGGTAGAGTGCCAGCCTTGAGTGAAAAAGTCAAGTACATAAGGTGCCTTGTTTAAGCCCTTGTACCAGCATACACACACACACACACACACACACACACACACACACACACTCAACAATATTGTCATCCTTGTCTGTTCCTGGGCCTATTGAAATTCTTAACCCATGCTTCACCCATTCAATGAGCATATTTTTCTCATACCCTGACTGGTCTGGCTCTTGTTCTTCTTGTAATGAACTTTCTGAACATGTCTTCCATAGAATGCCTTGTATGACTAGACCTCTCACTTATAACTTCTTCTTATAAGGCTGCTTTCATTTGAAATTTATGCTTCTATGTCAATTATGCAGTTTTGTACTTTTTAGTGCAGATAAACATCTGTATTAAGTAGGACCAAGCTCAAGGGTGTCATACCTTCTCTGTGAGCCAGCAAGCTAGGTCATCCTGGGCCCTCCTTCAAAACATGGATAACCATAAAAAGAAAGGGGAGTGACATCTATGTGTTCTTGTTTCTGCTTTTATTTTTTCATTCCAAAAGCAGTTAATCAGTTCTAAGTGGTTTTATTTTTATGTAAATCCTTGTGATTACCATGGAAAACCTCTGGGATATATTACCAAAATGTTTTTGAAATGTTGTACTGACTCATGATCATGCTTAGAGAGGAGTATTTGGGGAAAAAGGACTATCTTAATAGAAATGAAAAATACATACTTGTGGGAAAATCTCATTTCCGCTCCTTTTTCATACCTTTGTTCCTGCAAATAAGATTGGCCTATACTGCTGACTAAATTCATTTCATAAAGCTAAGGAAAATCAATGGAATATTGTTTAAAAATTTGCATAGTAATAACAAGTTTTCTAAGACTGTCACTTGACCAACAGCCTTCAAATTTTTAAAGTTTCTTTCTGGTCTGGAAATAGGTGCATATGAAAATAGATTTAAAATATTTTCATCTATATAATTTAAAAGATAAAAAATGAGAAACTATATACCCATTATGTTACAGTGTAGAAGTTGGCAGACGTGGATCCAGGAGATCAAATTTTTCCTGAAAATGCACTGAAACAAAATTCTCCTGGATTGTTGCCTCCTCTTTGTTTCTTCTTCCCATCCCTTCCCATACTCCCCCCACCCGATCCCCCTACACCAAAGTTGTAAAGTTCGTTTTTCGACATAATGAGTTGTACATCTCATTGTTGCAATGGGTCTACCTGTATCCCTAGTTAAATGATTTGTTTTTTCCCTTCCCCTCCACAAATTATACCAACATCAAATACAGTGAAAGCAGGGGTTACCGTGGGGGAGGGACATACAAAGCAACATAGAAATCATCTTATAAATATGTTTTAAACAATTGCATGAAAGAGAAAAGAACATCTGAATACTTATCTTGGGATTCATTCCCCTAACATCAACTTATCTGACCTTTTCTGCTTGACTCAGACATATACTAGTTTTTGGAAATAAGGGAAACCATAGGACCTATGTTTCTTTGGGCCTGGCTTACTTCACTTAATTTTTTCCAGGTCTTTCCATTTCCTAACAAATGGGGCAATGCCATTCTTTCTGATGGAGGCATAGAATTCCATTGATAAGAAATATACTCATTATCTTGCCCATGTAATTGTAACTCCTCTGTATGGTATTCTCACAATTTAAAAATGCTCATATAAAAAAAAAGAAATGTACTCATTATCTTGCCTGTGTAATTGTAACTCTTCTGTACAGTATTTTCACAATAAAAAAAAAAATAAAATATAAACCCTGAAAAAAAATTCTCTTGGATATATTTGCAAACACATTGGCATTTATCACAATCCTCCTTTCTTTGAACAGAAATCAGTTTTGGCCAATTGCTAGTTGAATTTAAAATGGCTTTTGCCTCCTATTTGATGGTTTGAATACACGTTTCATAGGATTTCTCAGTTGAAAATCTAATAAATCTTTGGCCAGCATTCCCTTGGATAACCAAAGACTGAAGCTGGATAATAACTAATTCCAAAGTATACTATTTTTTTCCTCTAAGATGCTTTAGGGCAGTGGAAGACAATTAAATCTGTAGAGGAGGGAGGAGGAGTCTATTTTGACTCTGAAGCTGTCATCAACTGTGAATCACACAGTTGTGACAGAGCCCTCACCTCTGAAAATTATCTTCATGGAATTACAGCTGCATCAAGGAAAGGTTCTACCCCATATATCTTCTTCAGAGAAAGAATTCAGCTTCCTGAGCTCTGTTTCTCACCAGTTCTACACACAAAGCTCAACATGTTGCAATCTGATTTGCATAATCTTTATGTTACAACTGAGAGCAAAGCATAGGATATTTCTCTTTAAAAGGTGAACACTGATGGTGACAATTGGCATTCTCCAATACAGTCAGAATAGAACTGCACGTGGCTGGTAAGTGTGCATGGGGGAAAGGGTCTTCTTCATTCCCTGGAACCATCATCAAGTCAGCTTCATCTTATCCAAGATTCGAATCTCTTGAGGATGGACATGGATCATGGGACACTTTCTCTCCCAATCCTGTTTGCTGTTGATCATAACTGGTTATATAATCCTGCATCTTCTATTATCCTGACTGCTGATGCATGCCCAATGGCTATGCCAGGTCTCAGAACGCCACACGCTTTTGATTGCTGCACTCTAAGCTGCTTAATAAGACAATTAAAAATGATTTACAAATGGCCATTGCACTGAGACTGGGGATAGAGGAGAAAATACTCTCTGTGCTGCAATATTAAAAATGCTGTCCTTCTGTGGGTCTTTCTGCAGCTGCCTTACATCCAGTATTAGTTTATTTCTTTCATGGAATGTGTTGCCAGCCATTGCTTTTGAATAGTTCCATCTAAATTGTGTACATCTTGAACGAATTCAAGGGATGTGCTACTGATACTGGGTTAGATTCAAAGCTTCTTCATGTAAAGAGGACAACCAAGCTACTTAGACTCCTGAAGTCATTGAGACAGAGTACATCAGGCTGGTTCATACTGTTTCAAGGGTCAAAGCTAATTCAATTACTGATGCATTCATCTTGATTGCATCCTCTTTCTTCCTCATTTGTATTGTTACAGTGATTAGAATGGGCAAATTTCCTAAAGATACTTCTGTGAATCACACATCACAAGTAATGACCTTGAGGGTTGACTAAGATAACCAAGCAATTAAAGAACAGTTTCATCTTTTCCCGTGTGAACGGTAAATGCTCATTTGGGATTACTTAAATCAGAGAGTTGGATCCTGTCTTTGCCGAAGACGTGGGAAAGTGCATAAGAGTGAAGGATGATACTATTATTTGAGTCCCAGCTCACAGCATTTTGGGGGATCCAGTTTGAAAATTAGCTTCTCCTGTTGGAACCAATAACCGAGTTTCGCAGTCTTTTATTTATTTATTTATTTATTTTTGTCTCACACTATTTTCAAATGGTGTAAATATTACCATGAGGGTGGTCACGTGATCTGTTTCGAAGTGATTTCTGATTTTTTTTAACTTGTGTAGAAGATATCAAAATCTTATACTCACTGAACTATCACCAAATAAGACCAACACACATGTCATGTTAATGCAGTGACCAATTTTCCACTTCTGTGGATATTTCTTTTTGTTATATTGAGAATAAGGAGGGGTAAGGAGGAGGGAGGTGGAATTTCCTGCAGAGGTTCCCTTGGACTCTCATGCTTTTTTCTCTCCTTCACCCTTCCAGATTCCTTTTTCCTCTGAGGAACCTCCCTAACCTAACAACTCATGGTGTGTGACCGTCCATCTTGCTGGTTTCCTCTTTCCACTGTTCAAACATCTGAGGCTCAAGCAGGCTTCTGATCCAAACGCTCTTACATCCTACATATCTTGATTCCTTACCACTGATTATTCTCAGCAGACTGTTTCCTGCCTCATCTTTGTCCTCGATATCAAAGTCATAGAGAGCCATTTAATTGGCTCTTCATTTTTAAAAATTTAAATGTCTTGTTCCAACTTGTGCTTTGTCACCTACCGTCTTTTCACTTACTGATTCTCATCTTCTAGGGTTTTCTGGACACAAACATCTTCCCATATGCATATCTCAGCTAATAGTGCAGTCAGAAAGGCAACTTAGAGAAAATACTGTGTTATCTTAGAATAATTATTGGTAATACTGCCTTAAACTTAAATTTACACTGTTTTATGTTATTCCCCATGCTGTTCCGTGTATTACTCTGTCTTGTTTATCAGAGCCCCAGTTTCTTGAAGTTGACAAAATGTAGAGATTGTAGACAATTTTTCTGTCCACCTTCATATAGCATATGTCTACCTTGAACATAGCACATGTATTGAATAAGTGCTCATTGCTTAATTGGTTAGTGAGTTTGTTGCTTTTTTTGTAGTAATTAAATCATTATTTACACCATAGTGATTTTTCCAAATTATGAGCCATAGATGCTCCCTCCTACCCCAATTTCCTTTGGAAACACTTTTATGTTTACCCTCTACTTTGTATTAGATTATAATCTGCTGTCACTATGGGAGAATTGTCTATAGTTACATCAACATTAATGATATGGTGTGAAAATGGAAGTTATGTGATATAATCAAGGATTGATTTATCAAATATTTGTTGAGAAGCTACTATGTGCCTGCGCTGTAAACTGTAAAGTACAGAAGGAAGATGTGTATCTTAGTCTTAAGGAACTCCGGTAGTTATGAGGGAGGAAGGAATGTAGACTTAAAGCTAATACCACAGAAGGTGGAAGAAGAGCAAGCCATATTGTGAGGGGTAAAAATGCAACCAGCAGGACAGCTCTCAGAAAGTACTTGGAATTGGTATGAAATTGCTGAGATTGTCTTGACTCTATGCTAGTGGACAAGAACATATAAATAAGCGTCTAGAGCCAGAAAAAATGTTATATATTCTAACTATACTGGAACTGAGAATGAAACCTTAGTTGAGCTTTGACGTTGTGTCTTTCATGTCTCTTCTATTTATATTTTGTCCTTCCTTATTTATAAAAGAAAACATAAGTTAGCTATGGGATTTTTTTTCCCTTTGGCCCATGAAGCTTAAGAATTGTTTTTACTTTTATGAACTCATTGACTTTACATCAGAAATGCTTACCTCAATAGAAAGGTGGCTTGTATTTTTGTTCAATCCATTGCATGCAGATAGTTCTATGTCAGTTTGCCCACCCCTGAATTATCATAGAGGCTGTATGCTATGTTATTCTTTGTGGTGCTTTCCCTCCCTGTGCTAACTTCTGTCTAGTTCATTGCTCTGTCTCTCTCCCAGTCACTAACTCACTCCTATAATCCATCTTCTATTGGGCATAGATTTCTTTTATACTTCTCATACAATTTCCACCTTGACTGAATTTTTCTTTTCCTATTGACCTACTCTCTTTGCAGCCTTTGCTTCTCTTCAGGCCAAGTGAACTCTACCTTCTGTTGTCTCTTCCCATCCATTGCCTCCAGCCCATGCGACTTTACATTTGTGTTCTTTACTAATTTGGGGATATTAATGTCTTCTTATACAGTGACATCAAGAATATGGTTCCTTGGCTTTGGGCATTTGACAAAAGTTGCCGCTACTGATAAGTTGGCCTTTGTGTCATAGAAGTTCTTGAGAATCAAGGTTCTTCTACCTCTATGCCAATGACCTCCCTTGGACACTCCCTGTCTACTTCTTTTCTCCTCTGTCTTTCTTCCCTTTCTTCCTCTCATAGCCTAATTCAACACCTTGAGAGCACAGGCTCAATAGAATATTTCCTTAGCCCTGTCCCTCTTCTCAACTCTACCTTGGCCATAACTGGATAATATCACTTTTTTTGTCATTTAAGGTCACACAAGATCTTATCTGGGGTCCACATGCATTCTACAATTCTTTTACTGGCATTTTATAGATGGGATAATTTCCCATATTCCTCCATGTTAAGATTTTTTTCCCATCTCTTTTCAAGACCATATATCTCATTGATTTGCATTACTGTTACCCTCCTCTTTTACTGAAAAGATCCAAACATTCCAATATTTCTTTTCATTGGAACTTTTGTGTTCTCTACCCCAATATTGTTTTTTTCACCTTTTATCATTTTTATCTCACTGGGACTGGACACTTTAGTGGGAATATAATAACATTTTTTTTCACTGTGGTACCATCCTTACAGGAATTTGAGGTACTTGGAATTTCAAGAGAAAATTGTATCTTTGAATGATGAAGAGAGTAAAACAAGTCTCAGTGAAAGCTGCTGAATTATCTGGCAGTGGGGATGAGGAAAGTGAGAACAAACAAGGACCTCAGTTTGATTACAACACTGCATATACATGTGAGAGCCTTTTGAACAAAAAATGAATGACGATTGTAAAACAGGTCCCACCTAGGGTAGAGGAGAGTGAACAGGGAGAATGAGAGAGGGTAAATGTGGTGGAAATACTTTGTGTACACATATGAAAATGGAACAGTGAAACTTGTTGTGATTGGCTTAGGGAGAAGGGATGAGAAGAATGGAGGGGCCAATGCTGATCAAGATACATTCTCTGCATTTGTGGATGTGTCTAAATGACATTCCCTTGTGCAACTAAAGTCAATGCTAATAAAACATGTGAGAGAATAAATAATTGTACTTTCTTTACATCAAACCTGACCGAGCTTTATGGGTTTGAGGTATGAATCAATGGCTCCCTGGATCATCTCTCTGATCTATCACAAATAAGGCTTGTCACATCTCTAAATGCTTTATCAGGGTGATGAGTTTTTTTCTTTTTAAGTATGGTTCTGAGGAGGTGGATAATATAAATACTCTTGGGAGGACTCCTTCAAACATATAGTCTCCTCACTAAGGTCCCAACTAGTAGGAAAAAAAATTCACTTTATAAGGTTTCGCCCTGCCCTTGAAATTATACTTCAAAAACACAGGAACTGACTTAACCCTAGGTAAAGAAGCAGGACCTGTGTTTTAATTCTGACTTCAATTAAACTCCTACACAAGCTATGTACTTGACTCTTCCAAGCAGGAAGTCAGATTGAGGAGAGGGACTGCTCTGTGTGTGCTGTGTGCTGTGCTGTGTGTGCTCTGTCTTTCTTGGCAGTGGTATACACCAATTCTCTCTTTGTTTTGCAAGAGAAGGGCTTAAATTTTGAAGGCAAACCATAGGAAGGTATTGAAGCCGTGCTCATTTTTTTTTAATGAATATCCAGGAGTCATCCTAGCTTTTTTCCTGCCTCTAACCCAAGTGTCATTCCAATTCTTCACACTTGATGAAAGCCAAAAATTCGAATGATGCTATCCCTGGGCCATGATCAATCCCATAATTGATATGATCAGTCAAAAGAGCATCTATATTTCCCTGCCATCCCTACCCCCTTTTCTGTCCAAATATTTAACTGATTCCAATGGTATACATAGCATCATCCATGGCATGCAGAGATAAACGTTCCAAATGACAGTCCTTTTTTTAAACCAAAGATAATGTTTCTAAGCATATACCTGGTGATATTGGTGACTGTAGTGTTTGATATTAGACTTTTACTATTCTTCAGCCTCCCTTTTTGTTTATTTATTTTTAAAAGTGTATGGAAACAAAATTGTAGGCAGGGAATATAGGCTCCATATCTGAATTTTAAATGACTGTTTGCTAGAGAGGAAGGGGTTTTTATTTGTTTTATTTTTTGTCACATTGGGAAAATAACCTCAATTGAGGTCAAGCTCAGTGAGCTGTACTGCATGTAACCACGACCTTCAGAAGCAAAAGGAAGGAAAATGAACCATCTCAGTACATATGAAAACCAGGAAGAAGTGCTTAACTTTATCCTACAACACGGGTAAAAAGAAAAGGACACATTTTAGATGTTATACAACTAAGCAACACACAAAAAAAAGACATCTTTATTGATGGGGACATATTTTAGAATATCTTCTCACCTTTAATATTTGAGTTATTTGAATGCCTCTATGTAGGAAGCAAGTGTAAAATGAAAAACTATTTGGGGAAAATTGCTATAGAGAAGCAATAATTTGCTGGGGAAAAAAAGCAACCACTGAAACCAAGCACTGATATTTGATTCCTGATGATACTTAGTGGATCCCTGACTTGGAGTTTCCACTGATATATGGAGAGTAAAATAACTTCTCATGCCTTCAGCCAAATGTATTTTCTCTACCTTTATTTATTTTATTCTTTTTTGTAGTGCTGTGTAACATTTTTTATTGTTTTGTTTTATTCTGTTTTGTTCTGATGAGCTCTAAAAGAAGCCAAAAGAGGAAAGGAAGGAAGGAAGGAAAAGAGGGAGGAAAGGAAAGAAAGGACAAAGGGAAGAATTGTGGTAGGGAGAGGAGGGAAAGAGAGAAGGAAAAGTGATAAGTGAATTCAGGAAAGAACAAGAAAAAAAAGGAAGGATGACAGGAGAGAATTATATTTTTATCTGGGAAAATTACATATAGGCAAATCAAAATTAATATAACATCTAAAATACCTAGCAACACATTCAACAATGAAACAATAAAAATAAGTCATATCTGATTAAATGAAAAACTATGATCTTGGGTAGGATGATTTAATACCACTGTGATTCCCTACTGCCTTTCTAAGCAAAAATCTCCCACTGGTGTCTTTAATTGCCCAGCATGATCTTAAAGTTCAAATGAAAGAATAAATGTCTAAATATAGCCAAGGGAAATGCCAGAAAGAAGATTTTGAGAAAAGACTATCCTCTACAATTCTAGCATAAAACCATGTAATAAAAATTAATGTATGTTCTTGGTGTGGAGATGGGTAAACAGATTAAAGGAAGAAAGTAATAGCTTGAAAATTGTCCCTAGCATATGTAGGAATCTAATTGTCTACAAAGTTGTTATCACAATTTAGTGGCGTGATGGAAAGCATTTATTTGACAAATGGTAAGAGCACAACTGGCCATCCATATGAAAGAAGAAATGGTAGGTGACTATATTCCTTCTTGAACAATCTCCACTTTTAAAAGAATTAAAGACTAATAGGTAAAAATACAAGCAGGAGAAATTTTGGCTTGGCTGCCACATTTCTAACCAACACAAGAATCTCAGATGCAGTAATATAAAAAGAACAAGTCAACATACATTTTAATAGCCATGGGAAATAGATCATTTAAAGGTAGAATTTGATTTTATAACAAAATATGCTATCAGCAACTTCAATATGCACTGATGTTTAGAAAAATACAGTACTGAAATATGTCCAGGATGAGAACATGATTTACAAACAAATCAAATATCTTAAGCTTTCTCTTGTAACAAGAAGCCAGAAGGTCAGGAATCTAGAGCAGCTCTGAGCAGGAATCACAAGGCTCGTGTGTTCTTTGCCTTCACTTAGCTCTGCTGATCGTGATCTCTATTTTTCTCATTTGTCACTTCAAGTGAAAGCAAAAAAAAAAAAAATTCACCCAGACCACATTTGTAATTTGTACTTTTTACAAGAAGGCATCCAGAAGCTTCTCCCTGTGATTATGAGTACCTTCCTTGAGACTTAGCTGTGCCTACCTGCATTATAAAGGAGACTGGGTAATGCCATATATTTTGTAATTGTCTTTGTTTTCTTCATCTTGGAATATTTGCAATCTTAACAATGCCATCCTATTGCTATGAGGAAATGAGCAACCTTAATTATACATAGGTGCCTAGTACTACCTGCTAAAGGAGGGATCCTCAACAATTCTTTCCAGAAGAGAATTTATAAACATATAAGTCTAGACTACACATGAACACTTTATAAGCAAAAAGAAAAGGAATGGACAGAAAAAAACAATCGAGTGTTAATGTAAAGAATTCACAAAACAAAAAATTTCAACGGGTACTTTCATGAAGAGATGCTTAGTGTTTACAGAATTGCAAATTGAGCTACGAATGTGATACCATTTTATATCCATCCCTCTTCTATATAGAAAAAATTGCTGTAGCTGGCTAGAGGACAATCTGTGAGGGCAATCTGGCTGTGACATCTGTCACCCCTGTCACCAGGGTTGATTTGGCTGATCTGGCTGATTAGGCGGGTGTCCACTTCCTCCCTCACTGCTCCAGAAGCTGTGCGCTCAGTGGAAGAGGACGACCATCCCCCATAGAAGAGGACTGGTCTTCAGTCAGGGGGTATGTGCGTAGCTGCGCTCCACTGCCAGAACCTCCAAACAAGCTCTCAATATATTACTGTAGCTTCTTTGATGCAACAATGAAAAAACACCAACTGTTGAATGGTAATTTTATTGAAATTTAAATACGTCCATGCTTACATGTGTGGGAATTCCTTTGACTCAGAAATCCTAGTTATATGCATTTCACTGAATTTTTTTTAAAAAATCTGTATCCAAGAATATGTACCCAAAGACTATATTGATTCATGTGTATTAGTTGAAAGGATTGGAAAGGTTAAGTAAATGTTTATAGAGAGAAAATGGAATTGTTAAGCAAATTATAGTTAATCTCTCTCAGGATTGTTATGAAGTCATTTAGAAAAATAGACTCCATCTATCTTGATCTAAACCAGATGACTTTGAGAAATTCCTACAACATGTTATTGAGGAAACTAGACAATAATGGAGACAGATAAGCAGGATACAAATATTAACTTGGGCTGTCAAGAGTTGAAAAGAGGAAGGGAAGCAATGGAAGAATGGGGAATGGGAGTCGCAGACAGAAATCAAATGTTCCACACATGCAGAACAAGTTCCAATCCAGCTCTTCTAAAAAAAATAGAAAACTGAAGTAAAGGAAGATAAATGTGAGCAGGAACTGGGTGTGACAAGGTTAGTGTAGGAGAAAGAACCGAAAACTGGGAGTCCCCTTTCAGCTGCTCCCGATTATATGTTAGAAGGTCTGGATCCTCAACGATTCTCTTCAGAGGAGAATTTATAAACTTATAAAGATCCATTGTGTGTGTTTTATTTGTTGACGATGTAACAAGCTCTGAAGATTTCTCCTTTATAATAAATCAAGAGCTTATTTTTAGGCAGGTGGTAAATGGGTATTTTCTTATGAGGAAAATGAAACTTGCTCTGGTAGCTCATTCCTCTAATCCAATTACTACTCAGGAAGCTGAGATCTGAGGATTGTGATTTGAAGCTGGCTCACACAGAAAAACCCTTAAGACTCTTTTGCTCCAAGATAAACAAGCAAACAATCATAAGCCAGAAGTGGGGAAAGGAGTGGGGGGTGTTATAATAGCTCAAGGATTTGAGCATTAGTCTTGAGTGTAGAAGCCAAGTGAGAGCTTGAGACCATGAATTTAAGCTCTGGTACAGGGAAGGGAAGGGAAGGAAAGGGAAGGGAGAAGGGAGAAGGGAGAAAAGAAAGAATAAGAAAGGAGAAAAGGAAAGGGAAGGGAAGGAAAGGGAAAAGGGAGAGGAGCGGAGGAAAGGGAGAGGGGAGGATTGAGGGGAGGGGAATAAAAGAGAGGGGAGACAAAAGAGAAGGAAAGGAAAGGGAAAAAGGAAAGGAAGAAGGGAAGGAAAATGTAATAAAAGAAAAAGGAAAGGAAGGGAAGGAAAGGGAAGAGAAGGGAAGGGAGAGAAAGGAAATGAATCGTTTCTATAGAAAGGAAAATGTGAAGGCAACATATCATTTGGAAACAGCACATACACATTTGAGTGTAGTCTACTTCAGTCATCTGATTCCCCAGCCCTCAGTTTTGGCTTCTGGACTGTGTTGCTGGCAGGGGAAAAGTGGGATGGTGTGTTGTTTAAATCACAGCACTTCTCTGTTTCCTGGCTAAGTTAAAAAACAATGTAGTAGTGGTGAAATGGAATGTCAGCTGCACACACTGTAGCAGGCACTGTACCTGCCTAACACTGTGATAGTGCTTCAGGCAAACTCAGGGTTGCATTTGAAAGAGATGTTGATGCTTCCCATGAAATGTTTACAAACTATAGGAAGACAAAAATGAAACAGAAACAACTCACTTAGAAAGCAGCCCAGTGGATTCCCCACTGTGACCATGGTTCTGAACTTAAATCAAGGCCTTGCACAATTTCAATACTCCATGAGATCACCTGAGTGGATGATGGAATCCGCCACAGTATCAGGAAGTGGCTAGCATTTGTTTTGTTTTGCCTTTTGCCTTTTGCTTCATTCCACTGGAATCTGTCTTCAACCTACTCAATTAAAGGCGCACAAAAGTGTAACAGGAGCCTCTTTTTCCCTGCGTGGCCACCATGATTTCCATTTCACTTTTGGATGGAAAAAGCAGTGCCATTTCTGACCCTGACATTGTGTTTTGCTGAACTTGCGTGATATTTTAAGTAACTGAGTAGTGAGAAGCCTTCGAGTGAGATATGAACCACCCACTTTTCACTGGCACTCAACTTGTGAGCTACTACGCCAGTCTACTAGGTTCTTTGCACATTGTCCTTCCCTGGCGCTCTACCACTTGAGCCATGCCTTTACTTCTGCCTTTGTGAAAGTTAATTGGTGACAAGAGTCTTGGGGACTTCTTCCCAGGGTGGCTTGAATGGAGATCCTCCGACATCAGTCTCCTGAGTAGTTAGGATTATGGGTGTGGAACACTGGCATTCTGCTTGATTTCGGTCTTGAGTCCCAACGATGGTTTGCCATGTTCAATGGGCACTCCAGCCATAATCTGTTCCTGATTTTGCTTCCAGGCTCTTCCTTCTACTTCTTCCCCAGTGGATCATAGCCCATTAACCTCACGAAACCCATTCTATCCCTCTATGCTCAATTAACATGTTATGGTTCTCATCTTACATTTTTGTTTTTTTTTTAAGTCTCTATGGAAAAAAAAAAGATGTTTACCCCTTTATGATCTCACTGGTTTTACACTTATTTGTAAGAATAATAGCATTTTCTCCTTGTGCCTTTTTCACTTATCACTGGCCTTATTGAAGAAATGATGCTGCTTTACTTTTACTTCATTTTCTTTTCTTTCTATGCTGTTGTTGGGCTTGAGCTCAGGTCTGGGCTCTGTCCTTAAGCTTTTTTGCTCAAGGCTAGCACTCTACCTCTACCACTTGAGCCACAGCACCACTTCTGGCTTTTTTTCTGCTTCTGTGGTGCTGAGGAATTGAACTCATGGCCTCATAAGGCAAGCACTCTACCATGAAGCCACTTTCCCAGCCCCAGGCGAAATATTTTTTAACCAACTAATAGATGGATGGATAAACTGGCTGATAAATAATTAAGTGAACCAGCATATGAAATAGGGAATATTATAGACCTGCAAAAAAGAAAGCAACTCTTGAAATAGAATTTTACTAAGAATTTTGTAGGATAAGATGAAGGTGAAGATGACTTCCCTTTCATGATTGGAATCTGTGAGCTAACATTTGTAAACAGGGTGGATATTTTGGACAGAAAGAGCTACATAAGTATAGCACACTTATTTATTATCCTCTAAAATAAGTCTCTTCCTTTGGCATGTTTAAAACCTGAAGTCTGTTTGGCATTATAAATATGCATGAGCTGTTGGGAGAAGAGAGCATAAAGTGTGAATCACACTTCAAACAGACCCACCCGCTCACTCCTGACTTCAAGTTTTTCAGAAGTGTGAAATGAAAATGGTTTTAAAATTAGAAAATGTGCCATCAGAACTTTTATCAGCCCTCAGAGAAAATAAATAATCTCTTTACATGTAGGAAATACTGGGGATATTTATTTAGTTAGTTTCACAGCTAAAATGCTTTGATAAGTTTTTTTGTCATAAAATGCACAAATTAATTTTAATGAACATGGAAAAAAATATCTTCTGGAACACCCTAAGTACCCAAGTACCCAATACAGTGTTTCTAAAGGACTACTTAAACCTAATCTATAAGCAAATTGTTTCCCTGGGGAAACCAAAATCTCACCCATGTCTTGACTCTGACATAGAGGAGTGGGTGAATTTTTGGAAAGAGACATGTGGACCTTAGATTGAGAAACTGTAACAACAAAAATGAAAAGGAAGTGGTGTAACTTTCTGTTGGCTTTCAGGCTTGTGGAAAATGGATTTTGTTTAGCATGATTGTTCTTGAAATTTTAAGCAGATTGATATTGAGTGTGGATAGAAGGAAGATAGTAATTGATAAAATAAAAGATGATGGTCTGAGATCATCATCATCTTCTTCTTCTTTTAATTGCTCATTAGCATGAAGAATAGTCTTGTCATTCCCATAAACTACATGATGAAAGATGGCTGTTTGGTTATTCTTATTAGGCCAGCCAAGGAGAAAAGGAAGAAAGAGAGCTATGGCCAATGAGAGACCAACTTCTAATGTCATCATCTGGGGACTCCAGTGAGCTCAGACTCCTAGGGTTCCTGTTGTAGCAGGTCCAGGATAAAGCATGAGACCTTACACTGCTAGCAAATTTCCAGGAGGTAACAGATAGATGTGGCTAGCTCAGGGACTCAAGTTATTTAGAACAGAACTTGATTCCAGTACTTTTAAATAAGATTAAATTGAAACAATACATAATGACCACCTGTGGTTACATGCTGGGATAATTTTTAAACCTTAAGTATCTTGGTAAGTTTTTTTCCTCTCTCTCTTTTTTTAAATTGATGATCATTTAAAATACCATTTTATTAGTCTACTTACCGTGAAGGTAGGATCATCTGTATTCACTGTGATTGTAAGATAATTTGCTGTAGCAACATGGGAAAGATATTCTTTGAAAGGAATTGGAAAATATTACTAACACAAAGTGGTTGTCTGGCCTCTTAATGGAGTTGTAGTTTTTGTCACTTATTTATTTCTATTATTTGAAATAGGCCCCTGGTTTGTTGTTGTTTGTTTTTTTTTGGGGGGGGGGCAGTGTTTGCTAGTTTAAGTTGGGAGCAAATTTGAATCATCGAAATTTGAGTTAAGTAAATGCTGTCAGAGTATGTACTTTGGGATACATTAAAAATACAAGGCAAAACAAAAAGCACCAAACTCTGGTTTTGATGGGTTTGTATTAAGTCAAGTATGTGATTTTATTGGTGTCTCTCTAAAACCATACACGTTTTGATTTCAGTACCATTCAAACACAGGGATCCAAGAGACACAATGACTTTATTCTGTGACCGGAATGGCATTTAGTTGGTAGCTTTTTTCTACTCCTTAATCTCTGACCAGACCCAAACTGCTTCAGTGATTTTCTACCACTCAGCATTTTCCTCAAAGACTGCTCCTACTCAAAGCTTCTGCTTTCTACTAGAAGGGAGGTGTTCTCATAGCAGTTTTTCCAAAATGGGGCTGAAGGGAACTTCTATAGTTGAGGAAATCTATTTCTGAGTTTTACAGATTCACTCCTATCTTTACACTTTTGGTATGTTTTACTCTATCCTACTGATTGCTGTTTATTCTTTTACTTGTTTTCAGAGAGATCTCAAGTTCTTAAGCAGGATCCTTAACAGAGAGCAATAAACCACTAACTAAAAATGTCCTTAGACATTTTCATTCCACTGTCTTTTCCCTGTTTTCTTCTCCAGTGTGGAGTTGAGCAGTGTTGTTAATCTACTTAGACTAACATCAGTCAATAGCTTTCAACAGTGGTGCTGAACAACTTCCTAAACTCCACTTCATACCTACTGAGTTGGCTCTAGGGGGAAAGGCTCAGTGAATTGAATTTTAACAAGTTCTCCCTGTTGAAAGATTGAGAACCAATTATTTGGGATTTGGAATGTCTGGTGGGTTGGAGGGGAGGGGGACAAAGGGTAGGGCTCAATAGAAAATGTGAGGTCCCCTCATTTTCTTTCTGTTTACCACTCACTTAACTTCAGTTGGACTTGGTGTATGCAGAGGATAATTTTTACCAGATTGGTATGAGTAACTACCAGCTTGATGAGGGCAAGGAAAATACCCAGGGAGAACTATACATTTATGCTCAGTTCCCTATGTCCCTTTAGACTAAGAGAGATGTTATGCTAAGCCTCTACATAGGTAGTTCTCTTCCGGTACAGGGCTGTTGGTATTTTTCCAAGCTTTATCCCACAACTACCATTGCATTTGATTGGGTTTCATACTCTATCCTTGCTCCTGGCCCTTGGACATTTATATTCCCTAGTTCTATGAGGGATCCAGGTTTGTCTGTTCTCCCCAGTACCAAAATGTATAGATTGTCTCCATCGTCTGTGTCTGCCTCTGACCACAATTATAAAAATGGTAATACTTTACCTTCTTTCTCCAGGTTTTCTTTCAAGCTCAACATGTGGTTTGTGGTTTATGGGGTATTCATGGCATATTATCAGTTTAGCTTACACACTGACAGTTACATATAACGCCCAGGTAGCTGTGACAGTGTAGCCCAGTTGCCATAGCAATGAAAGACATCCTATGGCTGCTACCTACAGCCTGCTCTACAGCGATAAATGTGCTGCTCACTTCATTTTAATTGAAAGATAAAATTATAGTCTCTAGGGGAAAAATACATATGGACTCATTCCCTATTTCTCCCACTAGCTGCACAAACATTGTATCAATGGGAAATATGTAGGAATTTTCTTAAAGGTAAATATCAGCTATAGAATAATATGTTTCCTAGTAGTTTCATGCGTACTAGAAACAGATCAAGAGTGATACTTTGCTCAATCAAAACTAAATTCACTCTTGATTAGCTCTTGTATTGTATTCAATTTTCGTCTGTGACAGTCCTGGGCTTGAACTCAGGGGCCTGGAGCTGTCCCTGAGCATTTTTAAGCTCAAGGTAGGAGCTCTTCCGCTTGAGCCACAGCCCCACTTCTGGCTTCTGGGTGGTTAATTAGAAGTCAGAACCTTACTGAGATTTCCATCTGTGTTAGCATCAAACTGCAGTTCTCCAGATCTCATCCTTCTGAGTAGCTGGTATTGCGGGAATACAGGCCTCTGGCACCATCAAGCACTTGTGCTTGCAGTCTTATTTAAATGCTACATTCTGTTTCTCAGTCTCTCATTTTACTAGCCTGGTTTACATAGTGCTTCTTGCACAATGGAATCACCAATGGACTTATTTGCCGAGTTTAGTATATGCCTAAAGACTCATGGCAGAGATCACAAAATGTTTTAACAATTAACCACATTGGGAACTTTTACAAAATAGAAAAAAAATGAACAATAATAAATATTTAGCCATACATGGTCATGGGGTGCCGTGTAAGTATCCCTTCGATGTTTGAGATATCCTCATTGCATCAGAATTCAAGTGTAGACTCTGGCCATCTCTACACTGCTAGCTCATGTGGCAGAAGAGACATTGGGTCCACAGGCAGGAAAATGAAACACAGTGTTGAACCAACATGTGCAATAGGGAATCTTCATTCTGTGTCCTTTATAAACATTTATTCAAATTAAAGTCTGGCATCTACAAAGTGAAATGTTTCCCCATTCCAACAAAGTTCTCAATGGTAATCAACACTATTGTACAATCACAACATGGGCCAGTGTTTTATTTCCTACCTTGTGCTCACCCAGTGACTATGTCGTTCACCACCAAATTTCTTGTGTGTAAGCATTTTACTCTTTGAGAGCTTGTTTTCCCTTTGCTACCTGAAACACTGTGAAAGTCACAGGGATCCTCCATTTAAAGCTCAGAACTTTGTATTTGCTTCTGGATCTTCTTAGCCCATACTGAGCTAGATCTGTCTGTGGGTAGTTCTGGAACCATCAAATGCTCTGAGAACCATGAACACCAGCAGCAGGCCTAAGACTACAGTAACTGAGCATAAAAATCGAAGCAAGGTAGCTACAGTCTTTCTTTAAGCTGGAAGTAATATCAAAACAGCCAAAGAGCTGGGTGCTGGTGGCTCATGCCTGTAATCGTAGCTACTCAGGCTGAGATCTGAGGATTGTGGTTCAAAGCTAGTCTGGGCAGGGAAGTCCATGAGACTTTTATCTCCAATTAACCACTAGAAAACCAGAAGTGGCACTGTGTCTTAAGTGGTAGAGCGCTAGCCTTGAGCTGAAGTGCTCAGTGACAGCGCCCAGGCCCAGAGTTCAAGCCCCACAACCAACTAAAACAAACAAACAAAACCAGCCAGAGGTGCTAAAAGGCAGTGATCAATATGGACTTCTCATTCCAAGAGTTTCTAACCACCTGCTCACACAGAAATCCTGACTCTGTCTTTAAGAGCTTCGAATATGCAGTCGTTAATTAAACGTCAAAATATTGATGAGAAAATCTCCTACAACACAGGCTCATTGATGAAACTGGATTTTGGCAGTCTAGATGATATAATTAGCTTATATAATAGGTAAAATCTATAAGACTACTGGACCAAATTTTAATTCTGCAATTAAAAAAAGAGATAAAGAAGGGAAGGAAAGAGCAAAAAATTATCTCTGCTCATCTGTGGAACATAATGAAAAGGATTCCAAGATAGCATTTGCCAGAAATGGGAAGTAGTTCCACATTTCTGTAATCCTTCTCATGGAGTAGAACTTGAGAAAGCTGTTTTATCTCTAGCTCATTGAAAATTGTTGCTCTGCCAACAGTCTTTGTTGCATGCAAACCATCCATTGTAGTGGTACACACATCATCCCAGCATTCATGAGATGGGAAAGCTAGAGGATCTTGAGTTTGAAGCCAGCCTGGGTTACATAGATAGACCTTGTCTCAAAAACCTAACCAAATGACTAACTGAATGGATGAATGAATGAACGAACGGAAGTTAAACATAAAAAATAATCCTTAAACTAGTCTAACCAGAGTCTAGTCCCCCCACAGATATTTACTTAAAGAACCACCATTTGCCTACACACACACACACACACACACACACACACACACACACACACACACACACACACACACACACCTTAACTTCCCAGAGGACAACAAAGATGTGAATGGCAACTACTCACGAATGGTGAGAATATGGTGAATATGATGAAGTCAGATGTCGAAGGAAAAATATTATCCTAAAGATTTCACTGTTCCCTAGATGAGGAAGGAAGGAAGGAAGGGAGAGAGGGAGGGAGGGAGAGAGGGAGGGAGGAAGGAAGGAAGGAAGGAAGGAAGGAAGGAAGGAAGGAAGGAAGGAAGGAGAGAAAGGGAAGAAAGAAAAAAGAAGGAAAGAGAGAAGGAAGGGAGGAAGAGAGGAAGAAGGAAGGAAGGAACCCTGAATAATGTGAAATTGATAGAATAATTAATAAACAACTCTACCAGAAATCAGAAAGTTTGACTGAAAAATAGGTAAACAGATGGGGTAAGTGTAGGGTGGGGTCCTTATTTTAAAATGTTGCTTTACTGTGGGAGTTCTCAGGCAGTTCAATGTACAGACATGTACTAGTCCTCTTCAATATGTCTGCATGCCCTGTTTCTGCGTTATCTTACCAGACCAGCTTTGTTTTCAGGTTACAAATTGTGGAAAATTTTGTTGATTACTGGGGACATCCCTAGTGAACAAGGTTTGAAAAGCTATTAGGTCATCAGAAGTATATTTCTGAAGAGCCCAGAGTTGGCTTTTCATGTGTTCAGTAGTTATATTGGGAAGAGGATTGGAGAAGTCAGCTCTCTAAGAGAGTTTATTCTTCAAAAGAAAATATTCAAGTCCACTTTTATTTGTGAGCGGTGAAAGCGCTCCGTGTGAGGGCTATTGCATTCTGTAATGGATAACCTTCCCAGAAAGGCAGGGTCACTTAAAACTACCAGGCTTCCTCACCATTTCTGTTGGCATTGTGGATTGCTTTCCTTGTGATTCTGTAGGGAATCCATGGTGTGGATTTTTCTGTATTCAAACTGGCAAAAGCTATAGATCAAATGTTTAAGGTCATTAACAAGAAGCTAAATCAGGAGCAACACTGAGATAGAAGCATTAATTCAGAGGAAGTGCAAAATTTGTTGCAGTATTGATTCTGGCATTTTTCTCTCCTCCTAATAGCTTTGAGCATTTGATCTATATGTTCTGTAGACCTAAATGAGAAGGGGGGAAAAGTCTAGACAGATGGCCTGCGATCGAGTTTCCTTCTCTCCATTTTTCTGCTTCAGTGGTAAGCTAAGGCCACAAGCTCCACTCACCTAGAACCGTTGTGAAATTGAGGATGTAGACCAGGGTAACAAAGTGTGGTGCTTGCAGTTTTCAAGCATGTAAATAATTTCTCTTTGAACAATCCCAAACCAGTGTACCATGAGAAAGAGTTGAAGCAGCTGTTTAAAGCAGGTAGCTAGATTTCCAGAAACCATCTACCAGTTTTCATAGGGGTTAGAACTCTATATTGTTGTGTATATTGTAAAGAGCTAAGAGTGATTTCAGAAAACTAAAGTACTCAAATCTCTTATCTCACATAATCTTTATAATACAGCTTTGGGGCCTACTGGATGGTACAAGGGATTTTTGCTAAGAGAGATCAAGTGATCCTTGGATTCTGAGGAAATATCATATTGCCCAACAATGTAAGTTTAGGCATTATTCATTGTAAAGTATGTAAAGGAGTTAACAAATGCACACATTTTTCCCCTCCAGGATCACACTCCGTTTTTGTAGGTGATATATTATTACATTAAGATCTGCCTAAATTTTTCAACAATGTACTCCTTTTATCTCAGCTGGTGTCGCTGAGCTGTTTGATCCTGAGGATTGGGTCTTGTACATACACCAGTTCCCAAATCTTAAAAGATCTGGGGAGAATTTTAAGAGCATGATGCTGTGCATAAAACAGAAAACAAGCAGTGTTTTCTGAGTGTTTACACGTCTACCTCCTCTGTAATCCAGTAGCTTCTCTCATGGTGAAAGTTTGGTAGTTGTCTTTGTCTTTTCACAAGTTGTTACCGTAAGAGGTCAGCTAGAGTTTCTGTCTTATAACAGAGGGGTCATTATACACATTTTCCTTATTTTTTTCTGTTAACATTGAAAATGTTATGCATCTGTCCAAGCGACTGACAAAGTGATCAAGGAAATGTACTTATAGAGTGGAATATGTAAACTACTTTTGGTTGCAAATTGTAGAAAACTTTATTGACTACCGGCGTCAAAAGGGACACATAGACACATCCCATTGCCTGTAACATCCAGTCACTGTTAAAAGGCATAATAAAAAGTGAAAGATTAAACTCAGTACTTTTTTTGTCAGTCATGGGGCTTAAACTCTGGGCCTGGGTGCTGTCCCTTAGCTCTTCACCTCAAGGCTAGCGCTCTACCTCTTGAGCCACAGCACCACTTCCAGTTTTCTGGTGGTTTACTGGAGATGAATCTACCAGACTTTCCTGCCAGGGCTAGTAGCTTTGAACCTCTATCCTCAGATCTCAGCCTCCTGTGTACCTAGGATTACAGGTGTGAGCCACTGGTGCCCGCTTAAACTCAGTACTTTTGATAATAAATTCAAAGGGTGTGTGTGTGTGTGTGTGTGTGTGTGTGTGTGTGTGTGCGCGCGCACGCGCACGCACAAAATTGATAGTAGTAGTAGGGAATCTTTCTAAATGTAAGCTTAAGCATTAAGAAGTAGTTCTAATTTTCTCATTTTAGATATCTCAAATTTCTAGATTAGAGAAATCTGAAAGAAAATTAAGATAAAAATTAAGCTATTCATATTACTCCTAAATCTTTTACCTACAGAACAAGTGCTTCTTTTTCTTAATATAGAAAAGAGTATTTCTAGTAGACATCTTGTGAGAAAATATCCTTCACTGAGAGTTTTGCTTTTTGTAAGATATCCTGGTACATGTGGGTATTAGATCTGCAGCACAAAGGAACTGTCCCCCAAAACAAAGCCATCAAAGCAGTGGACTCAATAATTTCCAACTCGTCAGAGGGAGTATTGGCCACTCGTCACTGGACAACACTTGTGAATTGCTGTAGACGGTTATGATATCCTCACTGGCTTTCACAAGTTTCCCTTTGGTTTTTGTCAGTCCTGTAGTGATTATTATTGGGTGTCAGGAAGTGGCCTCAGAAGGAAGAGATAAACAAGGCAGGGACCAATCAGTAGGCTGGTAATGTGAAGCGAGGAAGAATTTTCCAAAGCAAAGCTCAAGAAATCTAGGGATGAACCTCTCTTTTGCTTTTATAGTAGAGTTTTTGCTAAGTCCTTCTTAGCAAGATATATGTAGTACAGGCCTGTGAATATAATTTTCTGTAGTGACAGAGAACTGTGGAAAACGATAAGTCAATCCAGGGTGAGTACAGTCCCACATTATTTCATGCATAAAAAAAGAGTCTTAGAACTATATACATACATAACCTATTTCACAGTAATAATAAAAACATATTTATCGATTCATCAAAAGAGAGACAGGTTTGTAGTGTCTATCCAAATGCATTATATTGTGATTTTTCTCTTCCTTGAGAAAGATTTCCCTGAAGACAATATTTGTGGCAGGAGCAGAAATTTACATTACACTTGGGCATATGTTCTGACTAGAAAGCACATTATATTTTGGAGTTGGGCTATATTGGACATTCCTCAAAAAAGTACTCCAAAGGGAAATAATGTTTCATTTACTCATTTGCTCAGATTTCCCTATAATTTTTAGTAATGGGTATTGCCAGTAGTCCTTTATGGAGTAGAGATTGCATCAAAAGAGAAAATGGAATACCTTTGTCATGGAAACATTTTCAGATAAAGTGGAAAAGACCCATAATCCTTATTGAAAGTTTTATTTATTGTCATAGTGTTCTTGAAAGTCAGTAAAACATCTACTCTTTTCAGCACATGGCTATACTTTGTCCTCCCTCCCTTCTTTCCTTCCTCGTTCCTCTCCATTCTTCCTTCATTCGTTCCTTCCTTTCTCTATATTCGTAACTTCCTTCTCTATATTTATTGACACTCCAGTGCCCACTTAAATCTGGAGTTCCTATCTAATTTATACAAACTTGTAAAACATGTTTCTTTATTTTAAATGCATCATTTAAAAATTTTTGGATTATGTTCTAGATATTCTCTAATGGATGCACAGTGATGGCTTTTTATTCTAGAATGTCATATTCATGACCCATTGTTGGCATTTGGCTCTCTTTATGGTTCTCATGTGTACCATATTTATGATGCTACTGAAGATGCATGTTCAAACTGCAATAATGTTCGCTTTCTCTTAGCACTCCAAGGCTACAGGTTGAAAGAAACCATAGTCAAATATAGTCACCAATCCAGGGAATTCCTGAAACAACAAAATTATTTTAGAAGTCCCCTGGAGTTCTGAATGCTTTGACAGAGATGCTTAGAAGAAGAAGGAAAAGTTTCACTAGTTTATTTTAAATTCCTTCCTTTTCATCTCAGCCTTTTACTAAGTCATGCATAAACTGAGTATCAAAGAGCATTATGAAGGACCTGGGCAATAGCTGTATTCTGCAGGGTCTCAGGGTTTGTGCTAATAGAAACCGCATATCATCCAAATCATGAAAGTGAAATGATTTCACATGCATGCTTGCCCTGTTGAGCTTCCCACCTTCAGTGAGTCAAGGTCACTTTGTACTGTGGATACAGAAGCCAGCAGGGAAGGACTCAGCAGATCGGGCTCCAAGGGAAGGACTTTCCTGCAGTCTTAGAGCAGAGGCCTGTGTGTCCACGAGAGTCAAGTCCTAAGGATGAAGCTGTGCATTATCAAATGAGACCTGAGAACAATGCAGAAGTTGTCAATGCAACAGGCTAAACCCAAGAGAACAAATTTGGAGGCAAGGAGAGAAAATTAAAATACACGCTACCCTCAGTAATCAGAGCAGGAGCAGATCAGAAATGCCTAATAAATAAATACAATATATACACTCATCATCCTAATGATGATTTGTGGGAGAGGGTTGATTGGTTTTGTTCTGTGTTGCTTTGTCTTTTGCTGGTACCAGGTTTGGATTTGAGACTTCAAATTTTGGAAGCAAGGAAAGAAAATTAAAGTACAAGATATAGTCAAAAGCCAGAGCAGGAGGGGCAGAATAGAGATTCATAAGTAAATAGCGTTTTGTATATCAGTTGCCCTAATGACAATTCTTGAGAAATTTTGTTTGTTGGCTGGGACCACTTTAAAACTTAGGGCCTTGTATTTGCTCAGCTTGCTGGCTACAGTGGTGCTCTGCTGCTTGGCCACACCAACCAGGCCAGCTTATTGCTGGTTATTTTGGAGAGGAAGTCTCTTAGACACTTTCATTTTTTACCTGGGCTGGCTTCAAACCACAATCCTCTAGTTATTACTCACATGAGTAGCTTAGATTATAAGCCTGAGCCACCAGCCCCTAACTGAGATGGTCTTTTAATGGGCAGTGGTTTGAATTGACTTGCAAGTGCCTGTATATTCTCAAAAGAATCATAAACTCCTCTTCTTTAAGCATCAGTGTATATTCTCATTTGCTGTGACACATAAGAATCTTGGCATCATTTCTCTACTGATGGAGGAAATAGGAAATTTCCAACTATTGCAGCCTCATGGAATTATTGGAAAAATATAAGAGCTTTCCTTTAACAACAATAGCAGTAAATACTACCTAATGACAGCTTTCTATTTGCCTAGAAATTTCCATTGAACTGAAACCTTGAAACAGCCTATTCTTGGAACAACCTACTAAGACTCAAGTTTGCCTAAAACCCTACAATATCTAGTGACTAGAGTATGGATGTAACTGCTAACATGTCCTCATTTAAGACCCCTCAGCTCCCTGCTGTGTTTCAATGCTGCTCCTTGATATCCCGCAAGCAGAGGGTAGACCACCTTCCCATTTAGCAGGTAGTAAAGTTGAGGTGGATTTGTAAGTGAATCTCAACTCAGAAGACCCCAGAAAGGACTGAGTTGCTCACAGATCTTGATTCTGATCTACTGTGAGGATAATGTATAATCTGAGTGCTGGAGTCATAGAAATGAATCAGAGTCTTGATTCTGACATTTTTTGTTCTGCTGAAACTTTCTCCAGATTTGTGATGCTCTTTCTATAAAGGATAATACCAGGAGGGATAAGAATAATATCTACGTTAGAGACAGGTCCCCAGGTTTTTTTTTTCTTTCTTTTTTTTTTGTCGGTTGTAGGGCCTGAACTCTGGGCCTGGGCGCTGTCCCTCGGCTCTTCAGCTCAAGGCTAGCGCTCTACCACTTGAGCCACAGCACCACTTCTGGCTTTTTCTGCTTAGGTGGTGCTGAGGAATCAAAACCAGGGCCTCATGCATGTGAGGCAAGCATTCTACTACTGAGCCACCGTCCCAGCCCGACAGGTCTCCAGGTTGAAGCATGTAGCTTGATGCCTGACACAGTAAACTTTGAGAACATAGTCACATCTTCGTGGGCATATGAGGTCCTGGAGAAGAACATCTGATGAGGCATAGAGGACATTGGATGTGGCACAGAGGACTAATGGGGAGGGTTTAAGTATCTTTTCTAGTTTATCGTACAATATTCTGAGGTATTTATCATGCCAGTTATTCAGCCTCTATGGTGAAAGAAGACTGAAAGATGAATATTCAACATGATCTCTCCTGTTCAAAGAATCACCCTATCGTTGTCCCCCAAATTCCAGACAGCTTAGAGAGTCCGACTACTCTTGTTAAACTCCTAGGTCTGTGCCCAGTTTGTCACAGGAAGGAATGGAGCGCGCGCACACACGCACACACACACACACACACACAGCAATTTGTTAGCCCAGTTTGTCACAGGAAGGAATGGAGCGCACGCGCGCGCGCGCACACACACACACACACACACACACACACACACACACACACAGCAATTTGTTAGAGGACCACATTTTTATCCTTGTAAAGAATTAGCTCAAATGGGGGCTGAGAAGGTGGCTCAGTGGTAGAGCCCTTGCCTTGCATGCATGAGGCCCTGGGTTCTATTCCTCAGCACCACATAAGCAGAAAAAAAAGCCGGAAGTGGTGCTATGGCTCAAGTGGTAGCATGCTAGCCTTGAGCTGAAGAGCTGAAGGACAGCGCCCAGAGTTCAGGCCCCACAACCAGACCCACCCCCCCCAAAAAAAGGAATTAGCTCAAATAATAAACTCATTCCTTGGCTTTGTCCTAGAAGGGTTATGAAGATAATAATAAAATAATACATGGATAGTGTTGAGATTTTGGGGAAAATGGTGATCATGTAAATATGCTATAACCTCTATATAAGAATGGTAATGTTTAAAGGAATGTAAAGAAAATACTAGAGGAAAAAGAGATGGATTTTACCCTCTGGGTCTGACTTTGGTTTTAAATTGCACAGGCCAAAGATTGGCTGGAGAGATTTATTCCAACCTTTAGTAGTGTATTAATAGTGTCACGGAACAGAAGATATAGTTAAAAGCAAAAGGGGGAGAAATATGAAAACAAGCAAGAGTGTAACTTGAAATCTAATTTATTTAAATTTAGATTATATTGCTGTTTCATCACTGGAAGTATAAATCATAGTTCTAAGCACGTTAAGTAAGCTTATATTACAGCCCATTTTTAATTTGGCAAACCTTTAGCAGTATTTATTACAGTAAACCCTAGGCACCCACAGATATGCGGTTCTAGAAAGCCACTGTTGAAGGGGAAAATATGTGTGAATGCTTGGGATGTAGAGATTAGCCATCTAAAATGACTCAAGTTTACCTCTGCCACCTCTACAGTAGCTGTGACATCCATAACTTGAAATTGCATGAAGTAGGCAGCATTACTGTCACAGAATTTACTATAGCCCATGTGAGTGCAGCTCAACATCTCTTTTCATGCTCTTTATCTTGAATACTGCTGATGCCTGATTCATTTCTTCTAGAACCCTACCCAACTTTTGCTAAAGTCATGCCATCTTTCAACAAATCCAAATTTTACAAGTTATCACATAAATTGAGCGAATTTTAATTATTAAATAATTCCTCCTCTGATGGTAAGAAGCTAACCATCCCTGCTCTCCCTTTAAGGACATAATCTGGTTTAGGGAAAGCATTTTCACAAAATTCAAGGCAGGGAAACACTCAGGAAATCACACACTATTTAAACACAACTAAGGATAGCATCGGACAGACTGAACTCCACATAAGCCAAACTGCATGATGTGTATGAAGAAATTTAGGTATTGAAATTTTTGTTTAGTTTTTATTTTTGTGTGCCAGGATTGGGGGTTGAACTTGGGGACTCACACTCTTGCTTAGCTTTTGCCCCTCAAGGCTGATACTCTACAACTTAAATCACATCTCCACTTCCAGATTTTTGCTGGCTAACTTGGAGATAAAAGTCTCTAGAATTTGTTTGCCCACACTGGCTTTGACCTGTAATCCTCAGATATCAACTTCCTGAGTAGCTAGGATCAGAGCCTCTAGCACCCAACTTAAAAACTGACAGTTGTTAAAATATCTTTTGTTGTTTTGTTATTTATTGATTGATTTGAATGATGGATTGATTATGACTAAGAAGGATTACTATAATTACTACAATCACAGATCCTCCTCTAGTCAAATGAAATTGAGATTGCCAAGTAACTAATGTGTGGAGAAAGAAAATTTATTGAAACATTCAGTTCCATCAGTTTTGCAGAGACATCTTGAAGAGATTCATCTCAAAAAGAATAGTAACTAAGGTGGATGGAGATAACTCAGTAGAGGAGTAGGGTATTGAATTAGTACAAAGCACCGCAATGTGATTACTATGTTGAAATTCCTATTATAGCTCAACAGCTTTGACTCCAAATAACACCGCTCTGGACAATGTCAATTAGGGAACCTCATAGGATTCCTCCAAACTAGGTAAGACAAACCTGTCTCACTAACACTGAAGACTCTTTATGGATTTACAATCAGAAGCAGTTTTAACTGTTATCAACCCTCTAGACAATGATCTCTAAATGATCATCTAAAGTATGAGCAAGTGTCAGAGAGTTGGTTTGCTGCACTGACATTTCCAACCTGGATAGAAAGGTTTCTAGGATTCATAGGTAACCAGAATTTGCATTGGACTTGAACACTGATCTTGAATTTTCCCAGAATTTCTCTCTTCTCCTTTATGCTGCTTCCAGAGATTAATCAGCTATGCTCTCAAGCAAACATGTAAAATCATCTTTTCCCTTTTTGTGTGCCCAGGAACTGTCTAAGTTTGGGGTGAATTGTAAAGAGGACACTTTGTTTGGAAAAGGGGACATATGTATTTCCTATTTCACTGAGACCTCTGAGTAATAGGTTTCCAATTCCTGTTGGAATTCCACTTCTGGAAATTTCTAGCATACCAGAAGTTCCTAGAGGGTATTTTTACATGGGTAATTTGGCAGCTAACTGATGCTGTGGGAGAAAGTAAGGAAAAAAACTAAAGACACTTTTGAAAAAGATTCCCACGAAGGGAACTAAGGGTCATTTGTTTTCATTCTGAAGGCTGGATGAACAAGCAGCCCCGTGAGGTTTCATGTCTGTGTGCTGACTACAATTGCTTCAGATTATCAACACTGAAAGAACACACACAAAACACAATAAAAATTTGTGTGTTTGGACCTGACCTTCGTTTTCAGGGATATCGTCCCAAACCAGGTCTCTGTTTATTTGTTAGCTTCCAAGTTCCCAGATTCTGTTGGTAAAACAACTGATGTGACTGAAGGATTTTGTTTTCCTACTTTAAGATATAGTAGGAAGAAACTATAAATTTAGTTTTTCACATTTTTCTCTTCTTTTTTTTTCTCAGTTGTTTTTTTTCACACTCAAGACCGATAATTAATCAAGACTCAGTCATGGATGATGCTTTTCCCCTCCCCTTATTCTCCTTCCTTTGCTTGCCTGAGTGATGAAGAATGATGTCTTCCGTACCGTACCCCTGGCTCCCTATCCAGGGAGCATCCAAGCCAGGCCCCATGACAAAAAAGCTCCACTGAGAGCGTCGGCAATGACAAATGTGGTCCTGGAGTCTAGGCATCCAGGGATGGACCTCCTGATCTCTAACAGTGAACGCCATCTATCTCACCATGTCAGAAAGCCTTTGGGGGAAAAAAAACAACAACAGAAACAAACGAGAAAGAAAAAAGTTCTCATCCCAGCATTATTCTTCTTACAGTGATCTAGGTCTTAGCGCTAGGAGCAACCTTCAGATTCCTGTGCAATGGTGTAGGATGTAATGAGACCTGACTGTTTTCCCATGCTTTTCCTCCATACTCATCCCATAAGCACTTAGGTGAACACATTCTGTATTCTTGTACTCTTTCTCTAGTTTTGTTTCTTTCCAAATCGTGGGGGATTGGGGGAAGAAAACAAAGATGATTTCTTTAATCATCTTTTTGTGATTGGTTTGTGTCTAGACAACCTTAACACTCAGTGTACCTTCTCATTTCATTTCTATCCATCACAGAGTCTGCAGCTCTGCTATTACAAATTTATATCTTGGGGTTGAGAAGACTTTGTGTCTGCAACAGACCCTATGAAAGCAGAAGTAATCTTTTTTTCCCCCTTTATGTAGATTGGATGACAAAATGTGAATTAGTCAACCATAATCTCCTACAAAATATCAAATTGTCCTTTAGTAGGACAATTTACTATGGAGATGGCTAGTCGACAGTGGAGCCTCAAAGGGCTTGGGAAAAAACAGCTAATTTGAGATGAGCTGGAAGAGATAACAAAGCAAAAGACCATGATAACAAAGTGTTGGGAAGCAGTGCACTTCCGTCTGACAAATGATGAAGTGAAAGCTCTGGGAAGATTTAGGCAGATGAATGAAGGGAATGGCTTGATGGCCTGGCTCACATCTGTCTGTGGTTTGCACAGGTACTCCTACCTGATAAATGAAGTAGAACATTGTCTTTAATAAGACGGGTTGACTCTCTTTTTCAGTGTGTTCAGTCTATGGACCTTCTTAGCTTTCCGTGTTTTATT
Source organism: Dipodomys spectabilis (assembly GCF_019054845.1). Lineage (NCBI taxonomy): Eukaryota > Metazoa > Chordata > Mammalia > Rodentia > Heteromyidae > Dipodomys > Dipodomys spectabilis. The sequence continues at coordinate 15,838,501 of NW_024870834.1, read as the reverse complement.
TAGAAACAAGAGGAAATTTATTTGCAAGAATACAGATATCTTTTTGGAAATTCATATTAGGTCAGGGCTCTTACTAATTCAATTCCATCAGTTACTTACACAACATGCTACATAACAAACAAGTACATTATCTCAGCAACACAGAATAATAGATATTTCTTTGGGGAGAAGGTATGGGTTGGTTGAGGGTCAAGCTATAGCAGGCTGGGATTGGTTGCATGGCTCAGTTGCTTTCATCTGGGCTCACTCATGGGTCTAGGGGCAAATTGGGGGTTCAGGAAATAGCTATAATAGATCTGCCTTATTACAATCTCTTCTTCTTCTTTCCTTTGTACAGACAGCTAGCTCAAATCTAAGTTTGTGTGCATTTGCAAATTCCTCTTTGGTGTTTTCCTGGCCCCAAATGGCCATATGGCAATGATAATTCTCAGAAATGCTTCATATACATTTCAAAGAACAATGAGATTAATACCCTAAGGTCCCAGGCCAGAACCCTGATGAGTAAGCATTCTAGCCAAGGAATGAGATCATGTTAAGCACGGGTAACCACATAGACCTGCTGTAACCATCTGGAAAAGAAAAAAATGGAAAAGAGAGAAAAAAAAAAAAACAGCTTGTGCCACACTAGTGACATTGATTATTTCATTGTTAATTTTGCTAAGGGTAGAGCTAATGAGGGGATAGTTTACAATAGATTCAGAGTGAATTTATCAGTTTAGTCCCCTGAACCTAATTGTTAATAGGCAGACTTTGGATTGCTTTCCCAAAGAATTTCATGTTCTCCCTCTCTCTCCCTCTATCCCCGCCCCTCTTTCTCTTCTTCTCTCTTTCTCTCTCCCTCTCTTTCTTACATCTGCAATTTCTGGGTTTTCCCCTTATTCTACCGTTTATTCATTGACTTTGTTGCAGCTGACTCCATACTCAAACCCAAGCCAGTTACCAAGGTCAGGCTGGTGACTCTCACCTTGATACCGTGTTATCTTTCCAGTTCCTATCTTTAAGCCTATCCAAAATTAACAACACTGATATTTCTCTCTTCACAATATGCATCCATTTGTGTTTCTCATATATCATTCCTATCTCTGTGACTTTTCTTAAAGATTTCTCATGTCTTCTGATCATGAGTCAAGACATATCAATGCTTGAAGACCCCATCTCTAGTTCCATATTGTCCAAGACTCCTAGAAAGACACATAAACTCTTCCATTACCCAGTTGTGTCTCACTTCTCTGAATTTCGATCATTATGCTTTTAACTAATGCAATTGATTGCATTCAGTTTCATGCTGTTTTGCATACTTATGTCAATTCTTTTTTGCATTACTTTCCCATCCCACACTTGGCTACTACTCTTTCATTAGAAGCATTGAATCTTTTACTTCTTTTATGTTTCCCAAGAATTAGAAATGGTGCTCTTCACATAGTAAGTTCTTAACAAATACACATTATCTGATTAGCGTGTCCTTATTAGAATATCAAAATGATAGTTAGACTAAAATCAAAAGACATCATTTTGCTGAATGCCCCCAGTTCTTACTCATGTTTTAATACTTAGTTTTCTCTTACTTTCTAGATACAATTTTTCTCTATAGGGTAAATTTCTGTGAGTGGGATATTATTCTTTCCCTTGGCCTTGGGAGTCTGGAAGAATAAGGATGATCTAAATATCTTCTTTCTAAAGTAGTTTATATGAATGGAAGTATTTTCTATTTCCCCCTTATGGGTTCTTGTTTTGAATTGCAAATATGCAGTTTCACATATATTTAAAAGTTATTTTGACAGCATGTAATGTAGATTTAAAAGATTCTGAGCTTGGATGTTTTTCCTTGATCAAGTCTTTTTTTTAGTAGAAACACTATAAATACACCAACAAGTGTCAGAACATACAACATACTGAATAGCCAACGATAATCTGTTATGATATTCTTTGTATTAAATACCAGTTTGTTTATGCCACTGGGAGGGATTCATTTTTAGTATTTGGGTTTGATAGATTTAGAGGGAAAAAAATAGTTTCACTAGACAAGGAAGCCAGAGCTAAAAGATAAGTATTTTGTTTTTATTTAGTACTACAGAGAGAGGAATGTGATGAGAGCAAAAGTTAAGGTAATCAAAGAAGAAACATTCTTGGAAGTAACAGATGGAAATTCAACCAAATGCATAGAAGTTGATTGGCAGTTAATATTATTCAAAATAGACCAATGGGAATGTGCCAGGAAATTGTTTCATTGTAAACATGTTAGCTGTGATACTTAGAAGCCACATAACTAAGGAATAGACCCTAGAGAACAACTGATGTGAGCTATATTATTCTTGATTGGCTATCCAAAATGAGAATGGAACTATGAGAAAGATCACAAATAATTTCAGAATTGTCAGACTTAGAGAAAGCAACACCTTGGGATTTCTTGTTTTCTTAGTATTTCTTCTTTCCTCTCTAACTTTAGCGTATTCTCATTTCTTTCAAGTTTTAGTACAGGAAGTAAAAGAGCCCTAGAATGAGATATTTGACTTAATGCTACTAGTCTAAGAAGGACAAAACTGTAATGGATATTTTTGTGACTACGTGGATAATGGAGTAGAAGAAGCAGCACTCAGTATCAAAGAGATAGCAATTATAGTCAATCTTCACTGCTTATGCTTTTAAAGGAAAAATGATATAACAACGTATGAATTCATACTTTCAAATTGTCTATAATTAATTGAAAAATTAAAAGAAATTACATGTTGTCAAGTGCATCTGAGAGAAAAGCAAATGATAATTTAAGGTATTATCTCTTAAGGACAAATTAACTGTCATGGATAAAAGTATGGGTGAGGAAGACAGCCAATAGACAGGTTGTCAAAGAAAACTGACATCGAACCTGATTGTAGATAACATCACATATGATCCAACACATACATCATAGCTGATTCCTGAGTTTGAGCAAAGGGTCAGGAGTAATATTATTTCAGGCATGTTAGTAGGTGCCTTTAGCTTAAGTGAAAATATTTCAGTTGTCCAATAGCCATGGGGAAGTGATTTGAGGATAGCATATGAGAAGACTTGAAAGCTAGAGTAGAAAGCATGAAATCATAAATACACATATGCATAAATGTGCAAATGTATATATGTAAATATACATATATGAGAAACACTGGTGGCACCACAGGAAGGAAATATGTAAGCGTTTACTTACTGGGGTGAAAACATGGCAGTAGAAGGTGGCCTAGACCCACTAGATTAAAAAAAAGGTTGGCACATAAAAAGAATGAAAATATTCATGGTAGATATTTTTAAAATAAGGAAAGGAGATGAAGTTGATAGTTTTGTGTTGTGATTGTGTTGACTCTGGAAGGGTAATAGCCAAGAAAGAAAACCTGTTAGTTCAGATACTGAACTGAAGTGTAGGAATGAGTAGTAAGCTGATGTTGAGCTTTAGCCACCTACAGATAGCGATTGAATCCATGAAAAAGAATAGTACTTGCCCAAAGTGTGTTTAGAGTTTGGCAATCGCTGGGGAAATTATAACAGGAGGGTTGTACTTCATAAGGAGGGAGGAGGCAGTTAGAAGAACTGCAGGGAGTTGGGAGAAGGTAATGTATGGAATGGCAAATATCTCAGAGTTTCTGGGAATCCAAGGCCAGCTAGGACACCTTGAGACTAAATGGAAAGAAAGCAAGGATAATTTAGGATGAAGAACAAAAGGAAACCTAAATGTCTTTTGTAGGGTTTCTCATGTTTATCTGTAGGGCTACATCCTAGGGAAGCAGTGAGTTAGATTTTTATTGCAAATAGACACACTAGTGTTGAAGCAAATTAGAGAATAATGTATTCACATCTTCCACTCCTAGATAAAAAGAGGTTTCACGTTGTCTTCTACAATCCTACCCTGATAACTTTCTGGCACTTGTTAACCAGAAGTTCTTTTTTCAAATCATTACCTCAAATCCTCATTGTTCTCCCTGGAGCTGTACTTTTACCCTGGCTCTGCTTTTCCTTTGTTTATCTTCAGAGGACAAAAATAACATATGACAGCTATCTTCTTCTTCTTCTTCCTTCTTCTTCTTCTTCTTCTTCTTCTTCTTCTTCTTCTTCTTCTTCTTCTTCTTCTTCTTCTTCTTCTTCTTCTTCTTCTCCTCCTCCTCCTCCTCCTCCTCCTCCTCCTCCTCCTCCTCCTCCTCCTCCTCCTCCTCCTCCTCCTCCTCCTCCTCCTCCTCCTCCTCCTCCTCCTCCTCCTCCTCCTCCTCCTCCTCCTCCTCCTCCTCCTCCTCCTCCTCCTCCTCCCCCCTCCTCCTCCTCTTTTTCTTCTTCCTCCTCCTCCTCCTCCTCCTCCTCCTCTTCTTTAATGGACATTTCTGCCTAGGACAATGGCTCAGCTTCAGTCAAAACCAGCTCCTAGAATCTAGATAAAATTTCATTGAAACCACTGGTTTGTATCAGTGAGAATACTGGAGTCAAGTTTGCCTGTTGGGTAGAAAATCAAGAATGAAATGATGATAACTCCACCAATAGCAGCTCTGGGTCTCATCTGTGTCTAGAGAGCATTTATAAAAATGCATAAGTTCACTGTCAGTCTTTCAAGAGAGGTAGCTTTTCACTCTTATTCTCATTGTTCAGCACATACAGTTTGCATTCTGTTTAAATAAAAGCAAAAGTCAAGATCTTTTTACTAAGTTATGAAGTCAGAACTTGTGACTTTGAAATTATGTAATCATTTAATCACAATCAAAAAAAAAAAAGAACCTCGGGGAAGGGAGGGAGGGAGGGGATGGTAGGGGGAAAACAAAAAAAAAAAAAAAAAAAGATAATCTATAATTTACCATATTAAAGATCACTTGAAATAAAAAAAAAAAAAAAAAAAAAAACCCTGGTGCTCAGATCTCAGCTTTCTCAGTAGCTAAGATGACAGCTGATGCCCAGATAATCTACATTTTAAAAAAAAAAAAAAAAAAACCAAGGCCAGTTACATATTACTGATTAGGGATATGATATTTTATTTCTTTTCATATGATCAGAAAGCTCTGACACTGGTAGGAATTGGCCTCCTAATGAATATGTTTCCATTCCCATTCCCTAGAGTCTGTCATTGTCTGTTTTAATCAAGAATACTGAAAGACTGTGGGTATCAATATGTATTTATTGCGGGCCAACCTAGGGTTTACTACCATGTTCCACTGGGAAGTGAAGTAACCATAAAGTCATAAACTACTGAACTAGACAATGCTTCTGACTTAACCCTAGTCTCAGGTAGCATGGTCATTGAATGGTTACATGGTGCTGACCTGTGGCTAGGAACTGCTCTAACCCTTTCTGTATTGCGATTTCTATATCATTTCTCTTAATATAACAACTCACTGTTATACATATATATATATATATATATATATACATATACACACACATATATAACTACTGCCATCCTCCTTTCATACACAAGGATACTTGTGTATTTATTTGCCTAAAGCCAAATAGAAAAAAAGAAACATTTAGTCTCCCTGTCTCCTTCCATTTTGGGTGTTTTGGCAGTACTGAGGTTTGAACTCAGGACTTTGCACTGGTGAGGCAGGTTCTCTACCACTTGAACCATGCCTTCAAGCCCTCTACAGGATGACCCATTGCAACAATGAGACTCACAAGACACTATGTTGGAAATAAAATTAACAACTTGTGGGGGGGGGGTGGAGAGGAGTGAGGGAGGTAGGAAAGAGAAGGGATAGAGGGAGAACACAAAGGAGTGGGTATCAATGCTCGAAAAGAAATGGACTCATTGCCTTATTCATTAACTGTAACCCCTCTAAACAGCATCTTTACAATAAAGTATACTTGTGAGGAATACATATAATACACAGAAACATCTCTTATTTACATAAGAAGGACTTGCCTGGTCAGTAGAATGTTAATGTTTATTTAAAAGAAATAGCTTTCTTTGGGTAAAAAAATGCCTCTGGTTTGTAATTCCTGATGATTTCTGTGCCATAAATATTCCATGGAAAGGCAGAGATGGTAAGCAATGTGTGAAAACAGTTCTCTCTCTTTTTTTTCTTTTAATTTTATTTTTATCTTTAGGTAATTTACAAAGGGTTGCCATTCAACAATGTAGTTAGTATACAAACACTATTAATCTTTTATTTCTTTTCTTTTTGCCGGTCCTGGAGCTTGAACTCAGGGCCTGGGCACTGTCCCTGAGCCTCTTTGTACTCAAAGCTAGTGTTCAACCATTTGAGCCACAACATGATTTCTGGATTTTTCTGAGTAATTTATTGGAGACAAGAGTCTCATGGGCATTTCCTTCCCTGGCTGGTTTCAAACTGTGATCCTCACATCTCAGCCGCCTGAGTAGCTAGGATTACAGGTGCAAGCCACCGGCTGCCGGCTAACAATAAATCTTGATCTAGGTCATCCCCAGTTCTTGAGAAGCTCCAGTCTTTCCCATAAGGCTCATGCTCCCTGTCTACTTTCATTAAATACCGTATCTCCATTGCTAATATGAGAGTAAAAGATATACAGGAATAAAAAAGGTATTGCTTACAAAAGAGAAATTATAATTTTCTGTTTTTTGGGTTTTTTTTAACTCCACTTACAGTTGTGGAACTTCTTTTGCTTACTCTGGCAGGGAGATACAAGTACTTGCCAAATTTATTTGCTTTTTCTTTCTTCTATTTCTCCCTCTTTAACTCTCTCTCTTCCAACAACTGTTTCATATGGCAAAAAAAAAAAAAAATGGAATAGATTTTTCTGAGAGATTCCAAGATTCAAGAAAAAAAAATAAACATGAAATGCCCATGTTTTTATTAACACAGGGAGCCTCCAGCTAGAAGTTGAGGATAAAAAGAAAAACTTTCCTGACCAAAGAAACCAGAATCAACATTTTGGCATGAGACATGCTTAGTATTTGTCTGTTTACTCTTTGCTTGTAAGGACAAATGTCTGAAGGTGCTTGTTTGCACATTTTAAGTCATCGTTTATTCCAGATGTGGGAGCACATTTCTTGAGGCATGCCTGTAGTAGCTGCCAGGAAACACCAAGCAGTTGGTGGGCAGGTAGAATAGAAAAGCTCTCTGGGTACTGCTCTCCCATTTGCTCTCATGCTGGGGCAGGCGGAGGTATTTATGCACAGGGACGGAAATGAAAGGCACACATCCAGATTCCTTTCTAGCTGCCTCCTTAGAAAGCACTGGGTTTTGGACCATCTTCAAAGCATGACACAGCTGAGACTTGGTATAACTAACACATACACCCAGCATCGTATGTTGCTTTTCTGGCTTCTTCCTCCTGGCAATCCTTTGGCAGGTGGCATCAAATTCTTCTCTCTGCACAGCGTTACCTACTGAGACTGCCCTTTATGTTTAGTAAATATTGAGGCATTGTAACTGTTTGGTGTCTTCATTGGCTCCTATTATGTCTCAAAGGTTGGAAAACCTTTCTTCATAGGCTTTTGTTAATTTGGAAGTAGTAATAACTAGGTGGATACTGGATGAACAGCATGTATAATATGTGTATTAGTAACTTTTCCTTCTTTGTATGTGAAAAGCAAATATCTTTTAAGCTGGAAATTTAACTTGAAATGTCAAATGATCAAACCTATTAATATGGATTTTAAAAAAATAACCATTTACCTTAAAGCTGTGACTTTTTGGAAGTGGCGCTGTGGCTCAAGTGGTAGAGTACGCGCCTTGGGCTGAAGAGCTGAGGGACAGTGCCCAGGCCCAGAGTTCAAGCCCCAGGAACTACCATAGAGACACCATACAGCAGTAATCATACACAGAGCAGTGTAAATGGATTTATTCCTCAGTTGCTGTTCAAAAACTTTGTTGGTTACTCTTGCCACCATTGTTTAGCGCAAAGTTAATGAAAACAGGACTGTAAATTTTGATGTAAAACATCTAGTACTTCATAATTACCATCCCCATCCGTCTTCATTCAGCATCATCCATCACCATTATTATTGTATTTTTATTGCTAGAATTAATCCAGTCCTAATAGAGCATAATGGTTTGGAAATTATTTAATTACTTTATAAGCAAAAACCTTATCAAGTCAGAAATCTTTGAGTCTTATGACAGAAATCTGGAAATACCACATTGAATCTGTGCCTGTATCTTTAGTTAAGATGCTTAGCTTACATATGCAGAGGGGGGAAAAGTTCTTTGATCTCCCATGTTGTTACATTTAATTTTGCATCTATATCAAGGAGTCTCAAACTCTTGGCCATTGCTGACTATAGAAATTTGGGACTCCATGATTCTAAGTCCCTGATATGACTTCCGATTTTATTATTTTATTTTTTGTGCTGGTTCTGGGCCTTGGCCTCGGGGCCTGTCTCTGAGCTTTTTTTTTTGCCAAGAGAGTGTTCCACCCTTTGAGCCACAAACCCCATTTCTGGCCCTTTTCAGGGTTAATTGGAGCTAAGAATCTTGTGGACTTTTCTGCCCAGGCTGGCATCAAACCACAATCCTCAGATCTCAGCCTCCTGAAGCTAGGATGATAGGTATAAACCACTAGCATCCAGCTTGGCTTTCCATTTCCAACAAGCATCCCAGGTGTTTGTAGCAGGTGGTCCGAAGGAACATACACGCTGCTGTATGCCACTCCGTCCTCATAAATGTCAGTTATGCTTCTGCTTATGTTTGTGTTATATTGCTGCTGACGCCAATGCAAGGGAATAAATAACCAAAGTGCCTATAACTATTAGCGTTACATTGGATTAAATGACACCAGTTATTAATAATTACTAATTAATAATATTAATAATTAACACGTGCTAGAAGATGCATATATGCTTCTTTACTGTGACAGACAGGGTTTGTAATATTCATCTTTACAGTGGTCCTTTGAGGTGGGTAATACCCATATGCCCATTTTCTGGATGAGAAGGCTCACATGAAGTAGGCAGGACAATGAGTCATGGAAGTAAGAGATCAAACTCAAGTCACGTGATGGGGCTGTAAGGTCTGCCACTGCCACTTACTAGCTGTATGCCAATGGCCAGGGTCCTCCTCCTCTCTATGACCTTGACTGAACACTCGGTACAACTAGGAGTAGCCTCATAGACTAGTGGTGAGAGTTACAGGAGCTGAAGATGCCACCTATCAAGGCTAGCCTGGTGAATTGTCTATGCTCTAGAAATGTTAACTTTATTTTTTTTTGGGTCCGGTCGTGGGGCCTGAACTCTGGGCCTGGGTGCTGTCCCTCAGCTCTTCAGCTCAAGGCTAGCGCTCTACCACTTGAGCCACAGCACCACTTCCGGCTTTTTTCTTTTTGCTTATGTGGTGCTGGGGAATCGAACCCAGGGCCTCAGGCATGCAAGGCAAGCACTCTACCACTGAGCCACCTTCCCAGCCCCTAGAAATGTTAACTTTTACCAGGTTAAATGCTATCTTTTAGGTTGGAGATGCCTTCCTAATTCCTTTCTGAGGAGTTATTTAACATCCCAATATTATTTCCAGACCATAACTCCTTTAGATGACAGAGAATATTCTAGTGAATTATTTTTCCTTTATGTTTTATTTTTGATCACTGAAAAATACTTGTCAGTTAAATTTAGTAGGTGCCTATAAAAATAAGAGGCATAATTGAGAACTCTTTTTTTAATCTAATCTAAAAGATCAAACACAGTGCTTTTAACCCAGAAGACAAATATATAAATAGGTCTCAATGTTCATTACTAACATTAAGTTTATTTTTTTCTTTCTTTTTTTTTTTATTGTGAGAATACCATACGGAGGAGTTACAATTACATGGGCAATTGTTTATATTTTTAATGGAAAAGAAAAATGTGCCCATTTCTGCACAAAATGTAATTACAGACATTGGCCTATTATTTATTTATTTATTGTTGGTCATGGAGCTTGAATTCTGGGTCCAGGCGCTGTCCCTGTGCTCTTCAGCTGAAGGCAAGTGCTCTACCACTTGAGCCACAACCCCACTTCCAGTTTCCTGGTGGTTAATTGGAGATAAGAGTCTCATGGACTTTCCTGGCTTTGAGTGGCAATCCTCAGATCTCAGCCTCCTAAGTAGCTAGGATTACAGGCACAAGCCACAAGCGTCCACCTTGGCCTATTAGTTTTTAACCCTCCTGACTTCTAGTCAGCAACAATAGAAAAGCACCTGGAAGTTCTTTTTCCTGTGTTCACCTCGGTTGCTTCCTTAGGCTCTGGTTCTCAGTCTCTACTGAGCATTAGCTTTACCTGTCTGAGGCACTTTTTATAACTACAGTTTGTAGATTTGAAATTAGGAAGTCTAGACTGCAACTGACCCTCCCCACCCCTATGTGATGTAATATCACCAGGCTTCACTTCTTCTTTGAGAAACACCTAATGAGAATTGGAGACAAATAGGACAAAAAGAGACTGAGATAATAGAGTAACAAGCATTGCGAAGGAAAAGGAGACTGCCTTTCTAGAGGATTTCCTAGTAACGGTTGGTGCAAAAAATAGGTGTTTTACAACAGAAGTCAGAAACAGGCACTGAGAGGATGGGTTGAAGCTGAGGGCAGAGTAAGGAGAATGCTTGGTGGATCAGCCAGTGCCAAAGGCGGAATTACTCACATTTATTGTTTTTACTTTCTGTGATCTACTTCTTTGTCCCACTTTCCCTGCCCCAACCTGCCACTACAGATCCATTCAGTATCCTGCTTAGAACTAATATGATTCCCCCAGGATTACTACATATGGAGAGAAGGAAAGTGTCCCTCACTGTGTTTGGAAGCTTCTGGGGGGTTTGTTGATATATAAATTTGTGAGGAAGGATGTGTGTGTGTGTGTGTGTGTGTGTGTGTGTGTGTGTGTGTGTGTGTGTGTGTGTGTGTGTGTATGGTTGAAGAGAAAGAGAAAGAGGGAAAGAAAAGGCATGAAGGAGATAAGAAGAGAAAGAAAGAGCTGCGAAAGAGTAGTGAACAGGATGGGAAAAATAATCTGTGTGTGTGTGTGTGTGTGTGTGTGTGTGTGTGTGTGTGTGTGTTGGAGCTTGAACTCAGGGCCTGGGTGCTGACCCTTAACATTTTGGATCAAGACTGGCATTTTACCACTTGAATCACTCCTTTATTTCCAGCTTTTTGGTGTTTAATAGGAGATAAGTGTCTCACAGACTTTTTTTGCCTGGGCTAGCTTCAAACTGGGATCCTCAAATCTTAGCCTCCTGAGTAGGATTATAGACATGAGCCTCCAGCACCTGGCTGGAAGGAATCTTAAATAGCAAGAAAAACAGGTTCTTTATGGCTCCTAGATAATACTTCAATTGCAAATGTAAGATATTGACAAGCTAATGTCGAATTTTTATGAAATATGTATTTTCCAAAACTTCTGAGGGTACTGTTCTATAAGCTTGCAAAATAAGAATACATATTTCTTAACGACTTTGAACAGAGTATAATTTTACTTAGGAGGAGATGGACAGGTTAGTACTTGACAAAGAGGGGAAAGCAGATTCAGTGAAGCCACGGCCCATAATTGAGTGGAAACAAGCGATATTTTTGGAGAAAAGAAGAATGCATTTTGAAGCCAGATGAAAATGCCTTGTGAATTAGTTACAAAGCTTTGTAAGAACTGGAACCCACAACCCAAATCAGAAACAAAGGAAGCTGTCAGGGGACTTACTTTATATGATGATAAATCAGATGGTTCCACCTTACCCTCTCTAAGGCAGCTGTAGGATTTATGAGAATGAGGATTTTAAAAAAAGGATTAAATAAGGAGAATTTGTTCCCTCTGCCATTAAAATTTATTTTTTCCTAAAGCTGAGCCAAGATTATCAGGGCTCCATTCTTTCTTTCTTTCTTTCTTTCTTTCTTTCTTTCTTTCTTTCTTTCTTTCTTTCTTTCTTTCTTTCTTTCTTTCTTTTTCTCTTTCTCTTTCTTTCTTTTCTTTCCTCCCTCTCTTTCTTCTTTCTTTCTTTCTCTCTTTCTTTCTTTTTCTCTTTCTCTTTCTTTCTTTTCTTTCCTCCCTCTCTTTCTTCTTTCTTTCTTTCTTTCTTTCTTTCTTTTTCTTGTTGGCCCTTGAAACAAAGATGAATCGGTGAATTATTAGATAAATGGATATGTGTGGATGAATGCTTGTTTTATTAAATCCCCAAACTCACTATTTAACCATTGATGTACAGCTGCTAGTCTTCATCACCATACTATTAAGGGGTTAAAGTATGCATATGCAGCAAGGAAGTCTTCCTGGACCAGCCACCCTCAATCTTGTGAGTGAAGGTAAGCAGAGAAGGATCAGTTAACAAAGCATTGATGTTATTGGGCCCTTCCATATAAGTATGTTAATTTCCCTTGGATTTAACCCTAGGTATTGCTGTTTAATCCTATTGGATCATTATAGATTAGTTTGGCAGAACTTTCTCTTTGTTTCCTTGAGGCCCTATGCCCTTTGAGTAGGTATCTTAATCAATTTCCCCAGTCCCTATCTTCCTATATAAAGCTTCAGTAGAGCTATTAAATATCCTAATGTCAATTTCCCTTAGTGTTATTTTGTCCAATAAAAGGAGTTCTGAGAACACTATAGGAGAGCAAGCATTTAAAGATTGGCCATATACACTTGACTTAAATGAACTTGTTTGCTTCACTAAGAAAGGTATGGATTCAATGTGTTTTCATAGTGCTTCTAACACATATACCATGAGTAGTGCATTGAACCATCCCCAGAAATCTACTGAATGTGTGAAGCAGACAATGAAAGTCAGTCCTCTCAAACCCTCCCAGAATCTCGGACAGTGCAGACTTTGGGCTATTAGCTTGTTTTGCCTGTATTTCTTTGGAAAGATTGAGTGTGGGCAATAGAAATTAGTTTACTTGACTGGCTTGAACCAATCAGTTGTGATTTATCTCATTGAGAAAAAAGCTTGTGTCTTCATTGAGTTCCACTGAGATTTCATTTTACCCTCCTAAGTTACATATAACAAGCATGCATGACTTTTGCCTATTTACTACTTACCCAGAAATCATGGTTTCATCAAAGTTACTTCTTTTGAGATATTCTGACTCATATATTTTGGTTTACTCAGCCAATAGGAGACCAAAAGCCCGCCCCATATTGTAGGAAATTCTTTAATACATTGGTTTGTTTGGAGATAACACAGCATCCTTCAGTGGCCTGATCAGCTATGTCTGGCTTTATTTTGTTTCAAGTTTTGTTTTGTTTTGTTTTAATTTGACTCTCTTTACCATCTGATATGATTCCCTCCTTACTCATCACTAATACTCCTGTATTAAAATTGGTAGGAAATAGGGTTTCTAATCTGCCTTAAAACAATAACTATGCTTTCATTTCTTTGTGCAAGTTCATTGTTTTGTGTCTAGTGCTAAAGGGTCTGGGTTCCAGAACTAATACCTTAGATCTGTGTCCTGGTCCTATTGCTTACTATTTCCGGGGATAAGTTGCTTAACTTCTTCTTACCTTCTTTGTGACTACGTTTCTTCATCTTTAAAATGGGGCTAAGAGTGAATTCACTGGATCTTCACTGTGCACTAGGAATTCATACCTAAAAGGAATGCAGAGCAAGGACCTGCATTTCTTAAGTTCTCAGTGTTAAGCGTTCCATACTGGAAACATACACCAGTACTTAGCTGGAGTTAGAGAAAATAGTCAGTACCCTATCCAACTGTAAGATAAAGGTGATGCTACTAATGGCAATTAGGACTTATGACATGCCTACTCTGTGCTAGGTGCTGAAATGAAATGCTTTATTTGCCCACGTGATTTAAATCTGATAAAACTAAATATTGGTATTATACCTTGTTATCAGTGGGAAAACAGGAGATTCCAAAGATTGAGTACATTGTCCAAAGTTAAACATCTCATCCCTGGTGCTGTTCCAATTTGAATATATTTCTACTTTATTTCAAACTCTGTCATCCTACACAATATGAAATACCACCTTTATAATGTTCTTTCAATGAGTCTTAGTCTTTTTTTTTATCTGGTTCTAGGGCTTGAACTCAGGGCCTCAGTATTATCCTTGAGCTCAAGGCTGGAGCTCTACCACATGAGCCACAGTTCCACTTCTGCATTTTTGGTGCTTAATTGGAGATAAGAATCTCGCAAACTTTTCTGCCCAGGCTGATTTCATGATCTTCAGATCTCAGCCTGTTGAGTAGCTAGGACTGCGTGTGTGAGCCACTGATGCTGGTCTTCTTTGTAACTAGATTTCAGTCAGTACTTCAGAGGAATTCAAAGCTATGCCTTCATGCATTTCTACATCTATCTACTTGGAGGAGGGAGGAGAGAACCCAACAACCTTTTTGTGAATTCCATCAGTGTCATCCAAACTAGATTCAAACCTTGGAAAGATATCCACAGCTAAGAACACCACCCCACTTTTAGCACCAATGTTAAACTAACTTTATAATTTCCTCTCATTGATAGATAGATGCACTGAGCATTAAAATACTTGAGGCTAGCTTTATCAAGCCGCTTTTATTTTGCTTTATTTTCTTTATTATCATTTTATTTTATTGTAAGGATGCTGTACAGAGGGGTTACAGATACATACGTAAGGTAATGAGTACATTTCTTGTCAAACATTGTTACTCCTCATTTTCTCCCACTTTCCCATGAGTCCACTCCCTCCCAAGTTGTAAAGTTCATTTCCAACATCGTGTCTTGTGAATATTGCTATTAACAGTTCTTGTTAATTTTTAGTTTTTTGGATTTTATTATAAAGGTGATATACAGAGGGGTTACAGTACATAAGTAAAGTTAGGAGTATTTCTTTTTGAGGACTGTTACCTATGTATGGCATTTTGTCTTATCTCTTCCATCTGCATTTTCTTTCACTCGTGTTGGCTTGAGGGTGACTCTCTGAGCAAGTTTGGAAATCTGTGGCAAAGGAAACAAGCTCAGCAATTCATCTACCACTTTGGGGATGTTAATATTGTGTCAGAAAAACAGACTGAACCCCTGTAAACATCATCTTGCCAAAGTGCAGTCTTCACCGTCGGCATTTCTGCCACCTGCTAAGGGTAATAACCATCTAAAGGACAAATCCCCCTGTCTGTGATTTTATTCTTTCTAGGCTTCCTTGGAGAAAGACTGTGGGATGATTTATTCCTCTGTACATAGGAAGCTACAATGTATCCTCAGGTGGAGAGTTTTGGCCTGTGAACTCAGTGCTCTCAGGTTAATCCATTAACTTGCTCAGGGGAAAAAGGACAGGGGAAGATGGATGAAGGTGTTATAAAAACAGAGATGCTAAGGATTTCAGATGATCTCAACCACCACTTCTTTCTCTCTGTGCCCATCTGTTCCTGGGAAGCCCTTTATAGAAAGTGTAGCCCTCTAATGGCTATTCTTGGTACCATTTATTTAAAACAAGACCAGTACTTTCTCACTGTATGGATAGAATACACAGTTTACTTGAGCCCTTCTCAAAAAGAAGACCGAAACAGAAATACACACGCCAATAGTTTTGTGCTTATTTGTGCATAGAAAACTGGATAAAACAAAGGTAATCTATTGCAGGCCTTCTCAAAACCTTGGAAATTGTTGCTTATATTATGAATATCTAGGAATCACATATAGCATGCAACAACCCTCCAAAAAGAATTTGACCTCAAATGACTTTTTAATAGCACAAATGATCGATTAACCAAACATACTTAGTAGTGAATTGGGTAGCATATTTTCATAGCATTTTTGAAATTTATCTTACCCAATTTTCCTGTTGCTTGAGTAAATTGGCTTCTACTTCTGGTGAACTAATGTTTTTTTTTTTTCTCTTTTCATATTGCAAGTATAATTTTACAGTAACTTCCAGAAGTTATGATTCTAAAAAGATGTAAGAGGAGTATTCTCTCAGGACTTCCTCATTTTTCTTTCCACCTCCATTTTTTCCCTATTCTGGTAGAAGTGTGAATATACCTACAAAGAGAAAAAAAAAAGAGAGGACCGGTACATGTCTCTGTAGGTAGACAGGCGTATCAATGACACTGCAAATAATCTCTAGGTGGTTTTCTTAATGAGGTCATAAGAAATTATATGGGAAGTCATCATGCCTTGCATATCAAACTGTACATTTTGAAGACATTTTTTTCCTTTTCGATTAACAAGTTCAATTTGCCAGGCTCGTGGAATCAACATAAATTTATAGAGCCCAAATGTAATGTAGTAAAAGTGCAATGCAATTTATTTTTAGTGTCATACTCTTAATACATCGTATCACAAATTAAAGGATGGGTAGAAAGTCAAAGGATGTGATTGAAAGGAGATTGTTCCAATGACACATTCCGAGCCCACTGTGATAGAAGAAGGACAGACAGCTTCCTGATAGGCTTCTAGGGTATTGTGTTAGACCATTTCCAGGAGGTGAGATTGGCCCTTGTGATGACCACCATGTAAAAAAGAAATCACCTGACCATGGCGCATTTTCATTCCTGGGAAATGGTGCTATTTGGTTTTCAGGGATCAATCATTGAGACATGTTTTTATTCCCTTCCAAGTCAATTTGTTTCGCAAAGAAACACAATGAAATGAAAATGCACACGGCTAATCTTGTATCGTTATAACCGCACATATTCTAGGTTGAGTTCTGTCAGAACATCCATTTTTCAAGAGGCTCTCAGTTCAATTAAGAAAGAAAGGGAGAAAAACACACACATTTCTGATTATGAAAGCAATGAGTTCGCTGCCCTGCTCTGTGCTGGATTCTGCCGTCTTGTAGGACATGTCACAGAAGGGGACAGCGAGAACCACTTCATGGTGAGCTGGGTAGGCTTCCATGGGCTCGTGAAGGGCTGTCACGTTTCCTCACGGATCACGAGCCCTGTCCCTGAGTGAGCACCAAATGGGGAGGGCATGCAAATTACTCCTCTGTGTGTTCTACAATCGTTTCTGCTTCCTGGATTTCCCCAGACCTGAAGTTAGGCTGCAAGTCTAATCTTCCCTAGGCCTTTCCTTAATCTGAATCCAGAAACACCTGAAGGTAGTTTAACCTTTGACCTGGCAATGGGATATTGATCTTGGTTTCATTGCTGTTGTGTGATTAAACTTTTTGTTTTCCTTTGTCTGTATTGTTGTGGAAAGAAGAAGGGGACTCTATCAAGTTGTGGTAACTTAGTTGGTGACCTTCTCAACTGTGTATTTTATATGTGTCTTTATAAGCTGACTCATCATTTTCTTTTTGCATGCCATGGGT
This sequence comes from Dipodomys spectabilis, assembly GCF_019054845.1. Classification (NCBI taxonomy): domain Eukaryota; kingdom Metazoa; phylum Chordata; class Mammalia; order Rodentia; family Heteromyidae; genus Dipodomys; species Dipodomys spectabilis. Next base: position 15,821,395 of record NW_024870834.1, on the reverse strand, counting down.
TTTCAGTCTTTTACTTAGGTCTGCTTCCTTGTACTTTTCCTTTTACATACTTCCTTCAAATTCAGGAGAAAAGAAGAAAGAGTGCTCTTGGAAGAGCTCTAACGATACCTAGTAACTCTGGTTCCAGTAATATTAGGGAACTGCTTTCCCTTGAACTGTGCATGTGTTTTTCTTCCTCCTTGTGATGACACTTAATATTAAAGTCTCAACAGAGTTGGCAGAAAGAAATGGTCTCTATTAAAAATCTCCATCTTGGGGCTGGGTTGCAGCTTTTTTTAAAGTAGGGCACTCCCAAAGCCCTAGGCTTGGTTCCCAGCACCATACAATATAAAATACAATAATTACATTTTTAAATGACCCTTCTACAAAAAAACCAGCTGTCTTTAGCTCTCAGTCTATCTCTAACTTTTCTAAAGGTACAAATCTCTAGAGTAATAATCCATCGTGGCCTTGTTTTGAGGGAACAACTTTGTCATATTTTTAATAATGTTACCCCCCCCCCCACACACACACCAAATTAACAGCTTCAAAAGCATAACATGAGGTCAGAGGTTCTGTGGGTCAGGAACTTGGGCATGTCATAATGAGGACAGCTTGTCTCTGTTCTCTGACGTCTGGGTACTCCCCTCCGGACCTAAAATTATCTGGAGGCTTCTTTACGCACACATCTGTAATGAAGGCTGACCTTAGGTAAGAATGTAAAAATGGCTTTTCCCTGTGGCTTAAGCATTTCAGGCTTCTGAAAGCGGGGAGTGTTAAGAGGGGAGATCTGTATTGGGAGTACCCTAAGAACCCCAGAGGGACTCTGCCTTTTCTTTTGAGAACTGAGCTCTGAGGCACACAGGTTTACTTCCACAGAATTTCATTGGCTACAAGTGAGTTCCTCAGGTCAATTAGATTCAAGGAGGAAGGAACTCAATGTCTTGCTTGGGACAAGGGGAAGTCACACTTTAAAACAGTAAGTTGGAAGCCGGGCACCGGTGGCTCACGCTTGTAATCCTAGCTACCCAGGAGGCTGAAATCTGAGGATCACAGTTCAAAGCCAGCCCTTGCAGGAAAGTTCATGAGACTCTTATCTCCAGTTAACCAGCAGAAAAGCGCTAGTGGCACTGTGATTCAAGTGGTAGAGTGCTTGCCTTAAGCTGAAGAGCTCAGGGACGACGCTCAAGCCCAGAGTTCAAGCCCATGACTGACAAAAACAAACAAGCCAAAAAAAATTCCATTAAGTTGGATGAGAAAGGTGATGGTGATATCTGATTTTCAAAACCACAGATCACCAAAAGCATCATTTGGGTCACCTTGAAAAAGTGTGAACTGATTATGTCCTCACGGGACTCATTGACGAGCTTATCGAACATATCATCATGCTAAAGAAGATAGATCGCTTATTTTGAATGATTGAAACATTGCCTTTCTTCCCCTTTCTAAAAAGGCTGTAAGGAAACATATGGAAACTGATTAATATCACTGCCTCCATTTGTATAGCTCATTTAACAAAATAACCATTATTTAATAAATATGTTGTACAACAACTGATGGAAGAGAAAGTTAAAAATAAATGGGAACATATAAACACAAAGGCAAATTAATAAGTAATCAAGAAGTGGAAATACACATGTCAGAGCAGATTGGCATACATAAATAATGTTATGGAGATTCTCAATGCTTCCTGTGTAATAGAATACTGACAGAGTTGAAAACAAAGCCAAACTATGATGCCCTGACTCTTTCCTGGAAAAACTGATTTGATTGGTCAGAGGTGATCCATATGCAAAAGCACTCGAGATGGTTGTGATGCTCAGGCCAGTCTTCAGAAACACTTTCCAATGTATGAAAGGAAAAAAATATATTTAATCTCAATGTTTAGCTGCCTTGGAAAACTCTCATCAACAACTCTTATCAAATTCGAATCCAAATGACAGTTATTTACCCCTTCAGTCTTCTACAGGTTACTCCACAGTGGACACTGGAGGGTTAATGTTTGATGTGTACCTGGGGTGAAGGTTTTGTACCTGAGCTCTATATACATTTATTACAATGGATAGATCTGTGGTAATGCATCACAGCCAAAGCCTTCTATAGCCAAAGCAACCAGTAGAAAAGGATCCTTGTTGTGTGGCCTAAGTTTCTCTTGTTCATCTAGTAATTAGAATATTCTATAATTTGCAACCACAGCATTTCAAATGTTCCTTTCCATAAGCACATAGTGTCTGTTTCCCAGTCCAAATGCTCATATGTTTTATTTTCTATTGGGACTGCTTGTCATTTTTATTTCTTAGATCCTATAACTGGGATTGATGTCTGCTTTCCCATTTACTGAAAGCAGTTGGCATCAGAAAAATCATCCTTTGGCATTTGTGTGACTGAAATCAATCTTCCTAGGCAGATTCTATTTTACTCATCATGGGTATTTCCCCCTTTCAAAAGTGTGTGTGTGTATGTGTGTGTGAGTGTGTGTGTGTGTGTGTGAGAGAGAGAGAGTGTGTATGTGTGTGTGTGTTCTGGAGCTTGAATGAAGGGTCTGCTGTCCCTGAGCTTCTTTGCTCAAGGCTAGGGCTCTGTCACTTGAGTCACAGCTCTGCTTCTGGATTTTTTGGTGGATAATTGAGATAAGAGTCTCAGACTTTCCTGCCCAGACTGGCTTCAGACGGTGATCCTCAGATCTCAGCTTCCTGAGTAGCTAGGATTCCAGGTGTGAGCCACCAGCACCTGGCTCAAAAGACTATTGCTGAGAGCAGTTTTAGACTCATAATAAAGTTGAGCAGAAAGAACAGAACATTCTCACATGCTCTCATGCTACTACACATTCACAGACACCCCTTAAGCAACATCCACACCAGGGCTGCATATGCATTTGTTATCGTTGGTGAATCTATGCAATGTAACATTATCACCCAAGATCCAGCTCTCATCCTTCTACAAAGCTAGGATGACAGGCCAGGACCACCGTGCCCAGCTATTGGTTGAGATGGAATATTGTAAATTGTTTTGTTTCTTTTTTTAACCTGGCCCAACCTCCTGAGTACCTAGAATTATACACGTGACCCACCAATGCCCAACCAATATGACTGTTGTCCTTATAATAACGGCAAGAGTTCTAGAGACAGACTGAGATGTAGGAAACTCCATGTGATGCCACAGATACACAGAAGAAATACACCATCTAACGAGAAAAGCAGAAATTGGAGAATAGATAGGGGTTAAGCCAAGAAATAACAGGGATTTCTGGCAACTGCCAAAGGTTAGGAGAGACTGTGGCCCTGCTGACTCTGATTTCAGTATGTGAACTTCCAAAACGGAGAGAATATTGATCTCTGTTGTTTCAAACCACCCAGTTTATGGTATTTTGTTACTGCCACCCTGATAGAGAAGGTAAGTGCCCAGAGTAGATAAGAGGCAAGCCCAGCTGGCCCCAATGGACCTCTACAAAGGTCACCAGCATGGCATGGGCAGAACTAGATATTTGAAGGCAGATATGGAGATAGAGAGTCAAACAGCCAGAGAGACTAATGAGGAACAATCATAGAAAGAGTTCTTGGCAGTCTACTATTCCAGATGTCAATATTCCTGCCAATTCCTATCTGCTCTCTCTCTCTCTCCTCTCCAGCCTACATTGATGGGCTGAAACAGGAGTGGACTGATTGTGGCTTCACAAAGCCCTTAAACATTAAAAGGTTAAGATAGAACCAATAGCTCACCGATCATGTTTTACAGTGTAAATGAAAGCAGTCATCTTGCTCATGTAACTTCCTTCCTTAGCCACAGATAACCTCTTGTGCATTTCATAGAGTATCAGTCAAGGTTTCTTTTTGTACTACAACTTTCTTGATTTCATCCTCAAAGTTCAGCAAAATTACCCTGCAGATTATTTACTTAACATTTCAAGTTCCTCCTGTTGCTGTAACAAATCATCATTCTATGGCTTAGTGTGACACAAATTTATGGTCTTATAGTTTGGCAGGTGAGAAGTCCTTTATAGACTGCCTTGGTCTAACATTAGCATAAATATTCTACATCCTTTCTAGAGACTAAAGGGTGAATCTGTTCAGTGCTCAGTGTTTCTCAGACTGAGATCCCTAGTTGAAAACTGAGGCTGGATATTACTACAGTTCCTTGGTTCTTGGCATCTTTCCTCTTCCATCTTTAAGGCCACAGAGAGGTGGAGGAGAAAGGAATGAGGAAGAAGAAGGGGAAGGAAGAGAAAAAGAGAGACACACAGGGGGAGACAGAGAGAGACAGAAATACAGAAAGAAAAAGAGAGCATGTTTGTGCCTTGAGCTCATTAGCAGAATCCATTAGCTATAGCCGGCTGATTTGCACTTGAAGCCTGCCTGAAGTCTCCAAAGAGAGTAGATTTACATGTAGGTGTGGAGCCTGCTAAGCTTTGAAAGCTCTTCCCATCAAAAAAAGAGCTAGATGCCTAGAAATGTAAATATCTCACGGTTTGTCTTAGATTACTTATTTGCTGGAGTTCACCTTTTTTATCCTTTTAGAAGTGAGCGCTATTGGTGTGCATATTTCACTCTTCATCTATATCAAGTATGAAATGAGATCCCAGATCTTATAGATGAGCCAAGTAAAACCCAGAAACTATAAGAAAAAAAGTGTAAAAAATAATCACACTAATATCAATTAGCCTGGTGAGCAAAAGGACTGAGATTACTGTGATTTCTATCCATGATCTTCTTGCTCCACACATGGATATGATACTTGCCTGAATAAACATTTAAAATATAGACAGGATTCCTCCTTTTCATTAATAGATCATCTAAAAACAAACAAGTAAATAAAAGAGTAGGCTTCCCAACTAATCTCTTTAAAGTAGTCTGGAATTCCTGTGCTTTTCATCTGCTTAATTAGAACAAAATTTAACACTTAATGGATCACACTTCTCTGGGGTGAGACATCTATTCTGTTTTGATGCTCGACTCAGGGCATTTCCCATTTGTTTGATTTAAAGTGGGGTAGAAGGGCACGCGGGCCCTAGGAAACTTCAATAGAAAGTGGCATCCAGCTCCAGCCGGCTGCTTTTATCTCATCACCACAGTCCCCCTCTAAGTCTCTGATAATTATCAATAAATTGGGTGGTAGATAAATAACAGTGTCAGGAGAGAAGGGGAAGTGTTGGAGGCACCGCGCTAGGGGTGACTCTTTCTGCTTGTCAGCAGTGGGGAGGGGTGGAGCGTGGACTGCTCGGTCCTGTTTGTCAGAAGCAGAAAGTATGTTGGAGAAAACTAACTCCTGGGTAGGGAGGTGTCAGGAAGATGGATTACCCCAGGAAGCTGGGACTGCTCTCCCCTTGGGCTGCAGCACACTTGGATATAATTTGCCAGCTGTCTATCTTGTCCTAGGGAGGTTCTTGTCTTTTTCCCTCCCTCCCTCCCCCTACATTGCCAGAAACCAGCCTGTGCCTGTAGATCTCAGGCAGCCACAGAGCCTTTGGAGCAGCTGAAAGGCTGCCAGGCCCTTGTAGGGCCCTGAATATTCAGCATGCCAGCTTCTTCTTATCAGCACACCTGGGAGTTCTCTGACACCCTACCCCATGGGGAAACCTCTTTAAATGAGTGACTTTATTAGAGAGGGATCCTGTTGGGGACAGGAAAGTTTGATTCAATGCCCAGAGTTTAATCAATCTGGGATCCTTTGTATGTGGGCTTGAACTGAAGCATTTCAAAGTGACACGGTGGGGGGGGGGGGGAGTGACACGGTGGCAGGGGGAGGCTCTGGGGGCAGACTACACAATGGGATGGGAATAGTTCTGTGTTCCCTACCAAGGGAATTTAAGGAGGATTTCTTGAGTAAGGGTTTGGAAGAAAGAAAGCCTGATGCACGAGAGAGAGGTGTAAGGAAGGAGCAAGGGTTCCCCAGGAGCCTCACATAATCCAACCCAGGTCTGTCTTGTTAGTGGGAGGCTGGTCCCCACCTGGACAAGGATGGTAGGATGGCATCCCCTCAGCGTGAAGAGCTGAAGATCTGTGAGGAAGTTGAAGCGATGGTCGTTATGTTCCCTTCAGGAGAATGTGGGGCATGAATCTACCCGTCCGTCGCCCAGTGAATTAGCCACATAAAGTGAGAGCTACATGTTGAAGCAGCTACTGCCAGGTGGTCCATTTATACTATTGTAAATCTTCCATAAGAATCGCTTTAATCCAGAAGCTCATTTCATTAAGAAAAAGCTCAGAACAGAACTGGGGCTATAGTCCAATGGCCTTTGGTGACTCATGAAGGAGGATTATGTTCTGGATTTTCATCACCATTTATTCATATCATAAAGCCAGCATCTTTGCCTGGTTCTTCTCCATCCTCCCTCCCCCTCCCCCGCCCCGCCCTGCTGCCCAGGTACAGAAAGAGTGCTAGCGTCTTATAAAGGACAACTTTTGCATGGGAATAAAAAATTGGAGAGCTTAAGGGGGCCATCTTGTTGGTTAGCAATGCGATCTTCTGTGACTCAGTATTTCTGAGTCTCATTTTTGTTCAGCTGTAAAATGGAAGCAGAAGTGTTTTCCTGCCTTTTACCCTTCTTACTTTAGAACAGAACAGGTATGGAGAGTTCTCCATACTCTATAGTGCATTTGTTTATGTTATCAGTTTGTGGTGGTTGTTTTTACTGTTGCATAATATCTTGTGATTCTTGGATAATGATAGCTAAGGCTTTCTCCTCCCTCAGGTATGTAAGTAGCGTTTACCTTCAGAGCAGGGTGTCCTAATGCAAAAGCAAACAATTCAATTCCTGGTATCATACCGTTGGGCTGTCTCTGTGACTGCTTGCAGTATTATTTCATTGAGCTATAGAAAGAAGTAAAATTTTTCTCTGAAGCTAAAAAATGCTGCTTATAAGATGACTCCAGGGAAGGTAGTGTGGTGGTGCACACCTGTGATCTCAGCACATAAGCAGGAGACATAAGCAGAAGGGTGTCGAACTCAAAGCCAGTACAGAGCAAGGACTTGTCTTGAAAGAAAGAAAGAGAGAGAGAGAGAAAGAGAGAAACAAACAGAAAGAAGAAAAGAAAGAAAGGAAAAGAAAGAAGAACAGAACAGAACTGGGGCTATAGTCCACTGGCAGAGCATTGCCTATTGTATTCAAGGCTCTGAGTTCAATCTCCAGCACTGCTGTATACAGAGAGCTATTAATAGAGCTGTTGCTGTTCATTTCTGTTATAGTACAATTTTCATAATTGTACAAGGCTTAGTATTTGTTTCTCACAAGTTTCAGACATGGAGCTAGCTAGAAGAATCATCATGATATGTAGCACCGAAGGGCAAGCTGATAATTGAGAAAAACCAAATATCCTACCTCAAACCCGCTTAATAGTGAACTTCAATGCGACAGCATCCTGCTGGTTCAATAGATGGTGAGGTTCTCATCTGTCAGGTAGATGGAAGACAGCAAAGTTAATGTGTTTCTCCAGCCGAGCTGCCCTCAGACTAAAAACTAAAGCTTCCTTGCAACTCAAATCTGAGTTGCAGATAAGAGTCACAGGAACTCCATGCTTAAAGAGTCAATGTGTTCTGGCCCCTCTGTTAATATACCAAGGGGGAGAAATATCTGCTCAGTTTTCTTACATATTAGCAGCTGTTTAGCTTGTCTCTGAATTATGCCTCTATTTGAAAAGATAAACCACATTTAGGGCACAAACTCATTGTCTTTTGTTTTTATGAAATTGTTTTGTTCTATTTGGAGTAACTGAAATTATCCTCTTGGTGGGAAGAAAAATTTTAAACTCATGGTGATAGCTTGAAGTCTAGGGGTGAAAGGAAAGGAAGGTTGAGATTTCAGGAACGGAAAGCAAAGCAAAACAGAAATATTTAGTGCTTTAAAATTTAGTTAATATACTTTTACACCTAGCTACTCTGGGTGTAGAGAACATGAGGACTGAGGTTTCAAGGCCAGCCCATATGAAAAGTTTACAAGACTCCATTTCAACCAATAGTTTATAATCCCAGATGTGTAGGAAGCCAAGATCAGAAAGATAGCAGTTAAAGGTTGACATGGGCACAAAAGTTTGAGACACCCCCCCCCCACACACACACCCTGCATCTCAACAAAAAACTTGGGAAAGAGGGGAGGGGGGAGGGTTGGGCACATAAGGGGTTTGTCATTTAAACTGTAGTGGCAAGTATAAATAGGAGAATCCTGGTGTAAACCAACAGGGCGGGACACATGGAGGGTAGGGAAGAAACACTATCTCAAAAAACAACAATGGCTGGAGGCATGGCTCAAGCAGTAAAGCATCTGCCTAGCAAGTACAAAACTCAGACTTCAAACCCAAATATAGACCAAAATAAATCAAATTGGCTACTAGATTATTTATTTAGAAGGACACAAGCATAGTAATTAGAAAGACAAGAAACATAATGACTATTTTTTATGTAATGAGGTGAAGGCTTACAAAATCAGTGATTTGGCCAAGTCACATGGCAGGGGACTATTTCATTCTGGGTGGAGCCTGTGTTTGTTCTACTATGGGTCAGAGGAAGGAATTGGTTACTTTTTTATCCAACAACATCAGGCCTTACTACGTAGCCTTTGCCTCTTTTTGCTCCTAGTCTATCCCTGCCTCTTTAATTGTTAAATAGATATTTTATGTCATTTTTAAGACATAAAATATTGGTTGAGTAAGTTGATAACTAGGTGTCTACCATCTTGAATTTTCATTTAAAGTAGGTTCTCATTCAGCCAAGTGCTAGTAGCTAATGCCTATCTATTGTCCCAGCTACTCAGGAGGCTGAGATCTGAGGATCAAAGTTCTTAAAAGCTTTAAACTCTATATCAACTGCACCTTCTCAAGTAGATTTTTTTTTAATTTTTAATGTTCTAGAAAATGCTTCCTATTTCTTATACCCATTGAGCTTCTTAACGTTAGAGTGTGTCTCTCCCTACAATTCCTTAACAGGTTGCTCACTTATAGTGACACCTGCTTTCTAGTTGAAGAAACTCCTTAAATCACAGATTGCACATCAGAATGTCTTTCACTTAGGATGACAGATCCAATATATTGCATGTGTGTGAAGTACAGATAAGGGTAATCAGATCTCATGCTTTGGGGAATAAACTGATTACCTGAGATGGTCAGGAAGGCATTTTCCCCATTAGCATCCCACAGATACACCAGCCAAGTGCAGACACAACTTTCTGCCATCATAAAGTTAGCTGATACAGCCTCATTAGGTTTATTGTATAAAATAGGAACCTATAACATAATGTGTCAGGCATAATGGCTGTCATTTGGATTAACTATCTAATAAGCAACAAAATAAATCCTGTAGCAGCTGAGGCAGAGTTCTCTTTAGATAACCGAGATAGTTATTCATTAGAGATTAAATGCTTAAAATCTTTTTTTATATGTATTTCCTCCAGGGATCTCAAAATACCTTCCAAAGAGGAGCTCATTAATTCTGGTGAATATTCTGTCGCCTAAATCCTGTTACACAGGTCTATTCTGAAAATACAAGGTCTCTTTTGCTAAGGTCAAGGCCTTTCAGTACTAGCAAGTTCTCACAACACCCTAATCACATAGCTGCCTTGAATGTTTGCTTCCCTGGCTCACTCCAACTCTGAAAGAAATATAAAGCATAGGCAAAGTGGTGAAAAGAAAAATAATGCTCTGGGTCCAGTGAAGAGAGAGAGCTGGGAAGTTCAGCAAGTTTACTTAAACAGAGCTCAGGGTGCTCATCCCTGTCTAGACTAGCAAGCTCCCTCTTCTACTGTTATGTTTTTCCTTCGCTAACATATTCTAACAATATAAGGGGATTCAACATAATAATTTCATACATGTATACAGTGTACTTTGTACACATTTTTCCTTTTCTAGTATTCCTTACTATTATATAGCATTCCAGATCACTTCAGCTTTGCCAGAGATAGGTTTGCTCCTAATTGATTCCCATTAGTTCATCTGACCCATTGTAGAGATCTGGCCAGGCTGAAACTTAAAAATATTTTTGGGAATAAATCACTAATATTCTTTTGAAAATGGACTGGTCCAGAGATTTCATATTATAGCATAATTTTGTGTGTAGATGCATGTGAGAGAGGCAGGGGGAGGGGGAGAGAGATATTTAGAGAGAGATGTACAGAGAAACGCAAATCCTTTTTTGTATTTTGTATTGTAAAAATACTGTACAGAGGGGTTACAGTTACATGAGCAAGGTAATGAGTACATTTCCTATCAAACATTGTTGCCTCCTCTTTGTTTTTTCCCTACTATCCCTTCCCTTCCACCTCCACAACTACACCCCACTATGTTGATCCTAGAAACAAGAATAATTTTGAAATATTTTTGAATTCTATTTCCACTATACTTATTAAAAGTATGCTTCTATTCTAAATATTCTCCTGCATCAAACCAATTCTAAACTTATTACACTTTGACTTAATGTTACAAAGGAGTGGCCTAAATGATTTTAAAGGAAAAGGTTTATGCGATGGTTAGACATGGTTTCTGAGTAATGTTGTTTGGTTGCAAAAGAGATGGTATGTTTGCTTCTGGAATAGAGCCCCCTCAGTTCGGTACTGAAGGATATTCACTATGATAAGAAACAAATGAAAATCATACAGGTATTGCTTCTTCAACTGAGAATTGAGTACACAAATAGCTGCTGAAATGCTGGTGGTCTCACTTAAAGAAAAAATGTATTTAGACTCATTCTCCAAAATATGTTCCCTTAAGGACAAATCCTATGGTGTGTGTGGTCTTTAAGAGTAAAAAGTAGGGAAGATATTTAGTGTTTAAAAAAAACAAACAAACATTGAATGCCAGTGCTAGTGACTTATAAATAATCTCAGCTACCTGAGAGGCTGTGATTTGAGGATTGTGGTTGAAAGCCAGCCCAGGCATGAAAGTCTGTGAGATTCTTAACTCTTCTTAACCATCAACAAGCTGGAAGTGGAATTGTGGCTCAAGTCATAGAGTGCCCAGCATTGAGCAAAAAACATAATGGAAAGTACAGGAACTTGAGTTCAAAGCCCAGTACCAGCAGCCTACCCTTGTCACATATACACACCACATTAATAATAACAGTAATAATAATGCTAGTAATAGTAATACTTGTACAAGCAAAAGTATGAAGCAAGGAAAAGTAAAGGCACTTGACATATCCTTAGTCCAGAGTGGATTTATTCAAGCCACATCAAGAAATAGTCATGATGCTATAAGGATACAGGTGGACCTGTTTCAACAATGAGAAGTACAAGTCGTTATATCAAAAACGAACTTTACAACTTTGGTGGGGGGGGGGGGGCGGGGAGGATTGGGTGGGGAGGTGGGAGGGAGGATGGGAAGGGATGGGAAGGGGAAACAAAGGAGGAGGCTACAATGCTTGATAAGAAATGTACTCATTATCTTGCCCATGTAATTGTAACCCCTCTGTACAGTATTTTCACAATAAAAAATAAATAAAGAAAAGAAAAACAAAGAAATAGTCATGATGCAAAATGACTGGCCATGGAAATGTAAGTCTGTAATAAATGCTTAAATAAAGGTTATATTCCTGGTCCCCTGATAAAGTGCTATAGATGCGATGAAGAATTGCCTGAGAGCATTTGGAATTCAGTCATACAGTTTTGTTCAGATGATGTAGAATTCTTTCTGTTTTTATTCCATACAGAATTATCATACTTAATTATTGTTTAAAGATCTCAAATACCAGCCCCTACAAAATAATGGTCTCTCTGACATTTCCAATGGTTTCAGAATATGGTTATCAAAAAATTTGCTGCACATATGACCCAACAAGAGAAAAATTATTTTGTTGATATCTTTTCATAATACCAAGAGAATAAGTGTGGGGGAAAAAGTCTAGTTGAAGCTGTGAGAAATGAGATATATTTATCAATTTTAGAGGCTGACTTTCCAAATTGATTCCAAATTCAGATATCACAGGTACATAGTTTCATTTACCTTCATATTCCCACAAAATCATACACTAAAAAACACTTGAGGATTTATTTCTAGCCACTATGTGTCTAAAATAGACCAACAGTAAGATTTATACATATTTCATGTAAATGTATATGTATGTATATGAGTCATAATTTGCTGATAAGTATTAGACGCTATTACTATATTTTTCCTTAATATATAAGTTCTTCAATGGCTTAGAAGTACATTTTCAAATATATAAAAAGACTCTTCCTTCCATCAGCATTGGTGGGAGCATTAAATTGCTCCCACCTTTTACCCTGGAGGTTGTTTCTTCTTATTAAAGTGTGTTAGATCTGTGTATCATAAATGACATGAACTGAGATTCCTCCTCTTTTATTTATTACTGTTAAAAAATCACTGCTTATAAACATGCATACATATCTATGAAATTCACTCTACACTAATTATGCAGTACGGTGTTACAAGGGTGTTAATTTTTTTTTACTTGTAGTGTTTTGTTAAATTTCAGAGGAAGCTTGAAAAATGAATTAAAATCAACTTGTGTGTCTTGCCATTTCATTGCAATTGAGAAATGCAGAAGAGGGAAGAGGGGAATAGCAATGAGCCGATTGGAGGAGAGGCGGACACTTGTTTTAGAAAAGAGTCAGGGCTTGACCGGACTCTATTTGGGGTATTGTAAGGGCTTAATAGCTAGCTACAGTGATACATTTATTAAGATTACAAGTTGCGAAATTGGTAGTTGAAGATAAGAGGGGGAGATGGCAGGGAGCTTGCCATCTTAGAAACAGAAAGCTACCTAAATTCAGCACAACCTGGAAGAATTCAAATAAATAAAGCCAAAGGCAGGGGCCATAATATAAGAAGCAGATATCTGTTAAAGGACATGCCCCAAGAGTCAAGCTGTGTGTTTTCAGGGCTAGACTCTTATGGAGAAGAATGCTTTTGGTTCTTTCTCATCTGCTGGAGATCAGAAGAGACACCCAACTTCCTTCATTTATTGACTCCATCAAAAACTGTCTTTGTTTCACACACATGGTTTGAATATCTATTATGGACCATGTGTTCAGAGATGAGAAAAGCCAAGAGATAGGTTATCTACTCTAAGCTAGAGAAGCTTAGGGTGCATCTAGCCAAATGGAGATGAAGGGGAAAAGTGTGAAATTTAGATTAAGAAGACTGGGATTTAACTCCCGGATTAAAACCCTTATCCTAATGGCTTTAAGGTCTTCACACTGGTCTTTTAACTGGTTGGACCTCTGAGCATCTGTTACCTTATCTGTGAAATGGAGATACTGATGGGTCCTACCCCATGGGGACACTGAGATGATTACTAGGATGGTTCATCGTAATAACCTCAAAATATTCAAGGAGCTAAAATAGACTAGTTTGAATTATGAAATATCTTGGTTACTTCAAGTGTGATTGTGGAGCCAGATTACCAGGGATCAGAGAAACAGTGTCCATATGGGAAGAATGACAAATAGAACTGAAGGATGCTGTAGATATACTAGGGCAGAGATGTGCGACCTGGGCAGGTGCTCAGGTCCTGTGCATAGGAACAGCTGCACTTATGGTAACATTCTGCCATCACATCCCAAAGAGTATCCTCCATCTGAGAGAAAGCATTCCTCTGCATTATTAGGGGCCTTGCTTAGCATGTTTGCTTCACCAAGATATTTCATCTCTTACGTAGTGCCAGATTCCAAGGGACTGTGGGTATATCAGTGTGCATGAATGCAGCTAGCCAAATTAGAGGCAAATATGTTTCAGAAACAAATTTTGGAAATGCACCCTGTATATAGCTACCCTATATCAGGAGGCTTGAATAAAAAGGGAATTGAAAATATAATAATGTCACTTCGCTAAGGCATTCACTCACCAAGCATTCTGAAACTTTTCTTCATCCTCCTGTATGACCTGGCAAGTTAGGATATTGTGTCTACTGGAAATTCCCTTCTCCTAGTCTTCTTCCTCTTTATCCTGTTCCTTTCTGTTTTTGCACATGAACATGCACACATGCACACACACATGTATATATGTAAAGCTATTCTTAGCATTTTAACTTAACTCCATCTATTGATTCCCTTAATAATTATTTATTGAGCTCCTGGTATATGTACTATGAAACACACCAGTGAATAAAGTATGTAGCAAAATTTACTCAGTAAATATGTCATGAGGGAGGATCCAGGGCCAAGGCTCATTTTTTAACCCTTGACTAAAGAGGTAGGTCTTAGCCTGAAGGAGTTTGCATTCCAGTACCTATATGTGATCAGCTGCTATAAATATTTAAATGATCTAATGAGCTATCTGACGTCAAAGGCAATGAATCCTTAAAACATAATGATCCAAGGTAGCTTTATGAAGGAAATCTCTTTGGTTTGGCTCTTATACAATAATTCTTTGGACAATAAGGTACTTTATATAGGTGTCTTTAAAGACGTCTGATAAAGCCATGAAGTCTTTACCATATATCCACAAAGACACACAAGGAAGGCTTCCAAGTAATGAGAATAGCGTGAATAAGTGTATGTGTGAGAGGGTGGAGGAAACTCATTTGATTTCAAGAAAACATACCATAGAGCAGTGAATTGTAACTATGAGAACATTGAACATCTGCTAGCTGAAGTGCTGAGACTTTGTTCAGAAGGCAATTTGAGACAGGATGAAATAAAGGAGAAAGAGGTTAAAAGAAGAAAGACCACTTCGACCCAATAATGGAAAATCAGAGAAAAGGTACTGAAGAATAAAAATGGAACACCACACTACAGGGAAGAATTAAGGACATTTTCTCTAAGTCTCTTTATTTCCATAAGGTTGATATCCACTTAGATCAAAGATCATCTTTCTTCTCCATAGGTAAATTTATTCTATATAGAAAAATGTGCTACCATTCCCTCTAATCACATTCCCAAGTCCCAAAGAAGTTTTCCTCCACTATATCTGACAAAGTTGGCCTCCCTTGGGAAATGTTCACTAGATCATCCTTGAATACTTTGATGTCTGTTTCCCTTAAGGTGCCTAAGATCCTTCATCTATTACCTCCCAGGTACTTGCTGATTGCTGAAAGGCCTTTTGTAAATCCATGTTCTTTTATCTTCTTATAAAATCCTTGATCAAGACCACAAGAGCCTTGGCCCTTGGTGAGCAAAGAATAAACTCAATGCATACCAGGGAGAGATCATGGCCTTTTCTTCTATAGATCTTTGGCTGCCATGTTTATGTGGTTGTCATCATGCTTCCTTACATCAATCTCTCTTTTCCTCATGCTTGACATATTGATATCTTCCCACCACAAATAAAACACAGAGCAGAGTAATATGGGCAGGTGATGGAATTATTCACAATGAACAACAATCTCTGCTGGTGTTTAGGAGTGGTGCAATATTAAGCACATTACTTTCCCTGACAGGCATTTTCATTATACCCATGTCATGAAGGTAGAGAATCTATAAGTGAAATCTTGTTTCCTCCAACTGGGTCTATGCAATAAAACAATGTTAATGTGCGTATGTCCTTTCCTCTCTAGATATTTATTTTGGCAGAATCTATACCCCCTTGTTTAAATTACATCTGTATTTTCTTGGAGGAAGTACACAAATTACAAGAGAACCTATAGTAAAAAAAAAAAAATAAACATGCTTTTGAATAGACTGGAATTCTTGAGGTTGGTGGAATTACATAGGCAGGTTTGGTAGTCTCTTCTGGTATTAGACATGTTTAAAAATTGCTTAAGATCTAAAGACAACATCCAGCAGGTCAATTAGTCCTTCATATGCCACTATTCATCATAGTCTCATCCTAAAGAGAATTATGGCCAATGTGGCACATAGAGATCTGAAAGATTTCTAGTAATGAAAACAGCAATGTAACATTACTTGAGAATTTACCTTGTGCCAGAAACGTATATACATTCATATTTAAAATCCAGTCTAATAATTATCACTTACCAGATGACCAAAACAAGACTATGTAAGTCCCGTAATATGTTAAAGGTAACCTAGCCAATAATGTAATCCCAGATCTGCCTGAGCCCAAAGTGTACACTCTTGATATCTATATGTAGATCTAAGACCCAGATTTTGGAAGATCACCTGGAGAAACTGGTAGTAGAATAAGTAGGTAAGCTGGTTCTGAAGCCAAGATAACAATACTAAAAGAATTACCAGGATCCCTGGTTAAATAGGGTAGGTGTATCTTGGTACATGCATAGCCTCAGTCTATTGTCCATTCTTGAGAATGTTCAAGATCTTTTCTCTGAATAGCTGCAACAGCACAGTGGGTGGGCTATTTTGTCGGGTACCCTTTGGTTTCCATTGCTGGAGGCTGATTATTTTATCCTAGATCTAAAGCAACAGTGGGACTTGTTGCTTCCAAATGAAGATACTAAACCGTTTTGCCAAAGAGGTAGCTGTATTTGCTCCAAGGTAGTAGAAGAATCTCCTGTCAGTTGTATGCCTTTCCTCTCCAGATGCTCTGACAAGGTCATTAGGAAGTCTCAGGTAGAAAAATCAGAGGGCCAAAGTCTCAGTTAGCACATCAGCTGGGTCTTACAACAACCTGTGACCGTTCACAGCATCTGCTTGGAAGAAGAGTCTTCTGAAAAGGAACTCCATCCCATACATTCTGACACAGTAATGGTGCAGGCTGCTTCATAATGGATCATGACACCCTTAATCCACTCTTGGGAATTAGGCTATTCATATATAAGACATGAGGAGCACTTCCTTCCCATAATTTCATTGAGACAAACAAAACAGAAAAATCTCAGTTGACATTAATAGGACAAAATTTATTCAGTTGGCCTTTTAACTTTGAAATTGGAGCATAAATCTTTTCTGTACTTCAGAGGAGCAAAATGAGATAATGCACTTGAATGGTAATTCAGCTTGCATTTATGATGATTTGCTATCTGGTAGGTAAAGTACAGGCCTGGGGGGGGGGGGGGGGAGAAATACAATGGAATATAATGAAAAATCTTAGTTATCTGCCTTTTTGTAAATAAACTACTAGACAAACAGATGTACCAAGACTATGATATAATTTGTCCAGTATGGTGTTAGATGCAGGGGGAGGTACCATGGGAGTAGAGCAGATGAAGAACATAATGAACAGGATTTGGAAGTTAGGAATTGCTGAGAGGTGACACACTTAGGCAAAGTATTAACTAAGAGTATGATTATATAAAATCATCTTTGTGAAAGTTTACTGTATGTTGTGTTGGGTGCTATGCACTATGCTTACATTCTAACAGTTAATCCTCTACTTAAAATAGCCCAATGGCATGGGTGCCTTTGTCAATACCATATTATAAACTTTGCAAGTAGCAATGCCAAGGTTTGGACTCATGTTCTCTGGTCCCAGAAATCAGCTCTATCAAATGAAATTCGATCATTACCTGTGGCTTATTAACCCCAAAACATCACCAAGCAAAGCTACTTGATCTTCTCTGGACCAAGTAATCACTCTTGCCTTTGGGCAATGGGTTTGATTGGAGCAGCTAATGCTTCCCTTTCTGTAACTTGAAGTTAATGAATTGGGTAGAAAAGAAACCTGCAGAAAACAGCTTTACTACTGACAGACCATTTCTAAGTAATAACTTTGGTCTTTCTAATGGCATCTACCCAGAGCTCTATAATGTTTGAAGAC
The DNA here is from genome assembly GCF_019054845.1 of Dipodomys spectabilis. Taxonomy (NCBI): domain Eukaryota; kingdom Metazoa; phylum Chordata; class Mammalia; order Rodentia; family Heteromyidae; genus Dipodomys; species Dipodomys spectabilis. The sequence continues at coordinate 15,803,861 of NW_024870834.1, read as the reverse complement.
TTCTCCAACTTGCCTTTGCGCTATACAGGTAACACACAGGCTACAATCTGATCTTTCTTACTCCCATGCTCCCTAACATGTCAGATGGGTCTAACAGTAACACATTTGGCTAATTTGGTGCTTTTCTGAAGACAAGCATTTTCTTTTATATTCTGGAGAGAGAGAAAAAAATGTTTTCTCTCATTAACCTGACAGAGCCTTATGGAAATTCTGGGAGTCAAGTTCAGCCTCATAATGCATGAACATTATTTATCTTGAATGCTGTAAACTTGGCATATTCAGGGGAGGGGGGAAAGGGGTTGCAAGGTTAGGTAGATTTATTAGCATCTTGTCAAGAATTTCCCATGAGCAGTAGAGGTTTGTCAGAGGCATCCGTGTAATTGATGGGAGCAAGTTGGACTAGTTCTTAGCAGATCTACACACCAGCTCTGTTCACACCCTTGTTTCACAGCCAACAATATGTATACTGAGAGAGCTCATTAAGAAGACCTTCTGCAAACACATTCTTTGCACCAGATTTCTTCCTTTGCCCTTTCTTTCATATTATTCTGGTTACTCAAGGAGATAGAAGCACTTTTTTGCCAGTAGGCAACCAAGTAGGAAATGAGTTGTAGTCATTTGTATATATCTTATTAACTCTTCAACAGGCAGCTTACATTTCAGGTAAAAAGGATTAGGGAGAGGGTAGTATCTGTTCTGTTTCACTCTGATTTTAATGAAAAGGTTTCGGAAGTTTTAATCACTGAGTCTAAAAGCCATCAAGGCAGAGAAGAGGAAGATCAGTCTTTGAATTAGAACCCTTGAGCGCCAGTCTTAAGTTTCCAGTTTACTAACATTTTGGACTTGGGCCAGTTATTTAAATTCTATTAGTGTATTTTCCCACTTGTGGTGTAGCTAAGGAAAACCACAAATTAGCATATTTCATGGATGGAGAAAGTAATTGGGAGAATCAAATCATCTCCACTCTTCATTTGGCCAAAACAATTTGGTTTAGCCACGAATGGTTATAGCCCCGGAAGTTTAGATTTTTCTATATCCAGCCTGACTGGATGATTCCTAATTTCATGATTTTCCACATGTCTTCTTTCCTCACTCCTGGAACAGTTTCAAGAAGCAAGATAAACATCCCTAGTCGAAGAGTTTGGTGCCAATGGCAGAAGTATCTACTCTGTTTGAGGTTTGGTCTGTGTTTTTCTGTGCCTGAGACAGAAACGCAACCTCTCCATTAGGTCAAATCTAGCCTCCTGTGAATCTTTCATAGACCTTACCCTCAGCCTTTTCCTTGTGCTCTCCAAACATCTGAACAGATTTTTTGACAGACAGACAGACAAGACAGACAGACAGACAGACAGACAAGACAGACAGACAGACACACACACACACACACACACACACACACACACACACACACACACACACACACACCCCACACCACACCACTCCACTTCTGGCTTTTACATGTGCTCACCTACAAAGTGTCAAGGGTTGTAAAAGGAAATAGAGGTCTTAGAATTGTAAACGACCCAGATTAACTCTGTTCTGAAGTGTTTATCACAAAATTTTGTATAAAGCAAAGCATATTGGCTCCAGCTTACAGATAACTTTCATACCCTCTGTAACAAGGATGAAAAATAACCTGAGGCAACACTTAAAAAAATAAGGTGTTTTCCAAAAATATGAAAATAGCTTTTTTTTTTTGCAAATAAGAAGACATGGCAGTGCAAGGTCTGTATTCTCATGTGACAAAAAGTTGCTACAGTAAATCAGTAGAAGTTTGAACTTTAAAAGGTTTACTCTTATTAGGCAGATGCTCTCCTATTTGAGCCACACTTCCATCTCTTTTTTTGCTTCAGTTATTTTCCAGGTAGGGTCTTGTATTTTGGCCTGAAAGCAACCTCAGAGGGTAGCCCACCTGCATTCAACCTCCAGCACAGCTGAACATTCAGGTATGTGCTGCTACACATACCGTAGAGCCAAGGCCTTCCTGACCTCTGCCTCCTGAGTAGCTAGGATTATAGACATTAGCCACCACACCCAGTTCCATCTTTTCACACTTTCTTTGTATTACCACTCCCCATACCAAACTCTCTAAATATCTTTACCCCAAATGGAAGATACTTTACCTTTTTTTTGTCATCTAGTCTTATTTCTTACTTCTATAGTGAAAGGCACTGAATCTAAAAGAGGTTAAGAAACTAATGAAAGCTCTATTGCTATACAAGCACTCAGTGACAGAATAATAATCTGTGCATGCCCCTGTATCACAAGGTACTTTCCCAAAGAGCATCATATTATTTCATCTGAAGAACTTTCCATAACAGGTCTATTCAGACAAAGAAGGACCAACAAGGCTCCACACATATATTTTCCCTGATGGGAAATGATCAGCTCCTTGTTTTTCCATTTCAAAAATAAATACTTTTCCTTTAACTTTTGCCAGTCTCACTTGAAGGTGGAACCAATCAGAGAACTAGGTAATTCTCTGATACTTGTTCATTTCTCATTATGTCCATTTCCTGATTCCTTTTTAAATCATATAGATAGGAAGTTTCTATTTATGTAATCAATTTATTTTGCTCTTTCCATCCCCTTAACCTTTCAAAAACCTGAAAAAATTTGCACCTCAATAATTTGTGTGTATATAAATGTGTGTGTGTGTGTGTGTGTGTGTGTGTGTGTGTGTGTGTGTGTGTGTGTGTGTGTATAAGCCTTTATGGAAAACACTCAATGGGAATGATGAAATGTAAATTTCTAATACTGAAAAACGCAACTGACTCCCAGGGTGAACTTGCTACAATGTGAGTAATATGACAAAAATGAGTGAATAAGATTTTTTCCCTTGAATAAGGAATAACCAGCAACAATACATATTGAGTTCTTACAAATAGCTCAAAGCTTTCACAGATAATTGCTTTTTTTAAATCTTTGCAATTCATCAGCAGTATTATTACCCAGGCTTTATAGAGAGGAAGACAAATGGTTAAAGCACACACCCAGGAACTTCTCTCACTACCTTCTCAACAGACCATGACCCCTGCACCTACCATAAAATGTATTGCATCATGGCGTAGAGGAGATAATCCATCTATGAATAATTGTGATGGCCAATACAGGATGTAAAAACACACTCATGCATTTCCCCTCTGGGGAAACAGGTTAAAAAAAAGGCTGGTTGGGAGTATAGTAGAGTTCCATACAAACAGGTAGTATTTGTGAAGACCCTGAGAGATTTCTAACCATTTGTGTACATGGTTACTTCATGTGGTTGATGGGGAAGACTGATTTTTTTTTAATTTGTGACATCTGGCACTTGCTACAATGTAAGTTCTAATAATACAACCAAAAAGTTAAAGACAGAACAAATGACCTCCATGATTTCTTCCTGGAAGTATGATGATTTGTTCAAGGTCTAGTAGTACCTATGAGAGAGAGTTTAAGGGAAAGCTATAGTCAACTTGCTAAGGGAGCGCTGGGTTAGGTATGCAATGCACCACTAAAGGTTCATGTACCAAGTGGTGAAATTATGTGAGCTGGGCACTAGAAAAGATTTCTCTGGGAAAACATGTATCAGGCCTTGCTCAAGGAAACATGTTGGCAGCTAAGAATTGCATTAGTGTGCTATAGTATATTGAGTGACTGAACCTAGCTTTGAGAATGGAGAAGAGTTAAATGCCATATAGATAGATAGTGAATGTAATCTAAATAGGTGTGGGGGGGGAGGGGTAACATACAGGGGCTTCTACTAAGGAATGGTTTAGGATTTAGAGCCTGAGAAAGATTTTTAAAATGTACTGTGAGTAACTAAGGAATAGAACATACAGATAAGTTTTGGGGTAACATAAAGTATAGTAAGCAGTGAAAAAAATGGTAAATTCAGATCATATTTAGTTAGGATTACTGGATGAGACTAAAGATATACATCTGGATTTTTTTTTTTAGTTGGTCATGGGGCTGGATCTTAGGACCTGAGCTCTGCCCATGAGCTTTCCTGCCCAAGGCTAGCATTCTACCACTTGGAGCCACAGCTTAGGTGGTTAATTGTAGAAAAAAAAATCTCATGAACTTTCTTGCCTGGTCTGGCTTTGAACTGTGATCCTCGTATCCGCCTCCTGAGTAGCTAGGATTACAGGTATGAGCTACCAACACCGGGCCTGGAACTTCTTTATGTGGAAGTAATAGATGATTCCATGGATGCTTTATATGAGGTAATGAAGGGAGATGATATGAAACAATATCACTGAGGATAATATCTTGGAAATAGTATATGTTTAAGTGGTAGATACTAGAAGAAAAACTAAAGTTTTGAGAATGACAAATTGTCAGGTTAAGTGCTAATACCCTCATTTTTTCCCTTTCTGACACAATGATTATCTAGAACTTATGACACTAGGTAAGCCTATCCCTTCCATATAAACAAGGACAATTTATATATTTCCTGCTAGCCAAAGATCTTCGCCATTACAGCATGTATATTAGATGCCTGTTCCCCTACCTCTTCTGCATCTGAATGTCAAGGTGATTTGCATAACCAGAAATTGAGTTTATCTTCTAAGATCTTAATAGAGGATCCTCCTCAGGAGGCAACCTTTCAGACTTATCAGACTTCACTCAGAAATCTATTTACCTTTCATTTGTTTTTCAACCTAGCTATTTCCCTTACTTTCACTTTTAATTACCAGGGATGATTATATGGGGAAAAATGGGGTTTGCTTTTCTTATTTCTATCAGACCTTGTGGGGAACATCTTGTTTTGTACTGTAATGCCAATTACTAAAGCTGTGATGACAATTGTTTTAAGCATATGTAGTTTCCTAAAGATCAACTTGAAGAAAATTACATGTTAAGAGAGGGATAGGTACATAGAAACAAGATTGTGTGTGTGTGTGTGTGTGTGTGTGTGTGTGTAGTAAATGTAGTCTAAATAGGTAGAAGAGGGGACATTCAAAGGATCCTACCAAGGAATGATTTAGGATTTAGAGCCTGAGGACGTTTTTGTTTTTTTTTAAAGAATGGTATAATTAACTAAAGGAATGGAACACATGAATAAATTTTGGGATAACATAAAGCAGTAAAGAAAATAGGGGCTGGGAAGTTGGCTCAGTGGTAGAGTGCTTGCCTTGCCTGCATGAGGCCCTGGGTTTGATTCCTCAGCACCACATAAGCAGAAAAATGCCAGAAGTAGTACTGTGGCTCAAGTGGTAGGGCGCTAGCCTTGAGCTGAAGAGCTGAGGGACAGCACCCAGGCCCAGAGTTCAGCCCCTACAACTGGCAAAAAAAGAAAATAGTAAGTTCAGATCATATTTAGGAAAAGGGCACAATGGATGGCTACAGTTAGGATTACTGGATGAGCCTGAAGATAAAGATCTAAGACAGAGTTGATAGGATTTCAGAGGATACAGAGAAAGTAATCATCACTGAAAGAAATGAATGAGATCTCCAAAAGGAACAAGGATTACACCAGAGCAATTGGAGTTGGTGGATGGAAGTCAGTAACAAACATTTTCTCTCTTCTCTGGAAAGAAGAGCTCCTCTCCCTGTCTTGGAATAAAGAACTACTTACCTGTGAAGAAAATGTTCCAGACACATTGTAAGAGGTGATCAGCCACATTTATTGATGTACATGGGACACAGGTGGTTCCTTGGCACAAAGATCTTTGAGAACTTAGAGGCCCTGAAGAGCTTTGGTCAGAAAAAGAGAGATGGGGTCCCTAAGAAAACTCACTCTGGGTGAAGATGTAACCTGACCCATTGGCTCCACTCAGTACCATAACTTGCAAGTTGAGGAAAAGGAGGGGGTTCTAAGTGACGTTTGAACTTGGTTCTGTGCATCTCTCATCTCTAGAGCTTCTTTTCCTATATTGTCTGTGCATCTTGGAAAAGAGGTTATTTGCCAAGGGAAAGCCCCCTTGGGTCTTTACAGCACTTCCATGGAAATGGCAGTGGACAGAGAAAGGTGTTTTGCCACTGGTGAGGGAGGCACTAGAGCCCCCAGTTGACAGTGATCTCAATGTGTTTGCTTCAGGGGGGTCAGAATAAAAGCTTTTAGTAACAGAGACACATTTGCATTGCAGATCGTAGGACTGAAAATCTGACGGCTATGAGGAGCTCTTCTCCAACCAAGATATTTCTACTAATTATAACCTGGAGGAGGAGAGATTTCCCCACAATGGAGGCTGGGACATGGTTACTAATCGTGTGGGAGGGTACTCAAAGCATTGGAGCATATTGCGGGAGTTCCTCTAAGTCACTCCATCCATGAATTCATGGTTTTAGCTCATGGACTATCTCTTCTTTGGCCAAAGTGGGATCAATTAGATATAATTAAATACAATAACAAAATGAGTGGATCTACTTTCATCATTCCCATTCCATGATTTTAATTCTTTCCTTTTGGCCATCTTGCCTCCAATAGGCTAAGAGAGAAAAGGAAGGTCTGAGAACCGTGTGTGTCCCCAGGACATTCTAGATGAAATTTCAAGACTCTCCTCCCAACCTGCTCTCATCCTCCTTAGAGAAGAGATGAGCAAAATGGCTCAGACTGTTAACAACCATAGTCAACAAGAATGCAGTGCCACGCTGCAAGCTGCAGTGTGCCAAGAATATGTTGTTAATCCCAGTTGATCTTCAAGATTGTGTGGCAAAAACACTTTTCAGCCGTCTGTTGTCTGCTAAAGGAAAAGAAAAAGAGCAACTGGTCTTACGTAATGGGGGAAATCAGCTCATTTGTGAAGGCTCCTTGGTGGCTTTCGGAAACAACTGTACACATAGGAAAGGAATATTTTACGTGTGTGTGTGTGTGTGTGTGTGTGTGTGTGTGCTTCCAAGGGTGGTTTTGTTCATTTTAGTTGTGCTAAACACGCCTGGAGCCCAAAGGGGAAACTACCTTACCATTAGGCCCTTCTCCTAAGCAAAGTTTATTGTCACATTGGCTTCAGACCACATTAGAAGCCAATCATCAAGGAGGAAAGAAAGAACTATGTGAGGAAAATTTGTTTTACAATACAGGCTTCAGCAGGGTATCCCAATGAAACCACAGCTAATACTTCCAGAGGCTCCCTTTCCTCCTCTCCCCCTGCCCTTCCTCTACATCTTTGCCTCTCCTCCTTCCTTCCCCTCTTTTCTCCTCTCCCCTCCCCTCTACTTCCTCCCTTGTTCCCTCCCTCCTTTTCTTCTTTCCGTGTCTCTTTCTTAATTTTTTTTTGCATATGTTTTTCTGATACCCTTTTTACCTACTGGATTCACACACTTTTGCTTGACAAATTTCCCACTTCTCTCATAATGTACCAGACAGACAGAGTTGTTTTAAGAACTGTTCCATTGAAAGGGAATGGTGTCCTTCCTTTCATGACTGATCAGTTATGCTAGAAGATTTCCTGGATTCTTTGACCTCCTTTTTTGGGGGGTGGGGGAGGAATAGCATTCTTCTTCATCAGTCCTTCTAACCTTTGTTCAGAAACAACCACAAAGTCACACGATTGGGAAGTAGCCCAGGGCTGATTGGTCCCATAATACTGCCTGGAAACAATGTTTTCCAGTGTTAAGGAGGTACAATGAACCTTTTCCACAACACACCAGACCTTTTGGCACAAGGAATAACCATGAATTGATTGCCTCTCATGTCTATAGTTTGATAGCTAATGAGTGACGGTCAATGCTATGTGTAAGTTATGAGTCATCCAAAGCCAGAGCCGTAAACCACTAAACCTTCCAAAAGCTGCAATTTCCTTGGTGAAATAGGCATTGTCTGTAGCTTTGTCAAGATACAAATTGAGATAGCAAAAAGAATGCTAGTTATTACATGTTGCGTATGGCATATGTTCAAAAGTTTCAATGTACTCTTCACCGTTACACAATAGATTATAGCCTCTGAAATCGATTCATAGTAAGACTAGTGGCCAAAGACCAACAGCATGGTGATTGTGGTATTCACTGGCATATATTCTGCTCCAGAGGATAAATAAGACTTTCATTAACATACTGGTTGGGAGAGCTACCTTACACAGTAGCTTTTGTTTTTGAGCACAGAGTGATTCTTTCAGATTTCTCCAATTTTGACTTTTGGGAATCTAGGGTTGATTATTGGTCTCAGGAGCTAATAGCTATAACAAGAAAGCTTTTAATAATCTCAGCTTTGGAAAGAAGTAGCCCTTCATATCAGGCTTGTCTGGGGATGAATATTGTACTACATATGTATATGCTTACCTTAAATGTGTCCTCCACTTCTCCCTCTTCTTCCCTCCCTCTCTCTCCCTGTCTTCTCTCTCTCTCACACACACATACCTCTTAAAAGAACAATTTGACAACTTATAGAAATGTTAAGAAGAATTATAGAAGATGATTTTTTTAACCGAATTCTTTCTAAAAAAAAGTAAAGTTCTCAAACTTTCGGGATTTTTTGTCTCTCTATTCCTTATGATAAGTACTGTGATGGTCAGTTGCCGCTTTCTCAACAATACCTCTTACCACGTTGTTAGCAATAACAAGAACTCCCTTTCTGCCAGCTTCATGCTGAACCACTGCCATTTCCTGTAGCAGAGCGCCCCCTAGCACCACCACATTCCTCTTAGTTTCCTTTGCTCTTTGAAGCCTGGAGAGCAACTACCAAACATCCAGGGGCAGCTTTCTCTGTGGAGGGACATAGGCTCTTCACGTGGCTTATGGGCCCAGCATTAGAACCTGACATTTGTTCATCAAACTCCCAGCCACTGGGATGCATGGGAAGGAGCTCTGGACAGCCTATTCAGCTGTAAGCAAAGCACAGGTGTGCTTTCTCTCAGGTCACAACTGAATTCAAGTCAACTCTCTGATCATCTTCCTTTGGACCAAGAGTAGTTTAAAAACACTAATTTGGAAGAGCTTTTTATGTGCACAATGATTAGAACTTGATATCTAATTCTTTGTTTTCTGAATTTCAAAAGGAGCTCATGCTGTAATGTGTCAAATAAACGTCTAGTGCTTTTTGATCAGAGACACCCTTTCCATCATTCTTCCCCATCTTGTCTGTTCCTTCTCCATTGGGAAGACCTTTTGTTAGGCAACATTTAAAGGTTTTCTATGTTTCTTGGAGTTGGGAGGAAGTTGAAGTTGTGTGTGTGTGTGTGTGTGTCTGTGTGTGAGAGAGAGAGAGAGAGAGAGAGAGAGAGAGAAAATGCACCTGTCTTACTGCATTTAGGTTTATAGGGCTGACTTTCTGGTTTATCCTGAAATGAAGAGATTCTGGCAGATGTATTATTTGTATTTGATTTATGCTCCATCTTGGCATTAGATCAAAGTGTTGGGACCTCTTTTTTAAAGCCTTTGAGTGTCTGGGAAGAAGGTGGTAGGCTCATGCAGTAGAACCTCAGAGTGTATTGCTAAAACCTCTTTCTGAAGACAGGGAGGGCGAGGGGGAGGTGTGAGATATTTTAAAAATAAGATGTGCTGCTAAATTCCCTGCCAACCTCCGTTCATGCTGAGTTGAATGTAAGTAACAAGTATCAGATAGTTCCTCCAGAAGTCAGTTATTTCAAGAGGCACATGCCACAAGTTTTGAGGACAGCAATTGTCTTCTTAGATGATGGCAGTGATGGTGTTGGGAAATGGATAGTACTTTGCAGAGACTCATCCATAGTAAAATATAGGATGAGTTTATGCATTGGTGGGTGGGAAAAGTTAGGAGAGAAATGACCTAATAACTCAGAAAGGCAAATGCAGCACAAATTATGTTTAATTTTTCAGTGTATAAAACAAGAGGAACAGTAGCCAACAATTGCAACAAAATTATATTAACCTTGGACAATGGAGATACAGGCCAAGAAATTGTACAGTGATATTTTTCAAGTTCAGTTTTAAGTTTTGCTCTGTTATCCAGGGGAACAAACGTTTTGTCTATTATCTTGTTATGTTTGAATCTCATTGTGGAAGGACTTCTCGAACATTGACAATAAATCTAAGGTAGTAAAGCCTGGTCATTAACTTTGCTTAGAGTTTTCAGAATTTATAACCTTAATCTCTTAAAATCTTAATCTTAGTCCACTAAATGCATTCCACCAGATAATAAGATGTTTTCTTATGGTGGCCCTGCTTAAAACTTTTTGCAGATGAGTCATAAAATAGGAACCTCATTTGTCATATATTTAAACAAATCTGTCCTTCAGTTTCAACAAATTCAGACATGATTTCTTTCCTTAACTTTAAATCTCAGCTGTTTCTTAAAAACTAGGAGACCTCCAAAGGATGTAGCACAAAGATAAGCGATAAAGCAAGTATACGATTTGTAGAAGAAGAAAGGGACATCGTTTTTTTTTTCTTCAATCCTCATGTCTCTCCCTTTTGAGGACCAGAACAAACTGGAGATATGTAGGGTAGATCAGACACAGTGGGATAAGGATGTCCTTCAGAGAAACTGACTTTGAGGGGCACTGTAGTCATGAGTTTTCTTTCTTCTTTGCCTTTCTTTTCTGGATGTTTCTGTGGGAATTCCAGGTTGTGACAGTTGCAGAAGGAGATAAGAGGCGTCCAAACAGGGAAGAATCGTACCTCTGTAGTCACTGCATGGCTATTGGTAAAATGGGTCCCAGGATCCCGTTTTTAGTCTGTCCCTTGGTAAGGCAGGAGAGACAGTGGGCTTTTGTTCATGATGTTAAATAAGGAACACCTTGTGGAAAGGAGTGGACTTCCTTATCTGCTGTTTACAGCTCCAGGGGAGGAGGTGTGAGTGTTTCTTCTAAGTTCTGCTGGCAACCTTTTATTTCTTTATTTTTTTAATTTCCCTACCTTCTGCTTCACATGATCTCCGACAGAAAAGTTCTGTCTTTCAAGTGTAGAACTTCTTCTGCTGGCCAGTATTTATAGCTTCCCTTGTGCCTTCGAAGACCTTTCTCTGCAGGGAAGATCACTGTCGAGCGACAGTCACCAGAATTATGCTTCGCTGTGTCCTAAATATATTTATACTTTGCTTTTCTTCTTCAACTTTGAATCATAAAGTTGAATTTTAAAAAGTGGAGGCTGAAATGGATATTCTGGTGTCTTTTGAATGGAGCCCTGAACCAGGATGTGATAGCTCTGTTTGGAAATCAACCCCAGCTCTGCTTCCTGTTCTTTTCTACCCACCACCCCACCCTTACTCGCTATGGTGTGGAGGTTGCTATTCACTAAGATAAACCAGAGGGGAATTGATCATGAATTTGAGCCTACAGTGATATTAACTGTTGGGTTGCCCAGAAATGACCTCAAGCTATGTGAATTTATTTTCTAGTTTGTGCTTGTCTAATATTTGTGATAGCTGAAGATACATGCCTACCTTACCATTACCTTAAAGAGACAGAAATTGTGTTTCTCATAACAATTACACCTTCACTTTACATTTCAAGAGAATATATACCTGTACATATAGTCAAGTCAACAAGATTTCCACTAAGACTGAGTAATTTGGTAAGAATGGAAAAGATAGGTCTTAAAGGGGTACTAGCAGATAGGAAGAACCATATGTCCTTATTAGGATATCAAGGTAGATTAATTTTAATTAAAAAAGAAAGAAAGAAAACTCCTTCCCACGTAAGGCCCACAAACTAGGCTAAAGCAGAAAGCAGAGTTGTGTGTGTTGGAGAGCCCTTCTGACAAATGCCTCACCCCACCCCCACACCCTCCCACAAACAGAGGTGTATATTGTCTCTGCATGATTTAGGATCTGGTGCTATTCTGCATTTCTCAGTTTGGAGGCTGAATTCCTCAGCATCCTTGACACATTACAGAAATAGAAAACGCGGGATCATAGTCATCCCACCACCCCACTTGCCTCCCACGGCGAAGCAGAGGAGAAGCAGGCCCTGGTTGCTGAGAGGATTGTATTTCAAAGTTACTTGGTAAATTCTCAGAGCTCAGACTTTCCAGAGAAGTGGTGTGTACTATTTCTAGAACGTTAAGTACCTACTAACCCAGAATGTTTCCCCATAGGCTAGTCTGGTGTTACTATGGTTAAATCCCTGGCCTCGGGCGGTGGGGGGGTAAGGGTGGGTGGGTGGGTGTCCTTTTGGAAACTAAGCTTGGAATGCATCCTATGATCAGTCTAGATTTGATAACAAGATCTGGGCTTCCCAATCATTCGTTTACTATCCCCATAGATTGGAGGGAAGTTCTTATATCCTGGATAACAGCAGAGAGATTAAGAGGGGACTTAAGGTACACTACCTAGAGAAGGTATGGTAAGGTACTGGACTAGATTTCTAGTATCCATGGAGCATTTCCATGACAGGACTCAGACTAGAGATTCCAAAAGAACACTGAGAAAAAGAGGGCTTTTTTTTCTGGCTTAGGAATAAGAGAGAGGAAATATTTAGTCCAGGCCTGGTAGTATTAATTGGCTAACTTAAGTAATGATAAAAACATACAGTCCTGGAAGACAGTGGTGAGAATAAGCTGGAGATATGTGGGAGAATGCCAAGATGCCTGGAGAGTTGAGAGGTAGAAGAGGATGGGAAGTGGTGATTTAACTTCCAGGCTGGATTATCTTTCAATTCTACACTACATAGTCTCCTCAGCTTCTAGGAGAACCTAACCCTGGGGGAAAGCTGGAGCTCAGGTAGGGCAGAAAGACTCATCTGGGGCATTGGGAAACTCTCAGGGAGTTTTCTTTTCCCTTCCTTCCTTCCTTCCTTCCTTCCTTCCTTCCTTCCTTCCTTCCTGCCTTTCTTTCTTTCTTCCTTTCTTTCTTCCTTTCTTCCTTTCTTCCTTTCTTTCTTCCTTTCTTCCTTTCTTTCTTTCTTTCTTCCTTTCTTCCTTTCTTTCTTTCTTTCTTTCTTTCTTTCTTTCTTTCTCTCCATTTTATTATTATTAAAGTAGTTGTGTAAGTTGTGTAAGTCAGGTTACAAGTATAATGCTTCTTGTTTAATGTCATCCCATCCTTCATTCTCCATTTTCCCCATTGCTACCCACAAGTTACACAGTTCTTTTTTAATATGAATACAATGGATTTTATTTTCAGTGCTTTATTCTCCTCTTGCCTAAAAGCCTCCAAGCCATGTGTGACATTCAGATGCTGGTGAGGGTGGAGGAAGGACAGAAGCATGGGCCGGAAAGCTCAGGTTTTATTTCAGACTGTCCCAGGCATGAGGACCAGGGGACTGAAGCCTAAAGAAACAGGGAGCTTCACAATGCTGGTTCACCTGTGGTATAAAGTTGGTTGCATCAAAGTGCGGATCAGTCGGTGTTTCAAATAATCATAACCCTCTTGTTATCTTGGGAGCTCCCTGCTCACAACCTCTCCTCTAAAAGAATAAGTGAGTAGTGGGGTGGGGCTCCAGTGGTAGAGTGACTGCTTGGCAAGCATGAAGTCCTGAGTGGAAACCCCAGTACTACAAAAGAGAGAGAGAGAGAGAGAGAGAGAGAGAGAGAGAGAGAGAGAGAGAGAGAGAGAGAATCGTAACTTCTTTATACAACTGCTTAATAACAACAATAATAGCAATAATTAAAATTTTTAAAAAAGTGAACCTCTGGATTCTTGAATTTCTTCCTGGACATATAAAGCTCTGTAGTATGAATGCTAAGGTTAGAATTGTTCTCTGCTCACTGAATTTTGAGATACCACGGGGGGGGGGGGGGCCGGGGGGAGGGAAGGATGAGACAGAAAAGGGTAAGAGAAAGAGGAATAAGAAGAAGAGGGGAAGAAGAAGAGAGACCATCTTTTCAAGTATCTGTCAAATGTCTGGTTTTCTATTTCACACTGAAATGCCAGTTTCTGTTTTCAGAAGCAAGGGGAAAGCACAAATGCAGACAAGAAAGCAGCCACGTTGATGGAGAATGCTACACACACGCGCGCGAGCGCGCACACACACACACACACACACACACACACACACACACACACACACACACACACACACACAGGTGCAAAGGCTCTTCAAAGCAGGAAGAGAGCTTTGGATTTCAGAGAAGGCAAATGGCTATTGACATTCACCCAAGCCTGGAGCAAGTGGAGAGTTCCTGGGTCGATATAAGCAGTGATAGGTACAAGGAGAAGGAAGAGGTGGAGCGGGAGAATCTCAACTCTCACATCCTCTATTGGCTTTCGGGCCCTATGACTATGGAGCCTCCCTGTGGTAGATAGGTATCAGCAGCTACAGGTCAGGAGATTTACATATTTTAACTATTTACATAGGAGTGTGGGTAAGCATGCTTTCTCTGGCTTGTTAGATTAACCCTAGTCATGTGTGTGTGTATGTGTGTGTGTGTGTGTGTACTGTGTGTGCACTGTGTTTGCCAGTACTGAACTTGAACTCAGGCCCTAGATTCTCTTTCTTAGATTTTTTTTTGGGGGTGTCTGGTCGTGGGGCCTGAACTCTGGGCCTGGGTGCTATCTCTCAGCTCTTCAGCTCAAGGCTAGCGCTCTATCACTTGAGCCACAGCGGCACTTCTGGTGTTTTTTCTTTTTGCTTATGTGGTGCTGGGGAATCGAACACAGGGCCTCATGCATGCAAGGCAAGCAATCTACCACTGAGCCACCTTCCCAGCCCCTCTTTCTTAGATTTTTTTACTCAATGTTGGTGCTCTACCACTTGATCTACTCCTCCACTTCTGACTTTTTGCTGGTTAATTGGGGATAATAAGAGTGGTACAGACTTTCCTGCCCTGGCTGGCTTTGAACCTCAATCCTCAGCTCTTAGCCTCCTGTATCTTGGATTAGAGTATCACATCTTAATGAGAAACTATTTATTGACTGCCTCTTGACTATTCTTCAAATGAAGAACACAAACATGCCCATTCATAGCAACTTAGGAGCCATAGTTTGGAACATTAAACGATACCCTTTCATGAGGTTCTTTTGTCAACTATACATATAGTTAGCATACCACATCTGTAGAAGATGTATTAGGTAACAGCATAAGTTCAAAAAATTTGTCAACCTGATTATCCAAATGAAGATGCTGAAGCTTATTCTATAAACATTAATGTACTCTAAAAGGCTGGAAAATGAAGGGAGGTGAAGGGTAAACAAAGGAGGAGGCTGCAATGCTTGTAAGAAATGTATGCATTATCCTGCCCATGTAATTGTAACCCCTCTGTACAGTATGTTCTCAAATAAAATAAAATAAAATTAAAAAAATAAATAAATAAAAGGCTGGAAAATGTCTCTTTGTCCAAGTAGAACTCAGGGAAAATACTTAGTTCTTTGAAAGCATAGGGGCTTGATATCTTTTATTAAGAAGTGAGAAATTTGGGTCTTATTTTACTAGTGTTTTAACTTTTTTAGAATACATTAATACTTCAAGGGGGGTTCATTGTGATAATTATATACTGTGTACTTTGAACAAGTCTACCCCCTTTATTATGTTAATTCCCTCCCCCTTTGCAAAAAGTGTTTGCTGTTTTATTGATGTATTTATGGTACAATACTGCTTTTTAGGATTCAGTTCTGTCATCTATAAAATGAGAATTTTGAAATAATGAATGGTTCTTACGATCTTCTTTTAAAATTAAAAAAAAAAATCTTTCTAGAACATTCCCAGGTTAAGTTGAAATCGTTTTAGGAGAGAGTAGACAGACCATTTTCAGGTCAGATCCAGCCAGAGAAATTATTCAGTACAGGACTCCAAGGGACACAGTTCACCCAGACTTTGATTTAAAATAAATAAATAAATAAAAATGACCCCTGGCAAGGAGTGCAAAGAAGTAGTCCTCTCTTTGAGCTCTAAGAACCCTTGGTAGGATGAGCTCTAAGGTATTTTTCTGAATCTGGAAGTCTCTAATTCTACCAGTGTTGTTATTCTTGACAATAACCCTGCAGTAGTCTGGTTGGGCTGTTGTTACAAAATATCACGGACTGTATGGCTTGAAAAAAACAAATTTATTTTCTCCCACTTTTGGAGCTTTGAATACCCAAGACCATGATACCGGATGGTTAAATTTCTCTGGAGTCCTTGGTTGGCAAATGCCTGTCTTTTCTGTGTCTTTACATGGCTGGGTTTTGTTGTTGTTGTTGTTGTTGTTTTCTTGTACCTATATATACCTAGTTTCTTCCTATTCTTACAAAAACATTCATTCTATTGTGTTAGGGCCTAATCATTTAACCTCAGTTACCTCTTTAAAGTTTCTGTGTCCTAAATCAATTCACTCTGGCATTGGTCACCAAAGCTTCCAGTGTATCTTGGAAGACAAAGTGAGTTAAGGAAGATACTTTAATAACTCATAACTATTTTTAGTTTTCCTTTATTTTCCTTTTGGCCAATGTATATAGTCATCTTCCTAAACAACCAAAAGTTCTATCCACAGCTGGTCAGTGGGGTGGGGGCATTTGAGAGTTGCTATTTCTACTGTTGCTAATTTTTCTTGAACTATTGTAAGAGAGTGGGGGTGAAAAGAAAGGGCTAAGAGTTGTAAAATATATGTATTATTTGCTACATTTAGTAACCACCCCTTGCTGAGTAACTCCTAAAGCAGACATTGCTCTACACCTCATCCCCCACTGCTTGTAGTACCAGCAGGAGCTAAAGAAGAAGAACCATTCAAGAGGGTGAGAGAGAATATTCTGGATGCTCTTATGCCTGGAACCTTCAGCACGACTCTACAGCTATTTTAATTGGTTTAGTAATGAGCTAAGCCTGTTAGTGCTATGAGAAACTCACTAAGAATATGCAGTGTCACCAAACAGCAGGCTGTCTGTCCTTTTCTTCCTGTGCTTGAGATACATTGACCTTTCTCTCCACTCATCTTCTGCACAATGACAAGGTCTGTATTTTAGGAAATTACATCTATCTGGCACGAAATCACGCTCTGTGATGTTCCCTTCCACTGCTAACTCTGTGAAATGGAGAAGCTCACTATCTTCTGGAATTAGGCTAAGGTACATGTCACTCTCCCCTTCCCTTGTGAGTTGTCTTTTCAATTTCTAGAAAATCCACAGCAAATGCTTGGTCAGCTGCATTCATTTGCTTGAAATTAGTGGGCAGATAACTGGCCAAGTCAGGCAAGAGAAAAGTATGGAGGGAGAAATAAATAGTACACGTAAGCATTCGGATGGGTATTCTTATTCAAAGTTGTGGAGCATTTTAGGCCCAATTTCTACTATGTAACTTAAAAAAATGAAATATCTGAGAATCTATGAGATAGCTTGTGGTTAAGTAAATTTCTTAATGTCTGGCATTGGTGTTAGATCCAAGGATGAAAATACATTTACACTTAAAGTAGGTTAAGAATGTGTCTTCTGCTTGGTACAGGTAGCTCACACCTGTAAGCCTAGCTACTCAAGCTACTCAGGAGGCTGAGATCTGAACATCTGGTTCAACATCATGGTTCAAAACTATCTCTAGCAGGAAAGTCCATGAGATTCTTGGGTCCAACTGACCACCAAAAAGCTGGAAGTAGAGCTGTGGCTCAAGTGGTAGAGTGCTTACCTTGAGCAAAAATGTTCAAGGTTAGTGCCCAGGAGCTCCAGGACTGCCATGCATGCACGCGCACACGCACACACACACACACACACACACACACACACACTGCATCTGATTTTATGATAGTGAACAATCAAGAATCCTGCATAATAGAACACCTTCCTTATTAATTCAAAATCAAGTTTAATGGGACCATAACAAGGTTGTTTTTTTCCCTTGCACACTTGCATACACTGTCCCTGATATTTTTTTGCTCAAAGCCAGCACTCTACCATTTGAGCCATGATGCCACTTCTTTCTCGAAGTAGTTTATTGGAGATCAACTTCTCATGGTCTTTCCTGCTGACCCTGGCTCCAAACCATGATCCTCAGATCTCAGACTCCTGAGCAGCTAGGATTACAGGTGTGAACTATCAGCATCTGGCTAAATAACTTAATAACTGCTGATGTATACATTACTCAAACATTTGTAATAAATATCAATATTGAATGCAAATGCTTTGGGCAATGCTTAATTTTTTAACATGTATAAAGTTGCCTACATGCAACATTATTGTGTGTGTGTGTGTGTGTGTGTGTGTGTGTGTTGGTTGTGGTGATTAGCCTAGGGCCTGAGTACGGTCCCAAACCTTTTTGTGCTCGAGGCTAGAGCTCTACCACTTGAGCCACAGCATCACTTTTGGTTTTTGAGAGGTTAATTGGAGATAAGAGTCTCACAGAGACTTTTCTGCCTGGCTGGCTTCGAACCACAATCCTGATATCAGCCTCCTGAGTAGCTAGGATTACAGGCATGAGCCACCAGAGCCCATCTCTGAAGCCTTATTTTTTTATGCTGAATATTGAATAGGATATTTTTAAAGCTAATTTTTATCTACTAACCAATACTCAGAGACAATCAATTCCAAGTTACTTATTTTATCTCTTATAGAACAAGTATTTTGATTTTTTTAAATTTAGTAACCTACAAGAAACATATTAGAGTAAAATATAAGGAAAGAATGAGAGAGAATAATTTAATCTCAGGTCTCTTTTTGAAAATACTATATTTCATTTTATCCAAGGAGTGATAATGAAGAACATAGTTAAGCACATATATAAAAATTACATTTAAGAAAATATAGTTTTTCATTTCATTGATAAGGATAATTTATTTAAATTTTAAAGCACAAATCTATGGGGATCTATTGAAGTTGACTTAGACTAGAATGCAGTTTCTGATTTTTCAATATTTGTACTCAAGTGTTCTATTCAGGTTGTAGATACTATTATTTGTAGTCTGATAATTATGCTATTAAAATTAGCTATGGCTTTGCTACTCTTTCCCTCTTATCCTATTTGTTTTAATGAGAATATAGTGAATTTATTCAATAAATCATTATTAAGCACTTACCATGCATCAGCGTTGTTCAACATCCTAGGTAACTGAGCAGTGATCAAAGAACACAAACACATCTCCTCCAATGGAACATGTTTTCTAGTGGAGATTTTGATCAGGGATTTGTCTTTCTTTCACTCTATCAACATGTGCTTTATATATCTGAAAGCTACATTGTTGGATGCATACAGATTTAAGACTGTTACGTTTTTCTCAGGATGGAGTTAAGGAGTGTGTTTTCTTTTTCCAGAGAAAAATATTTCCATATCTTTTTAGGCTAAAATTCACCAAATAAGCACACTAATTAGGATATAAAGTTTAGGGTATGGTAGTTCTTTTTCTTTTATTATCACAGAACTGAGTACTCAAATAGAGCATAACTTAAGCTCCCAGCTTAAGGTTCTTTGTGAGAGGAAAGTCACCTGTGCCAGTTGGCTTTCTGTCACTATATCACAATGTCTAAGATTAGTAATTTTTAAGAAGGAAAAGTTAATTTTGGCTCATGATTTTAGAGGTTCCAGTCCATGATCAGAAAAGACCCATTGCTTTCAAGCTTCTTCTAGGAACCGTGGGTGAGAATGGTGGGGAATATTTGGTGAAGCATCCTGTTTACCTCATGGCCAAGAAGAGGAAGAGCACAGGGGCCCATTCTCCTCTTGAAGAAGGAGATAATCTAAGGACATTCTACTAAAGGAAAGTCTGCCACCTCTCAAGAGAGTCACACTGAGGACCAAGCTTGTAACAAAAAAGGCCTTTGGGAAGCATTGCAGATCCAAATTATAGCATCACCTTCTGCTTTGTTTAAGCAGAGTTTTGTGATCTCAGTTTAAAAAGAAAACAAAACTAAGCTAATACTGTAAATGATATTCCTAGATGGCACTAACCAAAAGAACAGTAATAACCTAAGGGAATGTCCACATGGCTGAGATCTAGTCAGCCTCTTTAAGTATGACTTGGAATTTGCATATATTAAACATATAGGATTTAGTAGCTGAATAGTAACACATGGGTTATGCGGTTGGGTGGCTTTAAGTCACACACGGGCTCTGCTACCTCCTGTCTCTGTGAATACAGGCAGGTCGTAGTGGACATCTTTCTTTCCGATGGCAAGATAGTGACAGAATATCCATCTTGTAACAAGTGAAACAAATATTGATCATTATTACTGTTTTAAAGTTCCACAAATTAGTTGCTGGTGTGCTGAGGTATTAGTGGCAGAATGTTGACTGAGATTTATTCACAAAACACACCCTAGTTGCTCATTACCACCCTTTGTATTCCTTCCATCAATGCAAAACTACAGTGCTCTTAATTTTTCTGGGCACTACTGAAAAGTAGTACTTAAAAATGTATTGTAAAGGTGATATACAAAATAACAAAGGAGTTACAGTTATATGTCAGGTAATGAGTACATTTCTTTTTGGAAAGTGTCACCTCCTCCCTTATTTTTTCCCCATTCTCATCCTCCTCCCCCCTCCCCAAATTATGTAGTCCTTTTCTTTTCATTCTTTTTTTTCTTTTTTATAGACTTTGTATGTCAGTTTTGGTATTGTTACATTTAACTATGATAAATAAAAATGTCACTACTTTATCTCCTGCATAGGAGCCTTTAAGGTAAGAACTAACATTGCTTGAATGTATATTCCAGCGTCTTTCTCTGTGAACATTATTCCATCTCCATGTTCTGTACTCTCTCAAATTCTATTGGAACCTCTTTGATCTCCCATGAGTTTTTAATCTCTTTGTTTTATGTTTAAATCTTTTTCATCCTGTGCTATGTTTTGAAGAAGATTTTTAATTCTGTCCTCCAGTTCAGTTCACTAATTCTCTCTTCAGCTACATCTACATATTAGAACCACAGGGCGATTCTTTTTGTTATTATTTTTAAATTTTATTAACTGTGTTGCATTTTCAGAAGCATTTAGTTCTTTCTAAATGCTGCCCGTTGCAATATATGTTTTTCTCCTGCTGTGATTACTATAGCTTTTGTAATTAATCATTTCAACCATATTTGTTTGGGCAATTTATTTCAGATTATTCTTTTAATGTTACATTTTGAGATTTCTTGTTCTCTTATTGTTATGGCTAAAAACTCTTTCAAAGTACATTACTTTCTTACTGTACTATTATTTTTGTCATGTGCTCACATTCTACTGATGATTATGTTGAAACAGCCATGCATGTCTTAATCTGGATAATGATTCTAGCCTCTTCTGATGCTGACATATGCTATCTAGTATTAAGTAACTTGCTCTGTCTGTATCTAAGTGTTTCTAATTTAAGTGTCTTCTTAATATTTGTCTGTACCAGATACAACAGAGAAGGGTGGTTCTGTGCTCATTAGAAAGAACAAAGCAACTCACTTTCTGCCCAGGGTTTTCAAGCTATTATGTCTTTATATAAAATTATTAATTTTTTTGTATGTAGTCCATTGGGATTTCCTGCTGAGAGGGGACAAAGGGGAAGCAAATCTTATACTCTATCCATAGCAATGAACCCTTCACTGTTGAAAAATGCCCTCTTAGAACAGAGGAACAGAAGTTGCGTAGGTGTTGCTAGTAGGGAGAAACGTGTTTGCTGTTTAAAATAGAAACATTAAATTGCTAATATGTCTAGAGATAACTTGTACTGCATACACTAATGAAAAAATGAAGTTCCACTGCAACAATACTTCTTGATTTGTTTATTTTATGGAAATACAAGATTCTTTGGTGGGTGATACAGTCATAATATTCAATGTACATACATGGGAATGGAGCTAGGAAACTTTTGACGGGCTGGGTGGGGTGAGAGTAGATGGAAGGGGGGAATGATGGAAGAGGTGACACTGATCAAAATGAATTATATACATAAATTGACACAGTGAATTGAAACCTCTTGAACTACTATTTAAAGATTAATTTAAAAAGTACCCCAAAATTAAGATTACTAACCTGGATACATGAAAAATCAGAAGTAAGGGTATGTGAGAATCTTTGCAACCTCCAGGAACTGGGTTTGATGCTCAAAGTAAGGCCAAGAGAATATATAAATTAATGCAGAGAGGTAGAAGAGGGAATGGTTTTTAAGTCACATAATGCTAAAATGCTTCTGTTTGTCTCCATCCTGTGCTGGAGAGGACTACCTTCCAAAGCAACCCTTCTCATTTTTGTAACATCCCCAAACATTGGAAGTTCTTTCTAATAAACTGATGGTTGAATATTTTTTAACATCTCTCCAGTTCCATACATAACAGAAATATTCTCTTCAATAGTAATTAAATATATCCCAATACTAGTCCACAAATATCCATTTCCTATGGGCAAAGTGCTGGCCTAAGTTTGAAGGGAGGAGATGCTAATGATGTAGTATTCATCTTTCTCAATAGAATAAAGGTTTTCAGAGTTTAAGTAATTTGTCCAGGGTGGAACAGCTAGTAAATAGTGGTACGTAGATTTGAACTTACGCTTCATGGCCCTAGGATGAGATCCTACATCATTTTTACACGAATCATGTTGAGCACTTAGATATAGAGTAACTGATCATGACACAATGGGACAAGTTTTGACAGTACAGGACTTTAGGAGAACAGAACAGAACAACCAATTCAGCCTGTTTGGATAGAAGCAATAGTTCTTGAACACCTAAGTAGCATACTGTTATTAAAATACTATCTTAATATTATTTTACTTATTTTAAGAACAGCCTGTTCCTCCTACCTATATCACTTCAATTTTAGTGTACCTGCCTGACCTCACCATCCATATTGGGAGTCCTTAGTACCACTGAGAAATGTCCTTATGACTCATCTTGCAAACATTTCTGAAGCTACTTGGGTTACACTTTGTACTTTCTGTTTTGGAGAACATCCAACCCATTTTGTTCTTTGAGATTTCTCTATGAAATGAATTTAAGTCTGCATAATATCAAGGGAAAAGTGATCATTTATTCCAGATCTTGAGATCTCTGTACTTCGACTTTAGATTGTGTCCTCTTCATGGAATGATAATAGAAATAGACACATGAGTGTTGTGGTAGCATGAATGAGGGCATTTTAACAAATAAATGATACCTTATGAATTTGATCCAGTGTGTATTTTGGTATCTAAAAATTAACTACTGGGAATAAATTTTTAAGCCAAAGATAACTCTTGGACCTGCTAAAAGTTAACTTGTAAATTCATGATGGTATCAATTTAACATGCCTGAGTCTGACAACCTAGTCATTAGAAATAGTTTGTCTTTTCACATTTCCTCCTGTCCCTACTTCTCTTTTTACTTTTTCCATCCTTCTTTCCCCCTTTTCTTCTCTCCTCATGGCTTTTAACACTTGTCTTCTTCATTGAAAGAAAAAGTTGACCACCTTCTATGCTTTTCAAGCCTTAACTAAGTAACAAGAGAAAAGTAGGATTCAAGCGTGTCCCTCCTTTAGGAATTTCTCTGTAGAAATTTCTTTCGTACCTTCTTCCCCTTTCTCAGTCAATTTGAAATCATTAAAGTCCAGTTCATACTAAGAATGACCAGTCCCCTTTGCAAATGCATGTTTTCATTAAGGCCTTAACATCATTCCTTGATCTAGGATTATTCATAGTCATACTGTTGAGGAAATATATTCAGAGTTTAAAGGAAGCTGCTCAAAGTCAAACTGACTGCAATTCAGTTCATGTCACCCTGCCTGCTAGTTCTTCCTCTTCCTAAATTGACTAAATTTATTCTTTATTCTGTGTGCTTTGTTTATGTTTAATAACTTGTATTTATGGAAGAAACTTACAGCATGTTTTATTTGGGTGTAGTGGTAGTTTTCAACTATAGTGTTTACTTCCAAAGATCTGAAATCTCTCCTTTATTTATCATGTGGTATTTTATATTTCAAACTTTTCTTGCCTATAGTATTCCTAAATTTAATGTTCATGGGGTAAATATATTGAAGTCCTGAGATCCCTATTTCAGCCACAAGGTGGACCAGGGAATAAGGATGGATGTTTGTAAGAAAGATAAGTTAAAGAATCAGAGACATTTTCTGACCTATAAATGTATACAAGGATGGCATTGCTCTTTAAATAAAGAAAATCAACATTCAAATACATGTAGAAATGACAGTTAAAGTAATAAAGCTTCTTCTTATACCCCCAAATAGAAAATATAATCAGAAATCTGCTTTTCTTTGCAGGATGGATTTCTTAAATAAATGAACAGAAGGATGAATTATATGGATATAAATAAATCTACTGACATATAATAAAGCAAACTTGGATTGTTTTATGGGGTCGCTGGATCTCTTGGATATATTTATAGCCATCTTAATAGTCACCTGTATTTTTTCAGGACTTTTATTCCATTTCACATTATGTGAGTTTAGTTGTAGTGTGATTTTTGTTGTTGTTGTTGTTCTATTCTCTCTCTCAATTTCCTTTGGATCCCTATGTAGATTGAAAGTAAGGATCGCTACTGTTTATTTTTGGGAAAATAAGGAAGTATTTCACCTAACAGCTTGGGCCTCACACAGAACAGACTGTGTGAATACTTTCTGGTCAAGGTGTGTGCTGTCACATTCAATGTACCTGCAATAATGAACTTGACAGGTATCTTCAGCTGGCAGGGAAGTGGCAGATCAGAGTCTGTCCAAGTGAAGAGAGAGCCATGTGCAGAGGTAAAATGTACTGTGAGAGATGATGGACAGAGAAATTTGGCAATAGGTGTTTGAAACCTAACATATTTAAGTATTATCATGAAGCTCATTTTAAAAGCCAAGCATTCTCTGGTGGACCCATTGAAACAATGAGATGTACAAGTCATTATGTCAAAAAACGAACTTTACAACTTTGGTGTTTGGGGGGGGCGGCGGGAAGGAGGAGGATTGGGTGGGGGGGGGGGTGAGGGGAGGATAGGAAGGGATGGGAAGGGGAAACAAAGGAGGAGGCTACAATGCTTGATAAGAAATGTACTCATTATCTTGCCCATGTAATTGTAACCCCTCTGTACAGTATTTTCACAATAAAAAAAAAAGCCAGGCATTCCTTAGTTACTTAAGAGTTGAGGCACAGAGCAAAATAAGACAAGGAATTAAGGGCAAAGCTTCTTTATTTGGGGCTAGTCTCCCAGGGAAGAGAAAAGGATATATTAAAAGAGTGAGACAAGGAAGTCTATCATCCCAGATTCTGAAGTCTGAAGTAACAGTGAAATCCTGCTATTGACTTAGTAGATCCAGCACTAGGGGGTTTAAGAACAAAACAAAACAAAACTACATTCCATTCAGAAATGTACATTTCTTTTTCTTTTTTTTTTTATTGTGAAAATACTGTACAGAGGGGTTACAATTACATGGGCAAGATAATGAGTACATTTCTTATCACACATTGTTGCCTCCTCCTTTGTTTCCCCTTCCCATCCCTTCCCATCCTCCCCTCCGTCCCCCCCCCCCGAATCCTCCCCCCCCCCCACATACACACCAAAGTTGTAATGTTCGTTTTTCAACATAACGACTTGTTGCAATGGGTCCACCTGTATCCCTATTTAAACTATTTTTTTTCTTAGTTTGGATTTTATGAAAGGGGGTTATTTAAGTAGGGCAAAGCTTGGTTTATCCAATGAAATTTTAATTTTCTATTACTGAGTAGGCTGAGGTCTAAGACTCACAGTTTCAGAACCAGCCTGGGCAGACAAGTCTGTGAGACTCCTATCACTAAAATAAGCGAAGAGCTAGACATGGAGGTGTGGCATGGGAGGAAGAGCACACCATGATGGAAAAAGCCAAGCAGAAGTGTGAGGCCCTCATCCAAGCCCTACTATCAGGGGGGAAAAAAAGACCATAAAAACATACCAATTTTCGGTTTTGAATCTCTTAGCATAACATTCCTATTTCTCTTCTTGCTTATCTTTAAGGCATTCATTTATCATCATCCTTTATCTGTATACTTGATGCCCAAGTGTCCTCATGGAAAGGATCCAATAGACAGGAGAGGAGGAGCTTTGGGCAATGACCATCATCCTTAAATCCTTCAACTGGCATGCTAGCTGCAGGCGGTCTTTAGAAGATAGTTCTAGAAAGAAAAGTCTTAAGTATACATGTATGTGTGTGCCTGCATGTACATGTGAATGTGTGTCTGACATATTCATTACCTCAACCTTAATATAGACTAATAGACTGGAAAAGAATGAGAATTAGAAATTTCAATAGCAATCTATTCAACATATGAAAAAATAACAGTGTTTTAAATGGGAGAAGGGCATGTACTTTATTTGGCTTGCGGAGGGGGCGGGGGTGGGGATAACTTTGTGGAGTGGTTATATAAAAAAATCTTGGTCTTCTGTGTTTTCTCTGAATAGTGTCCTCAAAATTCAACAGTGTCCACATAGGGAAACTGTCTCATTGAGACTCACCGCTACTTCTTTTGACATTTTTTTGAAAAGTAAATAAATGATAAGTGTGACAAGTAAAATGAATAGTTCCAGCTGTGACACACTCCAGCAGCACTTGCAGATTTTGTACCGCATTAAGGATTTATTTTCACTTTTTTTTTTTTGGCCTAGCAGAGATTTAACAAGAAGGTCCATCTAAGCTTTCCATACTTCCTGAGATGATGTCAAAACAGTCTGCAAAACTCAGTGCCAATTTGAAATACGAACAGTAAGTAGATAGGTCTTCTACATGTCACCCCTGGAGAGCTTGTCTCTTGGGATCAATGTCACTAAAGCCAGAAAAACGGGTCAGCAAAAGCAATGGTATGAGAGCATATGAGTCTAAGATTGGCTAATGGTTCTTAGAAGTCCTTTACCCAGCATTTACTGAGATCCTGAAATGTACCACCCTTTTTCTACACAAGCAGGAAGTCAGGAAGAACATGCCAAAGACAGCCATGGAGGAGCTTACCCTCTCTTTTAAAAAGATATATGACAAACCCCACATACAATGAAACCATTTCAGAAAGTAGAGAGTGATGCCAAAGAACTGAAGAGTGTCAGTAGCTATTCAGAAGTTATTCACATGAATTCCAGAGAGGCTCTCTGAGGAAGCGATATTTGAAATGCTGGGGTCAGGTGGAAATCTTGGGACATGCCTTCCATAAGAACAGTTGGGTAATCAAGTGTGCACAGACAAGAGGAAGATGAGTGTCTACTTTTATGATAGACAAGAAGAGGAAGAAAATATTTGATGCTCAACAGGGATTTAAAGTTAAAAAATAACATTTTACAGGAAAAAAGAAATAAGCAAGTTTATCTCCACCTGGGTCAAAAAAAGATCTAGGCATGTTCAATGCACAGAAAGATCTAGGCCAGGTGCCTGTGGCTCATACCTATAATCTTAGTTACCCAGGAGCCCGAAATCTGAGGACTGAGGTTTGAAGCCAGTGCAGGCAGGAAAATTAGTGAGATTCTGATCTCCAGTTAACCAGCTAAAAGCCAGAAGTGGAGCTTTGGCTCAAGGGGTAGAGCACTAGTCTTTGGCAAAAAAGCTAAGAGACAGTGCCAGGACCTTGGGTTAAATTCCAGTATAAGTATGAGGAAAGGAGAGAGGAAAGGAAGGAGGGAGGGAAGAGGAGGGGGAAAAGAAGGAAGGAAGGAAAGAAGGGAGGGAGGGAAAAAGAAAGGAAGGAAAGATGGAAGGAAAGAAGGGAGGAAGATAGAACTGGAGTTGAGGGTGGAGACTATGGGGTAACTAGCAGGAGAGAGAGATCAAGAGTTAGGCACAAACCAGGTCATCTAGGTTTCTTCAAGATTACAAGATAGAAATCAGAAGTTTGAAGTAAAATGTGGAGCCTTCTGCAGCACTAAATCAAGAAGCGGCTGAGGTGAACAGGAATTATCTGGAGACAGGATATTTAAGACAATATATCCTTCTCCTAACCAGTCACAGTATAAAACCTACTGGAAGTTTTAACTTCTTTTCCTCGTCAACAAAGGGACCAGCTGCTCTTTGTGAGGTGTGTTGCCACAAGCAACTGTGTCTATGCTGTCTCATTCAAAATCCCCAATCACCTCATGAGGGAGGTATTAGCCACACTTGAACTGAGGAGGAAACTGAGTCGCCAGTGTCCGCATACCCCTCTCACCCTTGCTGGGTCGTTCCTGAGTGCAGGCTGCTGGTTTAAGACATTGCCCGTTTCTAGGCCTCTACCCAAAGGTACAAAGAAGGCCTTGTGAGTGGGGGTGGCTTTCCTGGAGAATGCTGGGTCACAGATGGCCCTGGCTCTGAGAGGCAGGGCTGTAAGCATGACTCTGCACCATTTATCACGGGCAGCATGTACCTGCAAAAGAACATCCATTTCAGAAGCACGATCCCAAGTCACTACCATAAATTCAGAAATGACTTGATATTTGACCTTGAAGATAAATCATCTGTAGGTTTAGTATCTCTCTCTTTGGAGAGACATAAAGCGACTCTCTTTACCTCTCCTTGAGGTGTCCCAGGGATGGAGAATTCTGTCTTCCTCTGTTCTTGGTCCACATTCAGGAGTTTAAAATGAGCGAGATATATAATATGGGCTATGTACACCTTTTAAATAAAAACACACTACATAAATATAATGTAAATGTGAAGGAGCTAGTGAATAGTCCCACAGCCTCTCCCACTGTCTCTTCCTCCCAAAGCAAGGTGAGTGTGCAGGTAGAATCTGCCCTTTGGTGTGCTTTTCCCACTCATCAGGTGTAAGGGGGGAGAAGTGGGAGGCTGGCTGGTCCAGAATGTCACCAGTTCCCTGGCAGAGCCTGGACTCAATCACCTCCTGGAGTCACAGATGGCCCTGACAGCTGCCGCCACTTGAAGACTTTGCCCTGCAGGTTCAGCCCTGGGTGTAAACACCATGCTGTCTGTCCTTGGTGCCCAGTGCCTGGGGAGGCTTCACCCACCTGGGGTCAGCGCTTTCCCCAGCCAGGAGTCCAGCTTAGGCTAAGTAAGCATCCATCTGTCTTCCGCAGGCAGAGGTGGGTTGGGACCCTCTCTCTCTCTTTTCCTCTTGTGAATCTCAGGGTTTCCAGGTGTCCCAACCCATCACCTTCGGGAGTCCCTGGACCCCATGTTTTCTTTAGAGATCCGGGAGCCCGGCCTTGGGCCGGTGGATAAGAGCCCTGCCTCGCTGTCCAGGCAGCCACCAGGCAGGGAGGAGCTAGTTTGCGGTGGGGGGGGGGGGGGTGCCTTGGCACCTGCAGCAGTCGGGGTGGGGTGGGGGGAAGGGGTTGCTCCCGCTGATTTAGGGCAGTTGTTTTTGGTTTTGTTTGTGAATTTCTCTTGTGGGGCTACTTGTCCACCGCCGGCCTATTTCTTCCCCAACATTGTAAAAGGCGCCTTCACCGGGCGAGTTTGGAGAGGAGCCAGGAGAAGCAGATAAGAAAGCGCAGCATCTGTGTGGGGCAGGCGGCGTGGGGGAGAGGTGAGAAGCCGGCATTCACCGTGGTGCGGGAGCCCCGCGCGCGAACCCAGGGCCGGAGAGCGCGTGGCTGGGCGGGCAGGCAAGGGCTGCGGGCAGGCAGACCAGTGGGTGGACCGGTGGCGCGCGCGCGTCGTTCCCGAGCCGTACTTGAATGGGGAGGGCCGGGATCCCCGCGGCTCGGCCCCTCCTTCCTCCCCCGAGCCAGCCAGTCCCTCGGCAGAGCGCTCGGGCTGCACTGATTTGCTCTCCCCGGTGCGCTATTTGCATAGGACTTGCCCATTTGTGAATTTGGATCTCTCCCCCTCCCCACCGCCCCCCCTTCCATCCAACTCCACCGCTTCACTTCACCTGTGCCTCCGGCTTTCCACCCCCCCACACTCCCACACCCCCCCCACCACTGGCACGTTGCACTTTGCCGGAGACCATCAAACCTCTTGGCCACCTCCGCCGGGGCCTGCGGGACACCTCCGTCTCCGGCCCTCCCTGATTGCGCCAACCCACCCAACCTCCCTCTCTGCCTCGGCGAAGCCACGCTCATCTTTTCCCTCTGGGTCCTTCTTACTCTCTTTCCTCTGGCTGCTGCTGCTGCTGCTGCTGCTGCTTTCCTGTACCGGTTGGGAGCCCGGGAAGCAGGCGGCTGCTCCGTGGCGCCGCGTGGCGCTCCTCCAGACCCGGCAGGGTTAACTGCCTCGCGGACCTCCAGCCAGGCTCCCCGGAACACGAGCAACTCTTCTACCTGCATCACCCTTTTTCTTCTTCTGTATTTTTCCTGCGGGTCAGTTCTGCATTGCATCTCACCGAAGTGGAAACGAGAGGAACAAAATAAATAAAATGTCCAAAGTCCTCGGATGTTGGATAAACTAGCTTGAACGCTTTTTCTTCCTTCTTCCCCACCTCTCCCTTCTCTTCCTTTCCAACCTTTCCAGGAGAGTGCAGTGAAGTCATCAGACTCTGGGGTGCCCAGCGACCGGGGAGCGCTGCTCTTTCCTGGACCTGTGTCACTGCGTCCTGGGCAGGAGGTTGGTTTGTCACACCTGGGCGACTCTGGCAGCTTAAATTTTCAGCTCTGGGAAAAGGAGACTTTGCTTTTCTTCTTCTTTTGAAAAAAAATCATTTTTTTTCTCCTTCTTCCTCCCTTTTATTGTTTGGTAATTTTTTTTAAACTGGATTCATCATTGTCTTGAAAGCTTCCTATCGCTTCCCTCTCGCCCCCCACCCCCGCCCCCACCCCACCCCACCAAGCGGGGGCTACTTTTCCTCCTGCGACGATGGGCCCCTGGGCATCATGAACTTCCTGATTCCTCGCTGGCTGGAATTTAAACTGCCCATCTGCAGTGGTCCAGTGCGTTGACCATGCACCTGAGAATCCACGCGAGACGGAGCCCTCCACGCCGGCCGGCCTGGACCCTGGGGATCTGGTCCCTCTTCTGGGGATGTATCGTCAGCTCTGTGTGGAGTTCATCTAACGTAGCTTCATCTTCGTCGTCCTCCTCTTCCTCTTCCTCCTCCTCCTCCTCCTCCTCCACACCGGGGTCTCACTCTCCGCAGGAACACCATTTCCACGGCAGCAAGCATCACTCAGTGCCTATTTCTATCTATCGCTCCCCTGTATCCCTTCGAGGAGGGCACGGTGGGTCTCTCTGCTCTTTATCCTTTTAATTGGGGGCGTAGCAACTCCGTAACCCACTTCGTCTTCTTTCAGGGTAGTGTCAGGGGTGGGAAACGCATAACAATGGAAATGTGCTAATGATGTGCATGGAGAAAGACAGTTTCCACTTGCTCGTGAAGAGTTGTGTTTTTCTACTCTCTGCACCCCACTTTTTCTCCCAAGGCTCCCTCATTCATAGCAGCAGCAGAAACACCACCCACTCCGTTCCCCCCACCTTCCGCTCCCCTCTTCCCATGGCAGTAACTTCTCAGACAAATCCGGATGCTACACTTCTGGGAAATCATTCATTCACCTTGCTTTCACCCTTTCCTGTCTCTGGTCTAGTTGTGGAGCTAGTTGTGGAGGGATCGCGGGTGGCATACTCATCCTTCGGTCGTTAGCCTGAAGTTGATTAAACTGCTGTAAAGTTCTCTATGTGGCTAAGGTCAAGAGAGAGAGTAACTAAGTCTATAAAGGCAGGAAATATTATTAATAGGCTTGCCTATTATTTGTTCGCTATGGTAGCTTTCTGTTTGTCCATATGTCTGATGAGAAAAACTGAGCTATCCCTAAAACTTGTGTATTTCCTATTGCTAACTACTCAAGAGGAAGCAATATGCAAGAGCAGGCTAAGTCCATTTTATAATTTATCCCAGTGTAAAAGATAGTAATTTTGATTGCACACTTATGTAAATGAGGGTGTATTTTTTTAATTCAATTAAAGAGCATGAATGAGCTTGTTCACACAACACAGACATGGCATATTTTGCTTTCAACAGCTCTCTTTGCATGGCTATTGAAGGAAGAGACTGGTGATTCTTAAAAAAAAAAAAAAAAAAATGTGTTCCACCCTGAGCAGGCTGTCTGAAAAGGCGATGTCTGCCGCGAAGGTAGAAGCCTGCCTGCTGTCGTAAACTGTTTCTAAGAAGGGAGCTTCACTGTTTGTTTACTATGCACTCCGTTCTGATAGCAAGAGGAAGGCGAAGACTGGGAGAGGCAGCGGGAGCAGAGCTGCCCTCCAGCCAGCAGGAGTGCCAGCGGCCCGGGGGAGCTCTGCCCTCCCCAGTATTTTGAAGACCCTCCGCGGGCAGATCCCAGTGGGAAAGTGGGAAAGTGGGTTCTTCCCCCGGCCTCCTCGCTAGGGGTTATCACTCAGTGCTGTCTGGTGAAGGGGAAACACATTGAGGAAATGCCAGCACACTCTGACACTTCTTGCCTCTCTCTTTAAATTGTATTTGATGGAATGTCAAGCAGCGCAGGGCTTTGTAGGGTTGGTGGGGAAGATTAGTGGGAAGGAGGGACTGCTTAAAATGCTTGATCCTGACTAGGTTGCTGGGGTGGGGGTGGGGTTCCTGTGACTCCTGCTGCGTCTGGTATAGCCTCTTTCTGGTAGAAGAACAACCACCCCTAAAACCTAGGAATGAGCCACATTCAGAGAGGGGGGGGAGAGAGAGAGAGAGAGGAGAGAGAGAGGAGAGGGAGAGAGAGAGCAGTTTCAAGGGAAACATAGCTCCTACGGGGGTGGGCAAGTGGGGGGCTGGGGGGGATACATGGGAGAGGGTGTAGGAAAGAAAAGGGGAGGTGGGAGAAGCCAGACTGACTACTACTAATAACCATAATTATACACAGAAATGCTCAGTGATAATTAGCTAAATTTTGCTAATTAGTGTAAATGATCAGCAGGGAGATGAAGATTACACATTAGTTAGAGGTTACAGGCTGGCAGGGTCTTGCTGTTTTATTTATTTATTTTTTAAATTTAGGATGCAAACAGTTAAAAGCAGCTACTAGTAAGCAACGGAATTTGCAGAACAGAATGTGTCCTGATGGTTCCTAAGCCTTTCCACCTCCTTCTTTTCTAACTTTCATTCCTCTTCCTCTTTACTATCCATCTCTTCTTCTCCCCCCCCCCCCCCACCTTCTCCTTTTTCTCTTCCTTCTCTTTCATCTAAGGAGATTGAGTCTTGTACTGGTTAACATGATTCTTCTCTACTTACTTTATTTTGTGAAGGATTGGGTTGCTTCATATCCTCTAACCCTTGTTTGACTGCTTCCCAGTTTAGGGTCTCATTAGCCCACCACTGATATGATTCAGTGTGATAGAGAAGGAGAATAAAGTAAGCAAATGGCCAGAGATTGTAGAAAAGAAGCAGCAGTGAACAAGATGTCATGCTCTCTAGCTCTTTGGTACATCCCAGCTGTGACTTTTTGCCTTTTTGTTTTTTTAACCAAAAGGACCCAGATCCCATGAAGATTTGCTAAGGAACCTCTCACTCTTAGGGTAACTTGTTTCCCCCTGTTCAAAGACAAAAAGGTCTAGTTAATAGCAATTTAAAAAATGTTTTGGGTGGATGTGTTCGCAGGCATAGCACCCTGTCTCTGATGATTGCTACTAATGGTTTACTGTTAGCCTCATTCCCCAGTCTTTGCCATATTGTGTTCCCTTCATTTTGGTATAAAACAACAATTCCTTTTCATTCCATAATATAATATAAATATAATAATTAATAATAATATATCCTTGTTTTCCTCACTCTACATAATAATAATAATAACTAATTATAAATAGCCTTGCTTTCCTTGCTCACTTCCTGAGCAAGGAAAGAGCTGCTGCTCATCAGTTTTGCCACTATCATACCTTCTACCATTTAGCCGTATAGAGGAATAAGAGTATTAACTGGAGTGTTGAGATTTTACCCACATTTTCACCCTTGGTGAAATCAGCACCCTTGGTGCTGATCTTTAACAAATTGATTATGTTATAGATTTGCTCATGGCCTGTCTGGGACAGCTAGAAGGATGCTGAACTCTTCTATAAATTGGGAAGAAATCAAAAAACACCTCCCCAGGATCACCCAAATGCTCTCATGTTGAGATAGTGTTTCAGAATAGCATTAATCCTCTTATTTACAAGAACTTCTTATCCCTCTCTTCATTATTTAGAGCCTTTTCTTAGTTATCCTCTTGTGTTCACTACCACTCACCAGTCACTCAGTTAACACTTCCTGAGTACTTTGTAAGTGCTAGGTTTTGTGTGAGTAAGTGGGGGAATAGTTTAGGAAGCCTCTTGATCACTGTAACTGATAAGTGTTTTAGTATTCATAAAAGTAGTTGGTGAATAATGACCCAGATTCCAAGTGAAGTCAATTAATGTAAAATCTCAATATCCTCTGTAAGTATCTATTTGTGTTCTTCTGTTACTCAGAAATTCTTTACATATTATTTTTCATACTAGGGTTTGTTTCCATACTTAAATGCCATGTTTATCAAAGTGCGAGGTAGTAGTGATTTGTTTAGTGGTGGAGAACACATCCATAGTAACATGTATTTGTATCCTAGCCTTTGGCTTCATAAGGGTGTTTTGTACATTTTTCCCTTCTAATTATTCTCTTTCTCACACCTTTAGGAACTCCAGTATACTTCTGCTTGAATAGTGCTTTAATAGTTACCGTTTTAAAAGCAGCAGTGTCTGAGGCTCCCAGATTTTGTGTATCTTATATTTTATCCTTCACCATAGCTGACATTCCTAACTCCTAGATATTTAAGAGTATTTGATGGCTATATAGAATCATTAGGAAGTTTAACCTCAAAAGGAAACATGCATTAATACATTTAGGGGAAGACCTCTTAATTAGAAACTTGGTGGACAGAGAAAGAGAGAGAGAGAGAGAGTTGGGGGAGGGGGAGAGATGGACTGACTTGGGGACACAAAAGTCCAAGCTAGCTTAGTAGAAGTGTGTGTGTGTGTGTGTGTGTGTGTGTGTGTGTGTGTGTGTGTGTGTGTGTGTTGGGTTCTCACTTGTGATGTATGAGCCAGGAGTTTTTAGAAAACATCCCACTGCTCATTCCTTTTCACAGAGAACCTCCCCTCCCATCTGAAATCTTCCCAGCCACTGGGAAGATGATTCTGATCTACTGAGCACTTTATTCTGCTCTGCCAGCTGCTTTCTTTCTTGGGAATCAGTATGCTGAATAATTCAGAGTGTTGGTTGACAGATAAAATGATAAGATTTATATGTCTTTGGCCTTGGTGATGAATTAATTAAGTTGTTTTTTCCTTTTTTCCTTTATATGCATTGTTTTTTTTTTTCTCTCCTGTAAAATGTGCTGGCAAGTAGGGGATCTGGAAATGAGCTTGTTCTTGTAAGACTTTTAGAGGAGGATTATAATATCCTAGTGGAAATATTTTTTTTTCAGAGTTTTCAACATGGTCATTGTACAAGGTGAAGGTAGAGCTGCCTTATCAGGGAGAGGAAATGAGATATTCATAAAATAGTTCCTCAGGGGGAGGGGGGAATAAAACCCTCTACTCACTAATCATGCATAGAATTCCTCAGAAGAATTTGATTCATTTAGATTGAATCTGGAAGAGATTATAATACAGTTTAGCTTTCACTTTCGAGAATTAATTTATTGGATCTCAAAAAGTTTGCTTCTGTGAATGATCCTAGAGGGAGGCAAATTTCTGAAAACAAACTTTGAACTTTTTTCTCCTTTTTTTATCATTAGTTAAGGTTGCTGTAACAAAATACCATAGACTGATTTGTTTATACCTAAACACTTATTTTGTCATGGCTCTGGAGGATAGAAGGCCAAGAGCAAAATGTTAACAAGGTTGATTATCTTTTGACCCCACCCCCACCCCTGTTTATAGATGCCCATTTTCTCCCTGTGTCTTTACATTGACTTTCCTCTGGTTGCATGTAGCATTGCTGTCTTTCTCTCTAAGTTTTCTTCATCAGACTGGATTGGGACACACTCTGACAGCCACATTTTATCTTAGGCAGGTCCTTTTTCTAAACATAGCTTTTTTTTTCTTTTTTCTTTTTCTTTTTTTTTTTTTTTTTAATTTAATACTGAGGATCAGGGCTTTCCCGTAGGAATTTGGGAGCACACCCATAATGTTTCTTGTCACTCCCAGGACCTAGCCTAATCATTGGGAAAGTAGTAAAGCTGCACTATTGTGTCAATCATTTCTGTTAAACTCAGACCTGCAGAATGGCAGCATAAAGCCACAGAAACAGTGGCAGCAATTTACAAAAATCTTAAGGTGGTGCCTCAGGAAGAAACATTCTATTTACATATATGGGGGAAACAAGGAGAATAGATTTAGCTAAAACTTAGGCTTTCGGGTTTTGTTTTATTTTTTTTTTCCAGCTGAACTTCTGTGTCCAGTCCTGGATGTGCATGTAGATAAGTCTGTTTGACACCGATGTGTGCCTTAAAAAAAAAAGAAACAACACAAAAAACAGTCTAATGTCCATTCCCTGGACCTTACCTAGACCTGCCGTAGAACCTTGCTCCCATCCCCAATCACTTCTTTTGTGACCTACAGTTGCTCATTCTTTTCCTTTTCTAAGGCACACACCACCAATGCTTTTCCCTAGTCATCCCTAAGTAGAGAAAAAACAGGTTAGCTAAGTGTAGACAGCCACTCTTTTTGGCAGTTAAAAAAAAATACAGCCTTAAAAAGAGAATATGTTTTCTATTTGGTTTAAATCTGTCTTAAAATGTGAACCTGAAGTAGCTTGTCTACTGCAGAACAGAATCACCACTGAGGAACTATGTTGTGAATTATAAATTTTGTCTTTTAATAATCCCCAAATTTATAAATTGCAGTGCTGATTGTATCTCACCTTTGTAAAATTTCCCCATATAAATCTCATCTCCATTAAACAATCCATATTGTTTAGTGAAAGATTAAAAGCCCTTCAAAATCTGTCACCAGCTAGCCTGTGCCAGTCTTATTGTTCTTTCCCAGTTGTCCAACACGTACATCACTATCCCCTTTTTCCTTCTTCCCTCCTTCCCTTCTCCTTCTGCCCTCCCTCCCTCCCTTCCTTTTTCCCTCCCTTGTTCTTCTGCCCTCCCTCCCTCCCTCCCTCCTTTCCTCCATCCCTTCCTTTTTCCCTCCCTCCCTTTCTTCCTTCCTCCCTTCCTCCTTCCCTCCTCCTTCTGACCTTCCTCTCTCCCTCCCTCCCTTCCTTCCTTCCTCCCTCTTCCTCCTGTCCTTCCTCCCTCCCTCCCTCCCTTCCTTCCTTCCTTCCTTCCTTCCTTCCTTCCTTCCTTCCTTCCTTCCTTCCTTCCTTCTTTCTTTTCTTCTTCCCACCCTCCTTTCTTCTCCCACCTCACTGTCTCTGTCTCTGTCTCTGTCTCTGTCTCTCTCTCTCTGTCCAGATGCTTCTGAAATAACATTTGTGGTAATGTGTTGATGAGCATCACAGGTGCATGAAAATGGAGTTTTAATGGAAATTTGCTGATGATTAGGTGGAGATAGGACAAATCATCCACAGGATTTAGAGTGTGTGTATCTGTGCCCATCACTTGGCTTGACTAAAGACTATCTCTATGTCTTCCTCTTTAAACTAGGAATGGTGAGGGTGATACCGCATAGGCACAGAATTGTATGGAAGATTACACAGCAGGTGCTTTGTAGATTATAAATCGTGCTATGCAAGTCAACTATTTTATGAGAAATATTTTAATGACAAGGCTGCCCTCTTCCAATTCCTTGTAGATAGTGGAAGGCGTTTACTGTTGAATGTTTGCTGGCTGATGGTGTGGTTAAATAACATGTGTCTACAGTCCTCATTTTTCTATCTACAGCCACACATTTTGCCTTCAAGGAAGTTACTTTACTTTATGTAAACAAGGTACTAATTCTTTGGGAAAATGTAGATGACAAATCTTAATGAGTATTTTCTTGTTTATGTACTAGAAGACTATAGCACAAGAAAAAAATAAGACAGCTTTTGACTGATGAGAACTGTCTCCTCTGGTAGAATTCTGTGCCTGGGAAATTTAAGGAAGGGTAATCAAATTGTAACAAACCACTTAGAAAGCTTGGAGGTCTTTTGAAATATAAATGAAGGCATTCTAAGAAATATACTAAGGCTATTTTGGGAATTCAAAATTTGTAATAAATCTGTGTAGAAGTCAAACATTTCTATGCTGAGTACCCATTGGAGACAAAGTTTTGGTTTAGTTCATACTAGGAAGTAACAACTACTCTCTCTCTCTCTCTCTTTTTTTAAGGACAAATGTCTTCAGATCTGGGGGAAAAAAGGAAAAAAGAGAGAAAGCCTCAGTTAATGCCACTTTTTGTATTTTTTACTATCTGGGGCTCAAAGGCTATAGAGTAGATAGGAGCATATTATTATACCAGAACCTTTAGAGTTGACTTTGTGGAATCTGAATTTAAGACCAGAATGCTTATGGAGAGGACACAGTGCAGGGTCATAGATTTTAATTCCAAGTTTTCTTCTGTACCAACTCTATGACTTTGGAT
Source organism: Dipodomys spectabilis (assembly GCF_019054845.1). NCBI lineage: Eukaryota > Metazoa > Chordata > Mammalia > Rodentia > Heteromyidae > Dipodomys > Dipodomys spectabilis. The sequence continues at coordinate 15,765,844 of NW_024870834.1, read as the reverse complement.
GTGACATTATGTTTTATGGAATGAACCTTTAGACATTTTGTGGGTACCTGCTCTTCTTTTTGTCCTTTTTCATCATCTTACGGTTTTCTATCTGACATGTAGTATGCATTTGCCTTAATATAGTAGCTGGGGAAAACTTTGTCTTTTTACCCACCTCACTTACATGGTGTTTAATGGGGTAATCTTTCCCAAAGTTTCCCATCACAAGGATTGCACGATTCCCTGACTTTGATGTCTTTAAAGCCAACACTTTTTATCTAAACCCAAGTCCATAGATCTGCCTGTATTTCGTAGGTCAGTTTTCTTTTTTTTTTCTGTGTGTGTGTGTGCGTGCGCGCGCTGGTACTGGGGCTCAAACTCAGACCTAATGCCCACACTTGGCTTTTTCTACTGAAAGTTGGTGCTCTAACACTTGAACCTCTACCTCCACTTCTAGCTCTTTGCTGATTAATTGGAAATAAGAGTCTTTTACATACTGTTTTTTGCCTCTGTCTGGGTTCTAACTTGGTCTTTATATCTCATTCTCCTGAGGAGCTAGGTTTACAGACACTGGCTATAAAGTGATCTTTTTGACTGTCATAATAACTTTACCAAAGCAACAAGTCAGGCTTTTTTTCTTCTCCTAGCAGACAGTAGTAGCATGGTGTACAAGAGTGGCACACTGAGCTGGTACAAAGCCCACAGTCCAACTTTGCCACAGTCACACTGAGATGGGAAGAAGGCAGCTTTTCTTTAAATACATCTTGTTCATTCTAGGAAGGAGCTGTATGTTATGCTTAAGATGTTCTACTACGCTTAGCCATATAAAAGCAGGAGGCAAAGTAGTGACTGTATTTATAAAGAATGAGCAGTCTACTTGTAGTTAGAATTTTGAGAAAGACTTGTTTGGATCTTATACCAATACATAATATATTCCTACTGTGTGCTACTTATTCTTCCAAATGCTTTGAATATGTGATTTCCATTCAATCCTCGCCAGCCTCTGAAATTAATAAGGTTACTTTGCATGACTGAAAGGCTATAGTAATATGGTAATATGAACATGTAATAAGGTGATAATGCTAGGACTGAAATCCAGCTGTGACCACAGGACTCGTACTTGTTTCCCCATACCCAACAGTGCACTGGCTCAGAAAAGATAAAAAGCAAACACATCAAGCTCTTTTTTGGGGTGGGTGTGGTTAAGAATAGAACACACAGATCATTGAAGCATTCTGTTTAGTGTGGTGGACATGCCATTCCAAAGCATGTGTAAAAGTGTCCAGATTGCCCCATGCCAATGGTTCTCCCGGTAATCCTAGCCACTGGCGAAGCTGAGATCTGACAATCAATCATGATTTGAAACTAGCCCAGGAAGGAAAGCCCTGTGAGGCTCTTATCTCCAATTAACCATCCAAGTAGAGCTGTGGCTCAAGTGGTCAAGTGCCAACCTTGAGTGACAAAGCTAAGGGACAAAGTTCAGGCCCTGAGTTCAAGCCCCAGTACTAGTACACACACACACACACGCACACATGCATGCACTCACATACACATGTGTGTTCAGTGCACAGTGGGCATTTTAATATCCAAGGAAAACAGAAGGTGGCATGTGATCCACTCTCATATACTAGAAAGGAGGAATGTTAGCTTATGCAAAAGGCAACAGGAAGGGAACTCAAGAGACCCATCCAAAGCGCACCTGCAGTCTCACAGAGCTTTAGGGAGAGAAGAGCACTATTTCCCACATGCTGGCAAAGTGAGAGTCCAGCCAGTGTCAGAAGCGGAGAGGCCCAGGAAGTGTGACTCCAAGTCCAAGGCTTTCCTCTTTCTCTATCACAGTAGAGGAAAAGGACATCTTCACGCCTTCAAGAGCCTGCCAGTGCAACCTTGTCTTTCTTCCTCTTTCTGCGGAGCATTCTCCTCTTAAACCAATGCAGTCCGGCAGGCATGGATTCTGCTAGCATTCAACTTCTTTGGCCTTATGTTAAAAGAAGTTGTTGGGGGTGGGGCTATCTGAGATGTGGTAAAGACTTTCCCAGCATAGAAGTTCTCAGTGTGAGGAGTGGTCAAATGCAGCTCCTGCGTAGAGAGCTTCTTGTTCTGCTTGACTCTCACTTGCCAGGAGACAGAATAGAAATAGCTTTTGCAGGCACTTGTCACTGACCCCTATCTACAAGCTACGCCCGAGTACTGTGAAAGGACACTTTCCTCAGCTCCTGTCTATATTCCCTCCTTGCCATGGAGGGAGCATCTATAAATACCTAAAACACCTAGGGAGCATCTATAAACACCTAAAACCCCTAGCAAGCCACATACCACAAGCTCCTCACCCACCCTTCTCATTGCTTTAACTACTCCCCCTACCCTCCACATGAAAACTACAGTGTGTACTCTTGAGTGGCTTTCCCTCAAACTATGAATTTCAACTACTTCCGAGGCAGTCTTTCAGAATTTGAATATAATTACATGCTTTGGGTGCAAATTGTGGTTTTTGCTACATAAGAAACTAATGGAAATGATCCGCCTGTTCTGTCGTTTGCAGATTATATGCTTCAGAACGAGGGGTATATATTTAGGCTGCTTTTCTGTGTGGCACATTAAAGTGAGCACGAACTGGGGTGAGCCACCACCGTTGCTAGGCAGTAGAGCAGGCTGATGAAGCAGGGAGTTAAATGGGAGCTGGGTGGATGTTTTACTTAACAACTATTGGTTTTGCACCTTCGTCGTTTGAAGGTGTCAAAGAGGGGGCAGGGGGAGGAGGCAGGCATAGTCTGAGTGTCAGCAGAGACTTAAACAAGGAAGAAGAAATACGGAGCCCAAACGCCGGTGTGAAATGAGCGGTTTGAAGAAATCACAGCCCAGAAAGCTCTACATAAAGAGCAAGAAAGTCTTAAAGTATTCCACAGAGCCAGGCACTGGATAACAGGCTTACACCTGTAATCCTAGCTACTCAGAGATCTGAGGATCCCAGTTCAAAGCCAGCCCAGGCAGGAAAGTCTGTGAAACTCCTATCTCCAATTAACCACCAGAAAACCGGAAGTAGAGCTGTGACTCAGAGGGGTAGGGTGCTAATCACAAGGCAAAAGAACCCAGGGACAGCAACCAGTCCCTGAGCTCAAGCCTCACAACCACCACCAACAACAAGAAGGCAAGAGAACTCCACAGGTATAGCTGTTTTTAGGGACATGGACTTGGGTAGACATTTTCCTTCAGGATAGGAGCCAGCAAGAGGAGCCAGCTAGCCCTAAAGAAGGCCAGGACTTCTCTCTACAACTTCAGGTGAAAAAAAACATTGCTCTGGCTGAAAAATTTCCAGTGTGCTTCTCCAGTTCACTTAATATCTACCTGAAAATCCAGACTCAAGTAGTTCTCAACAGCAAAGGCTTTGGGGCTTTCTCTAATTGATAACTAATAGAATATATCCAGTTGCTTTGAAACCCTAACCGCAGTAAGCCCATGGCTCTGAAAGACAATTGGATCACAGATAAGACAAACAAACGCTCAGAATCGTGGGTCAGTTTTAGGTCACACTGATCACTTTTAAAATTGTAAAGAATTCTTGAAGTAGATTTCTTGGTTGAAATGTTGTGACGTGGTTTACTTATTTATTTATTTTTATGAGGGGGCAGAGGTGATAGCAGGATTTGAACTTAGTGTGTGTCTCATATGCTTGTCTTGCTTATTCAGTTGAGCCATGCCAGCAGCCCTTCCTGGACATGGAGTCTCATAGACTTTTCAGCTGCCTTCGAACTGAGATCCTGCAGTTCTCAGCCTACTACAGAGCTAAGATTACAGGCGTGAGCCACTGTTCCCAGCATAATTGTTTAAAGGGTCTCATACTATTCTTATACTCAGAGTAGATGGTGAGGACTTATAAATATATATTCATACCAGCATCTAATAGTGCACATCTACTTTGCATCAAGAATTGAAACAAATACTTTAGTTTACCTCTTTTAGGCCTTACTCACATTCTTCCAAGATAGGCTATTATTATTGTGAATGTTAAGGGAAGCTATTAAGCCTCAGACAGTAAAGAAATCTACCCAAGAGCTTCCGCTTACCAAGAAGTTGGCTTCTTTCATTTATTGTTTGTGTAAGATGTCTGTGCAAATGTAGACCTGCTTTCAAGTCCTGATGCCAACTGATCGGTACAGTTCCTGTATTCACGAGTTCTCATATAGTATAGGAAAGGCTTTCCTAAACAGCCTTTGCACACTGCTGGAAAGAATGGCTCCATATTCCATCCAGGAACTAAAGCCTGAAGGTCAGTTGACAAGAGAGTCACTTGATTATTCACTCTTCTCATTTTTGGTTCACTCTAAGGAAATTATTCTCTTAGCATATTTGATTCCCAATAGTTCCTATAGGCATACTTTTAAAATAAGCAAACTACCGATTTTCTCTTTTTAGCTCTCTTACTTGCAAAGTGAAGTAATTGCAATTAATGGTGTCCAAATGCCTTGCCAACTTCATCTTTGTGAGTTTGATATTCATCTTTCTATTAGGGCAGATAGCAAAATTCTGATGATTTCTAACCAAGTGTTCACTCCTCAGATCACCTTGAATCTACTTTATTCTTGTCTTTAATGAGCATCAGCTCATTAATTATGGGGGTGAAGCTAATGAGATGAATTTTGCACTACTGGAGTGGCTTTTTAATTTGAGCTGTGAGTGTGTGTGTGTGTGTGTGTGTGAGAGAGAGAGAGACAGAGACAGAGAGAGACAGAGACAGAGAGAGAGAGAGAGAGAGAGAGAGAGAGATACCATGCACATGTGAGCCAGAAAAAAAGATCTTTTTTAGCAGTCATTAGTTCCAGATCTGAAAGGCAAAGATCAGACATGAAAACTAAGCTTGCTGCGCATTGTTGATGTAGGAAGGCCTCTGGACCTGTTTCTCACTGTCCTGATGTCATTGATCAGTTCAGTGTTGTCACAGGTTCATGTCAGCACTTCAATAATCATCTCAGAAGGGGACACTTTTTCTTTGAAATAGGAATGTAAACCTAGAGCCCTGGCTCTCCATAAACAATGTCTCTGGGAGATGACTCATGCTGTTTGTTTTCCCTCTGCCACAGGCCACTCCTATATGTATGTTTACCCCCATCCTCTGTCAGCTTGTAAGTATCTTTTGGAGGGATTTTTATAAAGACCATGTGGAGATAGTGCCCTCTCCATTTCCTTCCTTAAGGTAGCTCAGTAATGGTAACCCAGAAAGATACTTGGCTCCTGATGGCCACCTTCTTTAGGTCCTGGGTGATGCCACTAACAAGCAGTCTCTTGCAGGACGCTCAGTGCACTTGAAGGCTGCTTTGTGTTTGTGGAGTCATCAAGTGCTGTACCTGAAAGAGGTCTTGAGAGACCTTTCCCAATCAAATGATTTTTCATGTGAAGAAAACTAACAGACCAGGAGTTTGTGGATTGTTCCTAGATCACCTTTTCCAAATTAGGGCAAGTTGAAGGGAACACACACATTTCCAGAGTCTCTGCAGTCTCACAGCATCCATTCTCCAGCTCCTGCAGGTATCACCTGTTTTGCTGACAACTGGGTGACTGGGCTGATCTCTAGTGCAGCTTGAATAAGCAACCAATCAGCTCAGGGAAAGCAAAGACAGCATGGGAGCCAGGGGACACCCAACACACACACACACACACACACACACACACACACACATGCGCGTGCGCGCGCGCACACACACACACACACACACACACACACAGTTTCCTTTAATTGCCACCCCTGATTGTATCCCTTACTCCATCCCAGGACTGCTTCTCCCGCAGTGGGTCTGCCTTCTCTCTGCCCCAGCAGACTAGAAGGGAAACTCAGCATGCCATAGTTCAATCAAACCAACCATTTGATGAGAGCTTTCGAACCTAATTACATGGAAGGTTTCTTCCAGTGAAAGGAAAGAGGAATGAGAAAGGGAGAAATTAAATTGAAGTGTAAATCAGTCAAGGGTTTAGATCCCGCACTTTCTTTCTCTTTAATCAAGAGTAAAATGAAAGGAGAGTTTTAAGGATCATCATAAGACCCCATTAACTACCCAAGAAGCTCTTGACTGAAGATGGTTTATCATGAAAAGTGTACAATTCATTCCCCGCCCCCCCCCCCCCCGCAAACAGAATAGGATGGTGAGATTTGTGTGTGTATGTGTGCAACAATTTCACTTATATACTCCTTGTGTGTTAGAACATGTTATATGCTCAATAATGATGAACCTCTGTGATATATAGTTGAACTAGTTAGCTCAACATTGGTAGATCATGCCTGCAGTTCTAGGTTGAAGCATCTCAGCTCAAAGCCAGCCCAGGTAGTAAAGTCCATGACACTCTTATCTCCAAATAACCAGCAAAAAAAGCCCAAAGTAGAGGTGTGGCTCAAATGTTAGAGCACCAGCTTTGAGTACAAGAGCCAAGTGAAAATGAGAGGCTCTGGGTTCAAGCCCCAGAATTGGTACACATGTGCACCTATGCGTACACCAGCACAAAACTCTATATTGGTTATTACATCTGAAATCAGTACTCAAAAATGTGGCCAGTTTCCCTCGGTGGTCAACAGGATTCCTGCTATTTGTAGAACATTTTACATTTCTCTCCATAGAAAATTCATCATCTTTTTTAGTCATTCTCAGAGTCCTGTGCAGTAAGGCAAGCCTCATGATTTATGTTTGTTCCATTTTGTTTTGAAGCTGATGTAATCAAAACTAAGGAAGCATAAATGACTTGACCAAAGTCATTCAAGTGTTAACTGACCGAGCAGAAACAGCCCTGGCTTCTATCCATGGCATCACCTTGCATGACCTAGCATCTTCTGTAGAACTTCTGAGATCTCCAGGAGAAGGATGAGAGAACAGTAGAATGTGGTATTTGCATGAAAAATTAATTCATCGGGTTTCACAGTGAATTACTGCAGGTCAGTGTGTAGGATCTGCAGTAGACATTGACACATGGACTATACCCCTTGAAGACGTTCAGGGTAGTTATGAACAACTGAAAACAATGCTCATCTCTATCTTTCTGACCCCCAGACTGCCTCTAGAGATAGCACCTGGACAGTTGCAGGAGTCACTTTTACAAATGTTCTACGTCTCGGGTCCTTGTGTTGATGCTCTGCTCCCCAACTTCTAGAGTCAGCCGTCCGAAGCCCCAGTCTTACCATGCCATTCTCCCATTGACTCCACTGTAGGACAAGATGCAGCCAGCTCACCCCCCTCTTCCATATTCCTTCCCTTCCTGAGCTGGCCCCTGCGTATCTCTACTTTCATCTCCTAGCCAGGTTTTTGACCACCTTGGTCTTTTTCTGCTTCTTTTGCCTTGACTCTATCCATCTTGTTCCCACTGCATGGCCTTTATATCGTCAGTCCTCTCTCCTTTTGATCATACCATCAGGTTTCATATTCTCTTTATTTTTTTTTGGTATCTTTATTGTACAAAGGAGGTGCCCTATAACAAAGCAGTTTATGAATATAATGTGGCTTGATCAGTGTCACCCTCTTCAACATTCTCACCCCCTTTGGCCCACCTCTCCCATTGCTTTTCTTAATTTTGTGGTATAGATAATGAATTATTGCCCGAATTATCTTTTCCTTCCCCCTTTATTCATCTACTTATCCCTTTCCTCTTGCCCCCCCTTCCCTCCCCTTGGATGTATCCACTTCCCGGTGTTGATTTTGTTGGGTTCTGACCTAGTCTTTCTAAAATATTGTATTATTTGAATTCTTCATAGATCTATTATCCTTTTGTCAATTTGTGTCACCTCAGGAGCCCTTCCTGAATAACCCAGTCTAAAATCACTCTTTCAAATGTCTCTCCAGTGTAGCACCTGGTATTCTTTCATTGCTTCTTGAATTGCTCCATGATGTATATATACTCTTACGAGTATATTAATTCCCTCAGCCTGCTAGATAGAAGGTAAGCAGTGAGAGCAGAGGCTTTTGCTGTTTTATCCACGGTTGTGTTTCCAGAGCCTAAAACAATGACTAGCAAAGAATGAATTTGCACGAACAATCGAGAATGAAAGGGTGGGTGAATAAGTAGCATACAGACCCCACCTATATGGCTCCCACTCAGCATTCGAACCTCAGTTACTCATTAGGATCTTGACAATCAGGGTGAGTTTAGAAGTACTTTTCCTTTGACTGAGAATCTGTAGATTTCTACTGATTTCTCATTATAGCTCATTTCATAATATAGGTTCTACATTGTTTTCTCTACCTCTCATCTGCACAGTGGACTTGTGAGCTTTCTGTATTTTTCTCTATAGTACATTTCACATTATATAAATGTACTAAACATCTATTAAGTCCTCCCTTTACCCTAAGCACTTTCCTGGGTACCAGAGACTTCACTATAACTCAAATTTGAGACTGTTCTTTAAGCGGTTTATGAAGTTTAAGAGGTTTATGTCTCAGTCAAAGTATTAACTGCTGTTCATATAAAATATACAGTATTTTTGTAATTATTTACTCATAGTAATTTTTTGTGCTGCACTATGACTTTCTTAAGTGTAAGGAATGAGTTACTCATTTCTATATTTTGAATGGTTGACAGAGTGGCTTCATATTAATTTATATATTAGCGTTACTCATTAGTGTAATAGTTTAATGAGAGAATTGAAGAGGTAAGAACATAGAATGTTTTAATAAACATTACAGTGTGACAAATATCACAAGGAGAAATTAATGTGGGAATTTAGAATTCACATCACAACCCATTAGCTAATTTAAAAACACTTTGTGGGAGAGATAATCCTCCCCTCATGTTGTAAAAACTGATTTCCACAGGCAAGAGGGAGAGATACGGGTGGAATATATTTTTTAAAAATTCAGAAAGATATTCAGACATCAGTGACCCAGTTTCCTGAGTGATGGGTATGTAGAGGATATTGTAAGGAAGGCTGGCAAAGGGACTTGGGGCTCTTTGATGGAGGACACTGAGTAATAATTATAAGAGTGATATCTTTGACATTTATAGTTCAGGACTCAGCACCATGAGCATTATATGCTTTATTACTTTAAATCATCTTGAAATTCTTTATCATTATCTCCACTTATAAGAGTGGAAAAGGCCAAGTCTAAAAAGTTGGTGCTTACATCTTATAGGAAGTTGCCATATTAGTTCACAGTATGCATCTGGTTTTGTATTTCCTCTCTTTAACAGAAACAACAACCAAGAAAGCAAAGAAACAAACAAAAAACTTATTTCATCCTGAGTTTCTCCTTCATCTTTGCATTATAACAAAACTTGTCTTAAATGGACTTGCTATTGCTTATCGTATGTAACCAATTGCCCCACTTCTACTGGCTAACACATACCCAAACCTAGGGTTTCTACTTCCTCTGGAAAGACCCCTTCCACTTCCTGGCAAAATTCAAATTGCCAGAATGTGTGTCTTGTAACCTTCTGGAACTCCCCTTCTTACACACTTTAGAGTTCTTTCTTAATGAGATTATTTGTTTCATGTCTATTCCCTAAGTCAATTTTACTAAAGTCAGAGAGTGTAGCCAGTAATTGGGGAATTTAAATTCAAGACATTTGATCTGGGTGCTTGTGGCTCACACCTGTAATCCTAGCTACTTAGAAGGTTGAGATCTGAGGATTTTGGTTCAAAGCCAGCCTGGGCAGAGAAGTTAATTATCTCTAACTACCAAAGAGCCAGAAGTAGAGCTGTAGTTCGTGACATAATACTAGCCTTCAGCAAAAAAGCTCAGGAATGGTGCCAAGACCCTGAGTTCAAACCCCAGGGCTGGCACACGCACGTGCAGACACACGCGTGCCTGCACACACACACACACACACACACACACACACACACACACACACCTTCTTTAAAATTTGATTAACTTTGATATTTATATAAGCAATTGAATTTTCATAGTATAGTAATTTTGTACAATATTTGGACATATATATATTTAATCAAAAAATCTTATTTGGAGCTCATATTTCATTTGGATACTTGTTATGTTATTTGGCAACCTTGTCAGACATAGCATGCATCTTCCTTCTTACCATATTAAGTAGGGGTACAGTAAACAAGTGTTAGACCAACATTTGGTAAATAAATAAAGTGACTTTAAAAGAATGTTTGTTTGCATGGTTCCCTCTTGGCTGACTTGTTATGAGAAGAGACTGAGCTTGGATTGGTGAAATTTTCTAAATCATCTAAGGGTAAGGTAATAAAGGCAAGGCTGGCAGTAAGGCCAGAAAGGTGGATATGTTTAGAAGGAACACTCCTCAATGGGAAGAGGGTTTTTTATAGGTGTAACTAGAGCAGGAGGGGGTAGGCAGAAAGATCATTTCAAATTACTAGTGAGCAGGATCGTGAGGACAAAGAAAAAAATATTGCGTCTGTCATGTGTGGGCTTCAGAGTTTTTTTCTGAACAGTCCCACTGTTAGGAAAATGGAGGAAAAAGGAAAAGAAACAGGCCGGATTTGATCTTTAACAAGTGAGGACTGTTTACGAAGATACAGCATTGAGGGTTAAGCAACTTGTACGAGGAGGTGGAGTTAGGATTAGGCTTATATTGGTCTTAACGAGGAAACAGAAAATTAAGAACAAAACAAAGCAGGCTATGGTCTCTTGGGGATCAAGGGCAGGCAACCCTTGGCCAGGCCCAGAATGGAATGGTCCACCTGGAGTGAGAGAACTTTCAGCTAAGCCAGGGTGGGAATGACTGGCGTGAGGCCAGGCACATGAGTGTGCACCTGATGTTTTGTTTGACTTGGGGGAATAAGGCCGGGTCAGTTCTGTACCCACATGCCATTCCTTTGTAGGATAGGCATGTCTCTGAAAAGATGTCTATTTAATTATCACTTCTCTTTCTAAATTCAATTTTGCTTCCCAGTCAATGTAGTTTCTCAGTTCTGTGATGTTTGTCTCCATTTCTGTGCATTTTTAATGAGTTCTTTTTTATTTAAGTCCCACATTTCTCAGTGCGGAATCCTGTATCTGTGAAGCACCAAGTAATTTTACATTATGCATAGCAAACCTCAGGTGTATTTGTATTACTGGGTTGATTTGGTGTCTGTCAGATTTCCTAAAAATGGGTTATAACTGGCCTATAATGAGATCACCAGCTAATTTCTGTGGTATTTCTTCCTGATGCCAGAACAGGTAAAGACAGACAAGTCACAAGTGCCCACTTCAGATAATAAAGATATAATTCCAGTCATTCAAGTTTGCATTGAAAGCAAATCTTTTCATTTGGTAATTTTCAATTAGAGCAAACTGTAGCTCCATGGCCTCAAGCTACAGAAGGTCAGGTGTCCATCTATTGTTGGCTAGATGAGAGAACAGAGTCCAGGTTCAGCTGTTGACATTATCTCAGCTCCTTTCGCACTGGTCTCAGAAACTTTCCTCAACAGATACTTGCAGGTGATTAGTGATTTGAAGAATTGGGTGTGATACGTGAACGTCTGGCAGGGTAAAGCAATAAAAAGGCAGTAAAGGCTAATGAGCTGATAGGAGAAGGAAGATGGGGGAGGGGAACTTGGTAATCCATATACCTGAGTGTGACTGATGGCTGGAAGACCAAAGCTTTACAAACTGGCTTTGTGGGTTGAGGAGTTCCGACTCAGCCCAAGCAATCAACTCCTCATATACACTACAAATACAATGTACTTTGTATTGACCATACATAAACCAATGAGTCCAGCTATGAAGCACTAAAACTTTGTTTGTAAAAACAGGTGGGTCAAGTTAACCCTGTGCTTAACATAAACTTCCTGATTCTTATGGCTATACTACGACCTATCTTCCAAGGTTATTGTGACTAAAACTACTTATAGAGGCTCACACCTATAGAACCAGATACTCAGGAAGCTGAGATCTGAGGGTTGTGGTTCAAAACCAGCCTGAGCAGGAAAGTCCCTGAGACTGTATCTCCAATTAACCACCAAAAAGCCAGCTGTGGCTCAAGTGGTAGATTGCTAGCCTTGAGCATAGAAACTCAGAGACAGCACCTACACCCTCAGTATACGCCCAGGATGGGTACACACACACACACACACACACACACACACACACACACACACACACACACACGTATATAGTACACAGAAAGAGATATAAGAACTTAACCAGATCTACTGATGTTGATTTTTACTCATACTCCTATCCATATGCTATTTATTGCATACCAGGGTAAAGAAAACAACCTGAAGCAAGGCTGTATCTTTGCAGATATTTAAATATCTGTCCAATGCATAGTGCAGTTACCCAGTTCACCAAGGAAATATGGGAAATGACAGATATTGACACAATGCACACCATGCATTGTACGTTGGTGCTTAGGTGAATCATTTCATCTGATGCCGTCCTTAGTTGAATTTTAAGCTTTTTATCCTTGAGGATACTGAGGCTCAAATGCTCTCTGCTTGAGGTCAGGAATGGGTAATTGCTGAAGCAAGCATCAGAATGTGTCTAATCCCACTGTGTACTTTCTACTTGTGGTTGTGGAGGCTGCCATGAGTAAAGTACAGCTCAGTTGGCGATCGCTGCATTGTACACTACATGACAGAATTGTTCTTCCTGTAGACTTGCTCCTTGCTCGTGATTCTGTGGATCAGAAGTTTAGGCTTGACTTATCTGGGCAATGCTGAGACTCACCCAGGGGGCCCTTCTTGCAGCTTCTGTGATCTGCAGATAGATTTGGCCTGGTGGTCTAAGATGGTCTCCTTCACATCACTGTTGGTTCATTCTGGTCTGGGAACCTCTGGTGGTACAGAGTTATCTGTTTTATTGGGCCTCTCATCTTCCATTTGCCTGGCACAGAGGCTTCTTCTCATGGTGATCTCTGGGCAGCCTTCCAAGAGAGTGATTATAACAGAAACGACAAGAACTCTTGAGAGCTTGGAAGTCATCCAATGGCACTTTCACTACATCCTGTTGGTAAAAAAAAAAAAAAAAAGTCTTCAGGCTAGACCAGATTCAATGGGTGGGAAAGAGATTACATCTGTCAGCAGGAGGAGCAACAGAGTCCCATTACCAAGGGACAAGCATATGGGCACAGGAGAATCTCTTTCTACATTTGCTAGCTATAGTCAAATGATTATTGGGACAGAATTGATCCAAAATGTAGAAATTTTGCAAGTCTGGGTTTTTCCAGAGCAGGTATTATAAAGAGAAATAGTTCAGATTACTTGAGAATGGGACTATACATCTGTACTGTATTACCTAGGAAATTTTTTCTTGCCTTTTGCTTTAACAAGAGAGTAGCTAATACTCTTTGTATGGACAGAATTACAAGACTGAGTTCCCACATCTATTATACTTCTAACTTTTCAGGTGAGTTTTATTTCTATTACATCATAATTATCATCCCGCATAATTTTGTTGCATTAGTCAGAGAAAGAATGGACAGCGAGGCTGTCCACGCATGTCTTCCTTCTCTGCTCTATGATATCATCATGGCAGGAGAGCCATTTCCCAGCTTAATTCTCAAAGATGATTATGCTGACCACGGGCCGTGATTGACTGTGGCTGAGGATTTGCTCCAGCAGCTGTTTTGTTGCTGAAGATGAAAGCATGATGGACTTCAAGCTGGAAAGTAGAGGAGAAATTTGATTCCATCGGCACCTGTCTGACCCATCTTCATTAAGATGGGTTGTGGACACTGCAAAGGTATTCTGAACCACTGGTCATAAAACTAATAGGCGCCACTCAACCCAGACAGCTCATATTGCCATGTGAGAGCTGTCATCTCAGTGGTTATTTCAGAAGAAGAAGGAGACTCCTGTAGGGAATGCGGGGGCCTTTGTGAGGCAGAAGTGAAACTGAAAGAAATAGATTTTTCTATTAGCTGCAAATCAAACCTTTGCACATCATCCCTCAGAGGTGACAGCACCTGATCCTCCGAGGCAGGGTTTGAACAAATTATTCAAGCTTGCAGAAGACAATATGGATTAATGTCAGCATCTCTGTGTGTGTGTGTGTGTGTGTGTGTGTGTGTGTGTGTGTGTGTGTGTGTGTGCATGTGATGAGAAACTACAAGGCTTCTCAGTTGAAACTTGAGGATTGGCAATATGTGAATGTGTAAAGGATGCTTTTGTGCACACACTTGGAATGGACAAGTTGAAGAGAGATAGACAGAGACTATCATCTGGATAGGTTTATTTTGAAATGAGTGAGGAGTAATAGTATTCAGTCTTAAAGCTTTCTAGTTCTGAGCTCTCTTCCTCCAGAAATATTTGCTGAAGAGGGAGTCACGGAAACATGTGCTTTACATCTGATGATCAAGTATTTCCAGTGCTAACCTGCCTGGGTTTTTCTGATCACTGAAGTGGCCCCTGTGTTCTTCTCTGACATCCAAAGCATTGTGACACTAATGGCAGCACTATTTATTGAGTCTTTGTCATGTGCCAAATACTTTGGATGTATTATGATGTTTAATCTATGCACGGATCCTTGTAAGAAAGGTCCAATTACTCCCAAGAAACTCAGACTCAAGGGTGGGAGCTGAGTATCTTGTTCATGAACATATGGTTCAAATGTTACAACATAGAATTTCCAAGCCCCAAAGCCCATGCCTTCCTGTGATACTGTCAGCTCTTTCAAGGCTGCAGGTCATAAGCGATGCTTTTTATGAGTGCTGAAGAGTTGAGGGATTTTTTTTTAATTCAGCTCTTTGTAATTCAGTCTAAATCTTTGGAAAGACTTCTCAGACATCCACAGGTCAACTCACCAAGGTATCTATCTGATCTAATGTTATCAGGAAGAAGTGAAAGATCAGGAGAAGAGAGGACTTTGGGAATCACAAGGGACTTGCTAGATCATCTAGTGGTTCTAATTGAACATGCTCTCAGGTCAGTGTTGTGGCGTTGTACAGAAAGCGAGGTCTAGCTGGTCACTTGTAGCTGATGGGGATACTTCTCTGCTTCTTGTCTTTCAGCTATACTGCACATCTCTTGCAGAATAATTTCTTATTTTTTCAGATGTCATACCAAGGATGAATGTAAAAGCCACTTAGTAACTTAGGCCAAGAATTGGTAAGCTTTAAGAATTTTCTTTTGAAAGAGGAAGAGAATAAAAAGTTTTGTTTCATGAGACCAGAGGGATCTCTACTAGAATTTTCAATTTTACCCCTAGGGCTGGTGTGCATCCACAGACCATATCGCTTATGGAACTGGGCACCTCTGCATCCAATAGAACTACTTTATTTATAAAAGCTCTCTTTACATAAATAGCTGGGGTTGGCTTGCCCATTTCTGCCTTAGGTCTTTGGCTATACCTTGGCTATACTTTGGGACTGATTGGTAGTACTTTAGTAGTAATAGGAAAATAGTTTTCTGGTAGTAATAATAGCAGGAATAGCATTAGCAACAACCATTTCACCTCTTTACGTTTGTTTCCTCCTGCCTTTGGGTATGCAAAGTATTTTCATCATTATATCTCTCATAATCACGTTGTGTGCTAATACTGGGGGTTGAACTCTGGCCCTAGTGCTCTCACCATGCCTTTTCACTCACAGCCATTTGAGCCATGCCTCTAGTTCTAGATGTTTGCTGGTTAATTGGAGACAAGAGTCTTCCCAATTTATCTACCTGAGATGGCCTTTGAGTCTTAAGTCTCAGATCTGAGACTCCCCGAGGAGCAAGGATTATAGGAGTGAGCCACTGACACTGGACTTCATAATCTTTTCTTAAACTCTTGCTTGAGGTAAGGCTCACAAACTGTGAAGTATAGTACCATAAATGGAGAATGAGCTAGCTTGTGTCTAATGATGAAAAGTCGGGAAGTGAGATGAACATGTCTAGAGAGAATAGTTGTGTTTCCTGACCCGCATGAGGGGACAATTTGTTCAGCTCTGGCTTATTAGCATTCTCCAAATACATGCTCCCAAACAATCCCATCATCTATAGGTACTTTGCAATTTAACATATTCAGAAAAGAGCAGTCTAGACATTGGAGTGTGAAGGTAGTCCTTCATGCCTACCTCTCACCTTGGGAATCCTTAAGTTACAGAGTAGTTGTAAAACATGACCTGTGTTCAAAAGCTAACCTGAGGCATGATTTAATTGTCTTTAAGTTTATCTGAGTAATCAACTATTCATGACTCAAGCAATTCTAAAGGTAATGTGACTCTACTCAAATGTAAGTGATACCAAGAAATTATTTGATGTGTTATAGTTATAATGTCCTTTTTGATCTATCTTGCTGGAAAAATCCCACATTGTATGATGATTGTGGTCTTGTGGCTACCTCTGATTGGTTGAGCTTAAATTTTTGTTGTTGTTATTATTTAACTGTAGGTATTTGCTAGGAAGATCTCAAATGAGATTTTGCAAATTAAGTAAAGTTAAGGTCACTCTGGCCTCACTGGTTTTATTTACTCAGGAAATGGCCAGGCTAGGTCAGTTTACTTTAACTCCTCTGTTCATGTCATTCGTTTAGCAAGCATTGATTCAACACATACAGGTCTTTGCTTAGAGCGAAAGACAAGACCCTGACCCACTAACTAGAGACATAGTGCAGATGGTTCTCATCAGCCCCAGAGCTGAGCCTGCTAGAAACACAGAGACAGCAGGCAAGTATTCCTGAGAGACTTCTGGTTCTGCTCCTTCTTAGTCATGTAACCCTGAGCAAGTTCTTTCTCATATTTGCTATGTTCCCCTATCTGTGAAAGAGCCTTTTTTAATTCTTTTTTTTAACCTATATCTGGTGAGGATTTAAGAGTTAATATGTGTAAAAGCACTTGTAATACCTGGCTTTATTAAGTGTTCAAATCAATGCCACTCATTATTATTGCTATCATTGCTGTTGCAATCGCTGGAAAAGAGTAACTACACTATGAATTTCCATGTGCAGGGTCTACTTTTCTCACCGTGATCCTGGGATAGTCTCACAATCCTAGTCACCTGATTCGTAAGGCATTTTAGTAGTACTTAGAGATTCCACCGCTAATATTATCTTCTGGAACTTATTGACAAACATGGAAGTAAATAAGGTGAGAACTCATCCCTTGACATTGTACACCTGGGAAGAGCCCAAGAGGTTATCTAAGCCAGGGATGCATTTTTGAGATAAGGATCATAGGAAGTAAATAAGTTTGTAAAAGTAATATACTCAAGGCAGAATGAGGGCTGGAACCTCGGTAGGCATATGCCTTGGACTCAAATCTTCTTTAGCTACTGTTAACCTATTCCATTTAACCTAATAACTTCTTTATATTTTTGTAATTCTTCTAAAGGTCCCATTAGCTATAATCAAAGACTTAATGATGTATAGTCATATAGACTAAACCCAGTGGCTTCACCTCACCTAACTAATCTATTAACTAATCTATCCAATGCGCTTGCATCCAGAGACCTCTAAAGTGGCTCCCAGGTTAGTTTTGGTGGCTTACAAATGGGAGTCAAAGTGGAATGTTATTACGTCCTGGTATAATTGAGATTGGAGTATTACTTTGTACCTCCAGAAAGTCCAAGACATACATACTTGAAAGGACAGTTTCAAGTTCCAGTGTGATCTAGCCACGAGGCCAGATAGAAGTGTGCAAATGGGATTCCCTCATTGACATAAGCGTGTGTTGAGCCTATGGTGATTTTTCTCTTCCTCCAGAGGCTTCCACACTGCTACATAGCTCCTCTGTGAGCTGCGCTGCTTTTGGTCACAGAATGCCTTTCCAGAAGGATTGTAATACGTTCATTCTCTTTAATTTGGCCCACAGGCTGGAGATTAAAAACAAACAAAACCTAGACATCTTAGCCATGCTGGACAGTGTGCTCCTTCTAAGGACAAAGAGGCACTGCCCTGAACAACTCTTCTTCACTACCTATCATTATGACATCTTCATGTCCTTCCCTCTCAACATGGGCAGTACCTTGCTCCACCGTCACCAATAGCATTCCGTTTTTATATTTAAGTGCAAATTCAATTTAAATATAGTTCTTCCCTTGTTAATGTACTCACCTGAGAAACTGGGCATAGTATTTTTAAATTAAAGGTAACACAGCTAGCTTCTTTGGCAGAGATTCAGGCATATATATATATATATATATATATATATATATATATATATATATATATATGTTATTTTAATATAAGGTTGTTTGCCTGGCTGTTTTTAATGGCTATTCATTAACACCATGTTCTTACCTAGGAAATTCATTTACTCTGCACAGAGCTTATGGAGCGGTATTTGTGTCTCCTGCTGCTAGCTTTCCAGGGAGGAGGCTGGTTGCTTTTCTCCTCTCAGCCCTGAAGGTAGTCCATCATCAGAGATAAGCCCCAGTTGTCTGCAAATAGCAATCTCATCATGTCTGCAAGATAGCATCTGGTTTGACTCTTCTCCCCATCTTCCATTAACACTTCAGGACTTGGGTTTGGGGAAGAGCCTGCCTCACCACATAGACGATTGTGGTTGATGAACAGATTCCTGTTTTTCCCATTATTGGTTTCATTAAACTTGACAGCCTTTTTACTCTCCAGATAGGGGAATTCTTCACTGACCTTCATTAAGAGCTGTTTCCTTAAGAATTGTCACTTGGGAAGGGATGGGGGAGGCGCTTCCACTCAGTTTAGGTAAGCAACTTGATTCTTTTTTTTGTGTGTGGGGGGATTGTTTTATCTCTCCAATTATGATAGCTATCATTTACGAAGCACCAGGCTCCATGAATAATTTCATTTATTCTTTCTTATGCCTGAGCATTATGATCTCCATTTCCATGTAAGGAAACTGAGTCTCAGAAAGATTAAGTAACTTTGCTCCATGTCTCATATCAAAGAGTACAGAGCTAGGACTGGAATTTAATAATTTTGATTTCAGATATAGAGACTTGAAATTTCATATTCTACCACCTTTACACTGCCTTTAGGTACTGGATTATTGATAGTTGTTGATTATTGTTGGTCTTTAAGTACATGAATTCATTCGGATTTTCTCAGTTATGTTAGTAATATGTTCCTTCCAAAAAAAACCCCCCAACCAAACAAATAAGCTTCCCGGCACAAAACAATATAAACACTCCCTCATTCATTTCTTGTGGATCAGCAATCCAGCAGCTGCTTACCCAGGTGATCCTAGCTTGAAGGTCTTTCCTGAATTTGCAGTTAAGAGATTGACTGGAGGTGCAGTTTACCTGAGGGCTGAAGTGAGGCCAGCAAATATGCTAGCTGGGTTCACCATACCTCAAGCAAATCGATGTTTCTTATTGACAGAGGCCTTGGTTCTCCAACACCTCTATCAGTTCTATCATTTTATTTCACCAGAGTTCAGATATATCTTGAAGTTGTTGTTGTTTTAGTCTTGAAATTTTATGTCAGTTATGTCTGTCTGTCTGTCTCTCTCCCTTTCTCCTCTCTCCCAGGGGCCATCTTCAGATGACTATATTAACCAGAAATCTCATAAAAGTGTAGGTTTTCTCTTAAGGCATCTCTGGTTTGTAGATAGACATGTTTTCTTCTGTCTTCAAATGCTCTGTGCATCTGCCTCTTACTCTTTTCCTATAAAGAGACCAGTCATAAGTTATTTTGTTTAATCTTTTTTTCTTTAAAGACAAATCTCCAGGTAGTTGCCTTGTGATGTTAACACATATGAATGTTGGAAGGAAACAGATCCACCCACAGTATCATTTTTCGTTTTGTGTGTGCTAGGACTGTCCCTATACACTTTCTTACCTGGAACTCAGGCTTCATTTCTCCATTCTTAACCTCTCTTATCTCTTGTTCTCAAATCGATGGTATAGCTTGCTTTAACCTTGCTTGCCTGCCATTCTGGCTGCCCATTACATGTGAAGGACTTGAGGAGATTTGCCTTAAAGTCTTTGGAGGTTAGACTGATGAATTTTCTAGAGAACTTTAAACTCACGTATGGTAAACCTCTAAAAAAAACTATATTCAGACATGCATGTATGGATTACATTTTGGGCACACACAAGTGCTGAGAAAAAGAGTCCTTGATAGTTTTGAATGCAGTTGTCTATATTTTCCTTATGCTTTATTTTCAGGCCTTGTATGTGTCGGCATTATTGACTTATGGAGTGGTCTGAAAACCAGAGGGGAAGGTAAATGAAAAATGAAAAGTGTGTCTCATTGCTTACCAGGAAGAAGTTATTATCAAGAAGAAGTGGTAGAGAATGTATTTGTAAAAATGCATAGTGATGATGTACAATAGTCAGTGCTGGTCCTTTATCAACAGGAGGGAAGCGTCTAAATTTTCTGCCAGGATGCTACTTATTACCTGCCTGTGGTCGTCCTAAATCCTCCACAGCTACCACCACAGGCTGGTTTGCCTTTGGCAGCCCATGAGTTATGTTGGAACTCCCAGGTGATCTTAATGTAGCCAATTTCCCTCATTGTACTTCTCTTATCCTGTAATGTGTTGTTGATTCCAGTTGTCTAAACATGATGGGGAACAGCCAGAATTATTGTAATGGCTCCAACTCAGTCCATTAAGACTGAAAAAATGCCTGGTAAAAATAAGAAAAGCTTGCAGGATTCTCATAACAGTAAAGTTTATTAGTCTTTTTTTTTTCTTGGACAATGTTTGAGAGGTGTTGGGAATAATTCTTCTCAAGTGTCTGAAGTGTTTTAAATATTCTACATATTGATTTAAATGTAGGACCAATGCTCCATTCTATCAGAAATTTTTTTTTTTAAAGAAGGCAAAGAAAAGGGGTCTCTGTGGAGACGTTATTTGAAAGATTAAAAGAGCTTTTTACTGAAATGTGGTTTGGTGGCAAAAAGAGGAAAACCATTCCTTCCTTCAAAAGTTGACCAGCAGTCAGGTGGGAAATGTGAACTCAAAATAAAATTGGTTATACACAAAAGAATTCCCAGAGATCATACGACTTAGGCAGTTGGACAAAGTATCCAATTGCCAAGGTATAGAGAACTTTTATAGTAAATAATGGCAGGTTCTTCAAGTTGTGTCATCTTCTGTAGTCACATGGCATTTATGACCTGTCAGGTTAACCATATTCCTGGTGCTATTGGCTCTTCAATGTACAAAAATAATATATGAGATAGAACCTAACTTTATTCTTTGTAGCTCCATCCATTGGGTTAACCCAGCCAGAACAAGCTACAATAGAAGAAATTTATGCCTTGGAAAACAATTTATTTGGTATACTTCAATGCTACACAAAGCTTTATTTCCTAATATAGGCTATTATTTGATTCTGAAAATAAAGCAGTGCAAAATATGGCCCTTTGGGGAGATGGTTAAATAAGAAATGGGTTTCCAGATGAGATCACATGCAAACAGTACTCTGAAATCACTACACATCAAAATTAATTAGGCTGAATCCGTCGTTTTTGTTAGATGTAAATCTCTAAACTTACTGCAGTGCTAAAAGAGTGAGTCCTGAATCTGGAGGAAAGTATGGCTCCTATTTCCTCTTATCGCTTGTCCTCTGTGCTCCTAAGAAAAGGGGCATGAAGCCAGGCACTGGTAGCTCACTTCTGTAATCCTAGCTACTGCAGAGGCTGAGATCTGAGGATTGCATTCAAGGCCAGCCCAGGGAGAAAAGCCTCATGAGACTCTAATTTCCAATTAACCACGCAAAAACCAGGTGACATTCTAGCTCCAAGTGTAAAACACTTGTGCAAAAGTGCTCAGGGACAGCATCCAGGCCCTGAATTGAAGCCCACAACTGCAAAAAACAAAAAACAAAACAACCCCCCCCCCCAAAACAAACAAAAACACACATCAGGGGAGGGGGGGAAGGAGGAGTTAAAGTCTGAGAACCCTTAAAAAGTGTTATGTTAATCTACATTCCAAGAGTCCTAAAGAAATGTTAACTGGTTTTCAATACAGAGTTAAATGCATACCATTTTTGGCTAAAAAAAATGAAATTTGGTTCTGATATGGAGAAGTCGAATGTGCATAGAATAGGGATTTCTAATATTTACTCCCACATGGATCTTAGTTGTAGAGATCATTTAGCCAACAACAGCAGCAGATAATCCATCTCTGTTAGACGTCTTGGCAGGGATGATATTAAAAAATTTTCAACAACCCAAAGGACCTGAGGACAGCCATAATCAAATCTGTGTCCTGGGTGTCCTGCTGAGATGAGTATTGACCCTTTACTTGCTGTATCCCATGTTAAAAGGGAAAGAAAGGATGGCCAGGCTGACGGTAGGTTTGAGGCAGTGACCATGAACATTTCAATAAGTGACCTAGCCAGCTGGGTATACATCAATCGGTATTATCTCTGTGTGTTGATCATGTTAAGCCTTTATTCCCAAAGCGTCTATATTCTGTTAAACCCTTATCATGATGTAAGTGACTCTCTCTGCTGTCTTCTCTCTCCCCACTCCTTCCTGAATTATAGTGATGAGAGGATTCAATATAGGTACATGTATGTGTCATAATCTATCATTTAGAAGGAGTGAAGATGAATGGTTTAAAAGACCAGAAACACATTGTATCACAATTTTACAGGTGGGAAGTCCAAAACACAGAGACCTTAGCAGGGCCCCCTCACCCCTTCATAGCTGTAGAGAAACATTCTCCCTTGTCTCTTCCTAACTCTCTGTGACTTGGTGCCAAGCTTGGACATTCCTTAGTTTATAACCATAACACTTCCATGTCTCTGAATCTTTTCTTTTCCAATGTAACCTCATCCTAATTCTGTCTATCGCTCCCCTTTACCAATGGGAAATCATCTTCTGAAGTACTGGGGATTGGGGGTTACAACATACCTTTTGGAGAAACCATAATTCAGCTCCTGAATTATGGATAAGCCCTGGAAACAGAATTAAAGGTAATTGTCTGATGGATGTGCACTTGCTATATGAGGAGCTGTTGACATGGAAGGGGAGCATGCACTGGGGCAGTGGACAGTGAAAATTGTAGATGTCCATTTATGTTTATTTTTAATCTGGTGCTCTTACATTTGCATTCTAAGATGCTCTATATAGAATGCATTACTTTAATAGTAAATATCTATATGCTATAGACAGGTATACTTATATTGTAGGAGGTGAGTGTTCGTGAAGTTTTATTAATGACAGTTGGGGTAACGTGAATCAAAAGGTTCTCAGATCATCTTTTGGTCAGATAGTCAGACATAGTGAATAGGATAGTATTTTTTAGGAATGTCCTGGTAGGTGAGATCAGAAAATTAGAGCTAGTGATGTCTTTGAACGCTTCTGCTTTTATTTTGTACCCATGGAACATTATTTAGGATCTATTTTGAATAATCATGTGGTGGTATATATCTTATTTTTTGCATACTTTTGTGATCATCCACTAGAAGATGTTTTCAGATATTTGTATCACATCTTTCTTGTATAATTTCTAGCCTTGTTATTCCCATTTATGTTAGCTTCAGCCTCTCTAAGGATTGCCTTCTCTGCCTGTGGTTTATTACCTGATCATTGAGTATAGAGTAGAGAATTTCTACTGTTTTAGCTTTTTTATTGGTCATTTTTTTAAATTATTATTGTGAAAATACCATACAGAGGGGTTACAATTACATGGGCAAGATAGTGAGTACATTTCTTCTTAAGCAGTGTTGCCTCCTCCTTTGTTTCCCCATACCATCCCTTCCCCTCTCCACCACCCAACCCCCACACCCCCCTACCACCCTCCCCACCAAAGTTGTAAAGTTTGTTTTTTGACATGATGTCTTGTACATTTCATTGTTGTAATGGGTCCACCTGTAACCCTACTTAAACAATTTGTTTTTTCCCTTCCCGTCCACAAATTATATCAACATCAAATACAGTGAAAGCAGGGCTTCTACCACGGGGGAGGTACATACAAAGCAACAAAGAAATCATCTTAAATCATTATCTGGGGCTGGGCAGGTGGCTCAGTGGTAGAGTGCTTACCTTGCATGCAGAAAAAGCTGGAAGTGGTTCTGTGGCTCAAGTGGTAGAGTGCTAGACTTGAGCTGAAGAGCTGAAGAACAGCTCCCAGGCCCAGAGTTCAGGCCCCACAACCAACCCCCTCCCCCAAATCATTATCTTTGAGTGTACAAAGGAGTTTTAATTCAACATACCAATTAATAGCACTTTATATCATTCTCCTTCATCTTTTCCAAACCTATTAATCCTAGTTTCTTCTTCATTTATTTATTTTCAATCAAGTTATATGGTGATTTTTCTTTCAGGTAAAATTTTCAAATAGTTAAGGAATGTATGTCCCAGCAAGGCTGCCAGTAAATGTGGGTAGGGAAAGGAGTTCCCTAGTTCCTTACCCACATTAAGGCTCTGCTTCTGAGAGAGCCTTTACTCCAGTATAAGTAGAACAAAGTCTACTGCACTGGCCATCCACAGACCTTCCCACTTAATTAAAAGTATGACTAGACTTTTAAGTTTTACATTCCTTAGCATGATCTTTTTTCTCCAAAGATGAGGAAGCAACAGAGACTCTGATTGGCTGTTATTGTGCTAGCAGGAGCTGTTCTCCTTCCTTTATAATTACTTCCTCATAGACACTAAACTATACCTCGCAGCATCGAGAAGGATTAAACACTGATCAAAGGCAGATTTAGCTGTATCCTCAGGACAAGCTGACTCAATGAAGAAAAAACTTCAACTCTTGGAGAGATTTTGGAATGAGGAATAAATGAACAATTAGTATTTAACAGCAGTAAAAACTGCTGAATGGAATGAAACCTGATGTTTTATGGGATTTGAGGTATTTGAAGTGATGGGCTATTCTAATTAGGAGGACAGAGCATAGAAGTGTGAGATGTGGATTTATATTCCATTTCACTGGAGCATTTTCTGAGACAGATCTTGGTCTTTGTGAGTAATTATTATCAATGTTACAATATCATGTGCTTTGCTTCTAGGTGGGCACAGGGTTATACCAATAATTCTAATCAATTATGAGAATTTAAAGACATCTCTGAAATTGAATGTAGCACTACCATTACACTATGTTTTGTCTTCAACAAGGTTAAGGTGTGTCCTTGTTTAAGAACTTGTTTTTGTTACTAATTTGGCAGGATTCTGTCTGGTCAGGAGCAGCCTTGAAGTACTCTTTCTTTAGCCTATGTATTGTGTACCTACACATCTCAAGAGTATGTCTGGACAGAAAAGGTATACTGAAAAATTACAGAAGACATTAGCAATAATTCAAGTTAAAACCTAATATTCAGGCTTTGACAAATATATAACCAATGACAGTTTTGCTTGAGGTATCTAATTAAATTCTACAGATTTCCATTTCTCTGTGTTTGGTCAGAACATGCCTTTGAAATGCTATTCATTACAGCAGAACTCATTGGCTATTAGCTATGCAAATACTCATGAGCAAATACACAATGCACTCTTGCTTATAAGAAGTGCTGTCAGTAGGCTAAGTAAGCAGTTAGTCCACTTTCTACACTGAGTGCTCATTGCCTTCTGCAATTTGTTCTTGAACTATTATAGCTGGCTAGGGTCTTTTGAGTTGCTGCTAGAGCTTCTGCATTGTTAATGAATAAACCAAGATCAAAAGAGGGAAAATAAATGTCCATAAGATGATGCAGCTATTTGAACCTAAAAAAAAAATCTCCTGTCTAATCCAAAGCAGAATGAATATGTGAAGAGAGTGGGTTTTGTGTAGTGTTAAGGAAAAGAGATTTGAGGATCTAAGAAAGCCAACGCAACATGTCATATGTGTATAAATCATGACAATGACACCACCAGCATAGTTCATTATATACAAAACATTACTGAAAATCATCATTGGTTTGATTTTCTTTAATTCACTTGCTTGTTGCTCAATGACAGGAATGATTTCTTTATTTACTGTTAAACTCCAATATTCAGCACAGTACCTGGGGCTTAGTTGGCACCCAATAAGGATTTGTTGAATGAACATCCTTGTGTATCAACCTAGGATAGCAGCCTGCTTTTTGGTTATTATTTTCAATGCGGGTCAGTGATATGTTTTTTTCAGTGAAGTTTTTCATATGCTCTTACTTGTTTTCTTTATCAGCATATCAAAACATTTACTTTCCTTTGACCTTTAGTTGAACTGGTAGCCTTAATCTTATTTCCATAGAGCAAAGGTCTAGTTTGGTACTATTTTGTCCATTTTTTTTTCCAGAAAGGTTAAAAAAAAACTGCTTTGTTTTGTTTTATTTTTAGATTTTTCAATACCAGTGTTAATTACAAACCTTTTCCATTACAGATGTTGTAATTTACACAGTTTGGCATAATTTGTAGCCTGGTGGAATTATTTCTTTTTCTAAACAACTTGGATTCCATGGGATTTCTTAAAGTAAGGGAATTATATTCTTTGTTACAGTAAAAGAACCCAAGGACAAAATATTTCTTCTTAAACGCTGAAATTTATTTGAATTATTTTAGTGGATATTTGGGAGATAGCCTGAAAGATTTAAAGGTTTTCATTACACATTGTATATGTGCATGTATAGATGCTATGTATGTCAATATATAGAATATATCTACAGTATACATTTGTACATATACATGTGTATATGTACACACACTTATAAACATACGTAGTAGCTGGTCACAGTACCTAAAGGGTATGATATTTAGATACCTCACTGAATTCACATGTTGGGAAGCATTCTGAGGAAGAAATGCCAAAACCCAATATTGTTTTCAAAGCTATATCATGTACATAAAGATTGAAGGACTGGAAATTGGACATGTAAGCAGTCAGGTGTGATGGCAGGGGATTCATGCAGGATAAAACATTTGTTTCAATACATTGAGTGAATGATAATTTAGAATGAAGAATTGCTTATGGTTAGTACAGCTTTAATGGGATAAAACTGTGTCCATGCTTCAAAGATGAAAGGCCAACTATTAGGTAATATAAAGGAGTTCTTCCTAACATTTTAAAGTAAGAGCCAACGAGGCATGAATTATTAGACTCTTATGTGTAGTGTAGGCTTATGTGGTACTATTCTTAGAAGGTTATATTGTTGGTGATGTCACATTATACTATAAATCTAATAATGCATTGTCCCCCCTTTGGTAAGTATTTGCATATAGAAATATTTACTTTCCCAGTACAGAGGTTGATTCATTAATACTAAATTATCCTGTGATTTCTGTTTCTGGTTACTTCAGAAAGTGTTTGTTATGCACCAAGAATGTAGGTGAGATTGAGGAATGTGGAACCGAGGATTTCTCTAAACAAATAAATAGGTGCGATGTAGAGGCTCTTGCCTTCTTTGCCCTTTGCTTTTCCTCAGAATGATCTTGCCACAGGTTAGATCACTAATGTTGATTAATGCAGAAAGAATTGGCCCACAAGAAGAGTGTATGAGGAAAAGTAATGATTCTGTGAAGATAGCTGGGATGGGAAGCTTTTAACCTACATTTGAGAAGCATCTAAAAGAATATTAAACACATACATATAGGCATTCCATTTTAGGGAAAACAAAACTCCACCCTAAAGAACCCCAAGTATCAGTTAATCAGTAGAGGACAAAAAAGGCTTACAAGAAAAGCAAACACTGGAGTCATTAGGATACATGGTGTTATGTAGACATCTCAGATGTGTTAGTAACATACCACACTTTCTGCATCAAACCCAGAAATGTCTGACTGTTGCTGCCTTTAGCATCTAAGGAATGGGAGCAGAAAAATAAAAAAAGACTAGGCTTTGAGATTAAAAATAAGGTACAGTCAGAAAGAACTGGGGGTATTGGGGCAGATAGATTTGGTCAGGCATAATTGAGATGTGGAGCCCTTTAGTTTGGATAGAGGAAATGACATCAGAAATCTCAAGCAAGACATCCTCTCTGCCAAAAAGAAGATCCGTGAAGGTCTCAGTAGAATGTCCTAGTATCTAATTAAGAGCCTTGTTTAATTATGGGAGGATACCTTGTCTATATCAGTCTGAAATATGTGCCCCCATTACATATCTAGCATATGTGTGTCTACATGTCTATTTGTATGCACAGAGGAAAAGGAAACGGCCCTGAGGAATCAACAAGTTGTCAGAGATCTCTGCCCTTTCAGAGCATCAGTCGCTCTCCTTGTCTGAGCACGTCAACACAGTATGCGTTGTGAATTATTCATTGAAACATAGGTTTAGATTTGTGTTTATGCATTTATCTCTGTTTATGTCTATCACCTCTGCATCATTCACTGGCCAGCTTTTTTGCTTTCCTCTATCTCTATTTTCCTTTTTTTTTTTTTTTAAAATGGGGCTGTGGGAAAGAAGCATTAGAATAAACTATGTTATTACTTTCTTTCTTCCTTTTTTTTTCCCTGTAAGATATGGCATTTGCTTAACCTCTTGGAGAGCTGTGATTTCCTGGCCCCGGATTTGATGTCAAAGATGATAAGAGGTGTTGATGCAGTTCATCCAGGATAGAAAGCTCTGGACGACACATCGCACCGCGCTAGTATGACAAGGTGACAGAGGCCCGCACTTAGCTCAGATGTTGGCGTCCCAGTTTGCTCTTGCTCTGAAAAGTGACTGTTTCGATTATTGTTTTGGAGTCCAGGCATAAGCTTGGAAGATTCTAAATCCCATAGCAAACAGTGGTAGATGAGTCAGTGTCCACAATTATGTACAAAGAAGAGAGCAAACACTCAAATATGAAATGACGTCTAATCCCTGTGTCATTTAGTGTCCTAACAGCAATATTCAGTTTTGTCTTGCTTTGTGCTCTTGGTAAGCAGGCAGTCTAAACATTTTACCCCAGGTCAAAGTGTGTCTATGTGTCTATGTGTGTATATGTGTGTGTGTGTGTGTGTGTGTGTGCGTGTGTGCTGTGTGTGTGTGAGACACATGCATGTGTACACTTGGCCTTCCTTTTCTTATCAAATCTGTGGTCACCAAGCATCCCCCACGATGTTGCTCAGAATCAGCCTGCAGGGTGTAAAAGCTGCCTGCCATGTCGATGTGGCACCTTGCACATGTGCCGAGGGTTCACTCTCTTCCTTGCCTGTGTGCACACGGCTGTTCTGTCTGTGAGAAAGACAGGATCATCGTGAAATACAGTTTCTCTTCAGATTCACCCGAGCTCTTCTCCCTCTGGGAGGGGAGGGAAGCTACCCTTGGCTGGAGTAGCAGAGGGGGGCAGGGTCAGTGTGGGCCCTCACCCATTGTGGTTGTGATGTCTAAATCTTCTAGGAAGGATTGCTGCTCTGATGAGATAAAAGCAGCTGCCTTTCCCAGAGCTGTCCATTTGCATGGATATTTACATTCTTTGCCAAAGTGACATCATTACCATTTGCTTGGTATTTGCACCACAGGGATGTGTTTTACATAATTTAAGACTTGGAAGTGATGGTAATGTATTTCAGATGGGCAGCGGAGGCCACAGGGTGCTGAATCTTATCCCCTTCCTCCTCCAGGACATCAGTGCATAAATGAGTCCCTAGTCCATCTCCCTAAATCATATTAACAGCATTGCTAAGGAGGTGCCAGCAATGTGTCTGGCACTGGGTTAGATATGCCTCCGTATACTTCGGTTTAGCTCCTTGACAATAATACAGGGACGGGTGCCATCAGCCCCATTATATACTTAAAAAATTTAAAAAACATAACCTCTCACAGATCTGAATTTATAGCCATCGGTCTCCTAGGACTTTATCCTTTTGGCTATGTGATTCTATCACCTATCTTCTTGCTTGCATGTTCTTTCGGATTTCAGCAACAACAAACCTTCGCTTTCTGAGAAAATGGCTTTTGAAATGAAGAGAAGGAATATCTAGGGACTGTGACCCTGCACCATTTCTGCCTTTCATTCTAGTCTTTATTTGAGGTGTTCCCTAAATCCCTCTTTGAAGTAAGTGTAAGAGATCCATGTCTGCCTTGAGATAAAGCTACACAGCAATGTTAGAAGCCAGATGCTAGAACTTTGCCACTGGGTCCTTGTTTACTTACACATAGATCTTAGTTTTACCCACAGGTTGAGGTTTTCAAAAGGAATAAAAGCCAAAAAGTGATTGTTTTAATCCGTACCTGACTATGATACCTCTTTCTTGATTTTCAACTAGATCATCTCCCTAATTGTACCTCCTTCAGAATGTCCCATCTTTACCATCGTTCTATATTTAAAGAAAAATGGAGCTTATGTTTCAAAAGGCAGCTCATAGTAGTACTTTGTTTAATTTAAAAAATGAGAATTAGAAGCAAATTTTCTGGTTTTTTTTCCTTCCTTTTCCTCCCAGTGCCATGTTCCCCTTAATAACAGCTCAAGGGAAGAAGGTCTTACAAGTTAAATAATGTTTCCCTTCAAGTCTCTCATAGGGCTCCTTATTTTTAGAGATTATCCCACAGCAAGGCCATAGCTTAGAAAACTCTATTATCCTGTTTGAAGCTCACTGGCACAGAGTTATAAATAGAGTCTCCTCTTTTCCTTGTAAAACAATAGAGATTCTTGACACAAGGATCGGCTGTGGAGGGATGAAAGTTCAAGGCTTCTTAGAACTTATCTCCTTCCTAACACCTCACAGCATGCCTTAGATGTGGCTAGCTGGGTCTTCTTCATTCATAAATATCCCATAGCTGATGGAAACATAACCTGGAAGGCAATTGAATATCAACATCTCTATGAAAGCATGGTTATCCTCAGGTCCAGCCTTTCTTTTCCAGTGTCCTCTGTCTAATGTTCTTTCCACACCAAGAACCAAATATCATTTGGTTCTGCTGCCCAGGTCCCAGGCCACCTACCTGCCTGTGAAGTCTCTATTCTCTTCCAGCTGAGCTATGGAGTTTCCAGAGCCCATTGTCCTATCTATGTTTATTATATTAATTCCATTTGTCTTATTTTAATGTATAAATAAGTTTGTAGTCCTCAGTAAGGTATCTATGCATTGAGGGCAGTAGCTTTCTTTGATCAATTTTTATGAATATCAAAGTCTTCTGGCACTGTATTGATTTCCTACATGGTATATTCATAGCATAGATAAGAAGAGCCTTTATTTATTTTGGATTTTTATTCCCTCCCCCAAAGCAGCGGCATGGTTTAGTTTCTCTTATTTACAGATTGCTTTTCTTGAATGAAATAATCAGAAAGGCTAAACAGTATTTTATAATAGACACAATGGAGATGAGCATTCTTTTTTGGGTCCGGTCGTGTGGCCTGAACTCTGGGCCTGGGCGCTGTCCCTCAGCTCTTCAGCTCAAGGCTAGCGCTATAGCACTTGAGCCACAGCGCCACTTCCAGCTTTTTTTCTTTTTGCTTATGTGGTGCTGAGAAATCAAACCCAGGGCCTCATGCATGCAAGGCAAGCGCTCTACCACTAAGCCACCTTCCTAGCCCCAGGCGAGCATTCTTAATCCTCAAGTGAAGTGCACAAATAAAATTTGTAACTTCATCCCTCGTGGTGAATGTGAAACTTTTGAGCGGAAGCTAGAATTTTGGTAGGGACTTCAAGAAAAGTTGTGTTCATTCAGATAGAAAAGGGTAAGAGGGCTTATCATAGATGCGATCCTATTAGGAGCCAGCAAGTATCAACAAAACACTTTTAGTAACAGGCTAGAGAATAAACGTAGACATTTTCAGAGCAAATTACATAATTTGCAAACACAATGGAAAAGGAAATTGAAGGATCTCCATATTCCAAAACCAAAATGAGATGTTATAAAAAAAATTACAAAAACATAAACCATTTTTTCTTCAAGTTTTTCTCCCAATGTTCATGAAGTTTTATGTTTGCTGTTCAATATTATTCTAAGGAAAGAAAATTAAAATTAAAGGTTATTAACATGAAGTTTACCAACCATCTTTGTATATTGTTTCAGCCTAGTGTTGAATACATTTTTAAAAAAAGTTTTAGCTCATAGAATTTAGCTCATGAAGAATTACAGAAATAGGAAACATTTCTGATTTAATTTTTTTTCATACCAGAAAAGTGGAAACACTGCATAGGTGAACTCTACTCTTTTTAGTTCATTTTTGATATGTATGCTTTTTACAAACATACTCTTCCTTTGTCTTACCAACAACTAAGACAAAACTATTTTTCCTTCTTTGGCATATGGACATGTTAAAATGAAATCCTCATGTATTACTAATTGTTGCTAATAAGAAAAGAAAGAACATAGTGGTAAGAGATTTGCCTGAATAATGTTGTCCCTGTGGGAGGTAAATCTGAGAAAGTTAGCACAAGCCCAATTAGGAAGGGACAGGTGAAATTGTTTGAATATTGTCCTCTGGGTGATTGTAAGTGATCTACAGTTTTAAACATTGAATTAGTATGATCAAAGGAGAATTGTGTTAAATCAGAGGGACAGGAACGAGTGAATCCAGGAGCAGATGGCCTAGCAAGGAAGTTATTTATGAAAGTCCAGATATGAGATAATGGCTGTGAATATTATCAAATAATCTGCATTGTTGGAACAATTGAGATTTGAGAGAAATATTAAATGAAGAAGGCTGGGGACTGAGAAAAGGAAAGAAAGACAATGCCAAGGCTTTATTTCTAGAATGTTAGATATTTTGCATTCATTTATTCTCTGAACAGGCACTATGTATATTTCTTACGATAAACATAAAGAGATGGTTGATGTCCTGAGGACTTCAAGTGACATCTGAATTTTGGGCTGTTTGAGTTGTGATGGGCTAAAGATACACAATTCTTATTCTTGAAATGTGTCATTAACATTGAGGCAGTACAAGGTAGACAAGAGAAAGCAAAGGAGAAGGCTCTAATGCCCCAATAACTTGAACACCTTGGTACAACCCTTTTTGCCTTTCCAACTAACTTAGTAGTTCACCTTCCTGTTTAACCTTTTCTGGAAATAGTGAGGTGCATGTTTGGCCACTATGCTTGAAGCAAATTTAAATAAATAACTGTGACTTGAACTAAGTCATGTTCATAAGCCGCGACTGACTTTTCCTATCAGTTGAGTGAGATGCCAAAACCACTGGTTGACTAAAGTTACTATTTAGAGAACTCAATGTCCCTTTTGGTTAAACAGTATGTCACCCTGTTTACTTCCCCAAATCACCTGCTCAGCTTTATCCCACCTGATGTAGCTGGCTGATTATTCTTTTTACAGAGACATTGTTGGGATGGCAAAGGCAATGCCTTCTGGGATGTTGACAGCCTTGTAATGTGTTTCATCTTCTAATTTAGGATGCTGTACATTAAACTGTTATTAGCAAACACTTTGTCTATGGGTGGCATCTAAATGAGATTTCTTTGTATCATTTCCATCTACAAATATGCATTGAGGATGCACTGTACCACGACCTGATGCTTATGCAATGTAGATATTTTGGATATATTCCTTACCTCTCTGGGGCTCCACACAGGGGGTCATGTGGCCCAGCCCTCAAGAGCTTAATGCTATTGCATATCTGTAGTTCATCTGTAGACCAGGAATGAATGGAACTGCAGTGAGCTGTGGGGATTTCAGCAGCCTTATTTCTGCTCCTGTTAGGCATAGAACATGTATGTAAAATAGAACATCAAAACTCCAGAAATCTACGTGATCCTGGACCGGTCCTAGCAAAAAGCACAAGGCTCTATCTCAAAAAATAACTAAGCGAAAAGGGTTGCCTGAGGGTATGGATCAATGGCAAAGAGATCTGCCTCCGTTTCCCATGGTCACTGTCATTGCTCTTAAGTCGTTCAATGCATGCTCTTAAATTTCAGCTTAAAGGTGACATTACAATTGTTTTTGTTTCTAGACACTCCTGAATCTGGAAAAGTCCAAGCGTTTTCAGGATGGCCATCTTTAATTTCACATCAGCCTGGAGACTTCAAAACATTATGTTAAGGCTTGTGTGTGTGTGCGTGTGTGTGTGTGTGTGTGTGTGTGTGTGTACTATCACTTGTACTGTTTGGTTACTGCCATTGCATTAGATTCAGGCAGATACTTGTATTCTATTCTATTCCGAAATTGAAGGAATGTACTGGCTAGCTAGGAGAGCATAGATGTATTTGGAGTGATAGAAATTTGCCATGGTTTTGGTTTCATGAACTATCTGCATGGCTGCGTTCAACTATATCTACTTCACATGAGTAAGCATGTGTTAACGACTTAACAATGTGTGGATCTCTGACTTGCACTGCTGAAGGAGAACTGAGTTCCTTTCTTGCTTCGTCTATATTGAAAGGTTTCTATTGGATTGGCTTGCTTTTGATTTCAGAGTTTGTCTCATTTTACTTTCTTGGGCATATCAAAGCTGGGTTTAAGAATTTGCCGTGACTTTTAATGTACCAGAGTGATTTCCTGCCGATCACTATTGGATTTAAGAGCATCTAGATAGCTTGAGTGTGCTCACCTTGGTATAATCTGTGTCTTCTGCTGAGTGTCTAGTGAACTTCTATTCATTCTTCGATGCCAAACTCAGACAGCAGCTTCCTTTACAAAACAACTTGATGGATGTACGGTTAAATCATTTCTTCCATACAAAAACATTACACGATTGAAGGCTCTGTTCTGAGATCCTTTCTCCAGGCAGACTCCAACATTCCTTCTTCTGGTTTTTCGCAGCACTTGGTACTCAGAGTAGTATGTTCTAATTCCCTGAGCTGCATCCTGCAGGAGACTGAATTCTTGGGCCTAGGTAATTTCTTATTTCCATATTCACAGCATTCAGCTTACTGTCTGGCATGGGAGGGGGCTAGTAAATGTTTGTGAACTACAGAAATTATTTGTTTTTTTTTTTGTTTTTTTTTTTTTGTTTTTTTTTTTTTTTGTAAATTTTTTTAGTTTTTTTTTTTTTTTTTTTAAATTTTATTTTATTTTATTTGAGAACATACTGTACAGAGGGGTTACAATTACATGGGCAGGATAATGCATACATTTCTTACCAAGCATTGCAGCCTCCTCCTTTGTTTACCCTTCACCTCCCTTCCCAGCCTCCCCCCTCCCTCCCAACCAATCATACCCCCCCTCTCCCCCCCCCACCAACATTGTAAAGCTGGTTTTGACATGACATTTTGTACTTCTCATTGTTGCAACAGGTCCACCTGAATCCTTAAACGACTTGTTTGTCCCCATCTCCTCCACATGTTATACTGACATCAAATATAGTGAAAGCGGGGGTTACACTGTGGGGGAGGGACATACAAAGCAACAAAGAAATAATCTTATAAATGCGTTAGAAACACATGCATGAAAGAAACAAAAACATTAAAATACATATTTGAGGTTTTGTTTTCCTAACATCACATTATCTGACTTTTTCCGCTTGACTCATACCTATACTAGATATTGCAAATAAGGGAAACCATGGGACCTATGTTTCTTTGGGCCTGGCTTACTTCACTTAATATAATTTTTTCCAAGCCTTTCCATTTCCTAACAAATGGGGAAATGTCATTCTTTCTGATGGAGGCATAGAATTCCATTGTGTATATATACCACATCTTCTTGATCCATTCATCTACTGAGGGGCATCTGGGTTGGTTCCATGTCTTAGCTATGGTAAATAATGCTGCAATAAACATAGTTGTGCTGGTAGCTTTAGTGTGGCCTTGTTTGTGATCATTTGGGTAAATGCCCAAAAGTGGGATTGCTGGGTCGTTGGGGAGCTCTATGTGGAGTCTTTTGAGGAACCTCCATACTGCTTTCCAAAGTGGTTGAACAAGTTTACATTCCCACCAACAATGAAGTAAGGTTCCTTTCTGTCCACATCCCCTCCAGCATCTGTTGTTGTTAGAGTTCTTGATTTTTGCTGTTCTAACTGGAGTGAGGTGATATCTCAATGTTGTTTTGATTTGCATTTCTTTTATGGCTAGGGATGTTGAACATTTCTTCATGTGTCTATTGGCCATCCTTCTTTCTTCTTCAGAGAAGCTTCTCTTTAAGTCTTTCACCCACTTACTTATTGGGCAGTTGTTTCTTTGAGGATTTGTTGTTGGGTGGTTTAATTTTTTGAGTTCCAAGTATATTTTAGATATGAGACCCTTGTCCGTTGTATGGCTAGTAAAGATCTTCTCCCAGTCCGTGGGCTTTCTATTGATCTTGCTAGCTATGTCATTTGCCCTGCAGAAGCTCTGCAACCTTATACAATCCCATTTGTCCAGCCTTTCTTTGATTTGTTGTGTTTCCGGGTCTCTATTCAGAAAATTTCGGCCTGAGCCAAGGAGACCCAGGGTTTCTCCTATTCCATCCTGTAATGTTTTCAGAGTGTCTGCTTTGAGTTCAAGGTCTTTGATCCATTTGGAGTTGATTCTGGTGCAGGGTGATATATAAGGATCTAGTTTAGTTTTCTACATGTAGTTAACCAGTTTTGCCAGCACCATTTACTGAAGAGGCTGTCTGTCTTCCATTCTATTGTTTTAGCTCCCTTATCGAAGATTAGATGGCTATAGGTCTGTAGGTTCATTTCTGGGTTTTCAATTCTATTCCATTGGTCCTGAGGTCTGTTCTTATGCCAATACCAAGCTGTTTTGATTACTATGGCTTTATAGTAGAGTTTGAAATTTGGTATTGATATTCCTCCAGCAGTGTTCTTTCCGTTGAGGAGCGTTTTTGCTATTCGGGGTCTTTTATTGTTCCATATGAATTTTTGGATTGCCTCTTCTATTTCCTTGAAGAATGAGGGTGGAATTTTGATAGGTATTGCGTTGAATTTGTAGATAGCCTTGGGAAGTATTGCCACAGAAATTATTTGTTTTATCAGGAGCCCTTTCTGAGAGGTTCTGAAGTAAGGTGCCTTCCTTACATATATTGTGATATTCTTTTCTCTGTGTTCTCTACAGTTGCATCCCATAGGATGCGACACAAAAGGGTTTGTTTTTGCTGTTTGTCTTTGTGCCCATCCTGGAGCTTAAACTTAGGGCCTGGGTGCTGTCCCTGAGCTTTTTCCACTCAGGCTAGTGCTCTACCACTTGAGTCACAGCTATACTTTTGGCTGGTTTTTGTTTGTTCATTTTGGTTTGGTTCTTTTTTGGTAATTGATTGGATATAAGAGTCTCATAGACTTTTCTGCTCGGGCTGGCTTTGAACCTTGATCCTAAGATCTCAGCTTCCTGAGTAGCTAGAATTACAGGCATGAACCACCAGTGCTCATCAAAACTAGAATTTTATCCAGCTCAAGCATCCTTCTCTCCTCCCCATCCAGCTTTCCCAGCACTCCCCTGAAGCCTCCTGCTGTTTGCAAAGCTCCAATTCTGGGAAAATACCTTGCAATGCTTTCATTCTAAAGGGGAGCAATTGAAAGCATTTCTCTGGTAATTTAAGCACACAGCAGCTACCTTTGCAAAAGCCCAGTTGCTAAATTATCCCCTGGCTACATGGCTACTCATTTTGTAAAAGGAAAAAGAAGAAATAAAAAAAGAAAAGGAACAGAAAAGGAGGCACAGAATGTGTGGGGCAGAGAGGGAGGGAAGAGACACCAATAAGAAAACAGACATTTCTTTGGACTCAGCTTTACTCCTCCTCCCCTCCTCCCCATTCAACCCCTGTAAGGTTCCCGGCGTGGCACATTCTGCTGTTCTGCTACTGTTCCTTTTAATGTTTTAAATGCCACAAATGCCTGTCATAAAGCACCTCCTTAATTATGCAGAAGTAGAGCTGAATGGTTAGTTAGCAGTGTTGTTGCAATTACTGCACTTTTTCATGTCGGCTGCTGTTTTATGGGACACTGTTTTGGAAGTTGCTGATTAGGATGATGTAGTGGGTGGAGTCCTTCCCGTTACTGGAGTGGGGACTGAAGGCTGGGATAATGGGTCTTCAGGCAGTCGTTGGTGGTCTAATTGGAATTACAGAGGGCCCCCCCACCCCCCAGGAAGAGATGGGAAGATGTGCTCATGGACTTCCTTCTTACAAAATGGATTTGTTTTTCTTCTTCTTTTTTTAATCTCTTCCTTCTCTTCAGTCCAGTATAAATGCTGGGTTTGTGAAAAGAAAGATCCACAATGGTTTTGGTAGAGTAATCTCAAAATTAGTTGGGCTTATCCAACGTACCATGTTGCCTCTGAGCTCGGGTCTCCATCCTTTGCCAGGCAGGTGTAAAACTAAAAACGAAAGAAAGAAAGAAAAATAGAGTAGTACAATATGAACACTCTCCTAATTGATGTAAATGAGACTATGTGATTAGTCGCTTAAATGGTTGATTATAGCTACAGGAGATGGGCTCTAGAATAAAAGTTCTAAAATAAAAATAATGGTCTAAAAGCAAAAAAAAAGGTTGATGACAAAAGGTTTATTAACAATGTGGCATGTGTGTATTTGTGTATGTGTATACACGTATGTCCTTGTACTCTTCCGTTACGTATTTTATTTGGCTCTTTCCTCCTTCCCAATAAAAGAAGTAAAATTTGGGAGAAAAGAGTAATTCAGTTCTGACACTTTTTTCTTCCTCAAGGTAAATACAACATAAAATGCTGTGTTTCTTTTGCACTTTGCATTCTCCTGTTTAACAGATATTAAGGAGGGAAAAGTTATACAATGCTCCATACTCATTTAAATCCTTTGTTTACTAGCGAGATGTTGAGCTGAGTGCCTGAGGCTCATGCCTGTAATCCTAGCTACTAAGGAGGCTGAGATCTGAGGATGGAGGTTCAAAGCCAGCCAGCTGGGGCAGGAAAGTCAGTGAGACTTTTATCTCTAATTAACCACCAGAAAACCAGAAGTGGTGCTGGGGCTCAAGTGGAAGAGTGCTCACCTTGACTTGACTTGAAGAGCTCAGGGACAGCGCCCAGGCCCAGAGTTCAAGCCCCATGTCTGACAAAAGAAAGAGACAGAGAGAGACATGAGAGAGAGAAGAGAGAAATGTTGGGTGGATGCTGGTGGCTCACATTTATAACCCTAGCTAACTCAGAGTAGGCTGAAATCTGAGGATCTGAGTTTAAAGCCAACCAAGACAGACAAATCCCTAAGACTTTTACTTCCAAATAACCAGCAAAAAGC
This sequence comes from Dipodomys spectabilis, assembly GCF_019054845.1. NCBI lineage: Eukaryota > Metazoa > Chordata > Mammalia > Rodentia > Heteromyidae > Dipodomys > Dipodomys spectabilis. The sequence continues at coordinate 15,727,159 of NW_024870834.1, read as the reverse complement.
TGGAAGTATGTCTCAAGTAGTAGAGCACCATCCTCAAGTGAAAAAGCCAAGCAATAGCTAGACTTCAAGGCTCAATACCAGCACATATGTGTGTGTGTGTGTGTGTGTGTATGCATGAGAGAGAGAGAGAGAGGAGAGAGAGGAACCGTGTGGAATTTATATGCCTTCAATTACTTATTGGAAGCCTAAAGGAAATGTGAATTATTAAACTCGTGTGAAAGGCTTTTAAAATTGTAGATATAAATCACTAAATACAGTAGAGTATACAATACTAATATTGATTCTACTAAGTCTCTTTTACACAACCCATCACAGCTCTGCTGCATTGGGCTAAGGTCAGTTTTACCAGGTCTAGGACTCAAACTCCACTCTTACGTACCTCTCACATAGTGTTATACCGAAATTCGGGGACCCCCAGAAGACCACCAGAGACCACGATCAATGTAAGCAACAAAGAGGCGGTTTATTGCAAGCTCAAGCTTGGTCCTCCGCGCACATGGTAACTGGTGACGCTAAGAGGCCCTGAGCATAGAATCAGGGCCGTTTTTATAGTATTGAACAAACAACTTTAAGGAACTTTTACATAAGAAATTACATGATTGGTTAACATTTACATTTAAAGCAAGCTAAACTGGGCAAATAATGATTGGTCGATCTTTACAGAAAAAATGTCCTTGGTCCATAGCTTGACCGAAAAAGGTTAGGAGTCACACCCAGACCAACAGAATGCATGGCATGTCTCGCCCTGGTCTCTGAAGAATGGGTTGGTTAGAAACTCTTAGTCCTAGGTGGGTGGGGGGCAACACCACTTGGGGGCTAACACCTGCCTTAAGCAAACGCCATCTATGGCTCCAAGAATTGTGCATGGCTTTCTGTCATAAATTCCTGTGTTGGGGCTAAAATGGATCACGAGTGAAGTCACAGAACTGAGATGGAGTGTTAAACAAAAATGGAGTTGCTTAGGTTTCTTAAAACATTATATTTCTTCCCTAGGGCCTTACTGCCTCGGCCTCCAGGAGGGGCTTTGCAGCTGTGGGGATAATTCTGAGGACTTTGCCCCCTTGGTCAGGGTTGTAAACTCTTTGAAGTCTTTTACTAAGCAACTCTAGGCTCCCAGGCTGACATTCCACTACTGAGTAACTAAAACCAGTTACAGTTAAAATTATACAAAAACCATACAATTATCTAGCACAAAGCAATTCATACAGAAGCAAAAATGGCTGTTAGGTGCTGTCATATATATGATTATTTTTTTACATTCTTCATTAGCATTGTATTTTTTATTTTTATTTAATGAAGCATTTTATCTTTTGTTTTTTGTTTTTTGTGGTGATGGAAATCAAACCCAGGGCCGTGTGCTTGCTAGGCAAGAGTTCTACCACTGACCCATACCTCCAGCCAGTCCTTGTTTGTCTCTTATGCATTTATTAGAATTAACAAATGCCCTCTGAGGGCATCTTGAGCTTCTTCTGAAGGTCAAAGGCCATCATGTATGCCTCCTCATAGGTACATCAGGCCAGTCTCTTTGGTTAGAAGCGACAGAAACCCCAATTAGGTTTAGGGTTCATCAGAAGTCTTCTAGATAACTCAAATAATCAGCACAAAGACTAAAGAGAAAGGCTTCAAAAGAGAATCAAAGGCCTATTGCTTGTGACAAATGCCTATAATTCTAGCTACTCAGGAGGTTGAGGATTGCTGTTTGAAGCCAACCCAGGCAGCAAAGTCCATGAGACTTATCTTCAATTAACCACTAAAATTCCAGTAAAGCTATAGCTAGCTAAAGTAGTAGAGTGTTAGCCTTGAGTATAAAAGCTGAAAGACAACCCCCAGGCCCAGAGGTCAAGCCCCAGAACAGGCAAAAGAGAGAGAGAGGGAAAAAAGAGAAGAGAAAGAGGGGGGGGAGGAGAAAGGGGAGACCAAGAGGAGAGGGGATATTGAGGAGAGAGTAGAGAGAAAAATGGGCTGAGAACGGAGAGAGAGAGGGGGTTGAGGAGAGATTCAGTGAACTTAAGACTGTTCTCAGTAGTAGAGAATAATGAATAGCTTTCTTAGGTCACTTCTACTGAGCACCAGTGGCTCATCGCAGTACAAAGCCAACTGGGACAGACAAATCCAAAGTCTAAGGTCTCAGAGTCAGCTTGCCAATATGTCCCCACCCTGTGTCACTACCTGTTTACAAAAATCTGTTAAGTTTCTATTTCCCTGATGTAGGATGTACAAATTCCTGCTCCACCGCCCCCCATTCCTGTAGCCCACATAACACCTTCATAACACCTTCTTCTCAGAACTGACTCTACCCCTGGAATTCCCACTGTACACGTAATATGACCCATGTGACTGCTCATGTGACCCATGTAACTGTTTAAATTCACCTACACCTGTCCATGGCTGCTGTCTCCTTTCCTGCTTGGAGCAGCCTAGCCAAGTCTGTCCCCAGTAAAGCCTTGAGCCCCTATTGGTGGTTCGCCTCTCATTTCTTACACAAAGGACTATCTCTAATTAATCAGCAAAAAGCCAAAAGTAGAGGGATAAGCCAAATGGTAGAGCACCCACCCAACTTTGACTGAAAAAGTTATGCCACAGCATGAGGTTCTGAGTTTAAGCCCCACTACCAGCACCACTAAAAGAAAGATGGAAAGTTACATCACTGTTACTGGGTTGTATGGCTACCACTAGGTTGCATGAGTCCCAGTTATTGTGCCCTATTTTCCCTGAGTTGTTGCTTTATGGACTTGTCTCTTAAGAGGATGACAAAAAGTCTGACCTCCTGTTATTCTAGGAGACTGTAAACAATGGAAAACAGGTGTGAATTTGCCAAAGGAAATCAGGGTACATTGTGCACTCAGTTGTCCACTATAGTATCAGACAGGCTTTGATGTCATACTCCAACCTCTGTACAGGTTTGGTGTCATTGATGGTGAGGCTGATGATAAGGAGAAGAGTTACAAATGTCCTTGGAATCAGAAAGGCACATCGGTGGTAGGGCCTGTCAAGATCTGAAGTTAGTATAAGCTATGCCGTGTTGAACATTTCTGTTTTAACAATGCTTTCCCAAAGGCCACAGTAATAAACAATGTATTATGCTATAAAGCAGGTGCTGCATTCACTGAATGAGATTGTGTTCTGCAAATAAGGATGCCTAATTGAATCACCTGTGCTGTGTCCCTTCCAGCCCCAGAGGCATAAGGAAGCATTGTCTTAGTTGCCACTTTTGTGATTTTTCATCCTCAAGTTGTCACATCTGGTAGCTAGATTTTGAACAACCAAGGTCAAGAGGATGTAGAAACATCAGTATTATTATCTTATATGTTTCATTGTTGATATGATATCCTGGTCACATGGCTTCATGGGGCATTTTTGTTCATTGCTAGTTTGTATGCTAGTTTGTGTGTGTGTGTGTGTGTGTGTGTGTGTGTGTGTGTGTGAAAGAGAGAGAGATTGAGAAAGAGAAACAAATAGGGACTAGTAGAGAGGAAAGAGCAGAGGAAAGGGAGGAGGGGGAGGGAGAGATAGAGATAGTCTTTGGCCACATACTTTAAATATCTTGAGAAAATACACTGACAGTAATAATACTTTGCACAATTTGTAAAGAAAAAAAATTGACAGACTAAGGAAGATGTTTCCCTTCCAATTCTGTCATATAATTTTTATTCCCTAATTTTAAAATTTCTGGACTTCAACTTCCCCTATAGTTAGTGAACACATTATTTTAAGGACAATTCAAATTGGACTTCATTGTAAAACTTGCTACTGAATCAGAGTTGGGACCTTCTTAGGGAGGGAGGTAATTAAATATTCTTCATGGATGCTATTTTCAATGTGTTGAATGAAAGGAGTTAATTATGCAGCAGGGAACATGGCAGACTTCTGACTAATAATGAGCGCTATGTTTAATATCTTCATCTTTGTTAGAATCATTAAAGTTGTTTGAATCAATCAGATGGCTTGAAGTGAATATAGACTCATAACTAACCAGCCCTAAATGGAAGTCCCTCACAGATGCAGAGGCTCTCATATCTCTAATGATGACTTCAGGCAAGGGATGGAGATATACTGCTTTGTTCTGTGCAATATAATCAGTTCCCATTGGCCTTTCATTGTGTTGGTAGGAAGAAAAGAAGTATAAGTACTATTGTTTTAAGAAATTCCATCTGTTTTTACTCAAGAGATGTTTGTGCCTGGAGATTTTAAGAGATTGTGTTTTTCCTCCTTCAAAACTTTATATGGCCAATGTCTTCAGAATCTGGAGCAATGTTGTAATTTCTAAGTCCCCATGAAATAAGTGCATTTAATGATATCTTTGGATAATAAGGGATCATTAAGGAATCAGTCCCAAAGAATAGCTCTCCTATATTACTCTATTGAGGAAATGTGGGCTCTTGATGTCAAATTGTCTATATCCGACAACCGTTATCTTCTGTGTCCTTACATGAATCTTGCAAATTCAGAGATATTTAAGGTAACTCCTATGGATCTTTCTTCCCTTCTACTGCCTTACAGAATGGCATGTAACCTTCTTCATTCACCAAAGACTCCAAGCTTCTGTTCTTTCTGTGATAGAGGGTGTAGCTTTGACCTTCCTAGTGCAGAAAAATCAAGACACTTTCTTCTCCATTTTCCTTGATTCTCCAAAGGAAGTCTGGTTATCCTTCTATGGGGAATTGAAACAATTATTGGCTTTGAGATCAGCCTGAACCAGATCTTTGTTCTTGGGAGTTGGGAGACAGGGAACTGAGTAAAGGTGGAATTACCAATTTCTCGTATGGGTCCAGACAGCCCAGGTGTGTGTGTGGGTGTGTGTGCACATGCACACGTGTGTGTAAAGGGGGCGTACTTGTGATGCTAGAACCATGAGGACAGGAAATCCCAAGGCCACTAAATCTGCCTAGGAAAAGATTATTCTGGAGCATTGTGTTGGCAATCTTAAGGGAGAAACTTAGTACCATGGTCCTAGAAAAAAATAGGAAATATATTACTTACCCTTTTAAAGTTGGATTTTTCCACTGTACTCTTTTTTATATATACTTAGAAAAGCCAGTATCATCCGTATCAAGAGGTCAGGTTTAAATAGGGATACAGGTGGACCCATTGCAACAATGAGACATACAAGTCGTTATGTTGAAAACGAACTTTACAACTTTGGTGGGGAGGGGGAGGGTTGGGTGGGGGGTTCGGGGGAGGATGGGATGGGAAGGGGAAACAAAGGAGGAGGCTACAATGCTTGATAAGAAATGCACTCATTATCTTGCCCATGGAATTGTAACCCCTCTGTACGGTATTTTCACAATAAAAAAAAGGAAACTAGAGCACAAAGAGGTTATGTGTCTATTAATATTTTATTAATCTATTAAAATTTCTACTAAGCAAAAAAAAAAAGAGGTCAGGTTTTAGATTCCTGTAGGTTTGGGTTAAACTCAGCTCTGACTTCTAATATACAAGTAGGCAATTTATGTATCCTCTCTCAGCTAGTACATAATCTTCAAAATGGGAATAAAGTAGTACTTGCTTTGCAGTATTGCTTTATGGATTAAATCATACACTTCAGCGCATTACTGTGCGATCACTTATTGTGAGGAACGCAGTTGTTGAAGATTCTGTTATTATTTAGATGAGTCCAATTAAAACCTTTCATTTTCATCTATCTTAGTCTTTTAAACACTATAATTTTCCTCCGAGTCTTGCTTCTCATCCCAACTGGAGATCTGTGATAACTCTCTTTTTTTTTTTTTATGTGTTTGTTAATTATTTGACATGTTTTTCTCAAATTAAGAGAAGAATGCTTATTTCTTAGGCACTGTTTAGAATTACAATGTGAAGCTAAGGATTTTGCAATTTTAAAAAAAAACAGGGAAGAAAACTGGTAGGGAATCCATCTGAGAAAGACATATGACTGCACATTTTGGAAGGGAAAAACCGAATGAGCTGTGTGTCACGTTGGTTACCCCATCCACAGGGTCCTCGCTCTGAGGTCTTACACAGTAGCATAGGGTGGAATGAAGTACTACCACTGTGCAGTGGAGCAAGGTAACTGTCACAGCACAACTTTTCTCTGGGAAGATAACATTTTAGTCAATAGTAGGGGGAGGGAGGTCCAAGTTTCACAAAAATAATAAAACATAACCTGAGGAATAAAAGAGAAAAATCACTCAATCTAGTGATTAGGAATCATTCCAAGTTGCATCAAGTTAAATTATACATGAACAATTGATGTGCTGGAATGTGCTTTGGAGTCTCGAGGATGATTTAAGATCCAGATGGTTGGGACCCTGTTCTGGTGAAACCTGAGAATGTGCATTTAAAAAAGTCTTGCATAGGAATTGATGTTGCAGGAATTGATATTTCATGAAACTGCTAGCCTAAGGAACACATTTTGAGAAGCATGGTTAAAAATGCGTATCTTCATTTCATGCTACTCAAAGTATGGTTCCTGGATCACTAACCTTACCCTTAAAGCTTGGATAAAAATACAAATGATTAGCTGGGTGTGGTAGCTCATGCCTGTAATCTTAGCTACTCTGGAGGATGAGATCTGAGGGCTATGGTTTGAAGCCAATTCAGGCAAGAAAGTCCATGAAACTCATATCTCCAATTAATCACAGAAAAAGCTGGAAGTCGCACCGTGTCTCTAGTAGTAGAGAGTAATCTTGAGCATAAAGAAGCTCAGGGGCAAAGCCCAGGCCCAAAGTTCAAGTCCCAGAACCAGCGAAAGAAAGAAAGAAAGAAAGAGAGAAAGAGAGAAAGAAAGGAAGAAAGGAAGGAAGGAAAGGAAAGAAAAGAAAGGAAGGAAAGAAAAGAAAGGAAGAAAGAAAGAAAGAAAGAAAGAAGAAAGGAAACGATTAAGTCATGTCATCTACTACATTTGAGGTTGAATTGTGTGTGTGTGTGTGTGTGTGTGTGTGTGTGTGTGTGTGTGTGTGTGTGTGTGTGTGTGTGTGTGTGTGTGTGTGTGTGTGTGTGTGTATGCTGGTTTGGGGGCTTGAACTCAGGGCCTGGGTACTGTCCCTGAGCTTTTATGCTTAAGGGTAGAGCCTTACCTCTTAGAGCCAGAGCTTCATTCTGGTTTTTGGTGATAAGATAAAAAAGTCTCTAAGCAAACAGGAAAGTAAACAAACAAACAAATAAATAAGAGACAAGATTCTCAGGAGCTCTTCTGCCTAGATAAGATTCCAACCTCAATCCTTAGATCTCAGCCTCCTGAGTAGCTAGGATTACAGGCATGAGCTACTGACTCATGGTGTGAACTTGTATTTGTAACAAGCTCTCTGGGTGATTATATATTGAAGTTTGAAAAATATTTAAAGCTTATATGCAAGGGATTTGGAGAGTTTAGAAGTAGAGTCCTACAGACCAGGAGTCATGTCTAGGTACTACCATTTTCTAGCCTTTTGACTTTAGAATAAGTTGGTACTTGTTTAATTTCCTGTTTGTGCTGAGAAATTGAGGAAGAATCATACATTAAAAAAGTTGTTCTGAAGAGTGCAATAATATATGTAAACTGCTGATAAGTAGTAGTGTCCATAAATGATGTCCTTGTTTCTTTCATGTGTAATCTGTCCTGTGAGACCTTAGAAACAGCTGTTTGAAGGAGGCATTTGATATTCTCTCTGAAGTGTTTTCCTATGTCCTCTTTTGAGAGAAGCTGTTTTCCCAGTACCACATTAGGCTATCCTCACAGTGTTATTTTGTGCGTGAGTGACAGCACGTGTAGAAATGAGGAACGCATGGAGTTTCCTATTTTTCCTGGTTTGGCCTCTGAATTGGAATGTACATGTATGTGAAAGAGACAGAGACACAGTAGAAGAGAGAAAGAAAGAGAGAATTAAAGGGTAGATGGAGTAGGAGAGAGACTAAGAGTAAGAAAGAGAGACAGACATGGACAGAGAGAGCATAGAAAGTTTGTTGGAGCAAGGTTGTGGAGATAACCTAGCAGGGTTCTTTCCCTCTCTAATAATAAAGTATGGTATGGATGTCTAAAGATAAAATTATATTTCTAATACCTGAAAGTACCTGGTAGTTGGTTGTAACCCGACATTGCTATTCTAATGATCGGGTTATGCCTGTTAATAGAGTGTTTTGTGAACACTGAAAGAGATGAAATTAGATTCTGGACAATATTAAACTTTTTTAAAGGATAGGCCTAAATAGCACTTTCTATATTTTCTAACCAACTACAATTCACATTGTTGGCAGTTGGAAGGTCTCTTAGTTCTCTTGATGATCTCACCAAATGAAAACTGAGCCCATGGCAATGACTATTTTATGGTCTCCAAAAGCAAAGCTTTCAAAGTCAAAATGGGGACTGCAGAGAAAGCAGAGTGCACTATGATGAGCCTTGAAGCTTTGGCAAGTGGAGCCTTCTTAGTCTCATGTTGGTCTCCACAGATGACCGAGAGGATTTGGCCTCTCTGTGTACTTCAGCTTGGATGGCTCTTTTCTATTGTTGTTGGCTCCTCTACCAATAGGCCCCTTTGGACTGGTCATTAGAGAGGCACACCTTGGGTTTTTACCTACATTTTCAACTTTAACAGCGAGAACAGTGGAACTCTCTGCTGCTTAGTTAGCACCCAGGGCAATCTCTATCAACTGTACTAGCAAGTCACTAGGCTCTTAATGAGCCTCTTATGTTAGCCCTGGTTAGGATGGGTATGTTGGAGTGACCTGAAGGTTGAATGCTGTGCATCCTGTAAGCTATTACTATTGTGGACGAGATCTGTAGAACAGCAGTGCAGCATCACCATGGTGTTGACTGTGAACATAAAATGTACCTCTCCTCCATGGCATCAAAGCTTACTGTGTAACGAGAACTCCAGGTGTGGGTGCTCATGTGTGAGGGGCAGGCTAAAGAGACGTTCTTTTCCCAGAGGGAAGTTGAAAACAGCGCACAGCACATCTAAATCCCACAACTAACGTCGTTCAAATTCAGAACATCAGGTTAGTGGTTAGCAGGATAGAAAAATTAGTCAATGGTTATAAAAAGCTTAACAGTGGCACATCCATTGGTTCACATGTATGAGTCCTATTATCCATTCTATTCCTGCAAAGGTTTAGGTCCTCCAGTTAGCCTTTAGTAAGAAATTCTGGTTAAGCCTCCTTGGTCTATGTGACACGAGCATGTGGAATCCAAAGGTTAAAAGGAAACTAAACAAAAAGAGCAATGCAGTCACTAAATGCAAGACAGAGTGAAGTTCAAAAAATCAAATGGAAGGTTTTAGAAAATAACAATAATCAACCGAGGCATCCGTGGCTCCTGCCTGTCATCCTAGCTACTCAGGAGGCTGAGATCCGAGGATCAAGGTTTCAAAGCCAGCTAGCAAGAAAGCCCAGGAGATTCTTATCTCCAGCTAATCTACAGAATCAGAGAAGTGGAGTTGTGTCTTAAGTGGTAGCCTTGAGCTACAAAAGCTCAGGGACATTGTTCAGGCCCTGCTCAGACCCGGAGTTCAATCCTCAGAACCAGCAAGAAAAGAAAAGAAGAGAGGAGAATGATAGTGAAAATTTGATATTCATATTAACAAGATTCCCCACTATTTAGAACCGAGGGTTGGAAGTAGAATCTAAAGGGTTTTGCCTAGATGTAATATAATCTCTTACTTAAGCTGAAGGGAAATTGTCACCTTGTTGTAGTAACCAGATCAATGGCACAGCCAGTAGAAATCTCGGTGGGAACTGTATGAGTGCAGCAATTTCATTTCCTGAGCACTTTTTATTTTTAAGTAATTGGTTAACCTGACTTGCTCATTGTAGCCTGTAGAGATATTGGAGGAAGTGATCTGAGGAGGGCTAACCTGTTATTAGGCACAGCATTGAAATAGTTTCTAAGGTATGGACAGAAGTAGACATTATGCCACCAACCTGCATCACAAGCATTGTCCCTAGGCTTGCTCTCCTGATATTAGAATCCTGCCACTCTTCTGAATCAAATATATTATTTTGCTTTATGACAAATCCTATTACCCTGAAGGGCTTCAGAGACATTTTGAAGCTATCTGGAATCATAAAGAAAAGTTGTATGTTTGTACCCAAGGACCTTTTATTGTTTTCCAGGAAGAGGAGCTGTGCTTATGTTATGTTGCCATCTGCGATCTAAAATATTGATAGCTACATTTCAAAGGAATTTCTATTCCTTTTTTCAGGGATCTCCTCGGTGTTCATTCTTCTTGAGCTTTGTTATCCCTGTTTGAAGGCTTTAGAACATAGAACAAAAACAAAGAAAAAACTTAAATTGCCTAAATCAAAAGCCAAGTCTCTGATTTACCTAACAGATGATATGAACTCTCTGGCTTGCTTTACGTGAAGTTTGCTTCTGGGTACAAAGATGTCATGTTGAGCCTTCCCTCTTAACTTTCTCTCACCACTCCCTTTTTTGGATCTCTCGGAAGATGATTTACCATGCTCCATTTTCTCATGCATATCAAATCTAACTGCTTTCTCATTCATTCTGAGCTGGATAAATATCTAGAAGTTCATTGGAAAATATCCAGAAGTTCATTGAGACTAGACTAGTGTAAGATACCTAAGAAGTCTGGAAAAAGTTGTTCTTGCTCCAAAGCTGACTTAGAACACATGTTCTACTTAATTCTGGAGCTAAGAAATGAAGGGAGGGGGCGGGGGGGGGGGGGAGAATTGTGCCACAACCAACTTTCCTGGAAGGCCTTTTTACATACATGACTTTCAAGATTCATCAACCTTATGAAGTAGGTTTTGTTCTCTTAATTCTACAGATGACTTCTCTGAAGTCAAAAGCCTATGAGTGAAATTGCTAAGAGTGTGACACTGGTTTTTTGACCCTTGGTTCCACAGGACTTACCCAGTCCTAAGCCTACCCCTGGCTGATAGAGAAGGCACCTAGCTTGGGGCTGCAAAAGTAGTGAAAGATAAGGTACAGTTTTTCCTTCTCTAGTAAATCTCTGCTCTTGCACGTGGTTAGTATAACGTATACATTTTTGTCTCACTATAGTAGGAAAAGAGAGTCCAATACTTTCAACTGCTTTTAATATTTTTATAGACTGTCATCAATTATGTACATATATGCACTAAAATAATAGTTAAAAATGTTTTGCTCTTGCAAGTATTTGGTATAGGGATTTAAAACCAGTTTAAACAATTATTCATTGACTTTTCTGTTACTATATCTATCAACTAATTTTAGGTGTCAAGAAATAAGAGATTCAGATCCAAATAAACTATGATTGAAAAATTATCTTTTAATTTAAAATACTATTGGAAAATTTCTCCATTGAAACTGAAATAATTCCCCTCATTAAAAGCTTAATAGTAGGATATGTTGTTATATGAACTAGATCAGGAAAATCTTTGACAAAATAGTTGGAAGGAACTCTTTACAGGATGTTTAAGTTACTTAAGCTCCAGAATTTAACCTGTGTAAGCCTAAGATTTTTATAACTTGGACAGAAGCCATAGAATATATCATAGAGCTTTATATTATAGAGAAGCAAACTATTTGAGTACACCCTCTTGAGAATAACCTAGTGAAGATTTTTATGAGCTTTATCCAGCATTCTTTTTACACTCTTCCTAATTTATATCCATTGTCCACAAAGAGAACATTTCTAATTTAATTGTATTTTTCTTGTTTCTAATCAATTCATCTTTTGGATAAGTCTTTGTAAGCTTTGACTGCCCAGCAGATTACTGGTTAAAGTGTTTGGTGAGCAAATTCTAAGGTGCTTAAAAGAAAGAAAAAGAATCCCTATTCAAAGCAAATTTTTTTTGTTTTTTATTCCTGTTCCTTATTTAATATTACAACTCATAAAATAGGGGTTTTCACAAGTTAATGCATAGATAGATAATTCCAACCATGCTCATAATATATTTGTATAAGACAATAAAGAAATGCAAAGCAACTTTCTGTGGCTTGCTTAGTAGACACTGAGTGCACTTTTGTGCTTCAACTAGTTATAGAGAAAATTCAGATTCAAAAAGTGGCTAAGAAAAATAAATCCTTATTTTCAAAAGAAGGTTGCACACACAGGTTATTTGACTTGCCTTAGGAGGTAGAGGGAAAATATTCTGTTGATTCATACTGATTCTGTTGTATTCGGCATTAAGCTCTGTAACATGGAGTTGTGAGAAACTCTTTTTACAGCTTTTCTCCCCAGGATTATTCCTGATAAAATTTGAAACCAGATGAACTGATATAAAGCAGATTCCTTGTGTTATCCACCGGCAACATCTGTCCCACCTTCAAATAACTCTCAAAATTTCATCTCAGCACTCCGATTCTACCTCTATCAACCTTGTCTAAATCATCATTATAGCTCTGTTGCCCTAATCTTGATGTTCTTCCTTCCATTCCTACGTTGCATTCATGCATCTTCCGTATAACTACAGGAGTTAGCATTTTCCAATAAGAATAATGCAATGATAATGCACTTAAAGTCTAGACTTTAGACTAAAGGGCGCGGGGCGGGGGCGGGGGGTAGGGAGGGAGGGCTGGAAGACTTACATGGTCTTAGCAATGTCCAAAGCTCAGCTCTCATGTGCTGCTACCCTGAGAGCCACTACCTCTGATCTCATCAGCTGTCCTGTTGGATTAATTAATTAATTATTGTAAGAGAAGATCTCAGGTGGAACCTAGATTAACCTTTAACTTGCCATGTATCCACACTAGCCTTAAACTCAGTCCTCTTTCCTGCCTCTGCCTCTCAGATACTAAGATCATAGACAGGCAGCACCATTCAATTTTGCTGTGTTTTGAAGGTATCATAGACGCTTGCACTTGTGTCCATATGTATGTAGGGAGGTGACTCCTCTTTCTCTTTCACAGAGGCGTCATTTACACATCAGGTCCATTAACCTCATTCATTAACTTGGTCATAGTGGTAGTATTGTCTTTCCAATCTCTGGAGCAAATCCACAATCTTTTGCCTCTTACTCTTGCTTCTTACTGGGTTCTCAACATCTTAAAGCAAGGTATAAAAATTAATCTCCACCATCCATAAGCTTTTAGAATAATAGACTGGGAGGTATTTGTACCCTTCCCCGCACCCCATACTTACTGTCTTCTTCATAAGAAGGAAATTGGAAAAACAAATAGATTTTTTTCCTGGAAAATAGAACTGGAATGAGATAGCCCAAATTAGTGTCCTAAAGATGTCATAGGACTTAAGATAAATATGAAACTTTTCAGGCCTTGATTACTTACTGAATAATCATCATTCGTTGAAGTGATACATGAAGTGGAACAAGACTCTTGAAGTTAAAGAAGATGTAATGGGTCCCAAGAGGGAAGGGAAATGCGTCCATACCTTTTTGACTATTGACATCGTGAGTCTAATAAGAAAATACAGGAGAAATTTCTTCAGAATATAAAAAAAAAAATCTACAGATAGTTATTTTCTGGGAAATACTTTTTTTAAATTAAGAGAAGTTAGAAAGTTAAACACAAGGAAAAGAAATAGCATTTAATGTCTTAACAAAGTATTAATTTGATCTAGTTCCAAGAAAAGACCTCATTAGGCTGCGTAATGAATTGATTACGCAGTGTCACTTTCATTGGGTTTTTCAGCAATTACCGAGAACAGTTTTCAGATGGAAACATTTCTCTTTATAGCATCACTTGAAACCCCCTAGATGTCGACACAGAGATGTTGACAGGAACAGAGTTGAACAAAGGGCTGCCAATCTTGATTCATCTGAGCTAAAGCATGGCATCTATCTCCTGAAATCCAGAGTCCATTCTCACTCTTCAACGTTTTCTCCCAAGTTAGGACCAGAAATAAATAATTGTCAGGAGTAACGTGGCAATAAAATTTTTCTCACGCAAGTCTGCCTATTTCTAGGCAAATAATTTAAATTAAACCCATACATGTATAATTTTAAAATTAGATTTCACCTGTTTTTATAGCCTTTTGAGCTTTACATAACCTTTGTACTTCCTTGTTCCATTAATCCTTCAAATGCCAGCATCCTGCTGAGAGGAAATTCATTGCACTATTTCCATCATTGTCAACAAAAGTCACCAGATCTGTCTAGTACATTGGAATTACCCATCCATGAACAATAAAAACAGTCTTGGACTTGTAATTACTTCGTTTAATCCTACTTGACTGTTCTACAAGTACACTTCTCTCTCAGTGTTTTATAAGCAGCTACATACAGACAGGTATTTTACTTTTTAAAGAGTAGATAATAGCTGAAACTTCCTAAATAGGGTACAGTTTTGGTAGTTAGTTCTGTAGTTAATCTTGTTAATTTATCACTTCAAGCAGAGAAATTACCAAAATATGGAAATGAGCCAGAATTATTGTTTCACTGGAAAGTAACTAACTTTAGTTTTTACAACAAAAAATCATATAGGATTGCTGAGACTTCTGAATTACCAATTACCGCTGGGTATTTTTGCACATCCAAATCTACTCTATATTGCATCTCATTTCAAAAGGTGATTTCTCCACCTGTTTATCAAATAACACTAAGAAACTATGTTTCTTCAATGACTATTCTGGATTTGATTAATGCTGCCTTAAACTTAATTGAAAAAATGGCTGATTGATCAGGTCAATTTTTATGGATTTATTTCTATCATTTGATATGGCAAATGATTAATCATCATTATGTAAATCAGCATGCTTTGCTGTGAAAAGTAAAAGGAGTAAATTGCTTTATGGATTTCCTAGAGCATAGTACACAGAACTTTTCTGGGGTTGGGGGTGTAGCTCCATGGTAGAGTACTTGTTCATTGTGCTTGAGATCCTAGTTTCTACCATCCACACTGAAAAAAATGCACATATAATTTTCCTGACCACACATGCATTTTCACCAGTTATTTTGTAGTATGATTTAAAATTGTATGGTGCAATATCTCCTGCAGTCTAAATATTTATTTATTTCCAATTGGACACATCGAAAGGAAGCAAACTTTAAAATGACCATGTGTGGGGTATTGGGAATCTTATGAGAAGATCTACGTAGCTGAGTAGAATTTCTATAAGCAGCACAGAAAGAACATGGCTAGAAGAAGGAACTAGGAAGAAGTAGACCTATGGGTGTTTTTTTTTTTTATTGTTTTGTTTTGTTTGTTTTTAGAACTAAACCTTAAAAAGAACTTGAACATGTATAACAAGAAAGGGTGAACATATTTTTTCAATATCTTATTCTAAAAGTTGATGCTCTGGGTTGGATTTCATCTCTTTTTGTCTTGAAAGAATCTTTTATCAAAGTCCTAAGTCCTAGTTACCCCACAATGTGACCTTATTTGAAGAGGTAGGATGAGAGGTAATTTAGTTATAATAATTTCATTTAGGCAGGCCCTAATCAAATAGAAATGATGTGATTCTAAGAAAAAGAATTTTGAATCAAGCTTAGAAAGAAGACGATGTGAAGAAAAGGGAGAAGTTAGCTGTTTACCCATTGCAACAATGAGATGTACAAGTCGTTATGTTGAAAAACAAACTTTACAACTTTGGCAGGGGGGGGAGAATGAGGGGCGGGGAAAGGGTGGGGAGATGGGAAGGGATAGGAAGGGGATACAAAGGAGAACGCAACAATGCTTGATAAGAAATGTATTCATTATCTTGCCCATGTAATTGTAACTCCTCTGTATGGTATTTTCACACACACACACACACACACACACACACACACAAAAGACAAAAGAAGAAGCCTGGGATTGGTCTATCATCCCTGAGAGCCTTCAGAAGGAACCTACCCTAACTCCTAGATTTAAAACTTCTGGCTTCTAGAGCTGTTTTTTCTTTAAAATTGTTATTATTATCTTTAAATAGTTGTACAAATGAGTTGCTATTTAATAAAGCAGTTTATGAATATAATATACCTTGATCAATGTCACCCCTTTGAAGATCCTCACCTAATCCCGCCCCATCCCTTCCCTCACTCTTCCAAAGGTGTGGGGTGGGTGGAGTCAAGAGTAGATGAATGTAGAGGAGAAGAGGGGGGAAATGCAAATAAGAATCCAATGTCTATCCTAGAACTGCTAATTTACTTCTATTTGCTAGCTCATCAAATTTGCTTCACTTTGTTACACCTTGCGAGATATACAGCCCACAATTTATGACTAACATTTCCAAATACGATTACATTTTGTATTAGTAATATAAATATTACTAATATCTCATATTACTGTTACATATTTTATGATTAATATTTCATATCAAGTACAAAAGCATCCTGAAATTCAGAAGAGTAAAATCTGTAGCAATGTCTGTATTAGCAATTTTCAGTGAATTTCAGAATATGGAACTTAAAGATACTCTGGGTCAGAATTCTATCAAAGCATTCTATAATAAAAGATTCAAGTGTACACTGATTGGGAGAAATGATTTCTGCTGTGTCTTTAAAAAAGGAAACTTCTTTTCATTGTAGTGATGAGAGCAAGCCATGGAGCTTCTTAAGGTGGCTTCTGAATGTTAAGTAAGACAGGGGTGAGGAAGTAAAATTGATAGAGAATCCAGTCAAATAGGCTCTGTTCTGCTGTGGGACTCCTGTGTTTGAGTTATAAAATGGCAGTGTGAATACATCATAGAGATTTATCCTGGACTGGCTTGCATCTGGACCATAGGTGATTCATCAGATTTGTCATTTTGTATTGAAGCCTATAAACTCTCTTTTTTACATAACCCAGTTTGTGAGCATGTGTGATGTAGCACCAATCAATATTTGATGGATGTTGGTAGGAAAGTTGTGTGCTTTCTTTTTGTTGGTTTTCTAATAGTGACAATCAAAAACCCATTTCCTTGATTCATTTGGATATTAAGCAAATTAATTATTGATAAGTAGTAAGGTACTAGGCTTAGAATCAGAGCCAGATCTGAACCAAGGGTGAGATCAGAGGCCCTCTTCTCAGAGCCCATAATGCTGTCAGTCTCAGGCCTTTCATGAAGTTCTGTAACCCAGAACTTCCTCATGGTCTTGCTCCTGAGAGGTGATGATATTTGGAGTTAATTAAGCCCTTTAAAAACACCACATGCTATACCACACTATAAATGTTTATGCTTACATCAGCTCTTCATGACATTATGCTATTACTATCCTCAATTTGAATAAGAAGAAACTGGAGCCTGAGGTGGTAAAAATGCCACACAGAAGCTGTCGGTGGCTCACACCTGTAATCCTAGCTACTCAGGACACTGAGATCTGAGGATCACGGTTCAAAGCCAGCCCAGGCAGGAAAGCCAGTGAGATGCTTATCTTTAGTTAATCACCAGAAAACCAGAAGTGGCACTGTGGCTCAATGTGGTAGAGCTCTAGCCTTGAGTAAAAGAGCTCAGGGACAGTGCCTAGGCACTGCTTGAACCCAAGTTCAAGCCCCATAACTAACAACAACCAAGAAAAAAAAAGTCACAGAAAAACAAATCCTCGATACTAGGATGCTAAAACAGGTTTCTATGGGGAGGTCAATGCGTGGGGGGGGGGGGAAGGGGGGGGGAGAAGGGTGAGCAAATGAAGTTATAATAGTTGATGGCCAGCCACTATTGAACTATATAATTTGAGGATAGGGGTGGAAGGGGAATAATGGGGAGAATGGTTGAAGGGGTGACATTGATCAAAATGCATGATATTTAGAACCTGATTTATAGAACTAGAACCTCTTTGTACAACCACTTACTAAAATACAAATTCATTAATAAGAGAATGAAATACTAGAACCAGCACATCAGCCTAGGGCTCTCTGAAGATCTGATAATCCAAGTGTCAATGACTGCTCTAGTAACATGGATGCATCAGAATTCCCACGAAATTGCCCTGCCTGTCAGAGCAGCTAATCCCTGATAATGTAACAATATGTCACAATGGGTCTCTTTCATTTCTAGAAGGGATACTTACATTTAACTGACCATTTAACATTTGCATTATTTCAGGAACTTTCATGAAATAATGTGTTGACAGAAATGATACTCAGGGAAGAAATTTCTCATTCTCTTTCTGGTAAAATGTGTAATCTGGGACAAATTAAGACCTCATGAGCCTTGGTTTTTATCATCTATAAATGCCAGGATTGGATTAAGTACTCTCTAAAGATCCTCTACACACTTTAAATTTTTATGATTCTTTTGCATTAAATGTAACTTATTTTAACTGATGTGTACACCTGGCTCTTTAATGGAAACTTCTTTAAAAACCTGACAATTAGAAAAGAACAATATCAGGATAGCTGTGACCATGAGCAAGATGCTGATATTCCGGAGTCTCAGTTTCCTCTTCTACAAAAGGTAGACAGTAAGAGCGTGTACCTGGTCAGGTTAACAATACAAACGCATGGGACAGGGCAAGTGCTCATGAGCTGTGGCTTTAATAGCATGATATTGTTGGTGTCATCCGTTCTGTTATTATCTCTCCCCGAAAACTGTAATTTGTCTAAGGTTATAGGAAAAGCACCCATCACGACTCCTAAAAAAATATTTTGGTCAAGCATTTCATGGAGGACTCACATTTTGATTTTGCATTCCATAGACATTGGCAGGCCCGTAAAAGCTGGGCAGTGTTTATATCAAGCAGTATATCATCCATGTGTTCATTTATGCATGCAGACTTTTACCCCCCTCCAAGCTGTGACAACAATAGGCGCTTTAATCATCCGAAGCATGAAGGATATTAGCTCCATGAATCTTGATTTTAAATTACATTTCTGAGTTAGAAGTGTCAACATGGTAGAAAAAGTTAAGCGAGATTGTCTTCCCCAGTAGGGCTATTGATGTTGGTTACAAATAAATTGTTAGTGCAGGTTATGATAGCAATGTCCGTGCCATCTTTTATTTAGAGGAATATTTTTCTTGTTAACAGCTTCTTCTGTATGCTTTCCTTTCTTCTGTTTCACATCAATCATATCTGACATGTTGCCCAATGTCAGAAAAAAATAATAACATAATGCAGCATCCAGATAATCAGCCAGATGTTTGTCCTCACAGTAACGGAAACATCTGGATGTTCAACTGAATATTACATTCATTCATCGAGTTTTTTTAATTTTTAATTTTTTATTGCATTACTAGAGCCAAAGACTAACCCACAGTGTTCTTTCTTCTATTAGGAGAAAGGCCATAGGGTCCTGGGGCCTAAAGTCCCAGGTTCAAGGTGGCCGTAGTTTTCTTTATAGTTCTACACCCTTGGGCAGATTTAGGACCAATTGTGGTAACTTGTATGGAAGCATTATACAGAAAGGAGAAGTCCATGCTGTTTAAAAGAATTCTAGTTTTTTGATTAATTATACAATGGCCAAGTAATTTTTGCCTTCTGGAAAGGTTAAAAGGATTAATAATAAACCTTATTACCTTATTACTTCAGAACAAGACCAATAATAAAAACAGCTAAACTAGCTGGGTACTGGTGGTTCACGCTACTCAGGAGGCTACGATCTGAGGAATGCAGTTCAGAGCCAGCCTGGGCAGGAAAGTCCGTGAAACTCTTATCTCAAATTAACCACCAGAAAACTGGAAATGGTGCTGTGGCTCAAGTGGTAGAACACTAGCCCTGAGCTGAAGAGCTGAGGGACAGCACCCAGGCCCAGAGTTCAAGCCCCATGGCTGACAAAAACCAAAACCAAAACAAAACAAAAACCCCAAAACCTAGCTAAGAAAATGGTACCAAAGTCTTTTATGTGCTTTGCATGGATTTAAGCTTAGAAACAATTCTGTGAAGTGAATGAAATGATTATTTTCTTCCCTATTTTACAAATGAAGTCACTAAAGTCCAAAGAGAAGTCTCAGTGACTTGCCCACAGTCAGAAGGTCAAGATTTGAATTCAGACAGTTTAAATTTAGAGGCTGCATCCTTAACCTGTATATGGCTTCTTTAAAGTACTTATTCAGCTTCCCTCATTAGCGATTCATAGCCTTGTTTGTTTGTTTAATCTCTAAAGTAGAGAGAGCCCTACCTAAGGAAAAAAGATTACTGAGGGAACTGGGAGAAAGCCTGAGAAGCCTTTGACCATGTTGTTGTATGTTAAGTACCAACTGAAATGAATTACTTTTACAATGCTGTGCAATATTTGTGATTTAGACAAATTTCTCTGCAGTGATTTAATTTGAATAATAGATCTACATCATCTCATCAGTTTTTGAAGATTAAGAACATTTGGTCAGTGATTTTTTTTTCTTTTGTTTACAGAACTAGGCTTTAAATTTAGGGCTTCATGCTTGATTGCTTGGCTGGTGCTCTACCATTTGAGCCACAATTCAAGCCCTGCCTTTTGCTGGTTGTTTTGGAGTTGGAGTCTCACATGCTTTTCTGCTAGGGCTAACTTGAAACTGTAGTCCTCTAATTTTCAGACTTCTAAGTGGCTAGGATTACAGGCTTGAGCCCCTTGGCACTTGTCTTGGTCAGTTCTTGATGTAGAAACAACACACACACATACACACACACACACACACACACACACACACAAGTATATACACATATATATGTTTTCATATTACGTATTATAAATGCATACATTTGCTTCATTTCAATAGAAAAACCTGTTATAAACACAGAAAGTTATATTCATTTTTCCAGCAATGACTGTTTATGGGTTACAGATTAATAGAGAAGGACTATACTGGGTTTTCCCTCTTCCTTTCTTTTCTCCCCTTTCCATCCCTGCCTACTTCCCAACCCATCTTTCCTTAACAGCTCTTTATAAGTATCCTGTAGATAGACTGACTGACTGACTGATGGACTGATTGCTTTTGTGGTTTAGGAATCAAGACTTTTTAATAAACTGCATTATATTTCATAAATAAAAATAAGATGCTGTATTTGAACCCATTTTAAGACTCTAGGTCCAGTGAGCTCACAGTGAGCTCACTCCACTTGTAGCATGATGTACATATTGCTGTTTCTACTAACAAAAACTACTATTTATGGGGTGCCTCTGATGATGATACGAACTGCTGAATGCTGTTTCAGACATTTTCCAATTTAATTCCTCGAGGCTCTTGTGATGCACACTTGGGTGTCTGCAGGCAGCAATAAGTGCTTGCTGTTTGATTCTAAGATCTGGGTCCTTTAGCCCTTTGCATTCCTTTCCTCCAGACTGACCTTTGCTTGATTGATTTGCTTCTCAGAATACTCTATTCCTCTTGTATGAGGAGCACACATTTATAATTAGGAAGTAAATTTGGCCATCATTTCTGAGGCAAGGGGCAAAGCTGACTTTCCATGAGACTTCAGTGAGTCAGCTGACTTTCTGTTGGCCGGTTTCTCTAACAGCTTGAACCATCTTTTGACAACTCTCCAGGTTGATTAAATTACAAGCTTATGATGTTTTCAGATTCAAAATGAAAGTAACACATTCTTGTTCTTTTAGTGGGCTCATAAAAGTCAAATGTTTAATCTCAGAGGAAAATTTAGAAGATGGAAGTAAAATCTTAATGACATGCAGCATAAATAATAGAAGTCCCTTTGCAGGAAATGGCTTGTGATGAGGACTCTTCAAAGAAATAAACTATAAAATAGAACATTGTAGAAATGTGAAATATACTGATGAAGAGTGTGTTTAAAAATATAGCACCAATAAGACTGAATATTTCATGAACAGAAGAAGTTAAACAATAATATTTGTATCACTGTTATTTTTGGAAAACATCAGAAATACAAAAATGTTTCATAAAAACTTAGATGACTATTTAAAATTTTTTTCAGTCAATGAAACCTTTATTGAACTTGGACTTTGCCTTTCTAATGAATTACACTATTTGAATTCCTTCTTGAATCTGCCACCATATTTCAGCTAATACATCTGTATAGACTTGCATATCACTAAATGTATTTACTTATATTAACATCAAAATTTAAATCAGATCACATTCCAAAGGAGAGTGACAGGATTTAGTTGTGTACACACACACATATATATATGCATACATACCCAATTACAGCTGTGAGCAAGTGCCTGGCCGAGAGCTTCTGGGTACTACCAAGGAGTTTATGCTCATAGATCTTCAGTTCTCTGTGAAACAAGACTTTCAGTGCAAAATTAGGACAATCTAAGCAAATTGGAACAAGCCAGTGCTCCCTCTGTCTAGCATTAAGGATAAACCTTTCCTGGAAGACCCTTCCTTGTATATGATCCGGGACAGTTGGCCATTCTAGCACTTAGTAATTATCTACTATTTTATTCTTAGGTTTATTACTAAAGTCTTTACCATAGTGCTGGAGACAAAAAAAATAAGCAGTCAATTCATATTGATTACTTCCTTGGCTCTACTTTTAATATTGTACTTTCCTCATAAACTCTCTGGTACTTTCTGCCCCTTTCCTCTCTTAAGTACCGTGTTCGTTTCTGTTCTGTTCAGTTAAGACTTGGACAACTCTGCCTTGTTCATCTCTTGACTGTAAGAAATTTGCTAGCTCTGAGGATCACAGTTTGAAGCCAGCTGAGGCATGAAAGTCTGTGTAACTCTTACTTCCAATTAACCAGAAAAAAAAAGTCAGTAGTAAGTAATGACTCAAAAGAAACCCTGGCCAAAGGAAATATAACTTCTGGGGTATGTGTGAATGTTTGTGCTTTTGGGGTGTGTGTGTGTGTGTGCGCGTGCGCGCGCATGTGTTTGTGTGTGTGTGTTTGTGCATGTGTGTGTTTGTGTTTGTGTGTGTGTGTGCACATGTGTGTTTGTGTGTGTGTTTGTGCGTGTGTGTGTGTGTGTGTGTGTATGGTGTTTGTACCAGTCCTATCATTTGAGTTTAGGAACTTTTTTTGCTCAAGGCTAGTGCGCTACCACTTGAACCCCAGTTCTACTTCTTGCTGTTTGGTGGGTAATTGGAGATAAGATCATACCGACTTTCCTGCCTGGGCTGGCTTTAAACCACAATCTTCCCATATCAGCCTCCTGAGTAGCTAGGATTATAGGTTTGAGCCACCAGCACCTGGCTGGAAATAGAACTTGTAAGGTGAGAATATTGAATAACATGAAGGATTTTCAACAAAAAAGTCTTGGATCTTTATTCCCTTTTATGGTCTTCCTTTGTGTGTAATGAATAGCTGCATCATATGCCTCTATTTTCAAGGTGTATCTGATTTTTTTTTTTTTTTTTTGGTCAGTCATGGGGCTTGAACTCTGGGAGCCCTTCAGCTCAAGGCTAGCACTCTACTACTTGAGCCACAGAGCCACTTCTGGCTTTTTCTGTTTATGTGGTGCTGAGGAATCAAACTGAGGGCCTCATGCATGCAAGGCAAGCACTCTACCACTGAGCCACCTTCCCAACCCCCTCAAGGTGTGTCTGATTTTTTTTACAAAGATCTTTAAAAGATATTTAAGGAAAATATTAACTGCTCCTTGAAAGATGCAAAAGAAATGACCAGAGACAACTAATGAAGTCATTTGATTTGGGTTGGTTTGATCCATTTAGTGTGACTGATTATTCCAGTGTTCCTGGGACTATCTGGGATTAACAATGAAAAGGTTCATGCTCTGGGAAGAAGATCTCTTGGGGAAAATGGAATGACAACAATCACAATAATTTGAAAGACTAACTAGTATGGGCTCTATAGGCAGTGGCAAAAGAAGTAAACATCTCTTTATTTAGTTTCATGATAACCTTTTTTTTAAATTTAATTTAATTTTATTTGTGAACATACTGTACATGATAACCTTTAAAGGCATGTATAACTGTTTCACTGGTCCTTGAGTGGCTATTTGTAGACACTGAGCATATTGATACTCTAATTTTTCTAAATATTGGTTCCAATATCTGTTTACTATGCCAGTCTGGAAGTACTTACTACTGACTCCCAGGTGGCTGGTCACCTCAAGGTTGTTCTTGAAGAGGACCATGTAATAAAACTCTAATCTGTTCTTTCTTCAAGACCATTTGATGAGGTCCAGTGATCTCAGATTAATATTTTTCCCTTCTCAGGGTGAAAGAAAAAGAAAATATTGTTAATATATTTTCCTATAAACGAGTCTTTGAAGGATGCAACAAAGTGGAAAATGGCCACTTTCCTTCAGTCATGTGACCATCAACGTGATTGACATGACCTTTTTGACTTCACGTCGTCTTCTGTTTCAGGATTTTCCTGTTCTCTGTGTGCGCATGTGTGTTCTTTTAGTGGGATTCCATGCCTCTCCCTCGGTTCCTTGCTCCCCTTCCTTTGCTCAGTTGCCATGGGAACATCTCTGTCACACCAGGAAGGGGCTGGAGGTGAGTGACACCCAGCCGTGGGTTTTGATGTTAGTTTGTGCCTTGGGTTTGAAGTGTTTTCTGGGGTCTTAGATACACAGAAGATTGTGTGATAGGTATTCCAGCATCTGTTATACCCAGCAATGTCAGTTATTTTTAAAACGAGCAAAGACCCTGGGGAGATGCGCCCAAGTACTTTCATCTCCTTCAAGCTAAGGCCTCTGCTTTTCCTTTAAGCCAAAATAATGGGAAATGTTGTCCCTGGATGCTCAAATTGGACTGAGAACAAAGAGCCAAAGGCTATTAGAAGAAACTGTACTTAAAGAAGTGGCATGATCTTTTGGGTTTGTTTGGTGTCAGATGAAATGTGCTGACTCTGACTTTGCTGAGGTTATTTTAATTAGCCTCTCCCCACATCTTCCATCATCCTTCTTCCTAAACTATTTTTTCGAACCTTCCTATCTTTCCATAAGTCCATGTGGGGTTCAAAAACCAATAACTCTCTTAACACTGTCTCCCTTTGCCCTCCATCCATAAAGATGTGTTCCAAATTGAAATGAGATAATTTGTATTTTCCTCAAATAGGGCAGAGATTAAAAAATATGTCATTTTGAGGCCGGCTGAAACTGAATAGGAGGTAGGTTACAATTCCCACTACACACTAATGTATACTTAATATACCACCTGGATTTGGGGCTTCAAGTTAAATGACTGTTATTTGTTAAAGGCATAACTCTTTTCAGAACCATATTGGCTTCAATAGGAGAACATTTGTATTGGTTTCCATAATTGAAAATGCCTAATGCCCATTTTCATCTACTGACTGTTCTGGTTTTCGGTAGCGACACAGGTCTTCTGTTACAGATCCATTCTCCTTTAATTCTAATTGGTTTATAAAGACTTTAAGTGTTTTTCCATTTCTTTTGCTTCACGAAGTCACCTTCAGAATAAAGGTAGGGGTGACTATTGTTGCCAATTTTTAAGTAACTGGCTTGCAAGAGCGATTCTCCACAGAGCTATTTGCGTTTAGTTGCTCTCTGGGTGTAGATTGTAGGGAAGTAAATGTGATGTATTTTAGAGTAGTCATTTGCTCTAATAATTAGCATCATAGTACAGCATGTGGTCTGCTGCCTGTTGGGGTCTGGATATCTATATATAATGTAGATTTTCCTACATCATCCTGCAACTCATGTGCACATTTTTTAGATTTGAGAAAAAAAGCAGAGTTTTTTTTTAAGCCAGAATAAGCAGTCACAGAACACTGCTTTTTTAGTTATCACTAACTGTTCTAGAATCTGTGCATTCATTCTGCACGCATTAATTTAGCATCTACTGTGTGTCTCTGTTAAAGTAATAAAATGTAACCTTAGCCCTTGGACCAGTGAGTCAGAAAATTCTGCTGAAAGGGATGCCCAGAAACAACACAAGTGCCTTAAGAAGTAGTTAATCAAGCTTTGGCTTTGGGAGTATTTAGGTACTTATTTCTTCCCCCAACCTTGTTTTTCTTTTCTTTTATATTGTCAAGGTGATGTACAGAAAGAAATGTAATAAATACATTTCTTTTCAGTCTTGCTACCCCTTTCCTCCTTTTTTTTTATAGTGATATACACAAGACAATATGTTGGAAATGATCTGTACAAGTTGTGGTGGGGGGGGGCAGAAGGAAAGTAGAGAAAGTTGGAGAAAAATGAGGTACTTATTTCTTCTTTAGATAAAAATCATTTTTCAGATAGACAATTTGAATATGGCTAATTTAGTTTTCCTAGATAAACATAGGTGTTCAAGGATTAAATGGGTGGGGAAACTATCCATTAGGCTATAATCTTCCTAAGTGATGTTGAAAACATTATATAATCTCTTTTGGGCACCAGTATTATCTAGAAAATGGGAACACAAGCTGTTATGAAGATTAGTTACTCAGGAGGCTGAGATCTGAGGATTCTGGTTTGAAGCCTTCCAGATAAAGTGTCCATGAGACTTCTACCCAATTAAGCATCAAAAAAGCCAAAATGGAGTTGTGGCACAAGTGGTAGAATGCTAATCTTGAGCAAAAGAGCTAAGGGACAGCAAGTAGACTGTGACTTTAAGCCCAAGTACTGGCACACACACACACCCTCCCCCAACACACACACACACACACACACACACACACACACACACACACACACACTGATAGTGTAAGGAAATCTGAGCCACAGTAGTTGTTCAACAAATATTAGATATTTTCACAGGTTGTGAAACAGAAAAGAAAATCAAGAAAGCTATAGACCCTCAAACATGAATGAGGAAGAGGAATCACCTGTACGTGTGTCATTAAAGTTGATAGCTGTGATCATACTATGAAGAGAAGATGTTCTGTAGAGGGTAATTTGATTACATACGTATTACTTTGAAGAAGTAATAAGCTAAATGGAATCATCAGTGGTCCAAAGTGTTAACAAGGCTTGGGGAAAGCAGCCATTTTACTATCTTTGCTTCTAAGATAAAATGTCATTACACATGTGTTCAGTGTTCAGTGTAAGCAGGTGCAGGTTCACTGGGGTGAGCCCATTGTCTTCCATCCTGTGTTTCAGCTCTTCATTTCTAGCGCCTCAAGATTTCTCATATGCAGTCAACAGACAATCTAGCTGACTGTGTTGCTAGCTATAAACTGAGTGCTTCTCATCTCCCTTCTCCCTGTCCCTGAGTCACTACCATAAAATTGACAAAAAGCAGTATGTTCACTACCTTTCCAAACAGGAAAAATGGAAGGACAAAAAATTAGCCTCCCATGTAAACTGCTTAGAAAGACAAAGAGGGTGATTTTGATTGATGGCTTCCAGAGCAATAATAGACATAGGGAGAAGTATGTTTGCACTTAGATTGTCAATAGAAAGATTCCAAGAGTCTGGGAGAATGGAATCCCAGGGCTGAAGATGCCAAGCAGCTCGACTGAAATGAAGCTTTGTTTTGTTTTGTTTTTCCTCCCAGTGTTACAACTGCTAAGGCACTCACAGCAAAGAGTGTACTTTTTACACTATTAGTTCTACTTTTGAAGAAATACAACAGATGAAAGTATCTATTATTTGGGCTATCTTAGGTTTGTGGTCATTTCACCCTCTTCCAATTCAGTCTGTTTGGAACAATACTGTTTGCCCTTGGTAATTTAACTGACCGTGAACAATACTAATGTCCTATACAGAAATTCTTTAAGCTGGACATAATGATGAATGCCGGATGAATCCAGTTAGCACTCAGGAGGTGAGATAGGAGGATCTTAGGTTCCAGTTCATCCTAGGCTATATAATGTGATACTATCTTAAAAATTAAATGTAAAAGAAGGAGGGAAAGAAGGTAGGAAAGGGAGGAGAGGGAAGCGGGGGCAGGAGAAGAGGATATAGAAGGGAGGGAAGGAAAGAGAATAGGAAGAAGGGAGGGAGGGAGGCAGAAAGAAATTGTTCAGATGTTAAGAGACAAACAAATAAATGTATATATCCTAAATATTAAAGTCTGGAGGAAATTTTTGATTGGGCAGAGACCATATGAACAGAAGTTTGCTCAAGAACTTGCACATGAATAGATCTGAACAGAAAATGGAATGTGTATTTCATACTAAGGTTTTCCTCTGAGATGTAAGGGAATGCACTGAGATTATCTTCATGTAATTGTGGGAAAGGAGAGGATTCTATCAGACAGATGCCGAGAGGACTCGCTCTGGCCTGTACCACACACAAAGACAAAGGTAAGGTAGGGTTCATCAGTTCCATAGCGGTTCAGAACCCTGGTTTTATCTCAACACCCTATCACAATTCCAGCAGCCCATTAACTTTACAATGACTGTTACTGACCAGAATGGCATCTGCCTTTATTTCAGAAAACTGTCAAAGAACATTTCCATTGGCAGAGTCTTGGCAGAATAAGGATTGGACTAGGGAAGTAGATAAAAATACATATGGGATATTTTGAGATGCATGTGATAGATGAAAATGGGAAGAGACCATTTAAAATGATCTTTTTTAGTGTTTCCTAGAGCAATCTGGCTCATTTAGACTGAAATATCTGTCACAAGCTATGTCCCAGTTCAATTGATCGCAACATGAAAATGTCCCTGCATATTTTCCCTCATCTTTTCCCTTTCAGCTTGCTAGACATAATCATACTCCTTGGTGGTGATAGAAGACCAACTAGAAACATAGCCATGCATTCAAGCAGTAGCTCAGAGCAGTTACAAGTGTTCCTTCCCCATTTGCCACTGTCTTAAGTGGTCCTTACATTTTTCTCCTTCTATTTTATTCAAAAAGGAAATCTAAGCAGATAACTCTGGAGACAATTATTCCTTTAAAATTCATCATTTAATTTTCTATGTAAAAAGTACTTGTTAAAGCACTGATCCAATCAGAGTGTAAGAGTGGTATTTGGAGTCTAACTCCTGCATAGAATCTCTTAGTGAGTCTCAATTGCTTTAGGGAGCTTGCGACAATAAAATTCTGTGAAATCTCATACCATTTTGAACTCCTTCTTGCCCATGTTCTGATAAGAAATTTATCCTGGCACAGGTTTATCTCTGTTGATAATGGGCTTTGTGGCTGTAGGGAAATGTTGATTCAGTGAACTAACATCTATCATTTTGACACCTACTCTTTAGCAGATCTAGAAAATAATGGGTGTTTGGGGTGCAACATAGGAGGAAAACGTCCTCATTTTGTACGCAGGGACCCTGTGGTAGGTCCTCTTTGTACTGTGACCCTATCTCTCCTCTTCCCATACGTATATATATTTCTTCTTGTTCTCTTTTTAAACATTTTATCTTATTGTTAAGATGCTGTACGGAGGGGTTAGAGTTGCATGAGTCAGGCAGTGAGTGCATGACTTGTCCATCATTGATACCCCTTCCCGTCCTTGTTGTTGTCCCGCTATCCCTCCCCTCCCCAAACTTTCCCACTCCTCCCCGACCCCCGAGCCCCTTTCTTCCCATATATTTTTTTTAAAACATTTCTTCAATATGGTCTTATTTGTAGTTTCACTTTGCATCATTGCTTTTTATTTTTAAACTGGTTTTACTGTCTTCCATAATTCTGGATAAAAGTATAACAACCCTTAAAATATTCTCCCATCTGTCCTTTATTATTTTCAATGGTACTAATGACGCCACTGAAAGTTTGTGGATAACTGATTAGGCTCCGACAGGAAACAGAAATGGAAACTCACTCATCTATCATAAGGATGATACATACACACAGAGTTTTCTTTTCATTAATTCATTTCCAGGTATGCAATACTTCCCCTGTAGCTACGAATTAGTTAACGCATTCATCACTTGAAGGCAAACAATTCCATGATTTAATATTTATGAAGGAGACACATATAATGGAAAGGTACAAGGAGTGTGAAATCAATTACATATGTAGGAAATTAAATCCAAAAAGCTTCCATTAAGCCAAACAGGAAAAATGAATAACTAGGCAGTCTATTTACAAATATGTAATAATACTCCATTTCAATGAATCAATTAGGTAAAAAATGAAATATTTAGGAAAAAATTAAGTGCGAGGAGAGTTATAAAAAATGTGTCCCTTTTATGTACATTTATGGTGCAAGCTGAACATCTAATTAGAATAATGGTTTTCAAAATTTATTTTTCCTTCCAAGAGTGCATAGATTTGCAGGTGCTAAATAAGGGTTTTTTAGCTGTTGAAAAACGCCATTTGCTTAGGTAAATTAGTGGAGACCCTTTCTCTTCATGGTTGAACGTGAGTTCCCTACGTGGCATTCAGAAATCCCAAAGCCCAACTGTTGTGCTGGTAATTCACTTCTCAGGTTCGCCTTTGCTTTGAGCAGCCCACGGAAAGATGCCCGGCAAGGAAGGTGGGGATGGGGCTCCCTGTCCATCAAGCCACTACAAGCAGTAACAATGGAGGCAGCCCCTAGTGTAACGAGGCGCCTTTCGCTGCCCTTCCACGTGTGATCCATCAGATCACACATTACCAGCAGCAGCGGCTCCATTCTTTCTGTTCCCAGGTTCACATTCTGTCCCTAGCAGGACCCTCCAGTGGCAGCCTATCAACAGTGGTATCACCCCATTGTTTGCCCCTGTCCTTTGGTGGTGGTGCATGTTTGCACCCTCGCTGGCATTTGGCTAAGGATGGCCACTCACGCGCACTCAGCCTCATGGCTACAGGCAAGGGTACCTAAAGTAAGCGCATGCGCACCTGACACAAACACATCCCAGTCTTCAGGACTTCATGCAGGGGTACCTCACATAAGCGCATGCGTACATGACTAAAGGTTGTATCAATATGTGGAACCAGCTGAATTCCCGTCCTTGGGAAATGCAGACCCTAGAGCCTTCTAGAAGCAATGAAATGGCTAACTCACTCCATTCACCCTACAAGCAATTTAACAACGCCTTTATAAACCAGGATGCGTGCAACTCCTCCCTCCCCCCCTTGACCTTCCTGCCCTTTGACCTTCAATTTAGACATTTTCAAATAAATGAAGTCCCCAGAGAAGGATATATTTTATCTAGAAGAGTCTTCTAATTTCTCCTACTAAAACATTAGCTAGTTGGAGGAGGAGGATGAAAGGGACAGAAGATGACCTTTTAGTTGGTGAGGTTTAGTCTGTAAGCTCCTTCCTTCTCGGACAAGCCAGGTCATCCGAAGCCATGAGTTCTGCCGACAAAGGTGATCGATTTCCTGTTACTCCCTTTGGCATCGTCCCTTCTGGCAGCCATGTGATGGCCATGCAGATGGAGCAGAGAAGAGAGTGAGGAAAAGTACAGCATTTCTGCTTGTCCCAGCTCAAGGGAAAGTGCACAGAGAAAGGGCTTCTCTTTAACCCCAGATGTAGTTATCTACTGAGTCATTACATAGGTCAGTATTTGCTTACCACCTTTGTGTTTTCTATCTTGTCATATAAGAGGTCAAGCAATTAAAATACTGTGAATTCTGTTCTGGCACAAGTAACAAATATTATACACATATATAGTGATTTTTTAAAGGTATCTCTAAATTCTCATACAGTTTTGTGTATTAAAATTGATAAGATACTTTAATAAAGAAGTTTAAGATCAGACCCTTTTCTGGTTACATAGATAAAACTGAGTTTAGTTCAACAAACATTTATTAAATATTTATTATATTACAGGAGTATACTGATAAAAAATAAGATTTGAAATGAAATCAGACAAGAAAACTTCTCTTCAAGACCCTTCAGTATAAAAAAGACTTACATTTGCTGTGATGAAATTTCAGAGAATTTTATCCTACAATTCACTGATAAGTTAATTTTCATGTACTTTTTCTTGATTTAGACACCCCTCTTCCCATCTCCCCCACCCCACCCCCATCTCCTTTCTCTTGAATCTTTATTTCCCTGTTTACTAATTTCTGCTATTACTTCTCTTGTACATTATCTTTTGGCTGAAGAGATTATATATTCCAAGTTAACTCAACCCTCTACTCCCAAGAACTAGAGATTTTTAGATTACTACTGTCAGGCAGAGAGAAGATATGCCTTCAGCAGAGTGGCTGCCATAAACGAGTATGCACTTCTGCTGGGGTGCAGTCTCCAAGACAGATATGATGTGAGACAGGTGCCATTTTAATTTGCTAATAGCAATGTTACAAACAGGTAAAGGGGCGCCATTTCAGTAAACAAAACAAGAATCTATTCTTAGGGTATAAGTCTTCCTTCATGAAAATGAAGTGAAGATATGAGCTAATTTCCTCAGAATCATTAGCCACCCAAAGCATAATTATTGAAAGACAAGTGTACTGAGCAGTGTAGAGTTGGCATTCACTATAGGCTGAGGTGGATGGAACATATTCTTGGCTTTCACATCTAATTAAACCTTAAATTTTATGATTCATTTATTTGCCTGTCTGTTTGTTTATATGTGAATGGGAAGGAAGAGATGATAGAAAGCTGGCTCAGAATCCAGATCAAGAATTCAGATTTCTCACTGTGATTTGAGGACTAATTCTGCAACATCATCCCCTGGAAAGGAAAATGGGAAGGAAAAACAACAGTGGCTAACATTGATTATGTACTTAATTCATGACAGGCACTGTGCCAAAGGTCTTCCTTTGCATTATTTTTATTTATTCCTTAGAAATAGCCTAGCACACATTCTACATTCCTCATTTTATACATGAGGGAACTAGGAATTGGATAAATTAACTAACCTTACCAAGGTCATTGAAATAGTGCAGGGCAGGTCTGGGATTTAAGAAAGCTCATACTGCTGCTTAATTTGATGGTTTAAACCTCACAGTGGGAAGGGAATTCAACAAGGCTATGCTCATGATCTGCTTCTTCTGATGTTTGTGGATCTATAATCTGGAGTGAATCCTTGAGTTGTTTTCTAGAGCCCCAGAAGCATCTATTGGATAACAGTACATGAAAAAACAGTAGGGTTCCTGAAAATCTCCGTTATCGCCTGGACCATCAATTCTCATTGGGCTTTGCAGTGTACAATCTTGGGAATAAAGAGACAAAATTGGAATAGTATTTCTGCGGGGCCTTGAAGAAGGGCAGAGATCTTTTTCTTTACAATTCCCAGGTTTAAAATTCTGAATTGCTGCATACTAAAATTGGTGATTAAAATAATTAAAAAGATTAGGGTAGACCATTTTATACAGCCATTACTTCTTAGTTCCCAAGATGAACTTATATTATTTCTACATCATTTATTCAACACTTACATTTTTTTTTGCTACAGTTACTGCTTGGTATTGAGGCTATTAATGTTTATGAATTATATTTTAATAAGCACAGAATATTTAAAGGGAAACATGTCTGCCTCTTCTTATAGTAAATAAGGGAATTTAATCTTTGTCTTTTGGTGCCATAATTGGCCAATGCCTGCTGCTGAGTTCAGTGGTTCTTGTTTCATAATGAGTCAGTATTCTGTGTAGCATCATTACCTTTCCTAATGGATTAAAGAGTAATGAGTTATTTGTGAACTACCCACCTCTGTACCTACTGAGCTGCTATTTTGACTGTTCCCTATACATTTGCATCTCTAGTAGAAGCACCGTGAAAATAAACAGAATAAAGAGAAAACCTTACCACTTCGTTCTGAGCCATGAGTTCCCATGAGGGTATAAGCTAGAGATAGAAAACTTTGATTCACTCTAAAAAAATGATCCTAGGTAGAGATGCTAACCATTGTTTCTATTAAAAATCTTCATGTCTCATAAGTGAACTTGTTCAGATTAAATTCTTGTGGATTTTATTTCCTAGAGTGAAAGGAAAAATAAACATAATCAAATGATCACTCAAAACACTCAAATTCTCTGGCAAGAAATTTTGTATAGGCACCTTCAAACCAATAGGTATCAAGAATACCTTTTGCTACTGGATACAGGACTATGAAATTGGAAGTGCAGAATAGAGATGAAGAAGCAAAAAGTACTTCACCAGGACATACATAGCATGAAGAAACTCAACAATACCTAATGAATACCAGGGGGATGGGAGGGAAATATTACTGAATGGATAGGAATGAGAAGGGATGTATGTGCCTGGGAGAAAGATAACAAAAGACTGAACTATCCAAAGAGACTTTTTAATTCTGTCCGGGATGCTATTTCTAGAAGGACAGGTGCAGGGTTATGACATGGGGTCTGAAATTGATTGGAATACAGTGTACACATGTGTATCAATATAAGCCAAAATAAAATAAATAAAAATATAAAGTAAGGATATAGTAATGGTGTTGTAGAATTTTCCAGAGTAAGTAAAGGGTATAGCAATGGTGGGAACATGGAGCAAACCTAGACGCCAGAACAGACCCAGCAGGAAAAGGTTGGTTTTATAGGGAAAGACTTTAGAAGAAAAATACTTGATGGGTTCTAATCACCCGGTCAATTTTGGCTTCCACATCAATGAGAATGCAATTATTTATTGTATTGCTTTATGGGGAAGATAATTGGTAGTGACTTTAGTATTGAGCAGAACTTGGCAAAGTCCACTAAAGATATATATAACAAAACTCAAGGAGTGTTAGAAGGAAATATGTATGTAAAAGAAGAATCTCTTGGTCTACATCCACAGAAAGCAAGGGTCTGTTGATCCAGTGGGTAGAATGAGATTAAGACAATGAGAAATTGTGCAAGTGAGAAGGTGAATAAAAATCTCATAAGGACCTTTAATTGGAATAGGGTTAGAACTCCTCTTACAACTCACCAGAGATAGCCTGTGGAGGAAGAGATTACTCATCTGCAGATATAAAAGTTCCATTTGTAGCCTGGCTACTGAATGAATGAGTCAGTATTTGGCCCATGTCATTTCACTTATGTGCGCTTTTAGATATTTTTTCCCACTGAATAACCAGTAGAAATATGACACATTATGAAATGCTGAGTTGGCTTCAAAGAATTCTCTATAGAACCATAGGAATGGAAGAGGTCATCTCAGCTGCCTCTATTTTCAATCAACACTAGGTTTAAACTTGGATCCAAACACATTCTCCCTAGTATCCCCCTAAAACCATGTAACAGTTTAGGCCTATTTGTTCTCTTGGTACTGATGATGCAGCACTTCATGCAGAATTCCTAACTCCCAGTAACAAACATAGACACATACCTTACAATTTTCTCTTTGTTTTCTAATTATTTCTAATGTTTCTCACTTGCATTGGTTTGCTTTTTATATGCTTCCTCCAGTTTTAATTCTATGATCTTCTTAAAACATGTAAGCCTGAGCCAGACAGAAATATTCATAATAACACAACTCATCTTGAAGATATAAAGCTACATTTGATAACACAAAGCCAGAAACTGACAGTTAAGAAATAATCATACTTGGGCTGGGAAGGTGGCTCAGTGGTAGAGTGCTTGACTTGCATGCCTGAGGCCCTGGGTTCGATTCCTCAGCATCACATAAGCAAAAAGAAAAAAGCCAGAAGTGACACTGTGGCTCAAGTGGTAGAGCGCTAGCCTTGAGCTGAAGAGCTGAGGGACAGCGCCCAGGCCCAGAGTTCAGGCCCCACAACTGGACCCTCCCCCCAAAAAAATAATCATACTGCATTGTTGGCCCACTGTTAGCTCATGGATCATTCCGCTATGCCTTCACTCTGTTTAGATTTCAATATATTTCATGTATCTTGAGCTTGTATGTTGGTTTCATTTAAAAAGTTTCTTGATCCCATTGACTTTCCCATTTTTGCATATTTTTGTCGAACATGGTATTAATTGGGCAAGACAAACACAAGAAGTTTTCCCTTGAACTTGTCCTTACATTCTCCCTGTTATTTGGTGAGGACAAATAGCTCCAATTCTTTGAGTAACTATGAGCCAGACAACTGTGTAAGCACTCTGTACACATTATTACATTTAATTATCATTGCCTTTAATACATTAAATGCATTATTGCATTTCAGAATGAAGTGATTATTCTAATTTCTTCTTTTACATCTGAGAAAAATCTGAGGCTTATGTAAACTAAGTTGTCTAGAAATATGGGCCAGGATATTTAACTCCAAAATCTCTTATCATTCACCTTTATGGATTCCAGCTTGAGGCTACATCTAAACTGCACAACACAAATGAATTCTTTATCTTACACTTTCTCACTCTTTCCAATAATTAAAAAAAGGTATCCCCACAGAATAACTCATTCAGAGTGAGGCATAAATTACTGATAAGAATAGCTAATTTGTATTAAAAGGGTAATATATTCTAAGCTCTGTGCCAGATACTTCACACACATTATCTTTCATCTCTGTCACAATCCTGCAAAATAGGTGTTATTCTACTTTATAGACTACTATAAATAAAAGGTTTAGGAACTTAAATAACTTGTTGCAACTAATGAGGCTTAGTGTGATTTCTCTCACGTTATGTGAGAAAAATGTCAATATTAAGTAAATGTTTTTTTCTGACTACTTCAAGATATCTTCAAGTAGGGAAAGAATATAGCAGATCAGGCAGGCATTTCCTATCAATTCTAGAATTTGGAGCTGATGTTTTCCTGAGCCGCCATCTCCTGATATCCTTACATATGTTCATCCTCCCTTTTACTTATATATGCTCCAGGAGGAAGCTACTTGATTGCAACATGCAATATTAAGAATGGAATAAAAGTTACAGAGAGTGCAGGTAGAAGAACAAGTACTTCAGGCTTCTGCCCTCTTTTGGACACAGGGACTTTTTCTGTTGGCTGAATCTCTAGGGATCAATGTGGACATACAATAGCTTTTAACTCCAGAATTGCTTGTGCTAGCATGCTTTGAGTATCGTGAAGTTAAGCAGCCATCAAGCTGGTTTGCTATTTGATGATCCTAATCAAAATAAATGTCATTTTTTGAGAAGCAAATAGTTAAACTAGTTATTAGGGTGTATCTGTATCTAATTTGCAAGGAAGACCTTTTATCTGGTTTCATCAGATTAGATTTTTAAAATATCAAAGTAGTAAAATAGTCTTCATACTTCTGAGGAACCATGAGTTCTCTTAGAATGGTATAAGGTCTATCGGTGATCTGTAGTAGACTATTGGATAGCAGTGAAAGCATTCATTTATGGGAAATAAAATCTTGTATGCCATAATAGTAATGACTTTATGCATTCAGTCTGAGAAAAAAACACCAAATGTACAACATTGACCACTTAAGTAGATTTATGTGTTTTTCCAGTCGAACTTGTCATTAAGTTAAAAACTTTAAACGGGATGCTTAGAAGAGAATCACTTTAGAATGAAATAGGTAAAATTCAGCCAACAGGACCAAACCTCTGAAATCAGTCCGCTAAATACCTATTTAAAGTTTTTCTTTGCTTTACTTAGTTTATTGAACAATTGATATACATAGTCTCATTTTTTTTAGCAGTACTGACAAACATGTACGCAAACTTAAGACACACACACCATACATGAACACATACACATGCAGAGAGAGAACAAAAGAAAGGGGGTGCAGAGAGAGACAGGGACGGAGACAGAGAGGGAGAGAGATCCCTAGCTCCTTGTAATTGTAAAGGTGAGGAAATAGGCTACCAGAGATGAAAGCACATTATATAAAGATGGTTGATATTTATATTTAGAAAATAGATTTAGAAAGTTCTCAGCAGCATTTACCAGGATGGATTAGATGATGAAATTGAGCATGCAGAGTCCCCGTTCTTACAACCTTTTCTTCAGCAGCACACACTTCTCTGAGATTTACTTCATAACTCCTTTTTTCCTCTCTGATAGAATAAGATAATTTCCAAAGCCAGAATCCATCTCACTAGAGCTTTTTCCCCAAAGGGATACACACATCTTCTTAATTTATTATATCATATACTGATCTCTCCTTGGAAAGCTGAAGGCAAATTATAGCCACCTAGATAGTGCCTAAATATGCATTAAACCATTGTCTACCCACTTACTCTTTATAAGACATGCAAGGATAATCCTGTTTTGATTGACCATTTTATTGATCATGCAGTATATTATTTTAGTTCCTTGCTTACGTCTGTGCTGTTATTAGTCAACATGCTTGGAATTCTGAATGGTTTTAATATGAGATTAAAATATGTGTAGGAGGGGAAATATTCTGAAATCTTAATTTTCACTTATAATCTCCAAATAAAAGCTCTTATTTCCACAAAAACAGAATATATTATTTACTTTTTTATGATGTCTCCTTCATTAGCAGAGACAGTTGAGCATTATCAATCACTCAAATTCTGGTTGAAATATTTCCCTGGTATCTATTGAATTATAGTCTCTAACAAATGTCACAAGAGACCCTGAATGAGTTTTTTTTTTATTTTATGTGAATAAATTCTTCTTAATTCTGTGAATCTGACACTTCTCATCAACATCCCTGATTATTCTCAGCAAATCCCAAACCATGATAGCTAAGATGACCTTGCTGCCTTCTGTTGTGGCATGGTAATTCTCACACAGAGAAATAACTACACTTTGTCTGATGTCGATGTTATTTCTGAGCCAGGCACCATCCTTTAAGCCAAGACACAAATTTTCTTACAGTTCAAGAAATATCAGCCCAGGGTGTATTATTGCCCTCATTACACAAAATGCTCACGGAAAACCCTCTTATCAATTCCAATTACATTTTAAAGGGAAAAGCAAAAAAAAATGGAAGGAAAAATGATCCTGAAATATTTGACTAGGCTGTTTTAGAGCTGTTGCACAATATGTACTTATAAAAAGGGAGGCAAACGATACAAAAATAAACGGAGTATTTGTTAAAGAAATGAAAACATGGCAATGAAAGATTCCAAAAAGCGATTTAGCTTCTTCCCACATTAGTTCTTCATCACTTGATTATTTTACTGTCTCATTTCTATTTACATACCGAGTTGATTCTTTCACATCTGGATTTTGCACAATTCTTTCAATAATGTACGGTTCAGTGGCTATAATTACAGGATTGTTAAAGTTCACAGTTTACTATTCATCTTGTTATCTCTAGTAATGGAAGGTTGGAATAAATGCACATAATTACATGGTTGGCCCTAAATTATTTTTATATTGCTCTCGCCAGGATACACTTGAAAAATAGCGTTTATTCTTTAGGATGTATTTTTGGTGGTAGTGGTTCTAGCAAAATAAAAGTAAAAAATATATAAATGGATTGGTGCCATGAGCTTACTATCTATAATTTTTCTTCAAATTAGTTCTAACTCATTCATCTCTCTAAGTCTACTGGAGGCAGGAGGTACTTAGATCTCTTGAAGATGCCATATTATGTGTTAGAACTCTGACAAAATTTCCCTCCTGGGGTCTTTCTCATTTGCTCTACCATTCTGTCTATCTACAGTAGACTAACTCAGCCATCTACAGATGAGTGGGCCAACATACTGTATGAGTTGTTTGAATACGTTTTATTTTAATCTCAAGAAATGCTGTGCCACAAAAGTAAGGTGATTAAAAAATTGTTTGACTTGTACTAGAAGTATAAATTGTTTCATTGTACCATTATTATGAAACTCAGAATACTTGACATAAATCTTAACAGCAACCCCAAACCACAAACTACCTGCATATGAGTATTTACTGAGTGGCAGACAGTGAACTACATACCAAATGTAACCTTTAGACATCCATCCATTCCTCCTCAATTAATGAGGAATGTGTAGACAGTTAAAGGTCCAGACAGTTAAATTATTAGTCTGCAAATCAGTTAGTTATCAGAAGAAATGGGTTAAGCTTACTTTTCTCCAATTTATATAATCATATTATTATTCCATTCTACTAGTACTTTTAAGATTTTTCCCCCTAAACACTGGCTCATGTCTGGAATCCTAGCTACTCAAGAGGCTGCGGTCTGAAGATTGCAGTTTGAAGCCAGCCCAGGCAGAAAGGCTCATGTGATTCTTATCTCTAATCAATCAGCTAGCAAAAACTTGGGAGTGGAGGTGTGGATCAAGTGGTAGAGCACCAGTCTTGAGCAAACAAGCCAAGTGAGAGTGCAAGACCCTGAGTTCAAGCCCCAGGGTTGGGGCTTACGTATGTACACACACACACACACACACACACACACACACATGTACACACACACACAATTATACTCCCGTATATATAATAAATATAGTTAGAATAAGTGATCATGAAATAAATCGATCCTTTATACCATATATGAAGTGACAAAGCAAAGATGTGCAATATGTTCTAGATGCCAGGCTCCCCGCCAGACCTCTCCTTAATATCTCCTGAGCCTCCTTGTTTAGTCTTCTGAGGCCTCATTGTTAAAGAGGCGGGTACCTTTGGGTGGAATGGGTGTCTGTTTTCTCTGTGGGACAGCACTGGTTCCACATCAATGGTCCTGGAACCATGACTCATAGATCATTTTTCTCTTTGGGATACTGTGTTGTTCTTCCTATGGATTGTTTGCCCTGGAGAGAAATATTGCCTACGTATTAAGATTAGACTGCTGTTCACACTGCCCTATTCCACTACTGAATTCAAATCCCTTAGCCATCTACTTTCCAATTTTTCTGAAGCATAAAATACAGTTTAATGAATTGTTTTGTATGCCATAATTTCTCATCACTATGTACAGACTGAAAGGAATTTTACAAAGTTATACATTTGGGTTAAGAGATGAAATTTGAGCTGCTGAGTCAAGAACATTCTTAGAAATGTTTCTCATCCCCAAACAAACTATTCCATTTCACAGTGTAGGAACATGATTGAAAGAAGTCTTTAAATATCACTTAATTTGATATTTGTGTATGTCTGTATGGTTCCTAAATGTCTCTATAAAATTGTTTATCATTTTATTAACCCATTAGTTCCCCAGTCTGTATCAACTCAAACAAAAAAACATTTTACTAGTATGATTGGATTCATTTACATGAAAATTTGGAAAGTCTGTTCTTTTCAAATTCTCAACCTCCAATTAACTAACTGGGTGTAAAGCCCGCTGCAACTCTGTTTCTCTGAGAAGCATAGGATGACAGAAATGGAAAACAAGTTTATAGCTCATTACAGAAATTTAAACGGCTTTTACAATTTGAAGGGATCTTTGTTCTTGTGATAGATTTTTTCATTGGAAAGACTATAAATGTAGGATTCGCAGGACAAAACTGAGCTTTTTTTGTTGTGTTTTCCAAACTATCATGGACAAAATTTTAGAACCTAATTAGAAGAATCCAGTTAATATGACCCACACGATAGGTAAAAATGTGTCTCTCTTTTTTTAAATTGTTTCTCCTGGATTTTTTTAAAATTAGTATCAATTAACCAACAAGGAGTTTCATCTGGACGTGTCTATGCATGCAAACAATGCACCTTGATGAGGCTTACCCCTCTGTCATTCTGTCACTCCCTCCTCCCCCTTCTCAAACGCATCTCTCCAGACTTCATTGTTCCTTTATCATGCATGTATACACATTTGACCATATTTGCCCTCATTCTCCCTTTCCATTCACTCCTTCTTCTCTCACGAGTATCCATATCCTCAACAGAACTTGCTATGCTTTGTGGTCATCCATGTTTTTATTCATTGTTGAAAGGAATTTTACTACGGTATTCCCACGTGCACATACAGCACTTTAATCACATTGATACCCTTGCTTACTCAAGGCTGTAGGTTTTTTTTTTAAATTGGCAAAGTATGTGGCAATGATCAGTATTGATGGATGGATCTGAAGTGGTTTGTTCTCAGTACACTCTTGCCAGTCCAGATTTATACCCAGCTAGCAAAGTTTTCATGTTATGTGACTGTATTAATCTAGTATGTTGCTTTTATAGGGTAGAACTACTCAGACTCTATATTTAGGTTCTAGTTACTTTAAATTTTCAACACGTAGCTATCAAACCTTTTATGAAATAAAATGGCAGAGTGGAAGATACTTGAACATTCCACTGCCTGACTGATAAATATTTAATAGGTATTTGCTTTGTGTCCAACATGATGGTAGACATTCCAAAGATAGTGTAAAAGTCTATCAGATACTCCTAGAAACACACATTTCCTTCTAGAAACGACATGAATGAAAAGATCAAGCTCTGTGTAAGATTTTAAGCTTAGTGTTCTTAGTAGCCTGGTAGTGGAGAATTTATTTATTTTTATTTATTTCAATTTTGCTGGTATGTACTTAGCTGAGTTTTTTTTTCTTCTTAGTAGAAATAGTTATGTGAAGATTTTAGAAAACGCAACAGCCTTGGTAATTTCCAAAATGTTAACATACATGCTGTGACAATTTTGTATTCCAGTTTCAGGATTTTATTTGTTTGGTTCTGGAACTGGGGTTTGAACTCATGAACTTGTCATTGCTAGTCAAGCATTCTATTACTGAAGCCATCCACTTGAACTTTTGTTGATGTTTATTTGTTATTTTAGGTTATTTTTCAGATAAGAGCTTGTGCTTATTCTCAGGACCTGCCTCAGACTAGAATCCTCCTACCTCTGTTTCCCTTATATCTTGGATTATAGCCATTTACCACTAACCATAATTTCTGTTTTTTTTTTTACCACCAACCATATTGCTGGTTAGCCTTTCCATTGAAGGAAGAGGTATGTAGTAGCACCGTTTTAGAATAACCATTGTTCACAAATATATCTCAGCAGTGCCTGTGTCTCTTTGTAGATTTGCATTGGTATGTGATAAGTGTCTGGTAAATTAATGAGCAGAGGTGAACATGGAAAGAGGAGTCAGGAAGTGGAGTGTTGAAAAGAACAAGTATCCTGTGGTTTGTCAACCATATTGTTTGAAATGTAGCACTGGTACTTTGACTTACCCATTACCAACTAAGAAGTCTTCCTTGATTGGGTATGTGTAGGAGAAATAAGTGGGAACTCTTTATGTAAAACCTCATGTCAATCAGAAGACAGTAGACACTTGTCATGGATTGAGGATAATGAACCTTTCTAATGTCGGATCCTCATTGCATTTTGCTCATTCTCCCATTGAATGAAATGCCCCTGCCCTTTTGCTAATGTGTTCATGTAATTACTTTCATTTGATGTGCAATGATCTTTTTTTTTTTTTTTTTCTTGGCTCATCCCAAAGATCAAGTGGCTGGGCAAATGGTCTCCTGAGAAAATTGTTGATGACTCTGGCACATGAGACACATGCAATTTTCTGCTCTCCACATTCACTCTGGCAGTGGCTCAGGTGCACAGGAGACATTGTGAGACCTGACTGCATCCCAAATCAGTCATCAGGGATGACCACCATCTGATCCCTCCCACTGGGTACCTGATTAGAACTGAGTGTCAGGAAGAGACGGGTGGATCTGTCCTTGGCTTTCTTGTACAGATGTCAATGTGCCATCCCTGGCAGAAGAAAATGTGAGTTATAAACACAGAGTGCAGACGGAAGAGCTAAAAGTACAGACACGTGTGCATACGACACTTAAAAATAGAGATCTACTGTGACGCGGACCACAGCATGTTGTCACTAAAGTTTACGTATCATCTCCCCACTTATACTGTGGAACTAGGAAGGCAGAGGCTGTCTGATTCACTTTTATTCCCAGCATGTAACAAAGGTCAGTTCACATAGTGTACATTGAACAATCATTATTCATTCATTTCGGTGAGTGAATAGGTAATGATTAAAGTTTGCATTTCTTGATTACAGAGACTAACTCATAATGAGTCTATTAACATCATGAGATACAAGATGAATGAAAAAATAAACAGATAAATGCAGAAAATAACCCTAAAAGGCCAAGCTTAACTCACTTTTTAGGTTTCAAAGTTTCTATGTTCTGTCATTTCTAGATTGATTGAAGAAACCAAAGCAGTGTCTCAAAAGTGCATTACTTTTAGGCTCCATACTCTGTATATAGACTTTGGATACTTTTATTTATCATTTTCCCCTATTTTTAACAAAGGCAACTTGGCTGCAATCCTTTACAAAAATGTACCTATCTTTTCCATTTTCCCCCTAAAAACTTGAAGTGCTTTCTATACACACCTCTTTCTCCCTGTCCCTTTTCCTTTCCTCACTCTCTCCATTCATTCTTTCCGTTCTTCCTTCTCTTTTTACAGAAAAAATTCTATCTACTTGAGACAGATAGTAATTTAATTTCTTTCTTTTTCTCTTTCTTTTTTTCTTTTCTTTCTCTCTTTCTTTTTTCTTTCTTTCTTTCTTTCCTTCCTTCCTTCCTTCTTTCCTTCCTTCCTTTCTTCCTTCCTTTCTTCCTTCCTTTCTTTCTTCTTTCCTTCCTTTCTTTTTGGTGCTAGTCCTGAGGCTTGAACTCATGGTCTGGGTGATGTCTTTGAGCTTTATTTGCTCATGGCTAGTTCTCTACCATTTGTCCCACAGCTCCTCTTCCAGCTTTTTTGTGGTTGATTGGAAACAAGCATTTTATAGGCTTTCCTGCCCAGGCTGGCTTCAAACCTAGATCCTTAAATCCCTGCCTCCTGAGTAGCTATTATAGAAGTAAACCACCAGTGCCCAGCTGAGTATCATTTCATTTTCTAAAGTTGTTTCTAAGTTGTAGTACACTGTAGACTTTAGAATGATTCTGATGACTCCTTAGGCATAAACAGTTATTTTGTATGACAGTGTTTTCTACTGAGTGAAGAAAAGTGATACGATGAAGGTCTCCTGTTAGGATGTACAGAGGCGTGAGCATAACCCCTCAGGTACATTCAGTAACATGTTTGTGCCAGCTAAGCAGTGAGGTCCAGTGCTTCTGTGAGATCTGGGTTCTGCCCATGTTCCAATGATTGCTGCTTCTCCAAGAACATGGCAAGGGCATGGTGGAGGATCTGCCCACTTTCTGCAAGCTTTTGCATATAAACTTCCTCTGCCATGAAGCTAGAACACTTGTGATGTCATTGCAGTTATGATGACAGCACTAGAACTTTGTGGATTCTTATCTTTTAAAATCCCTGGCTCTAAACAGAACCATTTTCTTCTGTCAAATCAGTGGGATAGCC
The DNA here is from genome assembly GCF_019054845.1 of Dipodomys spectabilis. Taxonomy (NCBI): domain Eukaryota; kingdom Metazoa; phylum Chordata; class Mammalia; order Rodentia; family Heteromyidae; genus Dipodomys; species Dipodomys spectabilis. The sequence continues at coordinate 15,682,752 of NW_024870834.1, read as the reverse complement.
TGAGAACTTGTGAAAGTGAAATTGGCATGACAAGGTGAATTGGAAGAATTTAACTGGCTCTTTGGCCACTTCCTCCTATTCTATTTCTTCTCTCCAGAATGCACTCTTTCCAATTTCATCCAGTAAAAGTATTTATTTTTCTATAGTTGTCTTCAACCATTTTCCCTGTTCCATTATTATTTCTACCAAAGAGGTAGAAATACAGTATCTCCCGAGTCTGTTCTCTACGTTTAAAGAAGCTATAGGGATAAATGAGAATGCGGCTGAGCTTTAAAAGAAAAAAAAAAGATGAGGGGAAATCCACCAGGATTTCCAGATAAATCTGAAGAGAGAAACCTGAAGCCTGAAGAAATTGTCCTACATTTTTCTTTCCAAAAGAGAAGAATGAACTCATTTGCTGAGCATCATGGAGAAGCATCATCATATTTGGTTGGGATCAGGAGAGCTACATATCAGTACAATGTGTGGGCATGTGACAATCATACCAGCTCCTACAGACAGCTGTTTACTCCTTGAGGATAGAAAAGGGAGAGAAAAGTTATAATACCTTATGGGACAGATGTGTAAAAGGTGAGAAGTGTGTGTGTGTGACACTGGTTTAGGATCTCAACTGTATTAATGTTTTCAAAGTGTATGCTAAGTTTCTATTAGGCATGAACAGGTGTTTTAGGAAAAAATAATATTTCCTAATGAAATCAGTTTAAAAAGTTCTGAGTAAACAAAATTAGAAGCGTGTTCATTTTCTTGGGTTTATTTATTTAAAATAGGATGTCTCAGCATTCTTCATATGGTATGATAGTCTATGTACTTCCAAAAGGGGATGGGTGTAAGCAATATTTCTCAAATGTATTTGAGCACAAGATGACTTTGGGATATAATATGTTTAAAGGCCACTATTCCTTGAAAGGCTTTGTGAAACATTGAACTCTATGCTCTCTAAAAGTCCTCCAGTTCCTTATTATCATCAGAATAGCTAGTACCTCCCAGCCTTTGCCCTTCAACCACAGAGCATTTGCTCCAGCTGCCATCTAGACTTTGTGTTTTGTGCTTCCTTTTCTCTAAAGAAGGGGGACCTTCACTGCCCTCTTACTACCCCTGAAAATGGGAAATTGTTTTTCCCTTCTCTGTGCCCTGGAATCTATGTATAATTCATCATTCACAGTCAAAAGGAACTTCCTTACTTAAGTGCTTAAAAGTTTTTGTCTTGTCAGGTTTGGAGGGAGTTTCACAACAGCTAGCAAAACTAATAGTTATGGCAGAAACAAAATAACCAACAAAGGTTTCCAGAAAATTTAATGCAATCAAATTACAATGTCTCATTACTTTAAATGTTAGGAAAATTATAGAGGCATCAGGTATAAAAACTGGCAACTGACCAGTTGCTTGTGCATGATGATTTGGGTTCATATTTCTCTTCCATATATACGTGAATATATGTTCTCCAGAAAACCTCGGAACCATCATCTAAATGGACATGAACAAGTTTTTGTCCTCTGAGAGAGCATCTTCTAGGCCTCTGATATTTATTTGAAGGTAATTGGACAAGACTAATGGGTTATAATCTTGGCTTTACCACATTTTAAACTGTGTGATTATCTCTGTGTGTCCATTTCCTCTTCTGCAAAACATGATGGTGGAATCCTCTTTGAGTTGTTATAAGGAGTAAATGAATAAGTACAGGTAATGCAAATACGACTGCCATGCAGTGGGTCTTTAGGAAATATTAGCTTTTGTGGTTACCATATGTAGCAATGCATAACCTACTGGAAGTATTCATTGCTTGTATTAAAAAAAAATCTACAGCGGAAACAAGGAATTGGAAGACAGGAAGGATGGAGTATAGATTAGATTTTTGCTTCACATAATTTCATGCTGTTGAATAATTTTAAAAATATGTTTTATCTAATAAAAAATAGCCAGGCACAGTTGTAGTCCTAACTACTTGGGAGGCCAAGAATGAGAGCATCGCAGTTCGAAGTTCACCTGGACAGACACAATTATAAGACCTCCTTCCCAATCCATCATTGAGTAGTATAGAATATCTGCCGTTCTAGCTATGTGGGAGGCTGAGATCTGTCTGATGGCAGCCCATCCCTGGTAGAAAAATCAGTGAGACTTCATCTCAATGGAAAAAGCTGGGTTTGGTGGTGTGTGCCTGTCATCCCAGCTATAGAAGGAAGCTGAAATGGGTATCACAATCGAGGCACATGCCTGGGAAGGAAGTACCATTATCTCTCAAAAATAGTACAGGGGCTGGGAAGGTGGCTCAGTGGTAGAGTGCTTGCCTTGCATGCATGAGGCCCTGGGTTGGATTCCTCAGCACCACATAAGCAGAAAAAGCTAGAACTGGCACCGTGGCTCAAGTGGTAGAGTGCTAACCTTGAGCTGAAGAGCTGAGGGACAGCGCCCAGGCCCAGAGTTCAGGCCCCACGACTAACAACAACAACAAAAGTAAATAAATCACTGCCTAGCAAGTGATTCCAAACCATCAAAACTCTGTGTGTGTGTGTGTGTGTGTGTGTGTGTGTGTGTGTGTGTGTGTGAGAGAGAGAGAGAGAGAGAGAGAGAGAGAAAGAGAGAGAGAAAAAGGAAAGAGAGGAAAGAGCTGAAATACTTCAACATCTCTATTTCATAATCTAAATAAAATAATGTCAAAATTTGAACCTGGGTCTAAACTCCAAATCTGTCAAAATCTGTGCCTCTTCTAATCTAACCACTGCAAAAAGCTAAATAGGACATAGATGAGAGGTATATGTATAGGCAAGTGAGGTGGGTGGGTGCCTTACTGATATTGGATGCTTACCTTAATTTCTATAGATTCGTTTTTTTCATTTCTGAAGTTCAGTAAACCTTATTTACAATCCTCTGCTTTTGAGACTCTGAGGACTGGAGTGAGTGGATGTGCTATGGTGTATCAGGAAGTATGGACAGAGCTACACTGTGGAGTTAGTGAGTTAGTGTATATGCTTGGGCTCCAACCCTCTATGTTTCCCATGTGCTTTGAGCATTTAACTTTCCCATTTTTATCTGTCCTCTTTTTGATGAAATGAACATGGAAATTTCCAACACCTCAACTTCCTCTCTATCTCTCTGTCTCTCTGTGTCCCTCTGTCTGTCTCTCTGTTTCCTTTCTCTCTCTCCTATGAAGGAAGCAATTGTACCATGAATTCATCACGTGTCCCAAGGAGGCAAACTTGATGTCCCTTACAAAGTCTTTCATTCACTTCTTTTTCACATCAGAAACAGAAGTGGCAACTTCCACAGCTTGTAAAATCCTAGAAACACATACTTCTTTCTTCTTTCTTGCCTTGTAACCCAAAACATAAAAAGCTTTGTCTGTATTGTTGAGCAATGAAAAGTCCACAATATTCACAGCTCCTCAGTCCTGGCTACAACATGACGGTGAAAAGTTAATGCAGGGCCCTTGTGAGTAGTGAATCACTGAGGAGGGGATCGCCCCAGCCAGTGTCCTCTGAGTTCTCGCCTGGGTGAGCTCTATGCTTTATTATCTGTGAATGAAGCTGGCTAGAATGCACGCTTCCTTTTATTACCCAGTGTAAGCCATCTAGATAAATTTAACTTCTTATGGATTTGCTTCTTTTTAGTATTCAGATCTTCCCCAGACTTTACATTAATATTATGATACTTGAATAGGAGAATTATCCTCCCTTCCCTTTCTTAATGTAACAGCATTGAATTGATATTTGGTGGATTTATCATCATTGCTGTTTAAATGAGGTCAGTGTTTATATTTCATTAAGCTGGAAATCCTCTTAGCTGTAAAATCAAGCTTGATTGTCTTTACCTGGAGCATCCTTTCTGGCAAATGTTTCTTAGCGGTTTGATTCACAAACCAGGAATTACCCAGCTCACCCTGCGTAACCCCCTTCACATTTGTTTGCTTCATGTAATCATTTAAGCCATATAATATTTTTTTTATAGTTAGTTCAAGGCCCTGGGGTGCCTACAATTCCAGCTGCTTAGTGAAGATCAGGGAGGATTTCAGGCAGTTGGAGACCAACTATGCAAAAAAGACATGATGCTACCAAGGAATGACTAAGGCAGAAAGCGCTGGGATGGGGTGGTGACTTGCATGGTAGAATGCTTGCCTTGATTAGTAAGGCCGTGAGTTTAAACCTCCCAAAAGAGAAAGAGAAAGGGGGAGAGGGAGAGAGAGAGAGAGACAGACAGACACACAGACAGAGACAGAGAGAGACTCAGAGACAGAGACAGAGACACAGAGAGATAATTAATTATCAGACCCGAACACGAAGGAGAAATGTAAGCAAGATTCACACACGAAGCAGATATGTGAGGAAGAGTCATACTATGTCCTTGTTTTTATTGTGCTGAGCAACATCTAAGATGTGGTGGAAACATGGGAAAAAGAACTTCTCAACATTTACTGAGACTTGAGAATGAGTTTCCTTTGTCTTAATCTGTAAATTTAGTCTGTCCATTCTAAATTTGTCTTTACATCACACATTTAGTACTAGGCTTTGGAGCTGAAAAATATGGAAGAAAAGCAAGCTAAATTCGATTTACTTGAGGGCAACCAACTCATCTCAACATTGATGAAAAATGAAAAGGTTTTTAGGAGATACCAGTATGTTAACCCACAGTCTGGGCCTCACTTCTCAGTGTGGAGCTGCATACAGCTTCCAGAATACAAGCATTTTTATCTGACTTAGCAGTTGTGACCGGGAAAGCTTTTTAAAAACAGACTTCAGACTAACACTTACACTTAAATACATGCCTGAACAAAATGTTATCTTTGGCAAATCATTGAGTCTTATCAAACCCATTTCCTTCTCTATAAAATTGAGACTGATAGTAGGCGCTACTTCTTAGAATTATTAAGATGATTATAATAAAATGATGGATATAAAGCTCTTGGCACAATATCTAACTGAAGATAAAACCCTATAGCCATTGTTATTATTACTAGTTGGTCAGCCTTTCATAAATGTTTTTAGAAATTTTTCTACCTGTATTTCTCTACTCAAATAATTTAAGACTTTGGTATGATACTTAGGGGATAATTTAAGTAGTATTTGATCCAATATTTTAAAGTGGCTCTTTTTAGAAGTATATTTAGTATTTTGTGGCTTCTATTTGCAGATCATTTATGGGTATGTCTTGCCTTATTCATCCTCAGGAAGCTCAGCCTGTATAGACCTTTTCTGATATGTAGGACTTAGGAATCCAAGTCAGTTCCCTTAATCAGATGATTTCATAAGTCTTTCACCCCATGTTATTTTGTGGAATATAAAGACTAGACAAGACAGAGATGCTAGGAATGCTCAGCTTCTGGACCCAGGTTCATTCTGTATCCAGAGCTACCAATTCATCACATTTACCACACAGGACTTTCTCTTAGCAGTATTTGTATGCTTCTCAGGTACTCTAAAGGAAGTCACAATTAATTATTCCTTGTATTTCATGCCAGAACGTATGATAAGTGATTATCAGAGCCACTGTGTGGAAGATTGATTTGCTCTCATTTCTTCTTGCATTATGCAGCATGAATTCAAGTTCACCAAAGCAACCCTTAAACCTGGGACCCAGGACAGAGCTGGAGCAAGACACAAGTCTTGTCTGGTTGCCTCACAGCTGTGTCTTTTCTAACAAATCTCTGAAGCCTTCCCTCCTCATCTGTTATTTTGGAGATGAGCGCAATTGTCATTGGATATATTGTAAGCATTTCATGCCTCATACAGAGCAGTACTTGTAGTTTGTCGTTATTTTTATATATGCTACCTTTTAAATTATGCAAACTTTTCTTTTTGATCAGTCATGGGTTTGAACTCAGAGCTGGCCTGGGCACTGTCCCTGAACTCTTCCAGTCAAGGCTAGGACTCTACCACTTTGAGCCTCAGCACCACTTTTGGTTTTCTAAGGAGATAAAGAGTCTCACCAATGTTGCCTGGGCTGGATTTGAACCACAATCCTCAGATCTCAGTCTTCTCAGTAGCTAGGATTACAGGCATGAGCCCCCAGTACCTGGTTTTATACAAACTTTTATCTAAGATCCTGACCATGAGTGGGTTCCAATACTTGCTTTCATCTTGAAGAATCAATGATGGATGTTGAATTTGTGAAAAGTTTTCACCACATCTCCAAAAGGATTCAGTGAAAGCCAGCTTTGAACAATTTAGTCTACAGGTTGAACTTGAAATCAAGAAAAGAAAAATGTTTCTGGGTGGATTTATATCCACCCATTAACTGGAAAAAAAAGCCAGGGGCTAATCAACCCAAGATGTTAAATTCAGTTTATAAATATTATTGTAGACATGGATAATTTTTAAAAACCTGCATAAGCTACGCCGCGTGTGACATATTACCTATCCTTCTCTGCTTTGCCATTCCTGTGTTACACTCATTCCATGCCATCTTCCGCCCACCTCTATCTGCTGCCACAAGAAAATCTAATCATATTTCCCAAAACATGAAAGGGAAGCCGGAAATGAGGCAACTCATAGAATTTCAGCAAATTAGAAGTTTAGCTCTTCGAGATCAGAAGATTCTCCCAAACTCTAGGGAACATTTGTTTCCTTGTCTCCTTAAGGAACTTCCCAATTCTTTCAATTCTGGAATGGTACTAAGTGGAGCTTGATAGCAAAGTGCTATTTATTTTGAGCCAATGACAGTGTCTGGGTACATTATATAACATTTATTTTCACAGAAATTTATTATTAACCACACCAGACTGGCCTAAGTAAGTGAAATGAACAAGAGCGGCCTACATTTTAAACATATATTGGAGGATTTTAATATCGTACTCTACGGCAAACTCTATTAGACATTTCCCATCAATTATGTGCTGCAGATTCAATAGGATTCTTTTTGAGAGTTAGCATTTTGAAGTAGGAAGGATTCTGTACTCTGTGTTCTAGCCTCAGCTCAGGCATCAACTATGGGATGACTATGGGTCTGTTACTTAAAACATTCGAGTCGCCACCTTTCTTTCTTTCTTTCTTTCTTTCTTTCTTTCTTTCTTTCTTTCTTTCTTTCTTTCTTTCTTTCTTTCTTCCTTCCTTCCTTCCTTCCTTCCTTTTTTTTTTTTTTTGTCGGTCATGGGGCTTGAAATCTGGGCCTGGGCACTGTCACTCAGCTCTTCAGCTCAAGACTAGCACTCTTGAGCCACAATGCTACTTCTAGCTTTTTCTGCTTATGTGGTGCTGAGGGATTGAACTCAGAACCTCCTGCATACAACGCAAGTACTCTACCACTGAGCCAACTTCCCAGCTTCTTTTTTTTTTAACATGAAGTTGATGTTTTCTATTCTATTTCACTCGTGGTATGGCTGTGAGGATCAAATAAACACGTTTGAAAGCTGAAGAACATTCTTTAAGTAGTGTGTATAATAAAATGTAGAAGTGACTAGTTAATATATTTAGGGCATGTCATAAATATTATAAAGCTAAATATGTGCTATATTGCAACATGGAAAGAATTGAGATGGCAATCAAACTATCTATAATGGAATGTCCAATAACAAAATATAGGTAGTCTCTGATATTACTCTTTTGGTAGGAGTACACAGGAATTTGGCTCCAAAAGTTAATGAAAATTTTAGAGATTGAAATCTTCTCTATTACCACATTGGTCATGTGTAATAACTTGCCATGAAATTGCATTGGTTTTCACAAAATGATTGCACATACTATTTCCTCTTTTTAACTGGACATGTCACAACACATCTATCTAGCTCAGTATTCCAATTTTTAGGGAAAGGTAGAAGATGGATGTTATTCAGTGGAAAGGTTATAGAAATCTACATCCTATCTTTTTGCTAGATAAGAAGGAATAATAAGAATCAGCAGAGAATCTTCCAATAGTGTTGTAGGGAATGAAAAACATGGCTTATCATTGTTATTTTAAGTAGAGGAAGGATGGTGGCTTTGCTCATGTGCTATTGGAGTATCCAGATAGTGACCTTGCAATGACAGTAGAGCAAATTACAACACTTTGAAAGAGAATCGTACACAGGTAAGAATCACAGATATAGAAGCTCTATCCCAGAATGAATAGGAAGACAAGAAGTTACAACATTCCAGTTGCTATTTCCTAGATAAAAACAAAAATGAACACAAGGACATCAATATGGAAAGTTCATATAACTTCAGGATAAAGAGAAGGGAGAAATAAAATACATACCCCCAATAAGCATCATTATGTGAATAATGGATTCAATGAGATTGACTGTTTTTAAAAAGTCTGTTGCAAAGAACAATTTAATAGACTATTAAGAGATTTTTTAAAAAGGACTTTTAAAAAGCACATATTGATTAAAACAAAAGTTATAATTTGGAATGTTTATTATGTACAAGTCAGCAAACAACACTGACCTAGATACAAAAGTATTACTGGAATTTGCCAGTATGTACATTTACTGAATTCTCTATTTTTGTATTATATTTATACTACAGAAAGGTAGACATGAAAAATTTGTGCCTAAAAACCCATTCGGATAAATTAGTTACTTGATAATATCATTCCATCATCTGACTTAGAATATATCGTAAAAACAAATATTAATTTTAGGTAAAAAGTATATGTTGTTTCTTGAAATATCTAAAAATATACTGTTTAAATTAATGTATAATTCTAATCGTATATATAAAGGGCACCCATGTCATTGAACTTAGTTCTGAGGTTCTGAGGTTAGTGGAAAGTGTAAATTATAATGGTGGTAATAATAGCTAACATTCTTTGATTGTGGAATATGTACCACTATGTATATAGTATCTTCTAGTTCTCATAACATTAGATAAGCATGCTTATATCAGTTTTTCAAATATAGATAATGAAGAATTAGAAGAATTTCCTATACCTCACCCAACTAAGAATAGAGTATATGCATGTTACTCAGTCTATCTTAAAATAATGTATGTTGAAAGCCTATTAATTGTCAGATATTGAGATGTATTTACATACATTAGTTATCTCAGTGGTTCCTAGCCTGAGGTGCCTATGCCTCTCATCAGAGAAGCATTTTAAAATCCTGAAGCTGCTGACATACAGGATACTAATTAAATCAGTGCCTCTGGGGACAGGGGGCAGGACTTGACATCAGTAATTTTAAAATATAAACATCAATATATATAAATATAACATGAATAGCAGTATTTTTAAAAACATCCCAGGAGATTTTTAACATGCAGTCAGGGTTTAAAGTCACGGTGCATTTAATATTCAATGCAAAATCTATACATTTGTAATAATAGTATTTTATTTATGAGGACTCTGAAATTTAATGAGGATAACTGACTGGCTCCATCAAGGTCACTTACTGGGTAAGTAGTCCATCTGGTACAGAAATGCGGTACTGTCTTGCTCAAGAGCCCACATTCTTCCGGATGCCTCAGTGTCTAGCCATTTTACCCAATGCCATAAATTCACTTGTTCCTGTTGTTTGGTATTTGTTGCAAACTTAGCTTTATCCTCAGTCTTACTTTATTGTATTCACTTTTGAATCCACAAAAGGAGTCAGTTAACAGGATCTTTTGAACAACCCATCCTGTGTGAAACCTCATGCAAATTACTGTGGGAATTGAACAAGTGAAGATGTTAAATATTCCCTCTTTAGAGATCTCTGTCCTTCTGCAAGAGCCCTGAATTACTGTTCATGATCTACACGTTGAGTGACCCATGAAGGTCCCATTACTTGTTAGTAAGTACCCAAAGTTTCTATCAGCTTATACCAAAGGCCAACATGCATAAGAGCTTATGTTGCATTTTATACAAGATATGTACTTTTTAGCAAAGCAGAAATTCCTCTTAATTATCTTTATGAAACAAATGAGTACCCTTTCAAGGTGTTTTCTTAAACCTAATATGCTGTGAAAAACATTTATAATTAAGTCTAGGGAATGTTTCTAATATTGCATGTGTGTATATATGCACACATTTATAATAAGACAGTATGAATATAAAACAATACAATTTTATTGTGTCTCAGGAACTAGATCTGATTGAAGGATTATTTTTCCAGCAATAAAACATTATGGGGGGGCTGGGAAGGTGGCTCAGTGGTAGAGCGCTTGCCTTGCATGCTCAAGGCCCTGGGTTCGATTCCTCAGCACCACATAAGCAAAAAGAAAAAGCCAGAAGTGGCGCTGTGGCTCAAGTGGTAGAGCGCTAGCCTTGAGCTGAAGAGCTGAGGGACAGTGCCCAGGCCCAGAGTTCAGGCCCCACGACCAGACCCAAAAAAAAAAAAAAAAAAATTATGGGAAAAAGTGGTATCACAAGATAAATATTTTTAAAGAATTGTTTTCATTTGCACAAATCGATGTACACATGAATACACACACAAACACATGGGCGCATGTACACAGAGGTACTATCAGTATACATACATACATGAAATTCATAGGCATACATTCCATTATTTTAAAATACTTTAGTTTTATGATCTTATGTATATTGAAATATACAGCATAATAAAGGTAATATTTATGTAATCATAGGTTTATACCAACATATGTGGTATATCTGCTGATAATGTTTGTATATGAAACTGCAAATATATTTGATAACATAGAATTATTTATCTTTATAAACAGTTACTTGTGGACCCTGAATTTTGGGTTAAGCATCATTTCATCTTTAATTCAGAATCACTCACAGAGCTTCCCTAAAAATCTGAGTCTTGAATCAGGCATTGGTGGCTCACACCTGTAACAAATACTAGATACACATGAGGCTGAGACCTGAGGATTGCTGGTTATAGCTAGCCTGGGAAGCAAAGTCCAATTAACCACCAAAAAGCTGAAAATGGGTGTGCCTTAAGTGATAAAGCACCACACCATAAATTCAAGTATGAATACAAAGAAAAAAATCCAGAATCACACCTACCTTTAATTCTGATTTAGTATATCCAGATATCCAGAGTGGATAATGATCACACTGTATGCCTAAGAGCATTCATACTTAGTGCTCAGAGAGAGACAGGAAGGAGGGATTACAGGAAACACACACACACACACACACACACACACACACACACACACACACACATACACACACAAAGCTACGTAAGGGAAAGGCCAGGGGTATTCCTCCCCAAGGAATGGTAATTCATTCCCTTGTTAAATCCTTGGATCTGTGGCCCATTCATCCTTTCTCTTGATTCCTCTAACTTAGTCAAACAAAATGCCATGATAATCATTATTGCCTGGGGGAAGGAGCTCATTTATTTCTTTAATTCTGCTTATGTTACAACTACTACATATCCGACTTCTTAAGAAGTGGGGGAAGTGAAAAATAGTGACTTTGATACTGTGGTTTATTGGTCAGTGCACTACTTATTAAATTGTATCATCCCACTGAAGAAAGAAAATCTTCCCTTGAGAGATTTTAATAGAAGTCCATTTTCTATTCACCCAGTATAACAGAAAAAACAAACCCAGCTGAAGGAGCCATGGAAGACCAGAGGAAGTCTTGTAAATACAAGCAGAAATACAATAAGAAGGTGTGATTACAGAAGGGAATTATTTATAATTGTTCACTGTGGAAAGAGGGAGGTTTCCTTCCTTAACGCTTTTCTCAAGCCTATATAATTCTCCAATTAAGTAGTCTTATGATTGAATACAAACTTCAGGAAGCTTCTTCTAAATCTCATCCCTGTACTTAAATAGATCCTTTCTTCCTTTTTACCTTTGTGTTTACTTCTATCCACATTTGTCTTTGGTGTAATGGTTAATTCTGTCTGATTTTAAATAGATGTACTGATATATATCTTAATCATCCTTGATGGTGCTCAATAAATGTCTGTCAGATGAATAATGGGATGAATAAACAGATACTTGAAGAAGTCAGCTATAATTAGATAGTAATCTGTTGAGACTTACATATCTCTGTGTTTTTCCTGAGCTTCATTGCTTAGTATTTATATCATAGGCAATCTTAGTATAAGAGTAAATAATAAAATAGTTAAAAATTAAAAAAATCTTAAAGTATGTCTTAAGGTATGTGGTTTATGACCTGGCTACAATGATAAAACAAAGACCTTTAATTTAGGGATGAAACAATTAATCGAACTGCAGAGTCCTTGAATTTGCCCTAAATACTGGAATTTATTCCAGGCACAATGAATGGGACGGGTTGCCTGGAGAGAGGCCAAGAGAGAATATATAGCAAGAGCTGCAATCTGTGTGTGATTAGGGCCTGGGCTTGCGTGTCTTCTAAGGAGGCATATTGACAATAGGAGGAAAATCCTTAGCTAGAAGTCAGGAATCGATCACTGGGCTAGTCAAACTGTGGATTTACATGGAATTCAAATGAAGTGGTGAGACAGCATCTCAACTATCTCTTGCTTAATAAGGTTCCATGCCTGGTTAGCAGGTCAGCAGGTTGACTTACCAGTTCCATTTTATATTGCACTTGAAGTCTTGAATAAGATCCCACAGCTCATGTATAAGGCTTCACTCTTGTGCTTTGCTCCAAATGCAGACGTCAGCTTCCCCTTATGGATCACAGCAGAGAAGCTAAACTGACAAGAAGCTGAATTTCCCCAGCACTCTGTGAACTGCATCTTCTTGAAGTCCTCTTCCTTCCTTTCTCCATCTTAGATAAGTAGAGACAAGTGCAGGTTCTTGAGAAGGGGGCTCAAGCAGTGTTTTATTTGCCTCTATGTATACCTGGCTAAGTGTATTGAGAAATAACCATCTGTTGCCTCCTTCTATACAACCCTTTACACAATTCAGGAACCAGCAGCCTGGGCCTGTCATCCTAGCTACTTAGGAGGCTGAGATTTGAAGGTACCAGTTGGAAGCTAATTCAGACAGGAAAGTCTATAATACTGCTTTTTTTTCTTTTTCTTTTGTCAGTAGTGGGGCTTGAACTCAGGGTCTGCCTGTGGTCTCTGATCTCTTTGTGCTCAAGGCTACTGCTCTACCGCTTTGAGCCCCTGCACCACTTCACATTTTCTGATGGTTAATTGGACTTTCCTGCCCAGGCTGGCTTGGAACTGTGATCTTTACATCTCAGTCTCCTGAGTATCTAGGATTACAGATGTGACCCACTGGCACCTGGCATACTTGAGACACTTATCTCCAACTAACCAGCAAAGAGTCAGAAGTGGAACTGTGGCTTAAGTGGTAGAATGCCAATCTTGAGTATAAAATCTAAGGGTTGATCTCCAGCCCTGAGTTCAAGTCCCAGTACTAGAATGTGCACTCTTGCACACACACACACACACACACACACACACACCATTCATATAAGCCTAGAATCTTCTTAAAATACTCTGTAATAATCCTAAAATGCCAGTCCTTCTCAGACTTTCCTGATGCACGTGGGTCTCCACAGTGGAAGCTGTATGGCTCACTTCTGTTGGGCTCTGATAATTGTTCCCTATTCAGCAGTGTTGGAGCTGGGCAGGAGCCCTGGAATTTGTGAACTTTAGCTCATTAATTTAGATTCTTTAAGCCCAAGCAAAAACTCAATTCTCAATTTAGGTAGCAATCTACTATTCTCTTAATATTCATCCTCATGTGATTTTGTGTTCCTCGGGCGTCTCCACAGCTCACAATGCCAAATTATTTTACTACTAAAATTATTTTAATATAGTTCATTGCTGACACATTCCAAGAGATATTCAAATTATGTGTATATCTTTCCTCAAAGTATGTTTTATTTTCTAGCTGGAAGTAAAAAATTCCAAAGTGTTCTAATACCTTTTTTTTTTTACAGTAATAGTTTATTGAGCCTTGGTAATATATGCAGTACATCACTGACAATATAGAATAAGGATGGACAGTCCCAATCCCCAGAGGTTTATAGAGGGCATAATAGGGAACAAGAGGCTAACCCTATTGGATGGGAAAAATAATATTAATTAATATAAGTTCAATAGCTACAGTAAGACATTGACTCATGACACAAATATGTCTTGAGAACCTATAAAATTCACCATGCTTACTGGGATGGTATATGTGAGTCAATTTGTAATCTAATCATTTCTAGTAGTTTGCCAGCCTGCTGCAACTAATTGCAAAAACTGGTGGCTTAATAGGAAGGTAGTTTTACAGTTCTAGGGACTAGTAGTCACACAGTTGTGCTTCTTTTGTGGGTTGCATGGGAGGAACCTTCCTTGATGCTCCCTAGCTTCCAGTGGTTATCAGTAATTCTTGGTGATCTTTGACTTGCCAGTGGATCCGCTGAATCTCTACCTCTGTGGTCGCACGACCTTTTTCCTTGCATGTTTACATGTCTATCTGCCTGATTCAGTCAGTGTAATCAGGGCCTACTATTATCAAGGGTGACTTCATCTTGAGCATTTACACATGCGAAAGGTCTTTCTGTAAGCAAGGTCACTTTCTGAGGTTCCAGAAGAACACTTTAAGCCAGTACAGCCATTAGTGGCTTACTTTATTGGGTTCATACATGGTATGCCATGGAATTACGGAGAAGGAAGGGCAGTGTACCTGGATGGTTGCACAGAAGGTTACTTGGGGTCTGACTATTGCTATATTTTCTTTTATCTTTAGACATTTAGACTGCAATGTACCACATGCTAAATGATATCCCAAGTGCTTATTTATTTAGTGTCATGGCAAAAGATATCAGTCTTTGCAGCAAGGATCAGTTGTTTCATTGTATATTTAAGAAACTAGCTCAGAAAGTGTAACTGATGAGCTAGGAGTTAAGACTCAAACAGGACTAGTTCCAAAACCTTCTTTGCAGGCTGAACTTACGTATTTTTTGTGGTAGAAAGAGCACAACATACATCTTCGTCATTCTGTGATGTAGGTCTTTGCCAAAGTGTTTGTCTCAGTCCTCTGTGGAGAATGGATCCATCAAATCAGAATATTGAAATGGGGAATTCCCAGGAGCGACCCACTCAGGTAATACACACACACACACACACACACACACACACACACACACACACACACACACACACACACACAATTTGAAAGTCTTCATTATCCAGCCGGTGAGGTGTCGGGTGACCAGCTGTGATAGCCTGCCTTCCAACCAGGTCAGATTAATGGACCCCTCACCAGAGGTTTGGAAATTCCCTTTTTTTCCTAATCTACAGCCACAAGAAAGCAAGCAGGAAATAACATGATCGCATCTGGGTGCACTGTGTTCATCTACCCGAACAAAACCATTTCTTAAAACTAGGCAACCAGGAACTGAACTGTTTCCTGAAGCTTATTATCCCCGGACAAGCAGAAACTAGCAGGGAGGAAGAAACAAAGTATACATGATGGGATGGGGAAGGTGCCAGCAGGCACCAGGGTGATAGGGAAGGTGCCCGGAGGAAGTAAAGGTTCATGACAGGAGGGTGCTCAGTATAAAATGGAGGCATTCTGTTCAATACACTGTCCCAGTATTTATACTATAGCTCCGTTTGCCATTCCAATTGCTTATGTTTTGGTATCTGTTAGAGAGAACAGAATCTCAGAAATATCAGTTTGTTGTCTTCATTAAACTTCATTAAACTTTGGAGATTGGAAGTAACTCTTTTCAACATGGCCATACTTAATGTGTATACACTCTTCCATCTCCTCCCACCCCCGCCCCGTCTGTCTTTGTGTTTCCAGTTTATGAGCAGAGATGGTCACTGAGCACATTTCATGGTGAACAGAGCCCACTGGAATAACTAGGCTCAAAACATTTGTTGTATCTTGCTAGCAGAGAGTGCCAGTTAGGCAGAGGAACTCAAAGGTAGAATAAGTGGGTATCTAGGGGACCGATGTCCAGTCTAATCTCTTCACAAGCTCATTACAGGTGTCTTACAGACCAACTCTTACTTGTGGATCAGTATTTGTTTTTAGTGAAAAGTAAAAATGAACTTTATATTTGAATAAGTCTTATTATTTGAATCTTGGCCTGAACTATATATTTATGTCAGTCCTTTAACCCCTAGAAATAAGTCTGTTTGTCACCCTAAATTTAGAGCAATAGTAATCAGAGTGTGGTCTCTGAAGAGACACCATCAGTCTTAACCTGGGAGCTTGTTAGAAACTAACTCTGACCCCCTCAGACTTACTGCCTCGGGAACTCTAGCTTGAGGTTCAGGAACCTGTGCTTTAACAAGCCTTTTAAATGATTTGGTTGTTGCAATATACTTTCAAAAGCTATGACATACAGGTAAGTAACAGTTTCCCACAGAAGCTCCTGTTATCTGCAGTTCGAGTGGCAGTGAGGTTTCTCTGCAATGTTTCATATTCTTCAAGGGCACCTTATCACACTGCTTGCACACATGGCCCTGACATCTCTATCCCCAGAGATGTACACTGGCTTCTTCAAGGTGCTACATGCCAGCACCCTAGATTTGAGAATGAAGCCCTGTTTCCTCCTCACATTGCTGCTTCAACTCTCCGGATTCTTCTATACAGTGTTGAATAAATATATACAAGGTGATTTTTAGCTTTCCCACTGTGGAAAAAAGAAATAGTCATACTGTCATTCTTAAAGTAATGGCACTATTTTTCTCCCTTTTTTATCTACTTATTTTTCTCACTTACTCAAGTTAAATATGCCAACTCAACAACAAGCACTGTGCTAGGTGATTTTTTAAACTTAAAATGTGCAAAGTTCATGCATATTCATTATAAAAGTCTAGTCTTCCAACTTCTGAGAGTAAGCAGCAACTAATCTTTCTGCTGCAGAAATCACAAAAATAGAGGGAAAATGTATTTAATCTATTCTCTAGGAGGCTATAATAACTTTGAGATGGGTCATATTTAATGGTACAGGTTAGTGGAAATTTTATTAATCATAGTGAAGGTGTTAAATGTAATCTTACAGCAAGCCCAGGAAAGAATCCCTTTCATATCCCTTAATTGCTCAAATGAAATATTTGGCAGAAATATCTCATTTAGTTTTGTTGAAATGTTTTGGCATTTTGCCACAATTTAAAAGTTTAAGAGCTCACATTAAAGGGATTGTTAATGTGGGTATAAATTGTCTTCATTTGTTCGTTTAATCACTAACAAAACATTTGCCAGTTGAATACCTACTATGTTGCAGGAACTATGTAAGCAATTCTAATTTAGTTCTGTACAACACAAACTCAAAAACTCATGATGCTTTCTGAAGAAAAAGTTATCCAGAGAATAAATTGAATAGATTTGTTACATTTTATTTTATTATTTAGCATGTAATAAATAAAACACAAATCATTATTTAACAATACTAGTGTGGGGATGAAATACTGTGGGTACTTAGAGCTTGTAGTCTTGGACTTACACAAGATTTGCGATATTAGGAAAGAGATAATTTGTTAAATGTTTGAATTGTTTGGGGACAACAAATCAACCAAAGAATTTAGTTAGGAAACCATAGTGTATGGGAGTCAGAAGATACATTAGAAACCACATTTTTGTTTTTGTTTTTGTTGGTTGTGGGGCTTGAACTTAGGGCCTGGGTGCTGTTGCTGAGTTCTTTGTTCAAAGCTAGCATTCTACCACTTTGAGTCACAGCTGGGCTTCTGGTTTTTAAGTGGTTAATTGGAATTAAGAGTCTCATGGAGACTTTTCTGCCCAGGCTGGCTTTGAACTGAGATCCTTAGATCTCAGTCTGCTGAGTAGCTAGGATTACAGTATGAGCCACCAGCACCTGGTTTAGAAGCCATCTTTTTATCTATCTCATTTGCCTTCCATTAATAAATGAGAAGCCATCAGCCCAGAAAAGACACAAGATGAGTTAGTCAAAGTCAACATAGATGTGTGAGTGAACCTAAGGCCAGGCCTGGTTTATCTTAGACTAAAGGAGGGACATGCCTTTCCCAAGGAAAGGTAAAATTGCTACATGATAAAAGACATCTTTAAAGACAGAGTAGGAGTGGATGCAAGGTGTAGCAAATGGATAGAAGGCAAAGAGCACTAACAAAGTCCATTCCCCAGTCCAACACAAGCGTGCGTTTATTCCTGTCACATTCCTGTCACTTTTAGCCATTAGAAGACTTTCTGTCCAAAGACAGCTAGCTATTCTAATCAGGATGCAGTGTAGTAGAAGCTTACGATGATCCATGTTCTCGCTGTTACATCGAGAAGAACCAAGTCATTGTGCTGTCCCTGCAGGGCAGCAGAAGGGTGTGGGAGATAACCTGTGTTCTACAAGCCAGCCTTATGTCTGGATTAAATTTCATCGCTGCATGAGAGTGCTGGAGAAGGATAGCTTTGAGAATGTCCCAAACACAAAACAAGTGTGAAATTCAACCTGAGTACTAGATGCTAGAGAGATTCTCTATTGCTTCAAAGGTGCAGTCAGAGGAAAACCAGACATGGTGTGGCTGGAGGAAAGTATGGATAAGTAGACCATAGAATGAAAAAGCTTTCTTTGCTGTTATCTTTTCAATTTTATTAAACTCTTAATGCAGATAATTTGATTGTATAATTGAGCTTTTGAAACTATCGTTAGAAAGGCGCTGTTAAGGAGTGGGACATTATAGGTTTGTCTTAAATAATAATTTACTTTTTGGAAGCTTACAATATTCCTTTAAATCCATTATTTTCAGTGACAAAATGATTCTTGGGGATGGGTACTATTATTTTCACTTTATAAACTAGGAGAATAAAGCACAAGGTGACTATAAACGATTTATTCAGAGCTTTGGGGTGATTGGTTCTAAGTTTGTCTTCACTACTTTGCTCTCAGGGACAACTGTGAGAATAAGAGTTGGTTAGCCATAAAGAAAGACATCCAGAAAAAGTCCTCTGGAAATGAAAGACAGCTAGAGTTTGTTTCTCTAATGAATGGTAAGGAGCAATTGATTTAAACCAGGAGCACATACTGGTATTAGAAGGAAAATGCACAGAGATTTAAAAATGTGTGAAGGATATCTGGGAAGGCAACACTAGAAGTAGAATAGGAGGTAAGAAGAAAGGGTAGAGATAGAACAAAGCTGTGAGATGTGGGTCTGGTTTGTTTAGACTTTAAACCTGTCTACGTTTCCTGTCTTCCTGAGCATACCCCCTTTCAAGAGGGACAGAAGGAAGGAGACTGCTTCACATAATTTGTTTGCTTTTTTTCCCCTTTTCTCTCATGGGTCTGCCTTGGCAAATATGTGTACCTGTGAGGGCAGATGTACACACAAACACATGTGGTGTGCACAAATAAAGTAGGAGTAGAGAGAAGTCAGTGGGTGATAGAGAGAGATGGGGTAGAATCCATGCATAGGGAGACCTAAGTCCATGTGATCATCAAGTTCATAGCAATTTCCCCAGGAGACTGTATCATATTCCAGTGAACGGGCATACGGGAGGAGGTTGCCATGGCAACAAAAGGCCTGAAATATTGACTCTGACTAGCAACAGGCCAGTGAAACAGCCTAACTAGGATTTATGGCACATTATAGTGTGAAAAGCAGGGGAAAATTACTGTAAAGGCAGGAATTATAGCACAACAGAACATATAAACTCCCAAATCCATCTTCCTAATTAAAACAGCATACTCCGGGGGTAACGCGCATAGTAAGGCTGTTAGCTTAAATGAGGACGTGCTCTCCGTGCTTTGTGACAAAGTTATTGTCCTTCAGACTGTGTGTGTTTTCTGGGGGAGAGGGTGGGGAGGGTAATCCGAAAGATAGATACAAGAGCTACAGCTAGTTGAATCCTCCTCAACTTTATTCTTGATACTCTGTTATTTCTTAAAATGTCTCCTATCCCACTGGACATTCCCAGACTATATCATGATCCCTGTCTATGCAGATAATCATTGCCAAGTATGATTCCTGGAAGAATTGATGCTATTACCAATTCTATTAAAATCTACCAAGTGGAGCAGAGAGTAACGAGGGCCAATCAGTCAGTTTTGTTGTTGAGAAAAAGAATCTTGTATTTCCTGATCCCAATGGACAACTTTGTATCTCTCATAGAATTCATCAAAGTAACTAAGAGATATTGGCTGATTAATTGCCTTAGAATATTGTAGTTTACAGATTTCTGATTAAGGAAAAATAAAACCAGAGGACTAAGGCAAGATGATCATAAGTTCCAAAGCCAGCCTAGACCATACCATGAGTTCAAAGCTAGTTTGGGATACACAGCAAGACCTTGAAGAAAGAAAGAAAAAAAAAGAAAGGAAGAAAGGAGAAAGGAAGGAAGCAAAGAAGGAAGGAAGGAGAGAGAAAGAAGGAAAGAGAGAGGAACAGAAAGAGAGAAGGAAAGAAAGGAAAAAAGAAAAGAAAGCTAAAATAAAACAATTTTGGTAGTTACTCAGAGTATGCCCAATTGATCAAATGCTTTTATTTATTGTAGATAAAAGGCAATCTGGGCAGGTTCCATTTCAGTAACCTATACAAAGAGGACAAAAAAAAGGAAAGATGTGGTCATGAACCAATTATCATTCCACAGGAAACTGGTATTAATGCGGCATAATATTTAGAAGTAATCAAAGAATGCCAATAAACACAAATTTAGCATCATTCAGATTTGTAAAAAAAAAAAAAAAGTGAAATAAAATGTGCTGTATATCAGTTCCCAGAGATATAAGCATTCAGTTCTTGGATAACTTAGTTCAAGACCATAGTTACTAAGGCTTTTGGTGAATCTAGATAAAAACTGAGGCAATAGTTAAGGGAAAGAAAAAAAAAAAGATATAAAGGGAAAGCAAGATACTGCCCAGACCTGAAGAACACCCATCAAGTGTATTTAAGAAATTATGAACAGGTTATCCCCAAATAGGTTCAACTTAAAGATAAGTTCAGTTTGATTGGTAAGTTATTTTTTTTAATGACAGTCTTATCTGGGTGCCCATAATCCTAACTACTGAAGAGGCTGAGACCTGGAGGATCTTCATTTAAAGCCAACCTGAGCAGAAAAGTCTATGAGAGTTCATCTCCAAAATAACTAGCAAAAAACCTGGCTAGAGTAATGCCTCAAATGAGAGAGTTTAGCCTAACAAGCCAAACAAACGAAGCAAATGTGTGACCTTAAGTTCAAACTCCAAACCATTCCCCTTCTTAAATAAATGGCTATTGTCAGATTCTTGGAAGGGAGAATAATTCCCTCACTAACCACTTACCAATATTTCCTTCATATCTTAGTTATCAACTAGTTTCTGAATGACTGCAATGGCTAGAAGCTTCCTCACATTTCATGTGTTATATCTTTTATTGATTTTTATGAGAAGCTTCCAATTTCTCACTCTAGTCTTGGTCCTTCATTCGCAATTTGAATCCAGGGAGAAAGAGAAAACCATTATTGCATAATGGTTAATTATTCATCATTTAGTCAAATGTTTATTGAATACACAGTAGAGACTAAGAAATGCTAGGAATACATGCATAAATATAATTGACACAATCCTTGCTCACTTGAGGAAAACAGACATTGAAAAGACAATAATTAATATTTTAAGTATACAATAGAAAGTACAGAAAATTTTAAAATCATAGTAATCATTCAGACATTCTATCTTTCTTTCCCTAAAACTATAGTTGTCAACATATCTGATGACATTTTTCTAAGTTTAGGAAATTATAGAAATGTTTATTGTCAATAACATCTTGGTGAAAGAGAGTGTGAGAGAGAGAGAGAGAGAGAGAGAGAGAGTTCATATCATAGATGAAGCCTGGAAGATATTCATAATATTTCTTCAAATTATTCTCATCTTCAGAGCACTGGTAGCTGATGCCTATAATCCTAGCTACTCAGGAGGCTGAGATCTGAGAATCATGGTTTGAAGCCAGCCCAGGCAGGAAAGCCTGTGAGACTCAAATCTCCAATTAGCCACCAAAAGCTGGATGTGTTAGCCTTGAGCAATAAAGCTCAGGATATTTGGGATATTCATTTTATTTTATCCTAAAGTTTCAATTTAGGTAAGAAATATTATTGAACTGAGCTCTGTTGGCTTAGACATATAATTCTAGCTACTCAGGAGGTTGACTTCTGAGGATCATGGTTCGAAGCCAGCCTAGACAGAAAGGATACCGAGTCTTTTATCTTCAATTAATCAGCAAAAAGCCAGAAATGGAGATGTAACTGAAATGGTTGAGCACTAGCCTTGAATGAAAAAGCCAAATGAGAGAACAAAGCTTTGAGTTCAAGCCCTAGGACTGGCACCAAACAAACAAAATAAACAGCATAAATATTGTTGAGGAACTAGAAGGTTTTCTGTAGCAAAGTAAACATCTGTAGCAAACATGGTTAAGCCATATGTGATTAAAGGATTATTTATGCTTTATTTATAAGTATTTGCTACCAGTAACAGCTCCCCAAAGCAAGATTTACCAGTAGCTCTACAACATATGGGACTTTTGCTTTAGATTAATAATGCCATGATATTTTCTTTAATGAAGCTGGAAATGATTGCTTTATTTTAACATAGAGATCTCTGCGTTCCCCCCTTGAGCTTGAGCTTTGAATGTAGATGATCAGGGGTGCTATTTCACAGCTGTCTTCACACTGATAATGACTCTCCTTGGGATTTCATAATTTCTGCCTGAAATCCATTGTTTCCTCTCAGGAGGCATTGAGTGAATTTACAGGGAGATTCTTCAATCCAGGCACAAAAGAGGGTTTTGAAATCTCTGTGTGTGTGTGTGTGTGTGTGTGTGTGTGTGTGTGTGTGTGTGTGTGTGTGTGTGTGTGTGTGTGTGTGTGTGTGTGTGTGTGTGTGTGTGTGTGTGTGTGTGTGTGTGTGTGTGTGTGTGTGTGTGTGTGTGTGTTCCCACATTTGATTACCTGACTTTCTGTCTCCCAGTCTCATCATTTCTGTGCTTAAAAGTCTCTGACTTTCATCTTGCTATGCTAGCATTAAGAAATAATATTCTTATTTACTTTTTATTCTCTATTTACTCACTTTTAAAAGATGGTCCTTGGGGGACATGGATCAAGGTTTATAGTATTGCATTCATATACTACTTTGTTGACTAGCAAATCGTTTGTGCAACTACTGACTGATAAAAATAAAGTAATCCTTTATGGTAAATCTCAAGCCCACATGTACTTCTTACCATCTATGGAACAGGCATAATCAGAAATAGTGATTTTGAAATAATGATGAAATCATAGAGCTAATCATGTGGGTTTACATTCAGGTCCTGCTACTTTCCTCTTGTGTCTTGTGCAAGTTATTGGTTTAGCAGCCTTTTTTTTTCTTTTTTTTCTTTTTTCTGTCGGTCGTGGAGCTTGAACTCTGGGCCTGGGCGCTGTCCCTGCACTCTTCAGCTCAAGGCCAGTGCTCTACCACTTGAGCTACAGTGCCACTTCTGGTTTTCTAGTGGTTTATTGAAGATAAGAGTCTCACGGACTTTCCTGCCTGAGCTGGCTATGAACTGTGATCCTTAGATCTCAGCCTCCTAAGTAGCTAGGATTACAGGCATGAGCCACCAGTGCCCGGCTGGTTCAGCAGGGAGTGGCTGGGAATCAAGGATAGAACACTATGAGCCACTTAGAACGATGCTCCACCCTTCATGGGGTATCAAGAATTAGCTGTCTTATAATTGAAGATGTACAGAATCTCTTCCAACCACTTCTATCATGGGTTGAGAAGGAAATGAGCTCACTGAGTTTGTATGTTGCTTCTTCTGATGAGTAGCTGCCTAAACCACAAATAGAATTCAGAACTGGTAGCTACGAAGCTAAAATTAAGCATGCCTCAGGATCTTTGGTTAATTAAACACACTTCACAATATTGAAGTCATATGTCTTTTATTAGTATCTCTGTCTTTGCAGAAACCCAAATGGGAGAACTCCTAGCATGTGCCCAGTACCTAAGAAGTCCAGAAAGTATGCATTCAATGTAGTTTCTCATTGGCTATGATGCACTTTTATAAATGCAAAGATTCTCCTGTGATGGATGCTTACCCCTCACATTATCCAATGTAACAATAGTAATTTTATTCAGTCATGTTTGATATGTCAGAGTTCAACCTAAATTTTCTGTGTTATGACTCATCTCACTGAATTCTTAGTCAAGGATAGCATCACTATGGTTAATTTTGATAACATGGGCTGAAGACTTTGTAAATTCATTATTTAATGTTCTCACAGCTTTCTAAACTTTTATAAAAGTGGCAATGTCACTTTTATTGCTCATGTAGACTCCACCTAAAGCATATGTAATCATTAAATGATGAATTTTCCTTCACATATTTTTTATAAGAAGGCTCATCTGAGGCAGAAACAAATTTTTGCATTAAATGCACTCTAAATACAGACATGGAAACCCATTGTGTACATCTTCCACATCTTGTTTCTCCTCCAAATCCTGGGCTTCAAATGACTGTCTCCTTTATTTCCTCCCAAGAAATATGTAAACATCTATCTTGCCTATGTCTTTATCCCTCAGATACCTATCTTCCTTTGTTCCTTTGTTATCTTTTGTCCTATTCCTGGATAAGATTTCTTGTCTTTTCTACCAAATATACTTAGGAAATCTTCCTTTGGTACACAAGTGTCCACCCAACAGAATATCATTAATTCAAAGAATCTATATTTTCTCATGTGTATGTTTTTAAAATATATTTTTCTTCCACACCCATTAGAATGGTTATCAGAAATCTCTGTTTCTGGATAGGAAATTCTTTAGAACTTTTCAACCAAGTAATTAGATTATATTATGTCTAATTGAGTTCCTCTTTGTCATAAAATTGAGTAGGTGTAGAGACTTATAGACTGTTAACACCTTCAACTGAGTCAACTGCTGGTAGTTTTCGAAAAGTTATTAATATGCAAATGATTGTTAAGGGAAGGTAACACATTTTTCAGTTAACATAATAAAAGGAGCTCATGTCAGAACACTGTCTATGTATATATGTATATATGTATTTTTTTTATAAACTTCCTCAATTTTTTTTCAGGAGTGAATTTGAAGTTACAAATGACATGTCTGAATTCTGTAGTTTCAGATATCAATACTGATACTGTGAGAGGTGTATTGCCCCATTTTCCAATCAATTTTTCTTTATTGCTCATTAATGCTTACTGTTCACATTGACCTACAATAGCAACCCAAATACTCTATGGTTAGTTTTGATATTTTGAAATAAGAAGGGCTAATAACTATTTTCTTCCCTCCCTCCCTCCCTCCTTCCCTTCCTCCTCCCTCCCTCCCTCCTTCCCTTCCTCCTCCCTCCCTCCCTCCTTCCTTCCTTCCTTCCTTCCTTCCTCTTAATTTTCTTTAGTATTGGGGATTGAACTCATTCTTGCCAAGCAAGGGCTCAGCCATATGACTTGAGCCATCCTCCAATCCTTTTTGTTTTTAGTTTATTTTTTAGATAGGGTCTCATACTTTTACCAGGCTGTCCTTGGACTATATTCCTTCTAAAGTTACCACCTAAGTAGCTGGGTTATAGGATTATACTATAATAGGGTGCTCTCTTTTTAAATTAACTTTAATCACAGGACTTCTGTCCTCTTTCCTATGCTTGTTTTGTTCTGAGGTTAAGAGAGAGAGGATATATGTAATATAATATATAACACATAGTATATAGTATATATATATATGTCATGAGTTTTAACTGCAAAGTAGAGATTTTTATCCTTTCTCCAGATTTCTCTGTTCTATTTAAATATCCTTCTTCTTCCATTGAATCTTTTTATGAATATTACAATTAGAATGTCTGGAAAAACAAAGTTTTCAATATAGTTTGTCTAACATAATTTAAGAAAACAAAACAGGTTGTTTTTTTAATTCCATCGTAGAACTTGAGCTCAGGACCTGGACACTGTCCCTGAGCTTTTTTTGCTCAAGGCTAACACTCTACCATTTTGAACCACAGCACTACTTCCATCTAACATAATGTTCATAGTTCTTCCCCATTACCCACACACACACCCTTCTTCCCCTGCGTACACAGAACACTCTCCTGGCCTGAATAACTACACATGTTCATTTACTTTATCTTCTCATGAATTAGGCCATCCAGCCTCCTAGTGTTATATTAAACACTAATTTGGTAATTACTTTCTGGTACCAAAGTTCCCCAAGCTGCATTAAAAAATTCAACTCCTAATCTATTACTTATAAGACCTTCTTTACTGAGTTTGTTTCCAGTGTAGTGTGGCCATTAATCTAGATGATCATACTCCATTCTCTAGATGCATCGGTGCTTTTTTTTTCTTTTCTCCCAGAACATGTAGATTCTACAATTTGGTCATTTCCAGGAATGGTCCAAGTTCTCAGAGGGAAAGTACCAGACAGTGTTTTAAGTTACAACTCTTAATTTGCATTCTGGCTTTCAGTGCCATCTGACCAGCAGCCATTTAATTAAGTTCTTTGTGCCTCTCCTCTGTCCCTTCTAAAATGGGAGCTAAATTACACTTATGTCCCATTAGAAGCCCAAATTTTATTCACTGTACTTTAAGAGGGATGTTACACTTCTGAAGGCACCATTCCTTTTACTTGTTTTGTTTACTCTTTTATTTATCAATCCTTTGAGGACTCATAGCAACTTGGTAGCTAGTGCTGTTGCCATCTTATGCTTTGAATTTCACCATAGAGTCAGCTATGTACATCTAAGCACTATGTACATTGTACAGGTGTTTGAGAGAGGTTAGCCAAAGGTAAGCCAACAACACAGAAAGTCAATTTATTCACGAACACCCAGCTAGAACTGGAAGGATCCTCTGACCTCAGAAGCTATCTCGCTTATCTGTACTGTAGGATTTGGATGAGAAGGTCCTGCTCATCATCTGTCTCATCACAAGGAATAAACATGTTGTCACATGCTCTTCTGAGTTTGTAAGCATGTGGCCAGTATTCCAAGAATGGCTGCTGCAATGTTGTCTACTATTTGACAACAGGATACTACTTACTCCAGTCCAGTTTCTAGCTAACGAAAAATTAGAAGATTGAAAACACTGAGTTTGTAATAGCCAACCACAGCTGTCTTCTGCGTTGAGGCAAGAGCTACCTAAATCATCATGTCTCCTTCCACCCCCCTCATTTTGGTGAATGCTGTAGTTCCATTTGACATTGTGCTTTTTGGTTTAAGATTTCTTGTGCTCTGTAGAATTATTGCTTATTCAGTTTGATATTTCAGAGCTTCTAACACTCATCTTAAGCTATGGACGTAATAATCACTGATGGTGATTTGAATAAGAAAATGGAAATAATACTGATGAGTCTAAGTACGTTTTATACTAGATAAAGAAAATTTGAAAAACCCTGTTGTACATAGCTGTATGGATTTTATGGTGATTTTCTCTAAGTCTACCAACTAGTATGTTATAGAGTCAGAATTAGAGTCTAGGACAAATGATTTGGCGTCTCTTGCTTTTCTCTAACTTATTCCACTATCATTCATTCACTCATATGTTTACTCAATAAATAAATGTTGATAAATGTCAAATGTGTTTCTGACTCTGTACCTGAAAATAGAGCTATAACAGCAAATGCTCTACAAAGGCCATGGTATATTTAGGGTTGACAGATTATTCTGAGTCCGTTGTGATATGTGTCACTATTAAGGAACATGTGACTGGGTCACCTGTGCAGTGGCTCAGATATTCCTCTGCCCCGTAAAAAGCAGTGTAATCGACTTGAGATTGTGCTGAAGGTTGTCAGTCTGATCGTAATCTTAACGAAACAAAGAAAGAAGGAAATACGAAGTGTTGAAATGGAAATCAGTGCAAGTATCTACTCCTGGTTCAGACCCTTTCTAGTTGCTCTTTGTCATAGAAGTCAAGTTCCATGTGCTTAAATGTCTTTGCCAGAAAAAACAAGGAGGCTTGAGAGGAGAGATACCTTATCTTAGAAAATAAGCAAGGACTGCAAAAGATTTGAGGCCATGTTTTGGTAAACAGTGTTGTGATCAAAGAAGCTATGCCTGCCATAGGCACCAGAGGAAGGGGTAGAAAGTTTCTGAGACCTAAGGGAAAATAGTGATATTCTTTTTCTTTTTCTTTTTTTTTTTTCAGTAGTCTATGTGAATAAAAAGCTAGGGTCAAGTTTCTGCTGCAAATACAATTGCCACTAGTTAATTAAATGGGTACTGTATAAATATAAAACAGAGCAAGTTGATTACTCAGACCAAAACTTATTCAGCTGAAAGTGTCTTTAAATTACAGGGTAGTAAGGCCCTACAAATCACATGTTGGGAGAGTCTAAACAAAGCCTGGTCATTTTCTGAGACATCACATTGATATGACTGTCTTTCCCTTTCCTATTAGGTTTCAGTAGAAACTTCACTCTAGTTTCTTGAGTTTGGCAAAGGAATCATTATAGTAGATATTCCTGTGTCAGGGTTTATTTATCATATCACCTCTACCAGTATTAATTTCATTAGTTTTTGTCTCCCCACTCCCTACCCCTACTGTATTGGCCATGATTAAATATCTTGCTCTCCTTAGGGAGTTTTTGGAAGTTGCCTCTCTATAAGGGGATCATGTTGGGGGGCCAGCATAAGGAATCATAACCACAGAAGCATTCCCTGAATGGACCACTCAGCCTTATTCAGTTATTCTTTTCATTGGACCTGTGATGAAATGACTTTCCTACCTTCCAAGGTGGCTGCCATAACAGGTTTAGACTTTCTTCTGCTACCTGTTAGCTGTGCTGGTACTAAAAATACATATGTGGTGAGCATTCCTTAGTGAGGTAGATCTCATGACTGCTGGATTTGGATTCCCCTGAAACCAGATCAAAGGCCAAAGGTGTATTCATTGCCTCTAAGGCTTGAGTGTTGTGTTACAGGAAGTTCCTCCTGCCTACATAAGAGTTGACACCATGTGGAAAACACCAAAGATTCTGACCTTTTAAAGGTTAAAATAAACCTCCTTGTAACGTATCCATCCTTGATCAATGAATGCCAGTAAACGGAGGACCAAGATAGACCTACTCTTTTGGAATTTATGAGTATGACCATGCCAGATCTTGTTTTCTAATCTTAGATTCACATCATGAACATAAAGTCTTTTGCAGGGAGTGTTGGCTGACAGCAGCTGTTTGGTTCTCAAGTAGATGTTTCATTATTACTTGGAAGTCTATTCCATTGTCACTACCCCTTTCTCCTTCCATCCTTGCAAAGTTTATAAAATATTTACAGGGGGAAGTGAGGATGATGGTGTGATGCCATCTTCCAGAGCTATCTCAGCTACTAGAGGTTTCACTCATCTGTATCTCAACCACTCTCAAACTTTTCATGGATACCATTTGAATTTCCCCATCCCCAAAACGATTTACACAGTCAATCAATGAATTTCTGTATTTCTCCATAGTGAGGGTGGTGCTGGTATGTGAGATGACTATGAGCAAAGATTGGCAGACTTTTTATTTATTTATTTATTTTAAAATGTGTTTTGGGAACACAGCCAGGCACATTCATTTACCTATGTGCATACTATCCATACCCTATCCCATGACACAGTGGAAGGGCTGAGTGATTGAGACAGATGCCACACAGAGACTGTAAAACCTAAGCTATCTCCATCTACTCTTTCAAAAAAAAAAAAAAGTTGACTGACTCCGCCCTCAGAATGTGATTGCATTGGCTGTGATATTGACATATCCGGAATAGGCCAACAATTTATTTCAAGCAAGAATGTAAAATGTAGGAAAATCCAGATATTTATGCTCACCATCCTGAATGGGGTATTGAGCTTGCTTGCTTCCTTTCTTGGCCCTGCTGTCCTTGGAGATTAGAGGACTGATGTTTGAGTCAGAAACACAGAATAGGGCCATATGTTAAGGCGGGTAAGAGGGGAGAAAAGGTCACATGCCCTACAACTTGATAACTTAATAATCACAGCATCATACCATCTGGGCTCTGATAGGCTTCACCTCAACATTTTCCCTAGGAACCCCACCAATTTCCTTGTGATTGCCTAAAGTTTGGCTTGGGCCAAATATTTTCTTCAGGTTTTTTTTTTTTTTTAATATTAGGCCTTTGAGCTCCAAAACTGAGATGACTTTTATAATTTCAAATTCTGACTCCAAATATAAACTTTCAGCTCTTTTTTCTTTTCTAAAGAAACTAAACCAAATCTGGACCCAAGAAAGAACTGGAGATTATCTGCCCCCCTCCTCTAGCATACTTGAGTATAAATATCCAATGATCATTGTAATATTCATAGTGTACAGTATACTGTTTGTAGACATTATGAAATGGGAATCACAATTCAGCTAAACCATGTATCTATCAATTCACATTGTTACTTTTGTGTGTTTGGTTTTATTATTTCAGTTTTTTTTAGCGATGAGTACTTAAGATATATTCTCTTAACCAATCTCAAGTATATGCTACTCTATTTTGATGCATTCAACAATTTTAGATCCTGCATATGAATGAGCAGGATTTGTCTACCTGTGTCTATTTAATTTTACTTAATATGATTCATCCATGTTGTTTCAAAGGACAAGATTATCTTTCTTTAAAAACACATAATAATATCTTATTGTCTATGTATTGCATTTTTGTTATCAAATTGATAATCATTTCAAGATATTAGTATCATAGCCTTTGGGTATATACCTAGAAATTATCTTTGCTGGATGACATGAAGTTATTTCTTAATGCTTTCATGTATACTGACTAGTGTGTGTGTGTGAGTGTGTGTATGGGGGGAGAGTATGTGTGTCTATCCATGCAGGTTCCCCCATGGCATGTTATCATACGTATAATGGCAAGTATGTATTTGCCATGCTAAATACCACAACTTTGGTCATAGGTTTCACCTGGTTTATCAAATTTTTCTGTGCTTTAGGGTGTCTACTATCCTATGTATAAGGGCTTTGCCACTCAAAGAATGGTTCCAGGACCTTCCAGCGCCTTATTTGGAATATAGAAGGTTCCTAAGGACATACTAACTTACAATCTGATTTTAATAGGCCTCTTCTTTTAACATGTGTCTTTATTTCTTAACATAAGACTTGTAAGGATTAGTTGGGCGAAGGAAGAAGCATATCAGACTGACTGTGAAACTGTGTCTGGGTATCCAACCCTAAGGTTAAGCCTAATTGATCCCAAACATCTTTACATTTAATGATTCCAGAATGATTTTCATATACATAACAAAGGAGAAGGAGAAATATATATATAGATAATAGATATATTAAAGAGGATCTCAGAATCTTTCTATGTCCTTTCCTTTTAAACTACTGACAACCATCTTTTGCTGGTAGACCAACAAAGAATATCTAAGATGATTGATCAAGTTTACATCATTCTAGCAATTCTCAATTGTGAGTAAAGCTAGGATCCCTTTGAACTCAGACATGCTCAAAACTGAGTTAAAAATAGATACTTTTCCTAAATACATACAAACAAAAGCCTCATACAAATGCTAGAAGATCTTTGCAAATTTACCAATGAAATGCAAACAAAGCCGTGTGAATTAAGCATGCTATTTTAGTGTGGCAGAAGACATTTTTCTGAGAATAAATTTCCCTCTGCAACATGGATGCAACATGATGGCTAGGAGATAGGTTTGGGGATTTTAGCACTTTGTATGACTGCGTGCCTGTGATTTCTAAATTCACACTATTTGTCTCTGTCTGAACCCTGACAAAACTTTCTCCTTCACAGCTCAGAATGTCATTTGGTGTTTCCCTTCTTACAAATAAACCCAGCATATGTTTATGTTCAGCTTGCCTTTCTTCTACATAGATTTTATCGAAGTAATAATTCTTGTCAGTATGATTACAAAGCATAAACTCCAAGATCACCTTACATGACAGTCTTTGGTTGGCAACTGGGTGTCAGTATACTGTGGGAATGTTATCAGTGGTGATATATCCAGCCATTTCTAAAAAGAAAACTAATCAGAGAAGCCATTGAGGATAACGTTGAATCGCTCAGGATATTTCTGTGATTTTTTTTTTCCTGCTCAATATGCAGTGGAACAAAATAGAGAAAGAACTTAAAAACAAGCGTTGGTGTGAGAAAGGTCTAGATTCTATTTCTAGCAGTTCCTCTCACTACATGTGTCTCTTGGGTCAAGTTTCTTAGCTTCTCTGTGTATATTGAGGATTATGATTACTGGGCACAGGTCAGGGGTTAGGGGGGAGGGTTATATGCAAGGAAAACCCTTAGTCCAATCTTAGCACATCAGAAATACTTGATTATCAGTAACCATCAACTATTGTGATTGTAATTGCTACTCCAGTTGCACAGTTGCTACTCCAGTTGCACAAATCTGTTTATTTGTTTCTTTATACTAAGGTATTTTCTGGTTTTGATTTTTTTTTTTTATTTCCCCACTCATCTCCTGCTCTAAGAGTGTCATTATGGCAGAGGCTAAAAGTATTTGCACAGCTCTCGCTTATATTGCTCCTGTGGTTGCTCTCATCGCTCTAGTTGCTTCCAGTGCTGCTGCTACTTCCACAGCATCTTAGAAAATTCATTTATTTTCCATTGGAACCAATCGAGTGAGGAAGGTCATCATAGTGGTGGTATCCTGGGGCTGGGCATGGAGAGGATAATGATGCTTTCATTAAATCACCCTTTGTCCTTTTAAATTTTTGCTAAAAAATTTAAGAGTGCAGGGGATGGCTCCACATGCAGGAGTGTTCAGTGTGTTGTTTTGCCAGCAGCTCCTTCTATGTGTGTGTAATAGGAAGGGGGAACATTGGCTCTCCCTGCTAGAAATGCTGACTTCCAGACCTCTGGTTCTCTGAGATGTTATGCCAGATGGAAATTTGTTTGTTTGTTTGTTTTTTATAAACCTTGGTGTTCAACTATTTCCAGCTTCTGTCTAAGTATAGATTTCATTGACAAAAGTAGCTTCAGGGGAATTCATTAAAGGCTTTGAGAAGAAGTGCAGAGAGAGAGAGAGAGAGTGAGAGAGAGAGAGAGAGGAATGGTGAGGGAGGGAGAGGGAGAGGGAGAGGAGGGAAGAAGGAGAGGAGGGAAGAGGGAAATAGAGGGAGAGAGGGAAGGGTAAGGGTAAGAAGAGGGGAGGGATAGGGAGGGAATGAGAAGGGTAAGGAGAGGGAAGGGAAGAGAGGAAGGTGAAGAGAGGGGAAGGAAGAAGGAAATGGAAGGGGAGGGGAGCCTAGGATAAGGAAGGGGTGAGGAAAAGAGGGCAATGAGTGGGTGAAGAGAGGAAGGATGGGGAGGAGAAAAGAGAAGGGATGGGGAGAAGAAGAGAAGGGGGTTGAAGAAAAGAGAAGGAAATGGGACAAAAGAAAACCTAGCAAAGTAGGTTTATTATTATGTAATGAAAAGAGGAAAAAGCCAGCTTAAGAGTTAAACAATGCTACAAATTAAAAAAAAAAAAACCTCCCCAAACTAAAAACCTGTCATTTGCCTTGCTTAGTACATTTTGGCAGGTAAATAGATGATGGAAACAAGCCAATCGGTGTGGACAATGCTACCATTCTGATTGCTCACACTCCTCTGTCAGTCTAAGGCTGTCTTGAAGCGAGGGCATTGACCTTAGTGTCTCATTATTGCTTAAGTCTCTAATTACCTTTTGTACTCTAAGCATGCTTTGTAATTTCAGGTTAGACCTACAACAGTAGAATCTGAGGCAGACCTGACAGTTTGTCTTAGCTTGCGTGTGAGGTAGCTTTAAACAATGGTTGTAGGGGTTTTTCACTTTCCTGGAGGTCTAAGGAATTTAGGCATTCATTAACATTGGGGCAATAAATGACCATGCACAATCATTGAAGGACGAGTCTTCTTAGACAAGAAAATAAAGCCAGAACAGGTAGGTAAGACAGGTCACTTCAATCAAGATTTGCCTGCAGATGATTTAACTGCCTGAGCTTCTAGCAGAGAAGACAGAAAGATTGAAGGAACACAGTTTAGCTCTCTGTGAAAGAATAATCAGAAGCTTGTGCGCCTAAGAGAAAAGGTAAATAAAACCACAGGAGTGTCCTCATGGCAGTCAAAGCCAAATGGTCAACAATGCTCAAGACTGAGCTCTTGTCTTGAATATGATCTGTCAAAGACAAGAGAACAAACATCGCATGGCAGAAAACTACAATGATCTGCTGGCATAACTCAGAATTTGCCCAGGGTGAGATGAGTTGCTGGAAGCTGGTTTGTGTGACTTCATACTACCTTCTGGAAATGTGATACTCTCAATTCTTAAATGTCAAATGTGGGGGGGGGGGAAGCTAGAAAGTAGATGAGCCTAAATATACACACCTGTAATCCCAGCAAGTCAGGAAGTGGAAAAAAGACGATCACATTTCAAGGTCAGAGCCAGCCCTGGCATCGTTAACTTGAAGTCATTTCTGAGAAACCAAACTAAAATAAAAGGACAGGATGTGGTTCAATTGGTAGCCTCGCGGGAGCTCTGAATATATTTCCCAGTACCACTAAATAAACAACTGAAAAACTGAATAATAAATAATATAAACATAAAGGATGAAAACATACAGAAGATTCTGTGAGAGTGGGAAAGGTATAGGTTAGTTTAAGAGAATGGAATTGTGTTTAGTTTTGGAGGCAGACAAAACTATAGTAAAATCTGGTATTTCTACTGTAGTTGCACAGCTTTAAGAATAAACTGGAGAGTTATAAGAATAGGTTAATTTATAGCGATTAGATGGATAGACATGAAGTGGTAACACAGTTTCAAACACTCAGAAATGCTCCTTAGCATCTTAGGAAAAGATCCCTTGTTGTGTGCCTATGATTTTTGTTGTCTTCCATTTATAATCCTCCTGAAGGCCTGTATATGGTCAAGGTGAAGAGCTAGTGCAAGAGGTAAATAACCAAATCCAAAAGGATTTCAACAAGAGGGAAAGATGAGCCTAAAGTAATATGGATAGATTGACATAAGGCTCACTAAAGCCATGCCCTCAGGTTAAAAAATAGTTATTGCCTTAATTCTGGGTCGAAGAGACTTTATTTAGAAAGATGTCTCTGTAGTTTAAAATGTTAGGAGCTAGATATTCTGAAAATTATGACTTATGTAGGTAGCTTTGTTTAATATTATGTGAAGTCCTGAGTACCTTTTGTTATCTTGTTTTAAAAAGAGAAAGAGAAGAGAGAGGAAGGGAGGAGAAAGAAAGAGAGGAGAAAGACAAAGACAGAGAGAGGAGAGACAGAGCATGACAGAGACAGAGACAGAGAAAATATATTCAGCTCAACACTGTAAGCCATTGAGAAAGTCAGGGACTTCATTGATAAAATGAAGACAAAAGCTGCTCCCTGGCTTGCACTGAAGAGTAGGTTATATCATCCTGGTAAATGGCTCAGCACAGTTTCTGGCTCCTAACTAGTAGATATTATTATTCACAGCGAAGAGTGGAAAGAATGGTGACAGCCATAAGATGAGGAGCTGCAGAAACTTGAAATGTTCTGCCTGAAGAAGGGAAGATGGAGGAGGATATGAGAGAAACTGAGTATAATGGTGTTTGCTTATAATCCCATCCCTCAAGTGGCTGAAGAGGAGGAGGATTTTAAACCCAAGACCAGCATAGGGTATAAGAGAATTTGTCTGGCAAAAGAAATATAACATCTGTCATGAACTATTTGAATGATGATTATGTAAAAAGTAATCACTCTTCAATCAGCCTAATTCTAGCAGGAAGGAAATATAGTATACAATGCATAATATAGATTATATATGTATAGTATAGATTATACATTACATATCTATATTTATATAATAAATACACAATATATACATTACACAATATAATACAATAATATGTACATTATAGTATATAATAATATATACCTTATACAATATAATATATGTATAATTATACAATATACATTATACAATTATACATACATAATGTCTTGTGGATGTGTGTTGGTATGCCAGTACGAGGTCTTAAACTCAGGGCCTTGTGTTTTTGTGTGGCTTTTCTCTCTCAAGGTTGGTACTTTACCACTGGAGCTATATTTCTACTTATGGCTTTTTGCTGATTTATTGGGTAAGAGTCCCACAGATTGGTGTGTATGGACTATCTTCAAAGTATGATCCTCAAATCCCAACCTCTTGGGTAGCTAAGATTACAGGTGTGAGTTACAGGTTCTCATTGACAAGGACGAACTGATGGCAGTGTTACGATGATATATTTGGTCTTCTAACTACGATACTTTTCTATTTGGAGTTATCTTAAATACTAGAATAAACTTTCCTAGGGAATAGAGAGCTCTCTCTTAATGATAATGGTAAGAGGAAAAATAATAATTGAAATTAAAAGGAGCTTTGTGGCTCTTTCAATTGCTGTCATAACTACTCTTCATTTTTGCTTAGCACTCAGAAAATTCACATGAAATAGTTACGGTTATCATTCTCATTTTAAACATAAGGAAACGGAAGCACATGGGAATTAAGAAAATTTGCAAGGGCTGGGATTTAGCTCAGTGGCATAGCACTTGCCTAGCAAGTGCAACATCCTGGGTTCGATCCCCAGTACCAAAAAAGAAAAGACATACACACAAAAAGACATGTTAAAATATTTGCAAAAACATAGTCTACCAACATCAGAGAGGCGCATGGAACACAATTACCTGGCTCTTAAATCATTCTCTTTTCTGTCTCAGGGTGTGCCTTAAAGACAGAGAAGAGTATTAACCAGCAAGAGGGTTCTTCTATAGTAGTTTTACCTGTTTTAGTTAAAATTAAGTGTCTGTAGTTTTATAGACAAGAAGCAAATGAAAAAAGTAGAATGACAAGATATGATAAATTAAGATAAGTGGGACAAATTTTCCAGTGTTTTCCTAATGAAGAAAGACCTAAGGTATTCAAATAGGTCATATTTCTGTCTACCTTGTATTGTTATGAAGGAATGTGTATTCTCATTGCCTGTTCAAGGCAGAATAGAAGACACATATTTGAGTTTGGGAATGGTAGTCAAATTATCAGCAATAAAAGGCTAGTAGGTTTCTGTAGAAGAGGAAAAAGATATTAACTCAGTGAACAAAGATTAACTGAACATATCCTTTTTACAAGATCACTAAGCCACTATGAAAGAAGATAAGTTGATAGTAATTGGAGTAGCCAGACATTTAGATCTTTTAATGGCCTCTAGGCATTTCTTGAACTCTAGTCTGCTCTGACATTTTTTCCAAGTCTCCTAGGGAAATGAGGAATTATATACAGTTTTGAAATCGAGGTATATGTGATCTTTTAAAAATGATTTAGATAAGGAATGAGTAATTTGGCTTTCAGTTTGTGTGTTTAATACTTAATCCTCCATTCATTTCAGGTCAGCTTGCTCCTCAGTAATAACTGCGGTAGAGATTCTATTGTATTCAAATAAATCAGTGTATTTAAGTGGGAAAGGGCCTGGTCTAGAAGTTTAACATCCTCCTGCCGATGTAACTTAGGAGAGACTTCTTTCACATCTATAAAGTGAGGTAAACTGATTAGGCCCTTCTGTGTTTCTTTGGACTTGAACATTTCCTATTCCTTTTATTTCTGTCGTTGTGCTTACTCTCATCACAGAGATGACCAATGGCAAAATGCCCTAGTAAAGTATGTAGGACCTAAATTGTTTGCTGAGAAAATGGTGTTCAAATGATTATGAAGGCACAGTCGCTGAGGTGAGCAGAAGCTACTAAGCTTCTATCTGTCAGCTGTAAAATGTAGGCACAGATCAATATTAGGAGACATGGCCCTGTTCTGTAACAGTACAAGTTGCCAGATGAAACCCACGGAGGATGTTTTGTGTTTAGAGTACTTTAAGGTTATGATGGGGAAGCAGATGCAGTATGGCACAGAAGTCAGCTTGTTTCCACATTACCAATCATATCTATGATTATTTGGAAGCATTAAAGAGAGTCATCTCTTGGCCATATCTATGATTATTTGGCCTTCTGCTTGTGAAGATGGCTTGCGTGGATGAGGAGACTCTCATTGTGTTCAATAGGTTCTATAGCTGACTTACTTGTTAGTAAGTAATGAATTTGGTAATAATTTCCTGGGCATTACTGTTTCACGTTGAGTCTTGAGCAGTTAGTTCTCAGATTTCTCTGTTCCGGTCTTTCTATTCTCATTTCAGTTATAATGCCAGTGAGTTTGAAGGTGTCAGGGTGTCTTGACAAAGCCAGTCCTGCTGCTGCTTTCAAGTGGATGAGTGAATAGGCATTTGGTACTTGCTACCTTGATTTGCTTATAATTTCATCCACTTTCTTCAAGATTTTTCCCTTAGCAGTTAGAAATTGAAAGATAATCGGAAGAGGTTTGAGATGATTGCTTTGCTCACACCAGTGCTATAGAAGCTCCACCTCAAAGGCTGTTTTGTGGTAGAAATGGATATGAGTAGATTTTTTTTTTTCTCCTAAAGATTCATCTTGTCCCTTAGCTTCTTCGCTCAAGGCTTGGCACTCTGCCACTTGAGCCACAGCTCCATTTCCAGGTTTTTGCTGGTAAATTGGAGTCTCATGGACTTTCCTGGCTTAGAAATGTGATCAGATCTCAGCCTCCTGAGTAGGGAAGATTACAGGTAGATGTTAAGTCACTAGCCACTAGCAAAAGATTCACCTTGAAAGTAACAGATTTTCAGTCAGGAGTGAGGAAGTAAAAGGGGTCAAAGTGTAGCTTGAGCATGAAGTTTTGATATTACATTTTCACATTCTTAATCTTATAGACTATGTTACTTTCTGTTTCTCAAATAGATGGACATGGATCAGAGCTTTCATATGAGTTCTTCAACTCACACTGAGTGAACACTTAAAATGTCATGACTTTCTTCAGGACTTGAGCTGTTAATTCTGGTCACATGGGATAAGGGTAAAATATCTTTCATCCAAACTAAAGCTTTGGCGTACATATCAAACCAAGCAATTATACCAGGCTGTTACCTAATGAATTTGTCATAAAAACAGGAACATGGGCCCAAATTTTAAAATATATTTTTAGGATCATTTAGTATTTGTACATAGGAGTTGTCACTCAACAGTTTATGAATACAATGAATCTTGATCAATGTCACCCCTTTCAACATTCTCCTTATGATCGATCTCCTTATCATTCTCCAATCCCCACCAAACCCACCCCCCTTCCCTCAATTTTCTTAGTTTTGTATGGCTACATCCCCCACCCCACTTCCTCTCTTCATTTGCCTACCCAGCTCCTCTGGACCACCCCCCTCCCCCTTTCAAGTACCCATTTCCTGGTGTTTATTTTGTTGGGTTGTGAGTTAGCCTTTCTAAGGAATTACATTATTTATCTTCTCCCCTGAATCTACCATACCAAATTTTCTTCTCTACTTCTTGCTCTTCTGTGATTATATAGATCTTTTTAGTTTCTCTTCCAGTCCTGGCAGTTATCCTAACCTTTAAGGGAAAAACTTTGGTCATTTTTTTGCTTATATGGAGGTGTTTGAAGCAAATTAACAATAAAGTTGCACCAACAAAACCCAAAAAGGATGATTTCATCAGGCTAGAAGACTGGTTAGTGACTCAGGGTAGTACTGGAAGGGTTAAGTTACTGGATGTGAGCCCTGAGTGGGATTCTTTCTGCAGGAAGAAAGCTGCTTTAATGTGAATTGCACTAGAAAACTGTCTTCCACCTGTCCTTCTTGAGTGTTTGTCTAGTGAATAGAAGAGTAGGAGTGTCTTTTGTTCTCACAGCCTCATAATCATGACAATTGAGGGAGAGAGCAGCTTTTTCCCAGTAAACTCCATCTAACAATAAATTGCATTCATGGGAGGTGGTTAGTGTGTGGTAAACATTAGATGGGTACTGCTAAAGATAGATAGAAGACTAGCTCAGAGGAGACACAAACAAATTGCTTTTCTGTTGGCTCTGAAATATTCTCTTTCAGTGTTGTTAAATATGAAGTTGGAATGAAGCTAACTAAAGCTTTATTTAAAAGAAAAAAAACTCTATTCACTGCATGGCTTCTGGTGGGAAGGCAGTTGGTGGCATTTGATTTTAATGATTGATTTTACTTATACTGACTCACATTGGCATTCTTCTCAGATTTGTCACAAGATCTCCAAGCACAGGTGAATTTGTTAGAACCAACGTGATGGCATAGGAAACATAAAGAGAATTATCCAGGGGTTAAAATGTGTGCACATTTTCTTTATAGACAATGGCATCATCTGTAAGATATGTTTTAGAAACCACATGCACCTAGACATGCACACAGACTATCATATGGGTTATGGAATATAACTAGTTAATGCAGATTAATTAATGTATATTCTAATTAAAACACAATTTACAGCTGGGTGCTGGTGGCTCATGCCTGGAATCCTACCTTCTTAGGAGGCTAAGAGCTGAGGACCTTTGTTCAAAGCCAGGTTGGGCAGAATAGTCCCTGAAATGTTTATCTTCAATTAACCAGCAAAACGCTGAAAGTGATAGTGTACCTACCAGCCTTGAGAGTGAGTCCCTGTGTTCAAGCCCCAGTACTGGCATACACACACACACACACACACACACACACACACACACACACACACACACACACAATTCCTCAAAGTCATGGTTAAAAGGCCATTTGTGGATGGATCCAAAATTAAGATTTGTTTCTCAGTCTCTATAATAACAGGTGGTAAGGATTAGAGAAAGGAAGCAGACCACAATAACTACTGTTAGCATTTACTAAGCATCTAGGATGAGTCAAGCACTGTGTTTGCTTAGTAAGGTTAGCATTTCCCATATGTTAAATAATTCTAAACTCATATTAAATTTCCCAGGTACACGACATTATTTTACATCTCAGAAAGATTTATATAAAATCACATAAGGTCCAAAATTATTAAAAGGGAAGTTGGGAATTGAACTCAGGTTTCTAAAATTCTTTGAGCTTAGCTTTTAATTGCATTGTTCTTGCTACATTCAATCTTTTACTTGAGATCACATCACAGAGTTAATTCAAGCTTGAGATTGCTCTAGCAGTATCTTTTTAAAAAAATGCACATATCAAAATACTTCTTTTAATCCTCCTCCCTCAATGTACTGGAGAATACATCAGTGATAGTTTTCTTTGGGAGAGAGAGAAACAAGGGTGATTGACAAATTCCCATGGCTTTAGAAAATTTTTCTTTCCTACTCTTTTTTTGATGATGGACAGAAATATGTAGATAATTAAGTTTTAAAAATTGAATGACTGACTG
This sequence comes from Dipodomys spectabilis, assembly GCF_019054845.1. Classification (NCBI taxonomy): domain Eukaryota; kingdom Metazoa; phylum Chordata; class Mammalia; order Rodentia; family Heteromyidae; genus Dipodomys; species Dipodomys spectabilis. Next base: position 15,641,861 of record NW_024870834.1, on the reverse strand, counting down.
GCAGCCAGTGACTAGCTATTGTGTGTTTATGGATGTAGTTTGCTTCCATGGGGAAAAAAATGCATGTTTCTTTTTCTTTTCCATCAGATGTCTCAGAAAAGGAAAGTGACCCAGCTTAGGGGTTGAGAAAAGAACATTGAACTCACTCATGAAGATGAGATCAAGAGAAGGTATCAGGAGTGGTCTGTAGAGAATACCCGAGCTCTCTGTTCTTAGAACTAATCACCTGAGAGAGAGGCAGAAATAACTCGAAAGGCTCCATTTGTGATGTGTTTGTCTCTGCTCCCATTCTATCACTACTCTGACAACAGTGATTCCAGTAGATATAACCATCATTATTAGCGCATGACAACCCTCCTAACCTCCTCAGGGCATCAAGATGACCACCATCTACAGGAGCCCCCCCTCTCATCTGGCTCTTTATCACCCAGATGTTAGAACTTGGCCAGTGTGGTTCCAGCAGAAGGCTTGCCAGATGATTTCACTCTCGTCAAGTAGGTCTCTTGACATTTTGACATTTACTCAGAGAAACGCAGATGACTAGCCACAGGGCCAATCACTGAGCTCATCAGAATCAAACTATATTTTCTGAGCGGCTGTCAATAGTGTGTGTATGAGATTATTATTGTTTGCCAACGCTCTATTGATCTTGGCTTTGTGAAGCTCAAAGTCTGTTTACAGCCACCTATAAAAAACGAACAGCCACTTCTTTTACTGAAGGTTAACCTGGTGTGTTTATTTAATTGAATGGAAATGGCTTTGTTGTTTTCCAAATGTCATTGTTAATAAATTTTCAAGGGGTTCTTCGTGACTAGTGGGTAGGGATTGAGAAGAGAGGCTGCTGGGGGTGGTTGGAGTGAGGGTTGCTAGGGACAGGAGATAAAAGGAAAACAAATGCATAGATATGTTCTTAGAATAACTTCCCCTTGTAGAAGGGCTACAAACCATCTGTATTCTACATTAGTGCTGTATGTTGAAGCTATCGATAGAATTCTCCCACTGATGATTTTACTCCTTGCCTGCTTCTGCTTTCTGTTTCTTTTTTGGGATGTTCTAAAAGAGTATTTTAAGATGACACTTAGTTTTAGTTTTTATTATGGCATTTTGGTTTATTGAAAGTTTGGGGCTTAGTACTTACCACTATCATTTGATTACTTCAATTCCTTCTATAAGATATTTGACAGAATTACCTAGAACTTGGAAGTCCTATCAGAGAGGAGAAGATATTGGCAATCCCATTGAGTCAACTGTCTGGAGGGTTGGTGGCTCATACCTGTAATCCTAGCTACTCAGGAGGATGAGATCTGAGGATCTTGGTTCAAAGCCAGTTTGGGCAGGAAAGTCCTTGAGACTCTTATTTCCAATTAATCACCAGAAAACCAGAAGTGGCAGTGTGACTCAAATTGGTAGAGTACTGGCCTTGAGCTGAAGAGCTCAGGGACAGCATCCAGGCCCCTAGTTCAAGCCCCATGATAAAGAAGAAAAAAAGAAAAAAGAAAAGAAAATATAAACAGCTTTTACTAAAGTGTTTGGAGGAGGTCTCAGAGACTGTGAAATTCAGTTTGGTTTTCCAGTATACTAGATGTATATGAGAAACACCTCTGTCTTGCATTTGAATGTTTCAGAGAGAAATATCACAGTAATTCACTGGATGGCTCTTTCTGTTTTCTCCAGAAGGTTTGCCCTTCTAATGTGATCAACATTGGATATTTCCATTTTGAAGTTTTAGTCTTCCCATTCTGCCTTAATCCACATTGCAGAAAATAAAATAAAAAAAAATCCCACACAGAAAATTCTTCTTGAAACTTGCATGTGAATGAATGATGAAGAGGAGAAAAAGAGCTTGTAGTCTCAAAGGCATTGTTGAACACCTAGCCCAGGGTGGCAATAGGGCAGGAAATGGGGAGAATGGGGGTTGGGTTGGCAGATACCAGAGTAGGCATTTTCTAGCTGGAAAGAAAAGCAAGATAAAGCCTATATACTAAGAATCCCCTGGTATGTACCTATGCATGTCTGTGTATGCATGTATATATGTGTGCTGGTGTTGTTGGGGTGGATGGATATTCAAATATTTAACCATTTATTAAGTGTTATTTTAACAGTACTCTAAGAATCTATTGGAATCTGATAGAAATGCATTATTTTAATGGCTGCTAATTTCTGTTCTCTCCTTCATTTCCACATTGAACCTTGACTGACATCTGATTTCAAATAACCATCCCATCTTTTGCATATTTGATCAGGTTCCTTCAGGAGCATGACAGAAGGTATGAAATGCTGTCAAGCATTTTGTTTTGGTGAGTGATACTTTTAAAACCGATTTGAATGTCTCCGATTTTTCTTTCTTTAAGAGATACAGACCAAGTCAAATTGAGGAGGAGTCGGAAATGTGTAATCCCTTCCTTTCAATGGTGTAACGTGTGAGAATTGAGAAAAGAGATGCCAAGGATTAGCATTGGAAGATGAGTTTCCTAGTATGATTTCAGTTCCTGAAAAATCTCCTTATTTCTGAGTTCGAAACAAATGTATGAACCTATATGCTAAGGATGTTTAAGGAAGGATGGAATAAGCAGCTATGTTCTGGAGAAGGACACCTTTTCTACAGAACATTAGTCTCTCTCAATTAATTTTTACTTTATATAGATCGTCAGGCTGTTACACAACATCTTATGAGAAAAGTGGATTTTTAGTGATCTCTAGGAAGATGTGCCTGATATTAAATTAAATTAGAACTGTGCATTGTGGATCCTCCATCCAATGTACTCCCCATGGCTAGTATCTCTCATGCCAGATGCAACCTTGTTAGAGGTGACATGGAATCAGGGAATTTGATATTTGTTTCTTCAAAGTCTGGCTACGATTGATTCATCCATCTGCTTGGTGTCTCTAAGATGTCAGACTTTTTTTGGGGGGGAGGGGAAATGGATGTGAGGCAGTGCAAATGCAAGGTCTGATCATTCCGTAGATAAACCACCCTACTTTTCCTATTCTACAATAGGGCAGCAGAGCCTGGCTCACGTTGTCTGACAGAGCACCCATTCAGGAGTCCTGATGTAGAGCATTGCCTCAGGAGTACAATTTTCTGAGTTTGAGTATTTTGCTGAATGGTCCTAGACAAAATTCTCAGGCTGTTTCAACATTAGTTTCTTCCTCTGTGAAATACGAACCACAGAAGTTTCTCATAAACCCTGTCAAAGTAACATAGAAATCATGTAGCCTAGTGCCTGGCACAAGGTTTGATTTCATAAATCTGAACTGCTAATATTAAACAGAATGGTTCATGAGATACCATGCTAGAAGGACCTGTGGATGAACTTGCTATTGTAGGGTTGTTTGTTTGTTTGTTCATTTAGTTGATTGCTTTTAAATTTAATTGAATTTTTTTAGATCCATTTGGGAAATTAGTCTTTCTAGGGCTAAAATAACAGACATGAGCTACCGTGCCTCCTTTGAAGTCACCATTGTGATGCCTAAATGATATGATCCATAGACAGATCTCCTAGACTTGATATATGCACCTCTTCACAAGGGCTTCTAGCCAAACAAAGTGATCAACATAAATCTCTCATCTCCCTTGAAGAAATAACAACAACAAGAGCTACTATTTATAGTGAAGAAGCTGAGAGCCCTTTCTAAAAAGGACAGTCAGTTCTTTTTTTTGGGGGGTGGGGGGTGGGGGTCCGGTCGTGGGGCCTGAACTCTGGGCCTGGGCGCTGTCCCTCAGCTTTTCGGCTCAAAGCTAGTGCTCTACTACTTGAGCCACAGCACCACTTCTGGCTTTTTTCTTATGTGGTGCTGAGGAATTGAACCCAGGGCCTCATGCATGCAAGGCAAGCATTCTACTGCTGAGCCACCTTCCCAGCCCCGACAGTCAGTTCTTGAACAAGAGACTTCAAGAAAAATTCCCTTGCACAGAGTGCCTTTGGGAGCTAGTTTTAAGAATCTTTTTAAAATATATATTTTATTGTAAAGATACTGTACAGAGGTGTTACAGTTACATGAGCAAGGTAATGAGTCCATTTCCTATGGAGCATCACTACCCCTCCTTTTTTATTTTTATTTTTATTAATTTATTTTTTTGGGTCCAGTCGTGGGGCCTGAACTCTGGGCCTGGGCACTGTCCCTCAGCTCTTCAGCTCAAGGCTAGCACTCTACCACTTGAGCCACAGCGCCACTTCTGGCTTTTTTCTTTTTGCTTATGTGGTGCTGAGGAATCGAACCCAGGGCCTCATGCATGCAAGGCAAGCGCTCTACCACTGAGCCACCTTCCCAGCCCCCCTCCTTTTTTATTGGTCATTCTCTTTGTAAATTTATTTATATGTTTTTTAATTGTAAAAATACTGTACAGAAGTGTTATAGTTACATGGTAAGGTAATGAGTACATTTCCTATCAAGCATTGTTACCCCATCCTTTGATTTTCCCCTACCATCCCTTTCCTCCCCACCTCACCAACTCCTCCCTCCTACCAATCCCCCCGCCCCCCCACAATGTTGTAAAGTTTGTTTTGAACAGAGTGTCTTGTACATTTCATTGTTACAATGGGTCAAACTGTATCCTTATTTCATCATTTTGTTATTTCCCTTCCCCTCCCCAAATTAGAAAAATTTATAAACAAGATGCAGGGCACTGGAATCAAATACAGTGACAGGGTATACCATGAGGGAAGAATATACAAAGAAACAAAAAGAAGTCACATAGTACATTATAAGTACATTAAGAAGAACAACAAGAAAGATAAAACCTCTTGTGTCCCTATCTTGGGGTTCATTTTGCTTAGCATCATCTTATCTGGTCATATGTACATAGCTTTTGACCTTTTCTGCTTGTCTTAGACATATACTAGTTATTGCAAATAAGGGAAACCATGGGACCTATGTTTCTTTGGGCCTGGCTTACTTCATGTAATAAAACTTTTTCCAAGTCTCTCTATTTCCTAACAAATGGAACGGTGTCATTCTTTCTGATGGAGGCATAGAATTCCATTGTGTATATATACCACATTTTCTTGATCCATTCATCTACTGAGGGGCATCTGGTTATAAGAAATTAAGACTCGGATATTTAGCTTGTAGATAGGTTCTCAGTGTCTGCATTACTCTTTTCCTGTCAGTAACAAAAGAGTACTTTTTAATATTAAATGTTTTCCATTCACAATCTGGACATTTTTATTTATTTTTATTGTGAAAATACTGAACAGAGGGGTTACAATTACATGAGCAAGATAATGAGTACATTTCTTATCAAGCGTTGTAGCCTCCTCCTTTGTTTCCCCTTCCCATCCCTTCCCATCCTCCCCCCCCCCCCCCCCCCCCCGCTCCTCAACCCTCCTCTCCCCCTACAAAGTTGTAAAGTTCGTTGTTTTCGACATAACGACTTGTACATCTCATTGTTGAAATGTGTCCACCTGTATCCCTATTTAAACGATTTGTTTTTTCCTTTCCCTTCCACAAATTATAACAACATCAAATATAGTGAAAGCAGGGGTTATACCGTGGGGAAGGGACATACAAAGCAACAAAGAAACCATCTTATAAATATGTTAGAAACAATCACAAGAAAGAAAAAAAAACATTTGAATACATATCTTAGGGTTCAACTGGATTTAAAAGGTCTGCAGATAAGCATAAAAATAATTTTCAACATTCTTTACCTAATAGCTAAATTTTGAGTCCTAACCTAGTTTTCCTGTGAAATTGACTTCAATAATACAAATAGTGCAAGGGAATCTGAGAAGAATTCCAGGTTTGTTTGTCTGAGTTCACTTTTAAATCTGCATTTGAGAACCTGGCATTTTGAAGACACGGTCTTGCTGGTAAGAATTTTGCTGTTCAGCAATCTATATCCAGACACCTCAAGTATGATGAATGACATACATACATTGTGCCACGGTTGACTTCACCCTTCTTGGAGAGAGATTTGTTTGCCTAAAGTATCAACAGGCTTCTTTGGACACGTGGTAGTTGCATATTGACTTATTGTTTTGGTATTCCCAAGGTGATCAGCAATAAACTCCCATGCTGGGGTTTTATAAATCAGTAGTGCAAGTACTGAACACAGAAGAGTTGCTTGACAGAATTTTAGGCAAAACAAGATCTGAAAAGTTTAGGTGACCATAAGCATAAAATGGGCTGGCTTTGTTTAAAAATACCCAAGAAAGAGAAAAAAGAAAGGAATTATGCAATCTTAAGTTCTAGTAGACTCCTGGTCAACTCTTCATTTAAATGTGCCCCAACTTTTTCCTCTACTATTTTCCTCGTAAATGATCTAGTCACTGACCTTATTAACATTTCCTGGATGTAGCATACTAATGGTATGCTTGCTTCTTTTCCCCTCATGCCAATTTATCCTCTACATGTAGCTAAAGTTATCATTGATGAATTGCATCTAATCACATCCTTCCTAAGAGAATAAGCCTCTAATGGTTCTCTGTTATTATAAGATTAATTATTCCCTAAGGAATGGAGCATGTTAGTGTATTATGCATCTTTATCTGTTTTTTTAATTGGGATCGAAAAGTACCTGTGATTTCCTAAAGATGTTTTCTAATTCATCTTAATTTTCCTGGACTATAGCACCCTGCAGTTCCTACATAGTTTCATATTTCCTATACCTTTGTACCAGATCTCCTTGTTATAATAATCTCTCACCAGCAATTGCTAGAGACCCAGGAGGCTCAAATGTCTTGTCATTTGAAAAGACTTCCTGATATCTAACCCTCATCCTAGAGATTAAAATCCTTTTCTTCTATTGTCTCCTCACACACCCCCTTTTTCACAGAAGTTAGGAATAAAAGATGCTGTTATCCTCTCTTTGCTTCAGAGCTTCTTTGTTTGTTTCTATCCTCTATTAGTATTGTCTGCAATTAAATAGGCTTCATAGATTGTGGTAAAGTACTAATTTTGGGAAGATCCTCACTCTTAAAAGATGAATAATTATAAAACGGGTCACTTTTCTGGTCACCCATTTTAATCACAAACATTATTAAATAATATTGGTTAATAACCTTAATATTCTAAAGTTTGTTGAAACATTTGTTTTTTTTTTTTTATTCTCAGAAACAAGAGTTACATGGTAGAATTGAAAATTCAACACAAAGAGCCTTTGCCTCAAGAATACAAATTTAAAAATCATGAAGTGTTTCCAACAGGATTTGCATTTCAATCTGCTTTGTCTGGTGGGCTTCATAACTCTTTGTGATTGGGGCAGTTTCTGAGACGCATCCTACAATCCTAGTGACTGTGGTTGCAGACTCATAAGAATTGGGGGTACAGGGAACAAAACTTTTATCCGCTGAAGTTGAGGGAATTGTCAGAGATGTGTTTTATAGATGCCTGAATGATTGTGCTTTTACCATTTTGCTTCCGTCTTAGAGTCATAGATTTCTTGTTATCTTTTGGATTTCCCCATGACACTTAATAATACAATCATCAAAATGCAGTGAGTGAGAGCTACGTTCCAAATTTACAGGGCAGTGAATAAAAGTGGTTGCTCTAATGTCCTTCAAAATATTGGGAAAGGATGTCTACTGGAGGAAATGTTGGTTTTGGTTGGAATGCCAGGTATTTAGTAATTGAAACGTTTTGAGGGATGTACAATTTTCCTCCCCAAATAAGTTCAGGTTATAACTCTTTCTGCCAAGTGATGTGTTACAGACTTGAAGCATCGGAGGTTCACGGGAACATGCTTGGTTGTTGGGAGGCTGGATTCCAATCACCAGGTGAACCACACTTCTTGGATCACAGAGCATGAAGTTAGGAGGAGAAGTTGGTGGGGAGAAAATTTGCAATGGAAGGATTTCCCCCCACCCCCCTCCTTTTCCCCGACTGCCATTTTCCTCCTTTGGTGATAGGTGGTGTGTATTAAATGTGTAGGCTCACGCCAGCTTAAAAACAATGCTTAGGTAAACAGCAGCGAGACACAAATCTCTACAAGGATTCAGATTTAATAAAAATAAAATAAGAAAACACTATTTGACGCACCAATTCTCTATGTTCAAAATATCTAATGCATCATGTGAAGCAGTGGTTCTGAAAGATTATTAGACTTTGCTAGAGAACCACGCAGACATCCAGATACAGAGAACAAAGAAAGGTTTATTGCCAGGAAAGGGGCCAGCAAGACCCCTTCTCACAAGGGAGAAGTGAGAAGAAGCACCGGCTATTGTCTGGGGTGACCTATATATAACCTAGGAGGTTTAGGAGGGGCTAGAAGGGGCTAAAAGGTGGAGACCCTGGTATGGATGTGGGGGACAGGGGCTTCATCTGGGCAGACTAGGATTTATGGCTGCTATCCAAATAGTAGATAAGGGGGCCCTACAGCCACCCAGACCTGAAGGTCACTCTAAAGGGCTCTTGTTGCCTTATATGGTGGTAGCTGCCCCAGAGAAGTGCCATCCCAAGGTAAAGGGGGTTGGAGGCTGATTATTTACTGCCTTTACTAAATGGGCCTACTGTTGCCTAGGAAGGAGCATGCTAAGCTGTGGAGAAGGGAAGGAGCGTACTAAGCTGGGAAGGAAGCTCATTTTGCTAACAGGTTCCATGAAAGGAAGGAAGAATATCCAGAAACCAGAGAATGAAGATTTTTTTTCGTGTATAGCGACATTTTTTTTTTAAAAAATGAGGATGTTTACTACATTTTATTCACTAGGTCTGGTCTACCTGGGTTTAGTTCACACTTGATTCAATGCCACTGGCTCCTACCTATTTAGAAGTCTTAGATTTCACTGACAGAATAACAATCATGATGGATGATTCCTCTGTGAAGAAAGCCTACAACACAAGGCCCAGTTTTTCAAAACTAACTGCTTGAACTTCTGTTACTCAGACCGCTTGAAGAAAGTTCAGATACTGTGCGCTCACTCCCAACCTACAAAACAGGAAAACTGAGGAATGAGAGCTACGAATTTTCATTTTACAATCTTGCCCAGTAACCTGCATGTGGCTGGGGTTTATGTGTCTCTCCTTGCTACCAAAAGTGTTAGCACTAATCAAACAAGACCCAATTCCTGGCCAGGTTTAGTAGACAACAATAACTAGAAGCCATAACATTTCCTGAAACAAAGTGAGTGGCCTATGATACTGTGAAACCTCTGGCATCTGACACCCACATGTGCTCCACTTAGCTCCAGATTAGAAAAGAAAGAATGGGAGGAAGCCCAAAGCCAGCTATGAGCACAGGTGCACTATTTGGGGAAATAAAACCAATTCTATAAAAAAAATCAATCTAAAGTCAAAAAAGTTTAATAAAAATGTAAATGCCCTTAAAACTGGCACCATGTTCTCCGTCCCTTAATGAACACCTGTCATCTGGTGAATAACCACCAGGCCCCTAAGTGTGGGTCAAGCAAGCCAAAAGGCCCTCAGCCAAGAGACCCTGGTAAGTAATTTAAAATGCATAATCCATCTAACAAATAAAAACTCCTGTCATGGATACAGATTTATCTGTATCATCTCTTCATGAGAAGTAATATGCAAACGACTCAGAACCAGAAAGGGCGGGAACTTTTCACATGTCTTGGGCCAGGGCTAGGGAAAAACCTCTTAACGGGGAAGCCAAGTGCCAGAGGTTTCCTGGGGGAAGTGAAGGGTGACCTGGGAAAGGTTCTGGATGGAAGGGAGGGAGCACAATGGGTAGATAACTTAGACTGAGGCAAAGGCTTAGTCCAGCGGGGCCTTTGGGAACCTTCTGAAATGACTCAGCTGGACAAAGGATCTGAGATTATTTTGTCCCTTTTGTGTGGAAAAAACTCTAGTTCCCTGAAGCCAATTCTATCAGCAATGAAGTATGAGCAATCAGCAGCCAGCTGTCCCCCTAAAGTGGGGAAATAAGAACCCAGGTTTTGAAGAAAGAAACCCACAGTACTCTCATCACCACCCAGTAACTTATCTGATTCAAGGCTGGACTTTACTGAGCTCAGAACCACAGCAAGCTTCTGATCTTGTGGCTGAGTGCCCCTGACAGCCCACGGAAGTGATCATGTGAAGGAAGGAAATGATTAGAAGTAATTTGCTGAGGGTCCAGCATTGCATTTTTTGAGCTGTCAGCAAGTAATGAAGCAAGAATGTCAATCGACAGGTGAATCAAAGTCGAGCAGAAAGGAAGGGAGGAGGAATTTTGCTCCCCCAAAAGCAATTGCTTTAATTGAGCCTGGTGATGAGATAAGTAAGAGAAAGTTTGCCATAGCCAGAGATTGCTAGGGATTGCTAGGAAAGAAAAAGAACATTGTGTGTGTGTGTGTGTGTGTGTGTGTGTGTGTGTGTGTGTGTGTGTGTGTGTGTGTGTGTGTGTGTGTGTGTGTGTGTGTGGCTTGTAGAACTAGGACTAGAGAAGTATTATGGAACAGAATTTTACTGAAAGAATGGGGAATAAAAGCTATACACAAATGAACTGTAGTGCTTCAAATAAAGGGTCTTCTGTCTTTACATAGGCCCTAACAATGAAGACTTCTCTCTTTTCCTTAAGCATTGATTAGCAAAGGTGTAGCACACCAAGAGCTATATATGTCATTGGTCTATAAAAAAAAGGAAAGATGTTGCCTTTGATAGATGTACTAAATCCTAGATTATTTTACCCAGTGAAAGATGATTTGCATAGAATGGCCTCTGAGAAGTTTTCTTTGTGTCTAAAGTAAACTACAGTATCTCTCCTGAGGTGAAGGTGGTGTTTTCCATTTGGGGAGGAGCAGCTCTCCTCCAAAAGATGTGGGAAGCCAGGTTAAAGTGTGATCATTATAAGCATTTACAGAGTGAAAGGCCCTTTAAGATAAAAGGTCATTTTTGTTAATGGTTCCGAAACTGATAAAAAGAGTGCTACTTTCTGTCTTTGATTTGTATTTTGATTTGGGTGGCCTTCTTTTTCCTCTTCTCATCTGTTGCTCCTACTTCCCCTTCTTCCTCTTCCTCTTAGCTTCCAATCCTCCCTCTATTCTTCTCTTTCCTTCTTCATATGTAAAGACATTTTCCTCCCAAATCTTTGAATACCTCACTTTAGCAGTCCACAGCAACATGGTAGAAGCTGTGAGCTAGAGCTAGAGCATTATTATCATGGATATGATTTCTAATTATAGTTATTCTTGAGCTATTTTTAACTATTTCAGATAGTTCACCCAGCTGCCTGTCCCTGTTGTTTTTTTTTCTATTTCAGTACTGATCTCTCTTCCTCCTCCTCCTTCTCCTCCTCTTCTTTCTCTTCCTCCTTTTCTTCCTTTTCCTCCTCCTCTCTCCTTCCTCTCCCTATTCTCCATATCTGGGTGACCAAGACTTTTTTCAAGTACAGTGCATTCAGAATTGATCTGGGTCACTAAAAGAAAACATTCACGCTATTTGTTTTTTATTAGACAGAACCCTAGAAAAAAGGATTTGAAAAGATTCCATATTGGTTAGACTTCAGTCTTTTTCACAACACAGGGGGACTGATATTTCTAAGATCATTCCTATTAGAAATGGGGTCGAGTCCTTGCAATTCTATCAACTAAATATTCTGTAATGTGCTGTCTGGGTTTCATTTAGAACCAACTCCCAGACTTTATTGTGACACATTTTAATGAATCCTGTTGGCTATCTCTTGAATTTCTCTTGTCTACCCTACACACATTTCCCAATTTAAACTTTCTAAATTGCAGTATTGATTGTGCTTCACTCTGTTTAAAATCCCCTAGTTTTGCACTCCATTAAACAATAATCCATATTGTTTATTAAAAGATTAAAGTCCTCAGAATCTGTCTCCAGCTAGCCTGTGCCAGTCTTATCTCTCCTAGTTGTCTCAAATTTACATCTCGACTTTTTTCCTTCCTTCCTTCCTTTTGTCTCTCCCTTCTTCCTTCCTTCTTTCCTTCCTTCCTTCTTTCTTCCCTCCCTTTTCCCCCTCTTTCCTTTCTTCTTCCCTCCCTCCCTCTTATCTTCCTTCCTTCCCCCCTCTCTCTTCCTTCACTTCCTCTTTCATCTCTCCAATCTTCCCTGCCTGCTTCCCCTCCTCCTTCACTCCTTCTTTCCCTTGTTTCTTTCTTCTTCAGTACCAAGGGATTGCATCTATTTCTATTCATGTATTTCACTACTGACGTATATAGCTAGTCCTTTTTATTGATTGATTGATTGATTTAAAGTTTTTATACAGAGTCTCACTCAGTGGTTCAGGCTGTTTTGGATTTGTAACCTTCCTCTTTCAGCCTCTAGGGTCAGTGAAATTAGAGTCATGCATCAGTACGCTGGCTACGGTTCTTTTCCTATCTTGCTTCAAGAATTCTGAGCTCTTATTCTTTCCGTTCATAGTGTTTTGCATCTCAGTGCTTTTAATTTAAATTTCCCACAATCTAGAACTGTCTTCTGGGTGAAGTGTGATATTTCAAGAAAATATCTATCTTAGTCTCAGCTTCAGAATCTTTATTTTCATTCTGATAAGTAGAATAAACAGAGCCCACAGCTTCCCTTCAGCTACTTTACAAGTATTGAAGAATCTCATGTCAAACCTAAAATATCCTTTCTAATACAATGCTTCATCTGAGAACCCAATAATCTCTCATTTAAATATCCAAATCCTCAAGTATTCTGAATTTACTATGTCTGTGCTATACTGCCTAATGTGATCAGATGGCTACAATGTTGTTTTGGTATATCCCAAGCAACCACTAAAAAGAATGAAGTTCCAGGACTATGTATGATGAAAGACCCATTGCAAGTCAAAACTTGAAGTGGCTCTTAAACCAGGAACAATGTTAAAGTAGGTAGCCTCTAGCTTTGTGGTGTGATTTGAAGATGAGTAGCTTCTGTTGTCATCTAAGACAAACGAGAAGCCCCTTGTCCTAGAAGTTTGGAGAACTTAGCCTTCAACATGGGCCTGACATATAATAATCTGTGTCCTTCAGAGAGAATAATTTGATCTCTAAATCATGCTGTCCTCATGTAAAATGAGGTTTAGGATTTAAATATTCTAAAAGTTTCTTGCCAATGATTTGATTAAATATCTGTATCAAATAATGTTGCTACATTGCCCCAATCTCTTTCTCCTCCTTTTTCTCTTCTTCGTTCTCTTCCTCCTCATAGTTGAATAAATCGGGTTTCAATTCAATATGTCAGTTTGGGAGACCCTGCCTCTTGATCCATGTTTATCATTCTCTCCCAGCTCTTCCAACACCATCTATCTCCTCAATTTACCTATTTCCAGTTTCACAATATGTACATTGAATATTATGATGGCACCAATTCCTTTTTTTAAAAAAAATCATTGCTTTGTATATATCCAGCTTTGCTGCGTTTTTCCTTAAATTAGGTAATATGTTCATTGTTGGTTTGCCTTTGGGAGGAAAAACTGTCAGATACACTCCAGATTTCACCTGAGAAATTGAGAGAATGCCCTTGTTTGGCCTCCTTTCTTCCCCAGCCCAGTCAGCTTCCTTGTTCCTCTGTGTCTGTTTTCTTATTGAATCCTTGCTTCAGGGTCTGCCTATTATTTGGGTTTAATCTCACCTCTAAGATCTTGTCTGTCTGTCAATCCACCCTTTGTGAGTGTGTTTACAGAAGTTTGGTTTGGATCTGTGAGAACAATTCTGGTTAGAGAAAATAAAGGAAAAACACAACTTGGTCTATATACAGTTCCTTGAAAAAAGTCTGGGTTGAAGTCTGCTACAGAAATGATTCCAACTAAAGAAATGACTACTGAAAAGCTGTCTTTCTTAATCTATGGGTTTTCTGTCACGGTTGTTTGTCTCCCTAAAAATTATTTACATCATTTTATTGTGGCGCTAGGATTCAAATTCAGAGCTTTTTATAAAGCTGAATAAACAGTCTAACCCTGAGCGACATCACCAGCCTAGAGTTTTAAAGTAAGCATTTCATAACATCTGTTGCTGTTCTATGGGTTTCAGGACCAGCTAGTTGGAAGAGAAGTTTTCTGCCAGCATTCTCTAGTTGTTACCCCAGAAACTATTTTTTTTAAATCTAATTAAATCTCACTGGAATGTGAAATGGAAACTAGAATTTGAGCCAAGAATACCTGAAAGAGTATTTCTGGAAGAGACTTTGCTTATGCCATCTGTGTAACTATAGATTTAAAATGTGTGAGACAATAAAAAGTAGCATGGAACCTTAGAGAGATGCCTAGTGTTTACTTCCCTGGATCCCAGTGGTCACCCCGGAAGTAGTTTGTTGCAATTTGATATTAACATAGACTAGGTCTTTGGGGCAGTTTCTACCCTGCTGGTCAGCATGAGTCGTGTACAGTACATTTAAGCAGTGTTTTGAAAGAAACATAATGACATTTTCCACTTGCTTTCATGACATTGTTTTCTCTGTGAAATGCATTCTGGCTCCTTTTGTGACTCCTCAGCTACTGGGAATGGCATCACCTTTCTTTATTTGGTCTGTTGTCTAAAGTATATATCTAGGTGTGAGTGTGTATGAGTATTATTTGTGATGAACAGCACTTCGATTAATGTTTTGTTTACCACATAGTATACATTTATCACCAAATATGTGACCTCTCTACTTAACATATTCTTAAACTATGAGCTTCAACACTCAAACTAAGCTAAATTTAATGATATACATTTACTAGAATACATGCCAACATATATAAAATTTAATGCAATGTATTATATATTTTCATGTATTAAAATAACACAATACATATGTATATACTTAAATACATATATACATATGTTTCATATGAATATACATGAAACTCTTCGTCTAGGAATATAGAAAACAGAATCCTCTACTTCCAAATGGCCACTGCTCTGTAGTTGTATATCTGATGCTTTGTATCCCAATGGTTTTGCTACTGGACCAGATATAAAGTCCCTCATGTTTTGCTTTGAGTGGAGTATTATTTTTAGAAAAGCAAAACCAAAACTATGTTTAGCTTCCTCACTCAAAATCTCAGGAGACACTTTCAGCCAAGTATCATCTGTATGTTTCATTTAAAGAAAAGTAAATAAGTATTCAGTAGAGAAGTGAAAAGTTTCTTTCTTAGCTAGGCATCAGGAGCTCACATGTGTAATCCAAGCTACTCAGGAGGTTGAGATCTGAGTATCATAATTCGAAGCCAGTCCAGTCATCCAAATTTGAGAAAATCTTTTCTCCAACTAACCAGAAAATAAGAAAGCCAAATGTGGAAGTTTGACTCAAATGGTAGAAGACCAGCCTTGAGTAGAAAAACAAAGGGGAAGCATGAAGCCTTGAGTTCAGCCTCAGTAGCACCACTCACAAACAAAACATTTCTTTCTTTCTTTTTTTTTTTTTGGGTCCGGTCGTGGGCCTGAACTCTGGGCCTGGGCGCTGTCCCTCAGCTCTTCAGCTCAAGGCTAGCGCTCTACCATTTGAGCCACAGTGCCACTTCTGGGTTTTTTCTTTTCACTTATGTGGTGCTGAGGAATCGAACCCAGGGCCTCAGGCATGCAAGGCAAGTGCTCTGCCACTGAGCCACCTTCCCAGCCCCACAAAAACTTTCTTTTACTTCTTACATAGTAAGGGGTTACATCATGACATTTTCATACATGCATTTGCTTTGACCATATTCATCCCCTTGGTTACTCTTAGCATTCAACTTCATCTCAGAGTATGATTTCCACCCCTACTAAAATGTTAACGTCAAGTTGTAGTCATTTCTACATGTTCTTCTTCATCTGTCTTGCTTCCGTGAAAATGGGTTTTAATGTTATAAGCTACTTAACAATGCATGTGTAATAGGCATAATATGGTGACTGATACATGATCAATAATAGTAATAAGTATAACCCCATACAGAATACAAGACACAGAATTTGCTTCCCGCATTCACTCAGTTAGGTCTTTGGGAACTCTCCTGGTGGCTCAGAAATGGTGCATGGCAGTTTTATAAGGTGAGAGTGTAGAGCAATATAAATTGTACAAAGCAAGTATTGAGTACTGCAAAGTTCACAGTTCCTTAGAGAAATGAGCTGAGCATTTACTGCTGAAAGCAAACCTTTCAGATAATTTTATTTGGGTACCAGCCTAGCACTGGAGTAAGGCCATTGCAGAAGGAATGGATGATTTTAACCTTTGCCCCTTTTGAAATTTAAGGCCTGGTCAGTAAGATAAAATTAACATGAGGAAGCAGTTTGGGACAAATGAATCAAATCTTAAGGATTAGGCTGCCGCAGAAATGGCTTTTAAATTTAGTTTTGAACTGAATTGTATTTTTAGCTGAATCACTTTCTAAAAGCCACATACCCTCTGTGCCTTAGTTTCCCCATCTTTAAAGTAGAGATCTGAATATCTAAATAACAGCACTATTGGCATCATCTCTTTGAAGTTGAGAGCAAGATATGCAAATAACCTGCTAAGCACCTAATATCTGCTCTCTCATTGGGAGTCACATATTTTCCAATATTACTGATAAGAATCAAATGACTAATCTTTTCAAACTTCAGCACAGCAGCCATACTACAATTATAGTTTCTTTATTAAGAACATCCCTCCTGATACAACACATTTAGAGCAGAAGTGTCCAGATTTGACAATTATCTACAACTCTGGAACTTAACACCAAAATCTCAAACATAAAAGATCCTTCATAAGTAGTTGTAATTTTAATTGTAATGAGAAAAATTACTCTCCAAGGCAAAGATTGTAATCATCAAAATGATTTCATTTAATTAAAAAAAAATCTAGAGACCAAAGCTTGGCACTGGTGGCTCACACCCTTAATCCTAACTACTCAGGAGGCTGAGACCTGAGGATCCCAGTTTGAAGCCAGCCCCGGCAGGAAAGTCTATGAGACAGTTGTCTCTAATTAATCACTGAAAAAGCTGGAAGTGGTGCTGTAGCTCAAGTAATAGAGTGCTAGCTTTGAGTGCTAGCTTTGAGCAAAAGGAGCCTAGGGACAGTGCCCAGGCCCAGAGTTCAAGGCCCAGGACCTGCAAAACTTAAAAAAAAAATCTAGAGACCAATATCCTTGGACCAAATACTCCTTATGAGTGTTCTGTTAATATCTTCACAGGGTCAATTAGGTACCATATGGTATGCTAACTTCAGTGGTAATAGGTTGCTGGGATCATATGTTATTCCAGGGATAGAAATTTAGAAAATAGTGACCTTGCTGTAGGATCAAGTAGCATAAGACAAATGAATTGAAGCAGAAGAAAAGCTTAGATTAGCCCAATGATGAGGAGTGACCAACGTTCTCTTCCAAAAATCATCAACAATGTGATCACTACTGAATTAATCTTATGGGTTACAGGTTTGACAATTTTCCTTGTTAGCAAAATCGCCTTCTAAGTAACCACAGGGGATTAGGAACAAACAGCAAAGCTGTTTCAGACAAACCCCACACTTGAAGAGGTAGCAAAGAGAAATGGATCTCCCTGTAATAAGTTCTTGGCATGGTCTTTCACTTGCTAAGTTCTAAAACTCCTGAGGGAAATAAACAGCTGTCCAAATGAAATGCTGAGAGGCTAACAGGAAATCTTAGAGGAGCATCAAAGCAAATCATGTGGCTGAAGACTGTGAACAAGAACAAGAGAATACAGGTCATCAGCCAGAACCAATCATCTTCTAACTAGAAACTTGAGGCAGGTCCAGGATTTAGGGAGAATGGACCTTTTCTTCCTCCAAATCCAGGATCTGTGTTGTATAAGCCCATACCTACTTAATCAGTTTGTTGTTATCCTATCTCAACTTCCCTCCCATACTTTCTTTCTTTCTAGCTAACTCTTGCAGGTGGATATATGATCATCAGGGCTGGAAATATATAAAATATGTGGTCAAGGGCATTATTTTTTCCTGTCAATTTAAGGATCCCCTGTGTCATGACTCAGAACCAGGAAAAGGCAGCAAAAACAATACTACTGCTGATTCAAAAAAAAACACCAAAAAAAAAACCCTGACACCTACAGAGTCCTTGTGATGATTTAAGCATTGGATTTTTGGCTTCAAGAATACTATCTAGTATACGTAGCAGCCTCAATAATGAACACTAACTACAAAGAAAGTCTTACGGAAATTGAGTTGTTTCCTTTGATTTGGAGACCAATTAAGCTAAGATTCCTTAACCAATGTTCAGGAGGTGATTGTGTTTTCAAACCCCCCGCTCATAGCAATAAATTGCTTCATAACTGGATATTAAGTCATCATCTGACTGTTACAGATCTACAGTCTAAAATCTCTGGAGTTTCGTTATAAACTTGTTTATTCAGAGGAAGTATGGTTGATACTTCCCACCAAGGGTAGGGCAACTGGGGAGGATACTAGAAAGAACATGGATAGACTCTAATTACTTTTCATTTTTGTTCACAAAAATTAGACATTTGAGGTGTTGCACCTAATTGGAAAAAAAAGAAGACACTATTATTGGGCCTATACACATAGCCTGATTTCTCCTTTCTTTTTCTTTTGGTCCAATTGTTTTAATACCTTGTCCACCCAGACTTCAGCTTATCTGTTGTATCCTCCAGGAGACCATTGTCAGTAAGTAGGGATGCTCTAGACCGTTAGCTGGTTGATGTAATCATGTCTGCCTTGCAAGATCTGAATCCTTGCACTGCAGTTTGCATGAAGTTTAGTGTTTATGGCAATCTTCTGAGTGGGGAGAGAGATGAGCAGGTGAGTCCAAATGCAGCATCTGTTGACTTGCTAGGCTCCAACTTGGCCTTGTTTGCATAATTTCCACTTCAAAGGGTTCACAGACTGGTGATAGGCAGTTAATGCAGCCTGTGCTTGTCAAATGGCCAAAGCTGTCTTTGCTACAACTATGGTAGATGATAGGAAGTCATTTGCAATGCATGGTGTTAGAGCAGAAGTACCCTAGGGTTCCTCACTGTACAAATGAGGAAATTATGAAATGTGTATGCTGAGTTGATTCATTCTATAATAGTCATTGGCCTCCTATTTTTTTTAAGATGAAAAGAGACAGAGCATATGGGTTAGGTAGATCTGAAAAGTTCACTTTTTTTCCTTATTCCTATTGTGTCCTCAAAATCTACTAAGATAGACCTAATGGTCTGACCCATAGTAGGTCTAAAAGAAAAGTAGTAGATGCTTAATAGATGCTGGTCAAATAGACAATTGAATAGATTAAAAACTTCACAGAGAAGGGGATACCTGGACTTGTACGATAAGTACTATTTGGCAAATAAATAACATCACTAAGAGATTCAGGGAATTAATGAATGCTGAATAGTCCAATCAATTCAACAGGTAAAACAAAATTCTGTCTAGTTCTGCTTGAACCAATAGGCTCACTTTCCAAAAAGAGATATTCTAAAAGCATTTAAAATTGTTTAATAAAGACTTTGCTTATGATGTCCAGAATGTAAAATCTTATCAGGATAAGAAAAAAATCCTTATCTGGATTTCTAATTTTTCTTTTTTGTAAATTATTAAGTAGTTGTATCAAGGGGTTACAATTTCAGGTAAGGTTTTGAGTACAATGATTCTTGGTCAATGTCACCCTTTCCTTCATTTTCTCCCCATTTCCCCTTCCTATCCCTTTCCTCAAGTTACATAGTTCGTTTGTTGTGTAATGTACATTGAATGTAATGACTACATTTGCTCACCCTTCCTCCATCCATTCTTGTGTTCCCCATTTGCCCACTCCTCCAAACATGTTCCATTTCCTGGTATTTTTTTTTTCTGATAAATACATATTAGGTGCTTAGAGGAGTTTTGCCTCTGGGCTCCTCCCACAACTATGCCATCCCTTAGCCAGTTTGTGTGTAAATGCATTGAGTCCTGTGTATCTCATCACATTGGTTTAAAAGAAAGAAAGAAAAAGCTCTTCTAGCTATTTTCACTTCTCCACTTCAACTGCTTACTCAAAGTAACAATTAACTACCCTCCCAATCACTCTAATTCATAGGATCTACATCTAGCAAATGTCTCTCTTAGAATTTTGTTCCTGTTGGCCTTGGAAAGAAGAAAGATGATTATAAATGGAAATGCAATGTTCTATATCATAGTCATCTTGTTAACCCCATTATCCAGCTGTCAGAGGTCTGGGCCTAGGAGGTCAGGAGGAGAAGGAGGAGGAGAAAAGAAGTTGTTGATAGCACAGCCTCAGCAAGTTGAGATGAAGGGATGAAAATAAATCCTCTGTATTACTGAAGCATGTGAATGCTATGAAGTACTGGGACCTGAATCAATATCTTGCATTACAGCAGAGAAAAAAGAAAGAGAAGGATTTTCAAAGTTTATCTAGCCCCTCCTAAAAAAAAAAACACCCCAGTGAACTATCTAGCTGAGAATGATTATTCTATTGAATTTCATTCTTTCACCTCCACATCTGTGGAGAGAGTGCTTCTCCAAAGACCATAACTAAAGAGCAGGGTCACTTTCTTTTCTTTTTGGTTTTTAAGAGATGGGAGAGGGGTGCTTGCTAGAGTCTGAAGATGACCAAACTCTTTGCTTCAAGGAACTTTCTGCCTCAGATTCCTGAATTTGAAGGGTCTATGGATGTACACTAATGAACTGAACTTCAAGTTTGTTTTTTGGCTCATTCTCTTTGGACTTCTTATTGGGTTGAGGAAAATATGAATAAAACTTCTATTGCAGAATTTACAGATTAGTTAGTCATACTACTGCTTTGGACTTGTAGCTCTCCTTTCCTTGGATAAGTTCAATATAATTTTGCACATATTAATTAATTCTTCTTATGACAGACGAAGTGGAGAGAAGCTATTATCTTTTCCATTTTAAAATTGGATCAAATCAAGATATGCATATGATGGGAATTATGGAAATGAGCTTTGGCTTATGTATCTGAGGTTGAATAGAAAGCAAAGAGTCAAAGGCCCACTAATAAATATAATGACAGTGACAGCTGCTGTGAGTGACAGCCTCACTTTGGGAAATCACCAGGTCTTTCTCTTAATAAAACAGATTTTTCTCAAAGATCTATTCAATTGTATCCAAAATATTAAGTGCATACTCTCAGTCAGATTTTTTTGGATCATTCAAGGATGTGACTATAGACAAGGTAGATGCATGTTCTCACAAATCTACCATCTAGTAGGAGGTAGATAAGATGTGGTAACTGCTCTACCAGTGGTGGATGGAGAATGACTACTAGGAATAAAAGGCCACACAATTCTATGGTTCAGCAGAGGCCACAGATTATGCTTGCTTTAAGGCCTGACTGAGAAGAAGAACCAACCCTGCAAAGATCTGGTAGAAGAGCAAAGAGGAAGTCCCCAGAATGGTATTTATCAACAAAAGAAAACTCAATGTCTCTAGTGCAGTGACTAATGAGAATATAAGGGATTGGCAAGGGCTAAATCACAAAGGACCTTTGGGGTCATTTGAAAGAGTTTGGTTTTCTTCTAAGACAACTGTAGTCCATTTGAGAATTCTAATCAGAAGAGTAGTAGGGAACAGATGGCTATGATATGATGAAAGATAATCTGATCAATGCTTTTATATTGAAAGGTAGAGCTCCTGAAAGATCCATTTATTGGTTTAACAATAGTAAAGGAAAGTTTAGTAGGTGTCACATGACGCTCCAGGGATGTAGAACTGTGTAAAACTGGATTCTTCCTCTACCGAGCTTCTATTCTATCAGTGTGAGAGAGAAATCAATCAGGACCACGATGAAAATAAGGAGTTTGTGTATTAAAAAGTGGTAGGTGGGGTGCTAGAAATCTTGCTGTGCTGAAGACACCTTCAAGTAACTGATTTTAATTATGGGGTTTTGTTGTTTATTTAAACTCCCTAAACTTCAGATGGTCAAGAAATTATTTCTTGATTTGCCTAACATTTCTCTTCATTGGTTGTTATTCTGTTGGCCTCATATATAAAGTGGGACATTTTCCTGAAAGTCTAATCTCAAGAAAGCACTTCATTTTCCCAACCTAATGAACTTGCTCTTTTATTTTCTTTCTTTTTTTTTTTTTTAATTTAATTTTATTTTATTTGAGAACATACTGTACAGAGGGGTTGCAATTACATGGGCAGGATAATGCATACATTTCTTACCAAGCATTGCAGCCTCCTCCTTTGTTTACCCTTCACCTCCCTTCCCAGCCTCCCCCCTCCCTCCCACCCAATCATACCCCCCCTCCCCCCCCCCAACCGACATTGTAAAGCTGGTTTTGACATGACATTTTGTACTTCTCATTGTTGCAACAGGTCCACCTGAATCCTTAAACGACTTGTTTGTCCCCATCTCCTCCACATGAAATACTGACATCAAATATAGTGAAAGCGGGGGTTACACTGTGGGGGAGGGACATACAAAGCAACAAAGAAATAATCTTATAAATGCATTAGAAACACATGCATGAAAGAAACAAAAACATTAAAATACATATTTGAGGTTTCGTTTTCCTAACGTCACATTATCTGACTTTTTCCGCTTGACTCATACCTATACTAGATATTGCAAATAAGGGAAACCATGGGACCTATGTTTCTTTGGGCCTGGCTTACTTCACTTAATATAATTTTTTCCAAGCCTTTCCATTTCCTAACAAATGGGGCAATGTCATTCTTTCTGATGGAGGCATAGAATTCCATTGTGTATATATACCACATCTTCTTGATCCATTCATCTACTGAGGGGCATCTGGGTTGGTTCCATGTCTTAGCTATGGTAAATAATGCTGCAATAAACATAGTTGTGCTGGTAGCTTTAGTGTGGCCTTGTTTGTGATCATTTGGGTAAATGCCCAAAAGTGGGATTGCTGGGTCATTGGGGAGCTCTATGTGGAGTCTTTTGAGGAACCTCCATACTGCTTTCCAAAGTGGTTGAACAAGTTTACATTCCCACCAACAATGAAGTAAGGTTCCTTTCTGTCCACATCCCCTCCAGCATCTGTTGTTGTTAGAGTTCTTGATTTTTGCTGTTCTAACTGGAGTGAGGTGATATCTCAATGTTGTTTTGATTTGCATTTCTTTTATGGCTAGGGATGTTGAACATTTCTTCATGTGTCTATTGGCCATCCTTCTTTCTTCTTCAGAGAAGCTTCTCTTTAAGTCTTTCGCCCACTTACTTATTGGGCAGTTGTTTCTTTGAGGATTTGTTGTTGGGTGGTTTAATTTTTTGAGTTCCAAGTATATTTTAGATATGAGACCCTTGTCCGTTGTATGGCTAGTAAAGATCCTCTCCCAGTCCGTGGGCTTTCTATTGATCTTGCTAGCTATGTCATTTGCCCTGCAGAAGCTCTGCAACCTTATACAATCCCATTTGTCCAGCCTTTCTTTGATTTGTTGTGTTTCCGGGTCTCTATTCAGAAAATTTCGGCCTGAGCCAAGGAGACCCAGGGTTTCTCCTATTCCATCCTGTAATGTTTTCAGAGTGTCTGCTTTGAGTTCAAGGTCTTTGATCCATTTGGAGTTGATTCTGGTGCAGGGTGATATATAAGGATCTAGCTTTAGTTTTCTACATGTAGTTAACCAGTTTTGCCAGCACCATTTACTGAAGAGGCTGTCTGTCTTCCATTCTATTGTTTTAGCTCCCTTATCGAAGATTAGATGGCTATAGGTCTGTAGGTTCATTTCTGGGTTTTCAATTCTATTCCATTGGTCCTGAGGTCTGTTCTTATGCCAATACCAAGCTGTTTTGATTACTATGGCTTTATAGTAGAGTTTGAAATTTGGTATTGATATTCCTCCAGCAGTGTTCTTTCCGTTGAGGAGCGTTTTTGCTATTCGGGGTCTTTTATTGTTCCATATGAATTTTTGGATTGCCTCTTCTATTTCCTTGAAGAATGAGGGTGGAATTTTGATAGGTATTGCGTTGAATTTGTAGATAGCCTTGGGAAGTATTGCCATTTTCACGACGTTAATCTTTCCAATCCAGGAGCATGGGAGGTTTTGCCATTTTTTAAGTTCTGTGTTGATTTCCTTTTTCAAGATTTTAAAGTTTTCATCATAGAGGTCCTTCACTTCTTTAGTTAAGTTAATTCCTAGGTATTTTATTTTTTGTGGGGCTATTACAAATGGAGTTGCTTTCCTAATTTCAGCCACACTTTTCTCATTGTTGGCATACAGAAAAGCCATTGATTTTTGGGGGTTAATTTTATAACCTGCTACTTTGCCAAAGTTTTGAATCAGCTTGAGTAATTTGGGAGTGGAGTCTATGGGATTCTTTAAATACAAGATCATGTCATCTGCAAAGAGGGAGAGTTTTATTTCTTCTTTCCCTATTTGGATCCCCTTTATGTCTGCATCTTGTCTTATTGCTGTAGCTAGGCATTCTAATACTAGATTGAAGAGAAGTAGAGAGAGTGGGCATCCTTGTCTTGTTCCTGAGTTAAGAGGAAATGGCTTTAGTTTTTCACCATTGAGTATAATGCTGGCTGTAGGTTTGTCATATACAGCCTTTATTGTATTGAGGGATGTTCCATGGATTCCTAATTTTTCCAAAACCTTCATCATAAAGGGGTGTTGGATCTTGTCGAATGCTTTTTCTGCGTCTATTGAGATAACCATGTGGTTCTTATTCTTGTTCCTGTTGATGTGATGAATAATATTAATTGATTTGCGTATATTGAACCAGCTTTGCATCCCTGAAATGAATCCTGTTTGATCGTGGTGTATGATTTTTTGGATGAATTGTTGAAGTCGGTTGGCCAAAATTTTGTTGAGAAGTTTTGCATCAATGTTCATCAAAGAAATGGGTCTATAGTTCTCTTTCTTTGATGAGTCCCTGCCTGGTTTTGGGATGAGGGTTATGATGGCTTCATAGAATGTGTTCGGTAGTGAGCTTTCTCTTTCAATTTCATTGAAGAGTTGGAGGAGAATTGGTGTGAGCTCTGCTTTGAAGGCCTTGTAAAATTCCGCTGTAAAACCATCTGGTCCTGGACTTTTCTTAGCTGGGAGGTCTCTTATTGCTGTTTCTATTTCAATGCTTGATATGGGCCTGTTAAGATAGTTTACCTCATCTTGGTTTAGTTTTGGCATGTCAATATTTGCTAGGAAGAGGTCCATTTTTGTCAAGTTCTCAAACTTATTAGCATAAAGTTTTGAGAAGTATTCCCTTATAATGTTCTGAATCTTGGTTGTTTCCGTGGTGATGTTTCCATTCTCATCTCTGAGTTTATTAATTTGGGTGTGTTCTCTTCTTTTTCTGATAAGATTTGCTAAGGGTCTGTCAATTTTGTTAAGTTTTTTGAAGAACCAACTCTTTGTTTTGTTGATTCTTTCTATAGTTTTTTTGGATTCTAATTCATTTAATTCTGATTTAATTTTGATTATTTCTTTCCGTCTACTGGATTGGGGTTTATCTTGCTGCTCTTTTTCAAGGAGGTTTAGATGTGTCATTAAATTGTTAGTTTCAGATCTCTCCAATTTGTTGATGTAGGAGCTCAGAGCTATAAACTTGCCTCTGAGTACTGCCTTTGCTGTGTCCCAGAGGAGCTGGTATTTTGTGTGTTCATTTTTGTTGAATAGCATGAACATTTGAATTTCCTTTCTAATCTCTTCCATGACCCACTCATGATTCAGCAGTGTGTTGTTCAGCCTCCATGTGATACCGGACTTTCTTTGGTGGCTTTTGATGTTGAGTTCTAACTTTATTCCCTTGTGGTCAGAGAGAATGCAAGGTATAACTTCAATGTTTCTGAATTTAGACAAGTTTGCTTTGTGGCCTAAAATGTGGTCTATTTTAGAAAACGTTCCATGTGCTGCTGAGAAAAACGTGTATTCTGATGCTGCTGGGTGAAATGTTCGTTAATGTCTGTTAAGTCTAGTTGATCTATGCAGCTGTTTAGATCTGCGGTTTCTCTGTTGAGTTTTTGCCGAGTTGATCTATCTAGTGGGGAGAGTGGTGTGTTAAAATCCCCAACGATTAATGTCTTTGGATCTATATGGGATTTGAGGGAAAGTAGTGTTTCTTTGATAAATTTGGGTGCTCCATTGTTTGGCGAATAGATATTTAGAATTGTAATATCCTCCTGAAGGAGAGATCCTTTAATTAGTACGTAGCGACCTTCTTTATCTCTTCTCACGAATTTTAATTTGAAGTCTATTTTATCTGATATTAGGATTGCAACTCCCGCCTGTTTATGCGGTCCGTTTGCTTGGTAGATTTTGTTCCAGCCTTTAACATTGAAAATGTGTTTGTTTTTACGGGCAAGATGTGACTCCTGCAGGCAGCAGATAGAAGGGTCTTGTTTTTTAATCCAACTAGACAGTCTATGTCGCTTAATTGGAGAGTTCAGTCCGTTAACATTAAGAGATAGGACTGAGAGGTATTTGGGAGTTCCTGCCATGTTATCTACCTTCTTGGGGGCTGCGAAAACTGGGTTCTTCCTATGGTTCTCTTTTATTTTCTAGAGTCTAACTCCCTACATGTTTCTGTGGTTGCCCCATTTATTCATAGTGTGTCATTATTTGGTGGCTCTAATTTAACCAAATGAAAATTATGGGAGAACAAGGCTATCTTTGGATATAGAATATAGGAGAGGAATCATTTTATGATTATTATAAATGTACCCACTCTTCTTTTCACTTCCATTATTCTTTCCTTATTCTGACATAGGAGGTAAATAGTTTTCTCCTTAAAAATACTTTAAAGGAATTTTGGGGAGGTAATGAACTATTTGGTATAAGTGAGTATTCTGCTAAGAAACAGTGAGATGATATAAAGAAAAAGTTTTGAAGACCACCCCCCCATTCTACTGTACTGAAAACAATTGCCATATGTTCTACCCTCAGGACAGTGTGATACTATTAACTATAAGCACTATTTTGAACATCTCTAGAAGCTATTTGTCTCCTATCCCTGACATTCCAAACCCATTGATTAGTAACTAAAGATTTGTTTGAAGAAAGGTTTCTTAAGTTCTAGCTTCCTTTACTATGGACTCTAGCCTTGATGTTAGTTACTCTAGAATTAAATTCTGTTAAGAAAAGGTGCTTAGACATTATAGAAAATTTATAGTGGGGAAATACTTTTTCTTGTAATCCAGAACATGTAAGGACTAATGTTTACCTGCCTCCTTCAGCCACAACATTACTGTCTAGGGTTTTCAGGAAAGAAGAAAGTAGCTGTAACTGGCATCTATTCAGTAACCAAAGAAATATTTTTAAATGCATGATTTTATTAGCTTGATTTCCTAGAAGACAAAGTATCAAAATATCCTTAAAGAAATAGACTACAAGCATGTTTCTTCCAAGCATGTTAAAGAATTTGTAGCAACACTGTGGCTCTATAAAATCTGAACAAACTTTCCCAAAGAGTCACTGATCTTCTTTTTTTTTTTTGTCGGCCGTGGGGCTTGAACTCTGGGCTTGGGCGCTAACCCTGCGCTCTTCAGCTCAAGGCGAGCGCTCTACTGCTTGAGCCACAGCACCACTTCCAGTTTTCTAGTGTTAATTGTAGATAAAAGTCTCACAGACTTTTCTGCCCAGGCTGGCTTTGAACCGTGATCCTCAGATCTCAGCCTCCTGAGTAGCTAGGATTACAGGCGTGAGCCACCGACGTCTGCCTGTCACTGATTTTCTTAAGTGAAATAAGCAACAGTCCATGAAAAATAACATGAAATTAAATTTTAATCAAGAGGAATAAGATGGTAAATTTAGATGGGCATTTATTCTATTATTACAATATTTTTGTTTATTTTTGAATTTATTATTATTTTTCCTTTCTTAAAATGGTCCTTTTTGGAATCATCTAGAAAGGGCTTGCAGACATTTTGGATAATAACTATTCAGTATCTGCTGGAGTACATCTGGTATGAAATGTTACCATATTTTTAGAAGATCCATGCTATGATTAGATAGTTCTAGAAAATGCCCTCACCATTGATTTTCGCCCATTGATTCTGGTTCTGCTTTCTGAAGCAGCTTAATCCATCTGCTGCATGACATCTTATATAAACTTGAAGATGGCAGCCCCGGTTTCCAAGGGATTCTGGTTAAAGTATCTTGAGTTATTCATTGGTTCCTTATGCAACAGTACTTTTGTGAGGCCTTTCCCCATCATGGCCATTTACCTCTCAAGTCTATATTCCCCTAATCCTACTTTTAAAAAGTGTTATTAAGAGAGATACTTGGGAAAGCTGTGTACCTATCTCAAAATATAGGTTAACAGGCACCTAACGTCCCCTGAGGTTCTTTCTGTGAGATTCTGTGTATCTCTGTCCCCCCACCCCCCACGACTTCCCCTTTTCTCATTCCATCCTCTTCTCATTCCATGCATACTGTTCCAGACTGTTTTCTGGTATATAAAACACACCCTGATCTGGCCTGTTTCTTTGTCTTTGCCTTCTACTGAGAACTCTATGGTTATAGAAAGAACATAGCGTGCCTTCTCTACCTTGGGGGTTACTATGACCACCGGAAAGGGAATGCCCCTGTGTAGCCCATTGAATACAGTTTTTTCCCAAGATTTAGCCCACTTTCACAGACCTTCTTAGTGCTTTAAATGCCCAGGCATCTATTTATTTCTTTGTTGACTGACATTGTCATTAGAGGGCCATTTCTATTAAGAAAGCTTTTTGTATGTTCACTGATCTCTTTCCAGCCCTGAACAGATCACCTGTGAACAGAAGACAAAGAATAGGATTTTAGTAGTGTGTTTAGCTATATATTGAAGGATTATCTTATTCATAGTGAACCTAAGTAGCATTTGAGCTTCACAGGTTCCAAAAGCCGCCTCTGTAGATGTGTATATATACATACACACTCGTACATACACCTCTGTAACATATATAATAAGTTACATATTTACATGTACCTACCCATTCACATTTTGTATGTATTTGTGTGTATATCGCTGATCAACCAGGTAGATAGATACATTGGAGACCTGCATCTCAGCGCTCTACATTACAAAACCTGAAAATGGGCAAAATTGCAAGAAGGGAAGGAAAGTGAGCCAGCAACACTGCTCAGTGGGCGTGAATTTCCAAGCATACAGTTGTTCTTGAACAATCACAGTCCGTATATCAAAATAAGCACTTTATTGAGTTGGGTAAAAGGAGTTGCTAGCAAGGCTGTAAATTTTCGCTGAGAACAAATGATAATGGAGCTCAGGAGCCCCTTTGTCCTGGGGGGAGGGGGGCATAAATTCCCTGGAAGTATCTGTCGCAGGGAATTGCTCTGCATCCATCATATCCGCCTCCTGCATCATTCATGAATGTCACGAGAGTCTAAAGAATTGGCACTTCATAGCAAGGATGATTAAGTAGCCATTATACTTGTCTCTTCTGCGGCACAGTGCTTTTAAAGGAATCCCATTTAGGTTGTAGCATACCCCTTCCAACCTCCTCTTGTTCTGTGACTCTCGAGGTCTTCAGTGGCAGAGCTAGGAGCACCGTGAATCACCAGCCTTATATTTGTTGAGGCTGGATAGCTCTGGTGAACTTGCACTTCAGTTTCTTATTCCCCTAGAGTGGAAGCCTTAGGGTTTGAAAAAGAAAAAGAAAAAGCACAAAACCCAAAGCACATTCTTTTCCCGGGAGTATGAGAAATCTCATCTTAGCTCAGATTCTGTAATGTTGAAGCTATCACATTTTCAGATATTTTTGCTTTTCTTTGTCCTCACAGCTGTAGGTACTAAAAATAATGAATAAGAACAGGATTCCTTTATATATAATATTTTTTATCTTGTGTAGTCAAGTGTAAGGCATATAAATATAATGGTTTGATACTCAGTAAAACATATACACACAGAGTTGAACAAGGTGTAAAATGTATCATCTTCCTAGCCTTCCCTTTCCACCTAGTTCTTGTTTTTTTGGGTCCGGTTGTGGGGCCTGAACTCTAGGCCTAGGCGCTGTCCCTCAGCTCTTCAGCTCAAGGCTAGAGCTCTATCACTTTAGCCACAGCGCCACTTCCACCTTTTTTTTCTGCTTATGTGGTGCTGAGGAATCAAACCCAGGACCTCATGCATGCAAGGCAAGCGCTCTACCACTGAGCCACCTTCCCAGCACCTCCACCTAGTTCTTATCACATATACATATGTACCCCTTTGTTTTACATCTTCTCTCTTTCTACTTCTCTGGGTCACTCTTTCTCTATTCCTCACAAATATATGCATCCAAACTACTCCATATGATTCTTGTTACACACATTGAAAGAACAATGTATAAATGGATGAGTTAAAATCAATAAACTCATAAGCCAGGTACCTGTGGCTTAAGTCTGTAATCCTAGTTACACAGGATGCTGAGATCTGAGAATCATGGTTAGAAACCAGTGCAGGCAAAATAGTCCATGAGAATTTATCTCCATTTAGCTATGTAAAAAGCCAGAAATGGAGATGTAGTTCAAGTGGTAGGACTCTAGCCTTGCATGAAAAAGCCTAGATAGAGTTCAAGGCTCTGAGTTGAAGAACCAGTACCAACCCAATAAAAAAGTAATAAAATCACATTGTAGAATCTAAAGTCGTACCTCTCATAAAACTAAAGAGGGCTATATTGACTATCAGAGTCTTTGGAAAGGCAGTAGGGAAACTATTGGCCAAAAAAATTCAGGTAGTCAAGAAAAATATATTTTTGACATCTCATGAATAACATAGTGAATAATGATGTGTTGCATATTTTTAAATTGCTGAGACTAAATTTCAATAGTTTTCACTCCAAAAAATAAGTACATGGTTGAAATAAGTACATGGTATATGTTCTTTAACTTGGTTCACTCATTAGGTACTATATCCATATAATGTTACATCCTACCATATAATTACAAATCATTACAAATTAAAAATACTTTATTTTTAAAATTCAAGTCAAGAAAATCAGTCAATAAACAATCTCTTTCTCTTACATACCTACTTCGAAGGCAGCAGAAAGAATATCTAGTTCAAAAGCTGTCAGGAGGAAAGACAAGTTTCAATTTTGTTCTGACAGTCAACAGCTCTAACCTTGGGAAGATTCTGTCACCCCTCATGGACTTGGTATTGGCGTATTTAAACAAGGACACAAATAACAACCCCAAAGCATCTCTTTCTACCCTCACTACATAGGATTTCATGTATCCTATGGGCGTTGGCCATCATGGGGAAAACAATGAGGCATATTACCACCACCATGTATAGGGAACATTGCTGTAACATGTTTCCCAGCTCCAGCGTCATCCATCATAACATCTTTGACTATTAAGCATGGATAATGTTTAAAATGATATTATGATCTATGACTGATTTTCATATAGGAAACCTACTATGTCTTTTGTGCCTTTATTGTTTGCATTCTTCTCCCAAAAGTCTATGTCATTAAGAAGGAATATTCTCTTTAAAGAAAAATGTGTAACACAGGTTAAGGGATAAAGTTAATGGGCTACTCATAAAAATGGAATCATCACTGGACCAAGCCCTTTTTAGAGAAAATATGTCCACCTCATAACCAAAGAACTCATACCAGTCATGCATCTAGAACACCAATGATGGAAAAACATGTAGATCTGTTGAGCTGGAATTGGTGCTCTGGAAGGAAGCCCTTCAGGCCTCCTGATCCAAGCCTATCTTAGAAGTTGGAGAGCCTACTAAAATTCCAGCCTCAGCACTTAACCATTCTGCTGTTCTAGCCACGAGACTATATATATATATATTTTTTTCTTGCTGCTGGTTTAAGAGATATTTAAAGAAGCAAAGCTGCTGTCTAAATTTCTTGATCTGCACGGTGGCAGCAAGAATCTGAGGAAATGGGACAATGGGAAAGGGAATAATCTTTGAGAATAATGTGTATGTGATCTCTGGGAAGCAGACCCAGCATTCACACAGAGTCTCCAAATACTGAGTCATTGCTTTGGAGAATCTTCCAGAGCCCAGTAAAACCTGCCACCTATGTGGCACAATGTGAAGCAAAAGCTGAGGCTGGGAGATAAGGATAGACAGGCTATATGGTTGAATAAGGAGCTTTCAATTTCCTTTCCTCAGTAGAGGGACAAGTATCATATCATTTGGAAAAAGAAACCCACATCAAAAAAAAACAGCCTATATAATCTAAGTGTAACAGGGGCTATGTCTGAATCTTTTCACATGATTGACTTAATCAGAAAGTCTGATCTAACAGGGAGAAGCACTGTGTTTATTTAAATATGGCAGGTGCTATCTAAGTTTATTGCAAAAGCTAAAGACCAATTATCTTGTATTTTTCCATAAAATTGCATTTTCTAAAAAGAGACCTGTGTGTCTGAATATATCCATCATAACAAATCTTCAAGCTTTGATGGAAGTGACTGCTGTTTATTTGCTGCATGTCATATCTGTACTATTGAATCAATGCTGAAGTTACCATATTAGAACTAAGATGAGGGCCTAGGAAGGAAGTTTTTATGGACTTTCATTATGGTATTGAGATTAAAAGTATAAGATGAGGACCAGGTATCACAAATATCTTCTTCCAGGGCCAAATGAATTAGAAGACAGTGTTTTTGTTTTTGGGTCCGGTCATGGGGCCTGAACTCTGGGCCTGGGCGCTGTCCCTCAGCTCTTCAGCTCAAGGCTAGCGCTCTACCACTTGAGCCACAGCGCCACTTCCAGCTTTTTTTCTTTTTGCTTATGTGGTGCTGGGGAATCGAACCCAGGGCCTCAGGCATGCAAGGCAAGCGCTCTACCACTGAGCCACCTTCCCAGCCCCAAGACAGTGTTTTTTAAAGAGAATATTATACAGTTACTTACAAGTCCAAGGTAAAGGCTAAATAGCAAAAGTGTTCTTACTATGAAGATTTAGGAAATAAGTGCCCTTTTGAAAGAGAAAAGACTGCTAAGGGGAAACAGAATGTCTGAGATGGAGGATCTGATTGAACTTCTTTTAATAAGGCAGAAAAGAGAAGAATCTCCAAACAGTAGCAATGGGCACTTGCCTTAGTAAAAATCATGAAAGAAAATGGAAATTATAAGCAGAGGTTGTAAAAATGAAAATAAATTCAGAAAATGTGGAGGATCTGTTTTGAGAAGTAAATAGTACTCTGATTACATAATAATGCAATCATGGTTTCATCTATTGATAAAGGGTAAGGAATAAATGCTTGTTGAGTAAATAGTGAAAATGGCTTTGACAAGTAGAAATTTATTTTGATACATTTTGAGCTTTTATGTGATGCTTAGCTCTAGATAACCCTTGTTTTGAGAAAAACAAGTCTAGTTCATCTAATATTCCTACATTTTTTATTTTAACAATTGAAGATGTTAGCCAGTCCAGTGGCTCATGCCTGTAATCCTAGCTACTAAGGATGCTGAGATCTGAGAATTGTGGTTGAAACCCAGGCTGGGCAGCAAAGTCCATAGGGCTCTTACTTCCAATTAACCACTAAAAAGCTGAAAGAAGAGCTGTTGCTCAAGTGATAGAGTACCAGTGTTGAGCATAAAAGCTAAGGGACAGAGCCCTGAGTTCAAGCCTCAGTACAAACACACACAGAAACTTGAATACAGAATATATAGTCTATAATTCCAGAATATATATATATAATATATATATTTAGTATTCTATGAAACTAGGAGATGTAGGTTGGAAGAAAAGAGAGAGAATTACGAAGGGGGTGATATTTATCAAGGTGCATTGTACTCATAAGCTGGTAGGTTTAATTGCAACTCTTTTATACAACTACTTAAAGATAATAAAAATCTAGTAATGATAACTCATCAATTATATCAAATAGCCTGTCCCCTTTTCTCCCGTTAAACTTCCATTATAGAGAAATTCAAAGAGCAATCAGGGTCTTGAGATTATGTAAAGCACTGTACCTACACTTACACACTATGTTTCTGTAAGTAGAGGCCAGAGAGAAAGACAAATAACTGAATGTTCTACAGATATTACTTGGGCAAATTGATTTATATGATCTTTCAGATCCCACAAATAACAAATATTAAGCATTTGAAAAATAAGTGAGCCAAAGCTGGGTACATTCTGTAATAATGTAAGTACACTTTAAAATCAAGACTTTGATATTCAAGGAATTAAGGAAATGCTTGTACTTACAAGGACACAAAATTCATTAAGCCCACATGGAGCACCAAATCTTATCTTTGTGTGGCTTTCTTTCATTTCACAAACCTACAAACCAGGTCCCAATTCCTAGCTTTCATGTCTTCACTATTGCATGCATTTCCAACAAGTGTGCATGGCACATCTCTTTCTGTCTCACTCACTCCTGACCAGGTCATTTTCTTCAAACACATTTTCCACAGTCCCAAGTGGTCATTTCCCAACCCCTTTCGTGTTAATATTCTTCTGTTAAAAACTTAACATGGAGTATAATAACTTAAAAGTTGTGTCCAGAAAGTAAGAAAAACATTATTGGATGTGAATTGTAGGTGTGATTCTGACAGTATTTCTGCCACAGAAACAAAAACACTTCTAAGGAAATCACTGAAGTATTCATTAAGATACAGACTTCAATGTTGTATTCAGTACTCTGGACAGCTCCCAACAGCCTATTTCCAAGAATTGTCTTTGCTCTTCTTAATAGGTCAGCCTAAACACTACCCTCAGTGATTGTGCCAGTCCATTGAAATTTTATGCATTGAATTCTCTGACTCTTAGGAATTTTGACTGTGGTCATTTTAGTAGATCTTTTAAAAAATTATTTATTTTTTTATTGTGAAAATACCATATAGAAGGGTTATATTTACATGGGCAAGATAATGAGTACATTTCTTATCAAGCATTGTTGCCTCGTAGACCTTTACACTAGTAAAGCAAAACTTTCTTTGCTCTTCCTTAGCAAATCTTACACTCTAACTTTTTATCTTTCTAATTTCAATAGTGGCGGCAGCCTTCTAATTCTTACTAGCAGTGAAAATTATTTTCCAATCCTCCACATTCTCCGTAATACATATTATTTCTTTATTGACAATAATTATCCTCAAGTGAATGAAGTAATTTTTCAGGATAGTTTTGGTTTGCATTTCCTTATCAGTTATTCACATTGAGGATCTTTTCATGTGCTCATTGGCTATATGTTCACTTTTTCTGGATAAATATATGTTCAAGCCCTTTTCCCTTTTATATTCTTTGGAATTGTTGGGACTCAAACTCAGGGCCATGCACTGGCCATTTTTTAAGTGGGATGCTTTTTCTTTGGTTGTTTATTTGTAGGTATTCTTTATAGATTCTGAATATTAATCCCAATTTATCTGATTTTTGCTTTTGTCACTCACTCTTTTGTTGTCATATAAAAAATATTGTGAAATTCAATACCATGAAGCTATTCCAATTTTCCAATTTTTGGGTTTTAGCTCTTCCATATATGACTTTGCTATATTTGAGCTTATTTTTGTGTGTGTTTTATACATCCCAGTTTCATTCTTTTCCTTATGAATATTTGTGAAAAAGATTCTCATTTTTCAAATTTGAAAATGTGAATTGTGTTGTGCACCCTTGTCAAAAGCATTGGTTCATCTTTGGGATAATGACATGCTATTGATTTCTCTGAAATAATGTTGAATAGTACTGTAATAATGAACATCTCTCTTCCTAATTTTAATGGCAAAACACATGTATTTTTGCTACTTAGTATATTTTAAGCTTGCTTTTGAATGTCACTATCATGATTGGAACATTTTGTTCAATTCCTATTTTAATTAAAAATTTGAATGAACAGCTCTAGGATTTTTTAAAATCCTGGATAAAATTTTATTCTAATTAGTTGCTGTAAAAGTTAAAAAGGTAGATACTTTTACATTGACATATACTGTCTTCCATATTTCAAGCATTTTGTATTATTCTTTAAATAAATCTTTGAAATACTTACTCAGAAAATGTTATCAATTCATAAGTTAGAATAATGAAGGTGTTTTATGTTTGCTTAACAGTTGTTGCTATTGTTTGAGATAGGCTGGTCTAGAGCTTAGTATTTAGCCCCAGCTGGCCTCAAACTTATTATTTTCCTGTCTTAGTCATCCAAGTACTAAGATCATAGGCTTATAACACTAGTCTCAGATTGGAATTTTGTTTGCATGGTATAGCTTTATCATGCATTGTTACTGTGCCTATGCTGGATTTCCAAATGAATCACAGATATCCCACTTCTTTTGGGCTACTATGACAACATAGCCAAAACTTAGTATCTTTGGAAACAACAGAAATTTGTATCTCACATTGCTGCCACCTTGGAGATTCCCAAATCAAGGTAAATTCCACTGCTGGCTGGTGAGGGCCTGTGTTCTCACAGACAGTATCTTTTCCTTCAGCCTCACCAAGGTTGATACAGATTCTTTTCTTGGGGGGGGTGGGTGTCCAGTTGTGGGGCCTGAACTCGGGCCTGGGCACTGTCCGTCAGCTCTTAAGCTCAAGGCTAGCTCTACCACTTGAGCCACAGCACCACTTCCGGCTTTTTTCTTTTTGCTTATGTGGTGCTGAGGAATCGAACCCAGGGCCTCATGGATGCAAGGCAAGCGCTCTACCACTGAGCCACCTTCCCAGCCCCGGTTGTTATAGATTCTAACAATACAAACCATCAAAATTTCTTTGTCAACAAGAGCATTGTCAGTGTAACAGGGATCCGAAAGTACATGAATTACTCTGTGTGTGTGTGTCACTTCTTAGGCTAAAGTCTATCACCATCCCTCTTCATGTTTCTTATGAGCTCCTTGAACCAAAACTTATCTGTGCCAGGCCTTGGGGATATTACAAGGTGTTCATCACTATTTAAGGTTCTTCCAAATATGAAAGGAAACAAATTTGAACTGGCTTTGACTGAACACATTAACTACTGAAAATATTAGATAAGAGATGTAATGATAATTAATATGGGCCATTGAAAACAAGTACTTGAAAAACACTTCCTCTGTGTGCAACTATTGGCTCATCAGTTTGCCTTGCCTTCCTTTTTTAGTTGTAATGGTCCCGGGGCTTGAACTCAGAGCTTGGGTGCTATCCCTGAGCTTTTGTGCTCAAGGCTAGCATTCTACTTACCTCTTGAGCCACATTTTCACTTCTGGCTTTTTAAAATTTTTTTGGTAGTTAATTGGAGATGAGAAGCTCACAAATTTTCCTTTCCTGGGCTGGCTTTGAGCTGTGATTGTCAGATCTCAGCCTTCTGGGGAGCTAGGAAAACAGGTGTGAATCACCAGTACCTGGCTGCCTTCATGTTTTGAATCAGGATTCATTTCCTCACAAATTCTTCCTGATGATGGAAAAGGTGACCACCGTGACTGTGTGCTTTTCATGTCACAGCCTCATTATCTGAAAAATACCAGTGGAGGATTTCTCTGGCCCCATGTGAAAAAACAGAAAATCTAATATTCAGTAAGCTGTTCTGATTGGCCCAAACTTTTGATTAATATACTGCAGCCTAGCCCAGCTAATTGCTGGGGTATGAATGCAGGGAATTACAATGTCGGAACCAGAAACTTACCATTTCAGTCAGGCCTTTGCCTTTTTTTGTTGTTGTTTTTGCTTTAGAGCTTTATTTTTGTTTTTTTTAGTGCTGGTATTTTTTTTCGCCTGATCATTGTCTCTAGCTTTTTTGCTCAAGACTAGCATTCTACCACTTGATCCACAGCTCACTTTCAGTTTTTTGATGATTAATTGGAAATTTAGACTTTCCTCAGATCTCAGCTTCCTGAGTAGCTAGTATTACAGGCTTGAGCTGCCAGTACCCAGATTTTAGTGTTTTTTTTTAAAGTTATTTTTAGTTATCTAAGTTATTTATTTATTTAAGTTATTTTTCAGATCATATCACACATTTTGCTTTGGCCTGGTCTAGCTTCAAAGAATGATCATATCTCTACCTATGAAGTAGTTGAGATTATAGGCATGAGCCACCTTGCCCAGCAAGAAGTCAACAATCTTTTGGGGCACTGACAATTTCCATTCAAGTCTTTTGCTTAGGTTTAGAAAAAATTGTGATTTCTATGTGAAGGGGCTTAATGATTCCAGATGAAAACAGAAAATAGTCTCAAGTTATAAAGTTTAGAAAGTCCTTTCATTTTGAGTTGCCTATCACAATATGTCAATACTGAACTATTTCTATTTCTAGAGCTCTATTCTTGTGTGTGTGGGAGGGAGAATAATTATTTTGATTTTTCTACAACTCATTAAGACTATTACAAGATAGAAGTAAAGCTAAATGATGTTTTGCTGTATAGAATGTGGGTATAATAGTTGTATGGCTTCCTTTTTTAAAATTCTGAGATATTTTCTACAATTAAGAGTCATGTGCTTTAGGTAATAAAGAGTCATTCCCCTTCAAAACCTTGACCAACACTTCCAGGACAATCATACTTTCATGAATTTTACTCTCTTACTTTTATGAATTACATTCACAAATAAACCAAAGTCATCTGTGGAGAGCCTCTGGCCCTTGCAAGTATGAAATCAGGCA
This sequence comes from Dipodomys spectabilis, assembly GCF_019054845.1. Lineage (NCBI taxonomy): Eukaryota > Metazoa > Chordata > Mammalia > Rodentia > Heteromyidae > Dipodomys > Dipodomys spectabilis. Next base: position 15,603,695 of record NW_024870834.1, on the reverse strand, counting down.
TGTAAATCAAAGTGTGGAAATAAGCAACTGTATTTCATCTGTATTGCTTTTCCAGAGACTATTCAGTACTTAGAAATCCCTTGATTGCTCATCTTAAAGTGGTTCAAAGCTGTGTATACAAGTAGATAGATAAATGTGCTATGAACTTCCCCTTTCTTCCAACCATGTCCCTTGAGATACCATCAGAAGAAGTGTGTTGAGAAAAAAATTACGCTACAGAAAAGTCTGATGAATAATTATAGAATGATCATTTTGCTGTCTTTTCATTCATTTCTATTTTGCCTAAGGATATGTGTATATATGTCTTACTCTTGATGAATTCTGTATGACTAAAATAAGATGATGATCATACCATATATCTATATATCCTTATGAAGTCAAATGCAAGAGGTTCTCATTGATTCATGTTTTTCTACGAAAACAATTTCAGCATAACTTAGGAACTAAGGAGTGGCACCAAGCAGCATGACTCAAAATGGGTGTAATTCCTTTATCTGAGGAAAAAAAATCATTCAAAAGTCTTTGTAGCTAGATATCATTTATAAATTGAACTCTGTGTTCTAGTACAACACAAGAAATGTTGTAAACCCTAGTTGGTGAGTGCTTATAAAATATTTCCTAAGTGAGGTGAAATAACATAAGGCTGAGCTGGATTAGTCAGTGTTATCATTAGAAAAGCTGGAAGTGGAGCTGTGGCTTCAGTGGTAGAGCACTTGCCTTGAGCAAAATAGCTTAAGAACAGGCCCAGGCCCTGTGTTTAAGGCCCAGGACTAGCATACACACACACACACACACACACACACACACACACACACACACACACACACACACACACACACATACGAAGAAAGAAAATTCAGATGAGTTTCCAGGACTGATCTATCAATACAGTGAAAGTTCAGAACATAAATCTTGTTCAATGAAACTTGACTTACCTGTCCTTACCTACTTTACATTGTCCTTCAAGCATGCTGCTACAAAATGACGTAGTATTTTCATATTATCTATGCAATCCTCCAATAGACTCTATATCATCTGCAGATTATTTATAACAATTAATGCAATGTAAGGGCTATGTAAATAGTTGTACCTATATTGTTTAGGGAGTAATAATAAGAAAATCCATAGATGTTCCTTTGTGGATTTTCTGATGTAAGATATTTCTGAAATAATGTATTATTGAAAACATCACTCCCTCTATGATAAGGAAAGGTCTGGGTGCATTTGTCAGCATTGCTCCATGTATCTGGAAATGATATGCTTTTTTTAAAATTCCAACTTTTGAGGAGTAAGATAACAGAGCAATAAGTTGTCTCAGTCTGTGGTTCAGATTTGGAAACAGCACACTTAATTGTTTTTTTCTTTATTGCCTGTTGGGGAAAAAAATCCATCACAGTATTCTCATCAGCAGTTACAAGGTTATTTGAAAGATTACCAAACATATTATATCCATGAAGAATATTCTCCTTTGATGATATTTATCACTAAAATTATATAAGGACTTTTATTTTTACTCACAGCATAACTGTTCATAGAACTCCATTTCTTCTTGTGTCTGATACTTTGACTGTATTGCACAGGGCTTCTCTTGTCGTATGTGTGAGTAGATTTCATACTCTGTTGAACCAGTATTGGCTTTATTGAAAGGTTTTTGATTTTAAAAAGTTAGGTTTTGTCCTAGGACATACTAAAAATTGTTACCTCTGTAGACTGAGTAGTAATGTTTTGTTTGTTTGTTTGTTTTGGCTTAATGTACATTTAGCTTTTCCTTCAAGAGAGGAACAGAGATTGTCACCTATGGAGAAAGCCTCCACCTTTCCTGAGCATGGAGTAATAAATGGAGATTGGCTGTCCCTGAGATTAATTGGACTTAGACATTGTCTGTGTCTCAGTTTACTAACCAGCAATTATGCCCATTTCTTTGCCAGAGAAAAAGAATGTTCTTGAACTAGTAGGTAGGCTTTTTACGTTAATTTCATTTGCTTAAGTTTGCTTTATTTAATACTTCCTTATCATTGATTTCTTTTGTTTGTTTGTTTTTTAACTTAAGAGTAGACAAAGTACATCAATACACCAGCCATTCAATAAATACACTGGAGTGCTGTGGGTGAAATCTTTATCACTTGCCCTCTATTCCCTACTGACCCTCTATATGCTCAGGCCTTGTTCTGTTTTTCTATCTGCCACTCATTCTTTCTTGCTCTTTGTGGAACCCTTGGTTGCTAGCGATTTCTTTATAAAAAGTGTCAACCCTAGCTCAGTAGGACAGCCTGATGTAAGGGAATGGGGGAAGATCAAGAAAGAGGAATCTGATTCTCTTCTTACTTCTTCCAGTTAGCACCAGCTCAAGTTGCTGAATCCCTCCCAGTCTCCATTTACATTTTAGTTAAAATAGTAACAATAATATTTACCATTGAAACCTCAGAGACTCTTGAACAAAAAGGTATTAAATGAGACAACCCCTAGAGGAGGTAATTTGAAAGTCACTCAGTAGATCTGATTTTGTGTCAGTACCATGCTGTAGTTGTTACTGTGGATGTACAGTTTGAAGACAAGTACTGCGATATCTCTGGCCTTGCTCTACAACCCCTCTCCACGGCCCCCAGGATTGCTTTGGCTGTGTCAGGTCTTTTGTATGTCCATATGAATTTTAAGATTTTTCCTATGTCCATGAAAGAATATCATTGGAATTTTTTATGAGGATTCTCTTGAATCTGTAAATAGTTTTTGGTCATATGGCCATTTTAATCACATTTATTCTGCTGATCCATGAATATGGGAGGTATTTCCCTCCTCTAGTGACTTCTACAGTTTTTTTTTCTTGGAGGCAAGGATAGGAAAGAGTGATGAGATGGATATGATCAAACTAGATTATATGCATGTGTGGGAAATGGCACAATGAAATCTATTACTATGTATGATTTGATATATTCTAATTAAAAAGGGAAAGAAATTCACTCAAAACTATGGACATATTAGTTCTTACTGTTAGGAAAAAAATGAAAGTGATATAACCTCCAAACAACTTGATGAATAGGGAAAAGAAAGGGAACCATAGAACAAACTAAATCTTAAAAATGAGTGACTGTATTCGTTAAGCAATCATTAGTAAATTCTTGTGCCTTATGTCTCCATTTGCTCAAAGGGACTTGTCAGCATCAACGCCATAAATCTGCCCATTTTGATTTTGTTAGCAATATTCTAATTGGTTTTAGTTTAATAACATGTCTACTGGTAGAATTCATTTTATGTTACTGATTATCTATTTTCTAAAAGTATTTATAAACTTACAATAAAAATATATGGTTAAGATATAATATATTCATAAACTGCTTTGTTAAATGGCAATTTCTTGGTATAGCTACTTAAAGATAATAATAATAAAGAATTATAGACAAAAAACTTACATTGTGGAGAAGCTTAATGGAGTAATCAAATAGAAATATGGGGCCTGAACTAAGTAGCTCATGACTCTAATCCTAGCTACTCAGATGATGGAAACTTGGAGGATTATGATTTTAAGCCAGCCTTGGCAGAAAAGTCCAGAATATTCCATTTCTATATAACTAGCAAAATGCTGGATTGGCAGAGTTGTTCAAGTGTTAAAGTGCTAGGTATGACATAAGCAAACCAAGTTAGAGCATGAGACCCTGAGTTCAAGCCCTTACCCACCAAAGAAAGGAATAAAGAACCTGAAGTAACAGAGGAAAGCTCATACAATACTGTCAGGAGATTTTTTCACTACCTTTTGAGTCATGTTCAAAGAGACTAGAGGACTCTAACATCTTGCTTAGTGATCCGATTTTATATAGCATAACTTTTGAACATCAAGTGTATGGTTTATTAATTTACCATTCTATCTGCTATACTCATTCACAAGTAATATATTTAATTCGCTTTCAGTTTAGCTCTCCCAGGTTTCCCCCTGGGAGATATTTCTAAAACTTGGCTTATTTTTAACAAAAATAAAAATTAATTCTGGGTAGGCTAATTTGCATATAAGAAAACTGAGAACAAATAACAAGTATTGACTTTGACTTTTTTTGGGGGGGAGGAATCCATTTGAACTATAATTATTTAGTGGAGAAAATAATGTATAGATGGATTTCAAGTAGTCAACTATATTTTCTAACTAACATTTCCTTGTTTTGTACATGCGAAGAAGCACATGTATGTGTGCATTATTTTGATATCTAAAATAAATCTTAAACATGACCGTAATTATGTCCTGTTGATCTCCCCCAAAATTAATAGGTGAGTTGGTGATAAACAGGAGATGGAAACAGCATTATAAAGGCAGTGCCTTGGGCTTTACAAGTCAAGGCAACACCAGTGCATATATATTTTGCAGCAATCGATCTTTGGCTTGTTTGTTTTGTTTTTATGGAGTATGAACGTAACTCTGTAGCAGAGCCTACTATGTTTTGGTGATAGAATTGGGTGAGATTTCATAAATGGGCATGAACTGTCAAGGCTGATTTGCATTTTTGGTGATTTTTATACATTCATTGCTTTATAACCTCTGGTTTTTCAAATAAAGAATAATAAAAGGAACCAGTCATGACATCTGCTATTGTCTACACAAAGGGACTTTTTAAAATTCCTCACAGATGTGGAGCTATTAGGATAAATCACTTCACTCACATTTCTAATTTTAAGAAGCTTTGTGGGTGTTTGTGGATAGTACAGAGCAGACATTGTTTGGCCTATAGACTTTATCATAAACTTTGCATACCACAATCCCAATTCCCCAGATGGCTTTCTAGAGACCAGCCATTAAGGCTAGAGAAATTCATAAAAGGAAATCAATGTTCTACCCCTATGAAGTGCACAAAATGAGCACACTTAAGCAAGAGAATAGTGACCTTCCAAAAAAGAGAAATAAACCTCCATAGACCTCAGAATAAAAACAAAAAGGATGACACTTGACACAGACTCCTCCTAATTCTAGCCTCAAAGGAGTTTATTATTTCCAAGCAAGCTGCACATTTCTTCTTCAGCCCACATTCTTCTACCCAATGCTTTCTATAAATGAACTCTGACAATAAATCTGACCAGTACTTGAAGTTTCTAGTGAGCTATCTTAGGATGTCTTTAGCTGGAAATATCCAGATGGTTGTTTAATATAGTTTTAAAACTATTTGAAGTGTTGGATTATGTTCCCTAGGATTCACACAAAAAAGTCTCTGCCAAATGTTCTTTGGGCTTTGATATATGCAGCATATGGAATTTCTTGCTATGGGTAACAGGCCAAAAACTCCAGAGAGAGGCAACAATGGGATGATCTAGTTTGGCTACCAAATCCATGTTTGTTCCTAACTCAGAATTTAGAACTTATTGCTTAAAACAGACTTTACATTTTTCTGAAATGAAAATATTTTTCATGTTTTGCTCCCTGTTTGTTCTTGTGTGAGAAGTTTAAAAAATATATTTTAGTAACTTCTGGGTTCATACTGATAAAAATAAAAGCGTTGATTAAACCTACTAGATGTGATTGACAAAAACACTATGTAAAAATTAACTATCCTGGGTTATTTTTCCTACATTCTTCTATAGCTTCCCTTTGAAACTTAGTTTGAAAAAGAAGATGGAAACTGTTATTTTAAAATCTTGATAAATAATACCACTAGGGAAAAGTTCATTAGTTCAAAAATGGACATAAATGGAAATGAATTTTGCTGCCACGTTTTCAATAGTAAGATAGATAAATCCTTTAAGTCATAAAAGTTCAGCATTCCTAGCTACCAAGACTCCAAAATTCAAAATGCTACATGATTGGGTCTTTGTTTGCATGTCACCAATGAGAAAATTCCACACCAATCTTTATACATGTGTCACCATCAAACCGCAGGTATATCACATGAAACGGCCTGTGTGTATGAGATATATGTACATAGTATCTATAGATATATATGTATAGATATAGTATCTATAGGCATATCTATAGCTATATATAGGCCTATATCTCGATATCTATAGATGTACAGATATATATGTATATATGAAACATAAAGGAATTTTGTGCTTAGAGTTGTTGTCCTCCACAAGGTTTCTCATTATAGCTATACAACCATTACAAGATCTCAAAATATCTGAAACACAAAATGCTTGCAGTCACAGGTATTTTGCATAAGGAAGGCTCAACCTGCTTAATGTGGTCTCCTCTAGCCACAGCTTCCTTTTCAGAGAGGGTGGAAGGCAATACAGGCATGAGAGAAACGGTGCCTTGGTACTTTCTCATGCATGCATTGGGGTGAATGCCTTTCCTGGAATGTCTCTCAGCTGGTCCCTGCATCCCTGGGAAGCTCCTGGCTCTGCTAACCAGAATACTTTGATAGTTAAGAGATGGGGGGAACACAGTGTTCATTTTTTTTAGCTATCCTAGACAAGATGGAAAATTTAATTCTGCGGTTGCCAAAAGACAGAAGAGTTAAGTTGTTTGCCACAATGCACCAAAGCTCTTAGACATAGACTGGTATTTACCTTCTGCTATTCTTCAGTGGCAATTAATGATGTTAGGAGTATCTTTCCATCATCCGTATTTCTTATTCATTTCTTTTTCTGCCATCTTTAATTTGAAGTCAAAAATGCTTTTTGAGGCTTTTGGAAGCCATCTCCCTCTGAAATTAATTCCTGTGCTGAAAGGTCATTTTGTAGTTTCAATAGTGTGCTAGTGCTGGTGATGTACAATACAGTTGTCTAATGTCTCTTTCTCTCCTTCCTTTCCCAGCTGGTGCTACATACATCTTTGGGAAGAGTGGTGGCCTCATCTTGTACACCTGGCCGGCCAATGACAGGCCCAGTACACGCTCTGACCGGCTTGCTGTGGGCTTCAGCACCACTGTGAAGGATGGCATCTTAGTCCGCATCGACAGTGCTCCAGGACTCGGTGACTTCCTCCAGCTTCACATAGTGAGTACCTGGCTTTAGCCTGGATTCTCTTGTCTTCCTGGTATTCTGAGTTGGTGAGTCTAAGAAACACGGTATACAGATCTGGCAAAGATGCACTTGCTTATGAAAACTGCCTTCTATTGTATGAACTGCCATACATATCTCATACATGTCTCAGTAAAATACATTAGAAATGCCTCCCTGCTCCCTCCCCAGTAATACAGAGAAGGAAAAAGAAATCCTTCTCTTCTATATTCTTAGCTGTGTGGCTTAACATGTCTAGCAGATCACTGTACACAAGGATTTACCTAATGTGACTCTACTTACCTGGTGCAGGTAGCAAATGGACATTCCAACTGGAAGGTAGATGAACTTCTAGTCTGAGGGCTGGCTTATGTGCTGTGAAGGGTCTTGCAGGCCTCTGTTTGTTTTATCATAAACACCACACGGCAAATGTCACTGGAGATGGAAAGAATTGTGATTGAAAACTGAGGTCATAATGCCAGGAGACAGTACAGTGATGAGTTAAGTGACCCATGCATATTGTATATTGATATTTGTCTTTAAGTCTTATATCCACGAGCCCAATAGGACTGTACTTTCAGTCCCTGCAGATCGTAAGAGTATAGTACCAGTAGAAGGAATTAAAATGATCTGGAGGAAAATATGAGTTCATGATGAGGATAGAAAATATTTTTATAGCAACAATTAACCCATTTTATCACCTGTGCAGTCTGCAGTTAAGAAAGTAGGCTAAAGAAAGATATGATTCTCATTCATAAGTACCCCCCCAAGCATAGCCTCCAAGAGCAAAGAGAGGGATTGTTCTCATTAGTTAGTGATGACACGGCCAGAAAGAATGGATTTAATTTGGAGCCATAAGAATTCAGTTTAAATAGCAGGGAGAAAAAAAAAGCAGTTCAGAAAAAGGATCACAGGGGATTTTCACTGGCTTCCAGAAAGAGGAAAAGGAATACTGACCTGGAATCTTTGAATGGGTTTTGCTAAGCACAAGTCCCGGGAGGGAAGTTGGGGTGACAGGAGCAATATGTAAGATTTCCTTACTGGTTCTCTAGGATTGGAGGTGACATAGTAGAAAGCCCAGATCCTTTCGTATCCCCCTCGAGCAACCAACTTTCCACCCACCACACGGTGGAAATGGGAATCATTCCAATTACAAGGCTTGAGTTAGAAGCACATCTGGTCCTGGTCGGAAACAGAGCAATTCCTTTGTTTAGGAACCTGGAAAGGATGGGTTAGAAATGATCACTTTCAAAGGGAAGAAGAGGGAGTTTTGAATTTTTAATTCCTGAAGAATTTTTAATTCCTTCTCACATACTTCAGGAAGCATATGTTGCTACAAGCCTGAGCTTAGACATAGCAAAAAGCCATGCCAAGAAGCGAAGAGAAAGGCAGTTATAGTTATGATGGTTTATCTTTATTTGGCCTCTAAGAACCTTCATAATTTACAAAAACTCAGTGAGATTTATGCTGCATAGAATTTAATGACCATTCCATGGCAGCCTCGCTAGGCTATTATTACCTCCTCACTTGCATTCGCACCATGATTTATCTTCGGGTTTTGTTCAGCGTGTCTTACTAAGGAAAATATGATTTGGCACAGCCAAGAGCATCTTTTTAATTCAGACAATGTGCTACTAGTATGTACCCATCTTTCCCAGTTTGCATTTTGGAGGGAAGATTTATTATTAGGAAAGGGGGTTGGGGCCAGGTACGTTAGCTCATGCCTACTTGGGAGGCAAAGAAGAAGAGAATCATGTTTCAAGGCTCGTGTCAGTAAAACGTTAACAAGAATTCATCTCAAGTAATAAGGTAGGCATATTAATACATGTCTTCAATCTCAGGTACATGGGAGGCAAAAAATAAAAATAAAAAACCTAAAGCAAAAAAGGGCTGGGAAATGTCTCAAAAGGACTGGCAAGTACTACTCCCCGAGTGAAGTCCATTATAGGAAGAAAGAAAGAAAGAAAAGAAAGAAAGAGAAAGAAACAGAAAGAAAGAAAGGAAGAAAGGAAAGAAAAGAAAGTAATTTTTATTGTTTTATGGCTTATTTGAAATGAGAAGTTTTTTAAATTGATATGTAGATACTGGGAACTGGTAGACCATCCCAGTATATTATGTGTTATTGGCATTATGTCATATAATATTCCATATGTATAAAATAGCATATTGCCATCATGAAGGTCTGCCATTTCTTTGCTGTGCTTCCCAGAGTGAATGCTTGTAAATATATTTGGGGGGTTCAAGTGATAGGCACTTGCTTGTATCTGTTAGGGTGACCCTTCTATAGATGCACATGAAAGCTACTTTCTTTACAAAAGCGAGAGAACCAGAAACATTCCATCAAGATCTCTAGAACTTCCTCGGGGTAATATGAACTTAATCCAGTAATGGCACCATTGTGTGAACACTCTGGGAAATCCCAGCAGATTTTTCTACAGAGGATCCTCCAATGTAGAAGACTCTTCACAGTTCCAGGTTAAATCTGACAGGCTCATGACTCTCTTAATCCATGGGGCGTCATGTTGTAATCCTTTGAAGCCATGTTTTACTTGCTAGTGATCTTGTCTCTGGGTCTACAATCCTTACCACAATTGGGAATAAAGGAAATCAATTTCTGCTGGACCATCTTCATGACAAAACCAGCCTCTTATTTTGAGCAGTTAAATAGATCCATCAGGAAAAATAAAACTGTAAATATCAGTTAAGTTACTGTATAAAACTTTTACAGTGTGTAAGCAGTGGTTTTGTTTATTGACTGGTTTTGTTTCTTTGTAACAAACAGAATTACTCAGAAAGAAAAGAGATTAGAAGCTATGGGTAAAAGTGAAATGAATTGAGCCAGAGGCAAAAACAAAAAATTCATTTCACATTCTAGTTCGACTAGAAAAAGAAAATTCTACAGAGAAAATCAGGGAAGTCACAGCAGCCCCATGTCTTGGTTCATTTTGTAATGTTCTAACAGAATACTTGAGAGGACAACTTTGTTTTTCATAGTTTATGTTGCTGGGAGGTCAAAGATACTGTCAGGTTAGTTTCATCCCTGAGCTTCTGAAACGGAGCCTTAAACACTGTGTATTTTAGAGGGGAGAATGCTAAACTTCTTAGCATATCAGGGAAACAGAAGAGAGCAAGACGACCAGATAATCCTTTGTTCTCTCTTATCTTCCCAAAGGCCCCTTGTCCCAATGTTACTGCATCAAGTATTAAGCTTCCGATCCATCATTTTAGAGGAGACATATTCGTACCGGGGCAGCAGGATACATTTCTTGACAAGGAGAAAGAATAGAGACCCACTCAAATTTGTCCCAACTGGGGTTACATGGGGGTGAAGCTTCATCATTTTGAGGATGGGTGATAATTGTGAAAAATATACAGAGTGGATGTGTGGATGTGTGTGTGTGTGAAAAAGAGAGAGAGGTGGCGGGGGGGGGGGAGGGGGGAGACATGTAGACTGACTGACAGACAGACAGAGATAGAGATATAGAGTAACTATGATTACAGGTAGAAGCCACCAGCACCTGGCTAGGATAATAGTATTTTCTATGTCAGTTGCAATTGACAATTAAACCATGAATAGAATGCGTTTGTCAAAGAGAATACAGTCTTTGTTGGGGTATTGGAGGGAAACAATCTTAGGGCTGTGTGATTAAAGAATTTTTTTAATGTAAGTTTTCCTCCTGTGTAATCTATTATTGAGGAATTAATCTGTGCAGTACTTGGAGAGAAGCTGCTATTACTCATGAGTGGCATCTGCCTATTGACCCCACATCTAGGCTTGATGGAGCTATGTCATGTTACACTCACCTTCATCTAGGTAAGAGGGAAGAAATTGAATAGGAGCAGAGGAAGGATTACCACCGAGTGTTTGCTATTGCTCTCAGGCAGCTCTTGACAATCTCCTTTCAACACCTATCAAATAGAGGTCGCCGAGAGCTGGGCAACAATTAGCTTCTCTTTATGTAGTTAATGCTGGGTGTAAAAAAGACATCCTGTTAATTTCTTTTTCCCTGGTGTAATTTACAGTAAATCCTCTTGGATTCATTTTTTTTAAAAATTTGAGCCTTTCAGGAAAGGTAAAAATTTATGTCGGGATATCTGTTTTGCTTGACAAGAATCTTGAACCTTCTCCACCTACTTCCTTCCCAACTTACCACGTAGAAACTTATATAAACCAGGGTTGAGAAGACAGGGCTGTCCAGACAGGTGGCTTTTTAGAATGGCAAAAAGTTCTCCTTCCAGAAACTAGACAATCCAGGAAAGAGACTGGTGATATCCTGTCTGGGTCAAATATGAAAAAAAAAGGGGGATTTATTAGAATAGTTAGGTTTGCATAATACTGAGGTTATTTTAAAGAGATCAGATGTGATCAATGATTGTTACATATATTGCATCTGTAAATTGCTGATCTGGAGGCATCATTTTGGGCAGCTGCCACATGACTATTTACAGTAGCTCATAACAGCCATCTGTGGTGGTCTCCAGTAACATTAGGTGGCTGTCAATTTAGATTCATCCCTGGATTTGACCATTGACAGAAGTGGATTTGATTCCTGGACTTCATTTAAGGCACTCTCCAGTGGAGTACTGAGGAATGTTGGTGTTTTAGAGTCTGGTAACACAAGTGAAGAGGGAAAGAACAAGGCAACAACAAAGGTGCCCAGCAGATGCAATTTCATTTCCCACAGAGTGCTGTGCACCGCAGGTTGGCTTTGTATTTCCTTTCATTGCTATTTGTTCTTAGTGAAAAAAGCCTCTTTGGGTTTTCTGGGCTTAGGAGCTTTTCCAGATCATTAGCCACTTGTGCAGAGAGGGCCTGCTGGGCATTCTCCCTGCAGCTTCCAGCTTAGCTGTGCCATCCCAGAAGAGTTGGAGAAGGGTGGGAGAAGAGAATGGAAGCCCGGATTGGATGAGTGACTGCTTATATAAATTGGACCTCAGGCAGCTATGAGCATGGGAGCTGGGGTGTGTGTGTGTGTGTGTGTGTGTGTGTGTGTGTGTGTGTGTGTGTGTGTGTGTGTGTGTGTGTTCTGAATTCTTCTTTTATGCCATGAGACTTCTACCTAGAAAAGTTGGTTTTGATTCTTATACATGATTTTGAGTGACCACATAACCACAAGAGAGAAAAGCCCTTAACTTGAAATAAAAACATTTGGATTCAAGTATCATTGCTCTCAGTACCAAGTAAGCTATTTGGCTTTCAGCAAATCACTCTCTACCACTTGGAGCTTCTTTTAAAAGGGGCATAAAAAGTACCATGTTGCAAGTTTTCCTGAGGACTAACTGACCAAATGAAACAAACTCAGAAGCTGAAGAAAATCCAGTAGATAATAATTACACACACATATATGCATGTGTATATACATATCTGTAATGAGAAGGATATGTTTAACAATAGAAAATAAAGTTTTATTTCAAGTATCTTTTTCTTCTTTTTTCTTTTTCTCTTTTCTTTTCTTCCTTTCTTCCTTTCTTTCCTCCCTCCCTCTCGCTCTTTCTCTCTCTCCTTCTCTCTCTCTTTCTCTCTCTCCTTCTCTCTTTCTCTTTCTTTCTCTCTCTCCTTTCTTTCTTTCTTTCTTTCTTTCTTTCTTTCTTTCTTTCTTTCTTTCTTTCTTTCTTTCCTTCTTTCTTTCTTTCCTTCCTTCTTTCTTTCTTTCCTTCCTTCCTTCTTTCCTTCCTTCTTTCTTTCTTTCTTTCTTTCTTTCTTTCTTTCTTGCTTGCTTGCTTGCTTGCTTGCTTGCTTGCTTGCTTGCTTTTGCTAGTCCTGGGGTTTAAACTCAGGGCTGGGTGCTGTCCCAGAGCTTCTTTTACTCAAGGCTAGCACTCTACCCCTTGAGCCATAGTGCCACTTCCAGTTTTTTTTTTTCTGAGTAATTAATTGGAATTAAGAGTTTTAGGGAATTTCCTACCTGGGCTGGCTTCGAATGAATGGCAGTCCTCAGAGGCATGAGCCACTGGTGCCCAGCTTTCAAATATCTTCATAAATCTCTTGGGACTGTATTTTTTTAGTCCTATCTTATTTCATCTAAAGTAGATTTTCAGAATTAATCATATTTTCACTGCAGATTTGGGAGTACGCCTTTAGTGTATGATTAAGAATCTAGTTGCCTGCTCCTGAAGAAGGCCTGGGCTCGGTGAACAGAACAAGTTATCCCTGCCTCTCCCCTGATGACTCACCAAACTGCATTAGGTCTCTTTCCTGTGTGACAGGATGATGTACCAACCTTCAATTTTCCTTCTGTGCAGTGTTCCCTGTGATTCTACACTCATTTGTAAATATGTGGCACACCCTGCCCTGAAGCATCTATTTCAAGTGTAAAACAATGTGCATATAGCTCCCTAGAGAAATGGAAAGCAGAAGCAGAAGAGAAAGAAGAGTCAGAGAAGACAAATAAAGGAAGAGAAGCTAGACACTAGGGCTCACAACTGTAATCCCATCTATTTAGGAGGTAAAGATTTGAGGATTGTGGTTTAAATCAAGCCTGGACAGAAAAGTCCATGTGACTCTCATCTCCTAGTTAACCACCAAAGAACAGGAGGTGGTTCAAGGGGCAGAGCACCAAGAAAGTCTGTGAGACTCTTATCTTCAGTTAAAAAAAAACAGAAGTAGACTTGTGGTTCAATTATGAGAGTACTAGATTTGAGCACGTAAACCTCAGAGACAGTGCCCAGGCCCCGAGTTCAAGTCTCAGGACTGGCACAAAAAAATAACAACAACCACAAAACTTTTGTCTGGCTGCTGGTACCTGTTGAACTTTCACTTATGAATAGATTTGAATACTACTGATACTTAAACACTTTTTCTTCAACTAACATTTTTTATTTTTTCTCTTAGTCGTGGGTGCTGTCCCTGAGCTCTTCAGCTCAAGGCTAGTGCTCTACCATTTGAGCCACAGTACAACTTCCAGTTTTCTGAGTATTGGAGATAAGAGTCTCACAGACTTTCCTGCCTGGGCTGGCTTTGAACTGTGATCCTCAGATCTCAGCTTCCTCAGTAGCTAGGATTACAGACGTGAGCCACCAGTGCCTGGCTTCTTCAAGGAAGATTTTAATTCACAGAAAACACTAGGCTTTCTTTTCCTAAACAACGGCTACCTTGAAGCCACACATTCAAGATTTCAAGTAAAATAATAACATTCTAAGTAGTCAGGCTGTCCCCAATTTTAATACTGGCCTGATGGCCTGTTACTCTAAGTATCTGAAGTCATCAAATGAGCCAAACAACTTCAAAGAGCAGAGACGTTTTTAGATCTGTGATTTCCCTCAAGTTCAACGAGCCAGGCAAACTCTAGGTATCCGTGAGTAAGTGCTGACTTAATAACAAGCCGGCCTTAACCAAGGCCACAGAGATGAATGATCTCATTGTCCACCACTGATCACTGTTACTAATCATTACTCGTGGGCTATTGTTCAGTGTACCAGGGCAAGAAATAACTCATTGACTCCCTGCAACTACAGATGATGGATTTCAGATCCCCAGCTGCATTCAGAAGGCATATCGATGGGGGAATTCATTAGCCACCCACTCTGCGGAATCCTCTTCTCAGACCCCTGTGCTGTGCCCTCTGCTGTTCCAACTTGTTAAGGTTGCCCTGATAGATGGCAGGGAGAACTGCAGAAGTGGATTAGCCTCAGAGATAACACTGACAGCCAGACCTGACGCTTCTCAGCCCAGAGATGACAGCTACGGAGGCTAGAGCCACTTCCAAGACATTTAGAGAAGTCCTGTTGATTCCACCACACTGTCCTCCCTCCTAAAGGCAGTGCATGCTTGGGAGGACTGGGCATGATTGGCAATTACGTTTCAGAGTTTATATAGGACTCTTTAGTTAGCCTTTGCAATTTGGTTTATTTTTCCTACTCTATTTCCTAGACGATGGCAGATTGTTTAATGGTATAGATGATTATTTCCTACATTTATTCAAGACCATATCTTTCAGATATATTACATTTACTAGCAATCATAACTGCTAATGCGGGTGGACAACGTATCAGGTACAGGACATTGTGCAAGAAATATGTTTACATTATCTCGTTAGAATCTCACAGACACTCAATGAGGTAGTCACTATTAATACCTCATTTTACAAATGAGGCAACTAATGCTTCATGAAGCTAAAGAATTTTTCCCACGATAAGATTGCTAATAAATGGCTGAATGGTTCCTTCAAATCCAGTTGTGACTCTTAATTATGATTATCCTCCTAATGAAAGCTGCAGAGTCGATAGCGTAGTGGTAATTGTTTTATTTCAATACCTATTTGCAGAGTAACAATTTATTTGGGATTTTGGAGATGGGATGAAGATTTACATCTAGAATAAACATCTCAGATATTGCTGTGTTTCAAAACATAATCAACTCTATTCCAAGGAAGGTCGGTTTTCTGCTGGCTGACCAGCAGTAAAATATGTACAGATGAGATGGTCAGGTTTTGACTGGCGAAAACTTAAGAAGAAATGTATCTGATGGAGAATAGTCTCAATTTAGTAGAAGTTCAGCTTGATCAGAATAAACATCATGAGAGAAAGGACAGACAATGTAGGAAAGCAAAAAGAAAGAGCACGTTTTGTTTTTTAAACAGGTACTAGTGTTGTAAGGTAAATCTTTCCAGAAGCCGCATCTTAAAATATAGAATATTATACAGTTAACAGGCTGCAGGCCACTAGTTGTTACAAAGTCCTGCAGCAGGCAAATACACATAACCCAGCTAGGAAACATGCTAAAGAGGAAAGAAATATCAAGAACTATACCAACAAGCCAATTCAGCTCCAATGGAGAGCAGAATTGGGACTCCATGATGACTGGAGATGAGCCAGGAGACAGGACACAGGACACGATCATGGAGACACACATGGCATGAAGTCCAGTGGGTAGGCTGGGCCAGGCCTAAAATAGGTCAGTGCAGGGGGCAGATCCTCAGGAAATTCCCAGTCCCAGGGTCTAGACTGACAGATTCAGTAACCTATCAGCCAAGTGCCTGCTCCTGCCTCCAGGGGTCCCAGTACACCCATTGCCTGGGAGGCAGGTGATGGGGGGGTTTCCTTCCCCCAGCATGAGGACAAGATGGCAGACCCTACCATCCACCATGTGGCCAATATGGCACCGGCCAGACCTGGCCTCCTTACTTCACTAGGGCTTAAACTCAGGATCTAGATGCTGTCCTTTTTGCTTTTTGACTCAAGGCTAGTGACCTATCACTTAAGCAAGCCACAGCTCCACTTTTGGCTTTTTGAGGGTTAATTGGAGATAAGAGTCTCAGTGACTTCCTTGCCCAGTCTGGACTGAAGTGGTGATCCTTATCTCTCAGCCTTCTGAGTAGCTAGGATTGCAGGTATGAGCCACCAGGGCAAGGCTAAGAGCACATGCTTTAAAGAAAGTGGCTTATGATTCAAGTTCATGCTCTGCCTGCAGCAGATTTTCTTATTTGAGTGCTCTCTGTAAAATGCAGATGATGATAATACCATCACCTTTGAGGTCAGTGTGCATATTTATAATAACATATTTGAAAATACCTAATGAGTCCTCAATAGCAGCTCAATAGTAGATAGGTAGGATTTTGTGTTTTCCTTCCAGGAATTTGTAGGCTATGATTGTGGAGGATTTCAATGCCATACTGATGATAGATCACAAAGGTATGACAGTGTACATTTGGGAAAGAAGAGAAAAGACTGAATCTTAATATTTAAGGAGATCATTCATCTCACTGGAAGAACGTTTGTTTGTTTTTTTTCCCAATGAGTGAGTTCATGGAAAGCAATTTTAATGGATCTTTTCAGGAGGTCCATGAAAACATTTTAAAGGACTTATTCTGTGGTGGCTCTGACCACGGGAAGGAAAGGAGGGAGAAACTAAATGCCATTGCAGAGTTAGAATCAACAGATACCGTCAGCTGTTTGGACAGAAAAGACGAGAAGGGAGATATGTCTACACCAATTTGATTAGCCATCATGGCAACAAAAAAGGGCATATAAGAAAAACCGATTATGTGATAAGGGAAGAGTTTGACTTTTATTGATGTCAAACACAGAACTTCCAAAGACGGCCTCTTGAGATCTCGAATTGGAACTGTGTGGGGAGCACAGATAAGGGATTGGGGGGCTGCAGGTAGCACTCGAGCAATCACTGCCTAGGAAGACACAAGATGTTGGGGATTGCTAAGATCTCAGAGATAAAACTGGGTAGAAGCTTGGGGCATACATGAATACATTTACAAGATGAAGGAGGAAAAGGGAGGGAGCAAGAAAGAACTGGCTGAAGGGTGAGGGGAAGCCCAGAAGCTGAAGTATAACTGAAATCCAAACAGGTGAGTGAGATTCTGAAACAAGTAGGAGAGCTATTTTTCCATAACTTTGTGTCATACCTGTTCCATATGACATTTTATGGGGACTTAATAATAATTATGACATTCTAGTGGGTTGTTTTTTGGGGGCCAGAATTCTGCATTTCTTTCTTTATTGACTGACGCAAGTGTTGCTTTAAGCCAGAGGTCACAGTGTATAATCTTAGCACTCTAGCATTTATCCTATGTAAATAATTGAGAAGGGGTGTGTGTGTGTGTGTGTGTGTGTGTGTGTGTGTGTGTGTGTGTATACACACTTCTGACACATTCTATCTTATAAGATTATGGGGGGAACAAAAATGAGAGAATGCATGTGAATGTGCTGTCACCATTGAAAGACTTTCAAAATAATTGAGATAAAGTTGTTTTGTTTGGCACACCTACCACCCTGGGCAGCTGAAGGAATTGTGGTTGGAGACTTGGACATTAGGACTAAAGAGATACTGAAGTTGCTGCATTGTCTTAATGGGAAAGTCAACTACCAGTGTCAAGCCACTGGCAGAAGAGTGCTAAAAGTGATCTGGCCACTGCACCCCATGAACAGACCAACAGGCATCTTCCAATGGTGACCTTTTCTGATGATGCTGTCAGGCCTTGTGTCTTGTCTTTTGGATTCAGTTTTGGGGATGACACTTTGCATTTATTCTCACGTGAAAGTTCTCCACAGAGCAAGCTTCCAATGGAAGTAATAATATGCAATGAGGCACACAATTTAATCATCCTCATTATTATCTTAGCATGGATGGCTACAAAAGCCAGTAGTGGTCACAGAATTATCTAGCTCTTTTAGTAAGTGCCAACTACCAAACCCCGATCACTAAATGCTCTTATAATAAAGAGGTTGACACTTTATGGCTGGTAACTTATATTGTGTGTGTATGTGTGCATGCATGCACACATGTATATGCACGTACATTCCAGGGCTTGAACTCAGGGCCTAAGCATTGTCCCTTTGGTTTTTCAAGGCTGACATCTTCACATCTTTCTTTTTTAGCTAGTTGGTTAGAGATGTCATTTTTTTGTTCTGCTGGGAGCTGGCTTTGAGCAGCTATCCTCAGATCTCAGCCTCCTGAGTAGCTAGGATTACAGGCGTGAGCCACTAGTGCCCAGCAGACACTTATATCCGTCTCTGATGATATGTAGAGTGTTGTAATCACTTGTGAATTTTCTGTTTAATTTTTTTGTCCCTTGGCATGCTACCACTTTGTTTAAATCAGTATGTTTTCTCTTCACAATGCTGTTAAAGTGATAGGATTACTTCCATTTGGTGAAGAATACATGAAGACTCAGGAGGATGTGTAGACACCTGTGTTTTAAGAGAAGGAAAGAGGACTTAAATACTAGGATCTTTTATTTTAATGTTATAAATATATGCTACTTTCTCAACATAGTATAGACTATAGGTAGAATGGGTTAGATGTGGTCTATTTAGTAGAATATTTATTTGCTTTGATATTTAGTAAATGCATTCTGTTAAGTACTCTAAATGAGGAAGCTGGAGGTATAACTTGATGTAGAACACTAGCCTAGCATACGTGAGGCCCTGGGTTTAATAACAAGCAATAAGTAGTACTCACATGATAGCAAGCACTACCGTGTGTGTGTGTGTGTGTGTGTGTGTGTGTGTGTGTGTGTGTGTGTGAATAAGATATTATACAGTAAAAATGTAAATGAATAAAGATAGGTAAATATGGATCATTGCATTAGAAATAGAACACAGTATCTTGACTAAAGCAGAATGCACAAAAATTTTTCATTTTAGATTACATATATTTGTCTCTCAGTGTTTGTTTTTTTTCTCAACTATACCCAATTACCCCAAACCACTTTCTCCGATATTCTTACACAAAACCTTGGCTAAGAAACTAAGCTGGGTTTTTTATCTGCTCTTTGGTAGTTGAGCAAGAGCTTCAGAGTTAACTTTAGCTCCTTTTAAATTTAGTACATCTGAGCAGTAGTCATTGGATAAATCCAGTTTAATATTTCAGTGTATGATAAATGCTGTAATAGAAGTCTTCAAATATACTTCCTTGAAAACCCTAAATGATCTCAAATAATACAGGAACACGGTTAGCCTCTCTGCAGTCAGTATTTAATTTTCCCTATTTCTAATTTAAAACCAGAGATGAGTGGCTTCACACCAGCCCTGGATCCCATCCCCTGATCTGTTAACTTCTAATGTCTAGTGGCAGAGTATAGTAAAAAGCTTGAAAGGTAGGCTTTCAGACTGCAAATCACATTTATTGAAGTGGGAGCAGATGTCATTTAATTTGCTCCTGACTCAATGCCTAATTCCCAAGGTTAACAGGCTTTTTCATGTTGGCTCCTTTAGATGCACAGTTCTGGAGCTGGGTTTGTGGTGTGGCTAAACATCAAAGTTCCCATTCAGTAGTGAAGTGAGGAAGAGAAAAATGAGTTTGGGAATGATGTGTGAATGACGTCATTTTCCAGAATACCATGAGGGCATGACCAGTGGTGTGCATAGTGTGTCCTTTTCACAATTGAAAAGTCTCTCAGGGAGTTCACTGAGAATAAATGCAAGCATAGAGAGCAAAGAGTATGAGATGAGGAGTTTAGCTCAGGTCAGATGCAGGTGGGAGGAAGGAAATGCATCTTAAAAGTAGTCAAACCAACAGAGTCAGCACTCGGTTTAGTTAGTATACTTATTTGATCACTCAGCTCCTGTCCTGTCAGGAACTGTTCTAAGTGTTTACATAGATGAATTTCCTGTCCTCTAGAAAGTTCTGTTTTCTTTTATTAGGAAAGTCTGATGGGACAGCCTGAATCTGAGTACACAGTACTTTATTATACCATACTCATGACTATTGTAAGTTAACAGACTGGAAGAATGAATCTCCACAGAACTTGTATTTCCACCTTTGTACTTTTCTCTGTCTCCCAGATTTCTTTATAAACTCTCACAGTCTGATATTAAAAAAAAAAATCCAATGAATCCACTTACCGCTGCTATCTTAATGACCACTCAGCACAAAAAATGAAGCGATAAAGAATAACATCTTCACCTTAGATTCCAGTTCTTTTTCGCTTTAAAATGATGTGTGCATTCCTATGGTTCTGTTTTTATAATTATGTAGATTTCCTTCTGAACATCCAAGTACATTTCACAGATAGAACATTGCTGGAGGCATATAAACTGTACTGACAGAAAAAGAAAAGACAAACCCCCAAATCAACCAAATGAGCCTACCCAATCCTCCCTGGAGGCTGAGTTCCATTTCCCTCATACTTTCCTGGCCTGCCTAGAATGGATGTCTATATATTGACCTAGTTTCTTTCTCATCTCATGCTGTCATAAATATGATCACCTCATATAGTGACAGCATTAGTATGAATTAAGGATTTTCTTTTACTTAGCTGAGTGCTACAAGAAGCAGAATGGAGCCACATGTTTCCTTTTGAATCACACCCAAACACGGCAAAACACACAGAAGTATGCTTCCTCCTTCAAGCCGTGGGTGTGCGTTAAACTCATGCAAACATTGGACCAAACACAGACACAGTAAGTCAGTTCTGGGGGAAAATATTTTCATATTTTCTTTCTTTTCTCTGTATTTCCATCTTTTATTCCAGCTAGAACTTTGCGCAGTTTTTAAAAAAACACTTTACAATGTTGTTGTTTTTCTTTTTTTCCCCCAAATTTGGGTAGATGTCATGTACTCACAGACCCTGTTCTGGAACTAGAAAATTAATTAAAATTGTCTTTCCTTAGATATAACTATCAAATTTTGACAGATTTAAGAAAACATCGATTTTTTTAAATTTAATTTAATTTTATTTGTGAACATACTGTACAGAGGGGTTACAATTACATGGGCAGGATAATGCGTACATTTCTTACCAAGCATTGCAGCCTCCTCCTTTGGTTTACCCTTCACATCCCTTCCCAGCCTCCCCCCTCCCCCCCAATCCCAATCCTTCTCCCTTATCCTTCCCCCCTTCCCCCCCCCCCCCCCCGCACCGACGTTGTGAAGCTCGTTTTGGACATGACAACTTGTACTTCTCATTGTTGCAACAGGTCCACCTGTATCCTTAAACAACTGGTTTTTCCCCATCTCCTCCACAAGTTATACTGACATCAAATATAGTGAAAGCAGGGGTTATACTGTGGGGGAGGGACATACAAAGCAACAAAGAGATAATCTTATAAATGCGTTAGAAACACATGCATGAAAGAAAAAAACATTAAAATACATATCTAAGGGATCATTTTCCTGACATCACATTATCTGACCTTTTCCGCTTGACTCATACATATACTAGATATTGCAAATAAGCGAAACCATGGGACCTATGTTTCTTTGGGCCTGGCTTACTTCACTTAATATAATTTTTTCCAAGTTTTTCCATTTCCTAACAAATGGGGCAATGTCATTCTTTCTGATGGAGGCATAGAATTCCATTGTGTATATATATCACATTTTCTTGATCCATTCATCTACTGAGGGGCATCTGGGTTGGTTCCATATCTTAGCTATGGTAAATAATGCTGCAATAAACATTGTTGTGCTGGTAGCTTTAGTGTGGTCTTGTTTGTAAACATTTGGGTAAATGCCCAAAAGTGGGATTGCTGGTCATAGGGGAGTTCTATGTGAAGTCTTTTGAGGAACCTCCATACTGCTTTCCAAAGTGGTTGAACAAGTTTACATTCCCACCAACAATGAAGTAAGGTTCCTTTCTGTCCACATCCCCTCCAGCATCTGTTGTTGTTAGAGTTCTTGATTTTTGCCATTCTAACTGGGGTGAGGTGATATCTCAATGTTGTTTTGATTTGCATTTCTTTTATGGCTAGGGATGTTGAACATTTCTTCATGTGTCTATTGGCCATCCTTCTTTCTTCTTCAGAGAAGTTTCTCTTTAAGTCTTTCACCCACTTATTTATTGGGCAGTTGTTTCTTTGAGGATTTGTTGTTGGAGGGTTTAATTTTTTGAGTTCCAAGTATATTTTAGATATGAGACCCTTGTCCGTTGTATGGCTAGTAAAGATCTTCTCCCAATCCGTGGGCTTTCTATTGATCTTGCTAGCTATGTCATTTGCCCTGCAGAAGCTCTGCAACTTTATGCAATCCCATTTGTCCAACCTTTCTTTGATTTGTTGTGTTTCCGGGTCTCTATTCAAAAAAGTTCGGCCTGAGCCAAGGAGACCCAGGGTTTCTCCTATTCCATCCTGTAATGTTTTCAGAGTGTCTGCTTTGAGTTCAAGGTCTTTGATCCATTTGGAGTTGATTCTGGTGCAGGGTGATATATAAGGATCTAGCTTTAGTTTTCTACATGTAGTTAACCAATTTTGCCAGCACCATTTACTGAAGAGGCTGTCTTTCTTCCATTCTATTGTTTTAGCTCCCTTATCGAAGATTAGATGGCTATAGGTCTGTAGGTTCATTTCTGGGTTTTCAATTCTATTCCATTGGTCCTGAGGTCTGTTCTTATGCCAATACCAAGCTGTTTTGATTATTATGGCTTTATAGTAGAGTTTGAAGTTTGGTATTAATATTCCTCCAGCAGTGTCTTTCCATTGAGGAGCGTTTTTGCTATTCGGGGTCTTTTATTGTTCCATATGAATTTTTGGATTGCCTCTTCTATTTCCTTGAAGAAGGAGATTGGAATTTTGATAAGTATTGCGTTGAATTTGTAGATAGCCTTGGGAAGTATTGCCATTTTCACGATGTTAATCTTTCCAATCCAGGAGCATGGGAGGCTTTGCCATTTTTTTAGTTCTGTGTTGATTTCCTTTTTCAAGATTTTAAAGTTTTCATCATAGAGGTCCTTCACTTCTTTAGTTAAGTTAATTCCTAGGTATTTTATTTTTTGTGGGGCTATTACAAATGGAGTTGCTTTCCTAATTTCAGCCACACTTTTCTCATTGTTGGCATACAGAAAAGCCATTGATTTTTGGGGGTTAATTTTATAACCTGCTACTTTGCCGAAGTTTTGAATCAGCTTGAGTAATTTGGGAGTGGAGTCTATGGGATTCTTTAAATACAAGATCATGTCATCTGCAAAGAGGGAGAGTTTTATTTCTTCTTTCCCTATTTGGATCCCCTTTATGTCTGCATCTTGTCTTATTGCTGTAGCTAGGCATTCTAATACTAGATTGAAGAGAAGTGGAGAGAGTGGGCATCCTTGTCTTGTTCCTGAGTTAAGAGGAAATGGCTTTAGTTTTTCACCATTGAGTATAATGCTGGCTGTAGGTTTGTCATATACAGCCTTTATTGTATTGAGGAATGTTCCATGGATTCCTAATTTTTCCAAAACCTTCATCATGAAGGGGTGTTGGATCTTGTCGAATGCTTTTTCTGCATCTATTGAGATAACCATGTGGTTCTTATTCTTGCTCCTATTGATGTGATGAATAATATTAATTGATTTGCATGTATTGAACCAGCTTTGCATCCCTGAAATGAATCCTGTTTGATCGTGGTGTATGATTTTTTGGATGAATTGTTGAAGTCGATTGGCCAAAATTTTGTTGAGAAGTTTTGCATCAATATTCATCAAAGAAATGGGTCTATAGTTCTCTTTCTTTGATGAGTCCCTGCCTGGTTTTGGGATGAGGGTTATGATGGCTTCATAGAATGTGTTCGGTAGTGAGCTTTCTCTTTCAATTTCATTGAAGAGTTGGAGGAGAATTGATGTGAGCTCTGCTTTGAAAGCCTTGTAAAATTCCACTGTAAAACCATCTGGTCCTGGACTTTTCTTAGCTGGGAGGTCTCTTATTGCTGTTTCTATTTCAGTGCTTGATATGGGCCTGTTAAGATAGTTTAACTCATCTTGGTTTAGTTTTGGCATGTCAATATTTGCTAGGAAAAGGTCCATTTCTGTGAAGTTCTCAAACTTATTAGCATAGAGTTTTGAGAAGTATTCCCTTATAATGTTCTGAATCTTGGTTGTTTCCATGGTGATGGAAAACATCGATTTTATTTAATGGATAAGAGAGATCATGGAAGGAATACCTAGCCTATGTTTCTACACTGTCCTTCTTAGTATTAAGAATTTGGTATAAATAATGTTAACATAAGATGAGAGAGAATTCTATGTTATAACCACCAACCATAGCAGGGAGACCAGACTTCTCTTTTAAGTTATACAAATTTCTGCAAGAAAACAACTGACTTTTCCCACACAGTAAGGTGTGTGGTTGTGATGTATGTTGGCAAATCAGAAGATTTTATTGTGAACTGTGACATCTTCATGTGGTCAGAGGTAAGACCACAGGATTGACAACAGAATAGTTTTTGTTTGGACAGTGGGAAAAATGCATATTTTTAAAAATCTAAAAAAAAAAGCAGCACTAGTTTATTAACTCAGACAGCTACCCAGAAGCCATCTTGTAAATTTGGATGTAAAATTTCTAGAATTTGAAAACCTAGTCACTGCTTTCCCACTATTAAAATGAAAAATTATTTAGGATTCAGACCCCCTGGGATAGCATGCTGGAGCCTAGCAGGATGGAGCTAGATGCAAGAGAGACATTGTTCTGCAACATTGTTTCTCTGCTGCTCCTCCTCAGCCTCTTCTAGCCCTTGGGGAGAGGGTCAGGTGGAGAAGTCCAGGGCCATTAGGAATTAACAACCAATTGTTGGACCTGACCAGTAAAATTTTACCTTCCAGAATACCTAATTGGAGAAGGGGCAACCAATCAGGGCATAGCCCAGGGTATAAAAACCTCTAGAATCTGAGACAGGGGGTGGAGGGCAACAGAGACAGTTACAATGACAAAGACAGAGATAGACAGCCACCCCAAGAAGAGAGGAAGGGTGAGAGTGGTGCAGGTAGTGAACTTTGAGATACATACTTTTCTTTGAATAAAGTTCTTCACATTTATGCTCTATTATCCTGGACTTCAGTTGTGAACTCTGGAGACATAAACCTGAAAATACTTAGTAGCTCTGGCAGTGGAGTTGTAACACTGGCAAGCCTTGTGTGCCTCTGACTGAAACACCAAACAGGAATTGCCTACTACAGGGCTGTAACTTTAGAGGTCTTTGCTGGCTGCTGAGCCAAATAGGCTGTGTGGACTGTGTCCATCAAGAGCAATAGCAGAAATTGTACATCAATACAAGTTTCTGGAAATGGGCTTTGTCAGTTCCTCATTAAAAATGTTAGAGTTCAACGATCCTTGGCCAGGGTTCCTGTCACCAGAGAAAACAGGAGGGCTTCCCTCAACTTGAGGGAAATCATAGGTCCTCGAGATCCATGTGTGAAAAGCATTTCGGAAGTTCTCACAAATAGAAGAGTGTCTCACAAGGTGAACGTCTTAGCAA
Organism: Dipodomys spectabilis; assembly: GCF_019054845.1. NCBI lineage: Eukaryota > Metazoa > Chordata > Mammalia > Rodentia > Heteromyidae > Dipodomys > Dipodomys spectabilis. Next base: position 15,578,161 of record NW_024870834.1, on the reverse strand, counting down.
GGGTTTCTTTTAGTATAACAAGGTTAAAGTAGGGAGAAGCAGAGAAATACTTCCTGCTCCCCATGCAGGATAGGAATTCAAGACTCAAGATGCCAGCGGTTATCTGCTGCCTTTTTTTTTTTTTTTTCTGAGCTGGAGTTATATGTGTGGTCATGATGTCTAGCACACCCAATCTTTGCAATGGGATTTTTTAAATTATTATTATCTTTAGGTATACAAAGGAGTTGCCATTTGACAAAGCAGTTTACAAATACAATACACCTTGATCAGTGTGACCCCTTCCAACATATGCTTTGGGTAATCAATATGGGTGTTTATTATTCTGAAATATAGGGATTTCTCTGGGCCTACCCAAAACATAGGGACAATAGCTGAGCTATTGTTGTTGTTGTTGTTGTTGTTTTGTTCTCAGATAAGCTTCTCAATTTCCTGTGTCTATCCATTCAGAGAGTTGTTGGTTTATCATTGTGATGGTTGTATTAATCATTGCAGAGTTGTCAATTTTAGATGGTTCCCTCCCCCCCCCTTTTTTTTTAATCAGTGATGGGGCCTGAACTCTGGGCCTGGGCACTGTCCCTCAGCTCTTCAGCTCAAGGGTAGTGCTCTACCATTTGAACCACACCGCCACTTCCGGCTTTTTCTGCTTATGTGGTGCAGAGGATTCGAATTGAGGCAAGCACTCTACCACTGAGCCACCTTCCCAGCCCCATAGATAGCCCCTTTTAGATCTCCCATCCCTTGTAAATTTAGCATACACATGGAAGGAAGCTTGGCTGTTTTGTCAACTGCTTTCTGGTTTTTACTTTTAGTCTGTCACTTTTCATATTTATTAAAAATAATATAATAAACATTACATTTTTTCCTGTGAGAACCTATCCATCCTGCCTCATTCCTTTGCAATATTAGTCAGCTGGAGAGAGGGCCCCACTGATTTGTTTGTAGACTCTACCTCTCTACCTCTTGCTGTATCATAGCTCCGTCATCAATCTCATGGCCTGCTCAACTTCCTCTGTGACTTCTGTGTGAATACTTTGGGGTCATAGCTTCACACATTTTGTAGAAACTGTCATGGAACATTTTCTATCTCACACCTGTTTTTAGTATTTAGTTTTGAAGAGCTTTGGCGTTGACCTTTACATGATCAACTGTAGGTATATATTTTCTTATTCAGGAATACTTGAAGCTCAAAACTTCAGATCTGACATATACATTACTTAATATGCAGCATAGTAGATTTCATAGATTTGAAATCTGTCACTCACTGGTCTGCATTCTTTTTAAGGACTGAACTTGGATCTAATTGATAGATGTGCATTGCACTAATTTTTGGTGGGGAAAATTGCTTATCATTTCTAAACTATAACACTGAACACAATGTGCAGAGAAGCAGGCCTCTTTCTGTGTTTAATTCAGAGTTTCACAAGACTGCAGTGTCATAGTTTCCCTGACTCTTCTCTAATGAGGAGTTTTTATACAAATCTCTAATAGTGCTTCTCTGAAGGGGGCCTTCTCTCAGGTGTTTACCTGAGCTCTGATGAGGCCTGTGGGAAGCGCAATTGTGACTCCCCATTCTCTACTCAGTACTTTGAGCTATCTGTACTGAATTGCTTCCGAAACGTCCTGTAGGGCTAGTGTTGCTTGTTCCAATTCTCAGGAAGCAAAGGACTTCTTTTCCTCACTCTGGCAATGCTACCTGAAATATATTTATATATATATATGTATATATATTTAAATTGCTTCAAGCCATTGCTTTGAGTCATATCATCTTCCAAGACTATGAATAATTTGTTCCCCTCAATTATATTGTTACCTTGAAGGTATTTATAGGCTATGATCAAGTCCCCTGCAGTTACTCCTTTGCCAGACTTTATAAATTTAGCTCTCACCACCTTGTCTCACATATTTTATCTTCCTGCCTTTTGTAGCTGCTTTGTTGTGTGCTTGTCTTTGTAGTGTACCTGATATTTCAATATCCCTCCTAAACGAAAGAGGTCAGAAGAGCACGTCATAGCACAGGTGTTATTGTATCTGATTTGGCAGAGGGAGGGATAAAGGGGGAGGATTACCTCATATTTAAGCTTAATCTATTTTGTGACTCACAGAAATTGACAAAATTAGAGAAAACCCTAACAGAGTACTGTCGACCTGTATCCATAGGTTTTAACATAGAATAATCCTGGAAGTTCAAATTGATTTTTTTTTTCCCCTGAGCGAGAATGTTGCCTACCATCAACTGCTTGACTGCTTAAATCTCCAGGGTTCAAACTTGGTTTTATGATTAGGTGGTTCCTTCCCCACCCATAAAGTCCACAGACTTTGAAAGCTATAGTGTTAGTGTTATTTATGAGTTTTGTGGTTTCAAATGAAGAAATGAAATAGCCTTAAACATTTCAATTTAGGAAGAAGAAATCACATTGCAATATACACCATCTTGGTACTAGCTAGGGTGAACATTCTGATCAAGCTCTTCTGACATTGGTAATACTTCATGAATTTGACAGACTTGAGTATAAACTTCTAGGAGTGCCACAATGACCCAAGGTTCAATTCAATTCTCTCGTGCCCGGATCTCCAACCACTTTTTTCCTTTAGTTGGTTGTGAGACTTGAACCCAGGGCATGGGCACTGTTCCTGAGCTCTTTTGCTCAAAACTAGTACTGTACCAACTCCAGTTCCACTTCCTCTAATCACCTATTTATGGTTCTTGTAGACTGGAAGAAAAGATGACACATGCCTACATCACTTGTCTGTATGTAGAGGTGTGTGTGTGTATTATACATTTGATACTCACATGTTTCCATTGAGAGTATAGGGTTTCTTAAAGGTACAAATAGACAGATGTGTCAGTAGTTGTTTATTTTTCTTTTGTGGTCCAGCCCTCCATGAAACAACTTTCCCACTGTCAAGAGATGCACTCTCCACTGCGGAGATTGTTGCTCTGTTGGGATCTCCATGGTGACAAAGTAACTCACCATTCCTGGTGGGAAGCCTCCCTTGGTACTTACATGCTGAAGAGGCCTCAGAGAATATGTTTGGCATTTCAAATCCAGGAGTTCCATATGGGTTGATTCAACCAATCACAGAGAGAAATGGGGGAAGTTGTATTTGCTGAACATTTGGAGTTTTTCTAGTCTTTATTCCTTGAACATTACAATATAACAATTACTAACATAGCATTTATATGGCATTTGCTATTAATACATAATCTAGAGGTAATTAAATTAATTGACGTGGGAAGAGGGAGCCAGGGATGTACATAAGTGGTAGAGCCCTTGGCCAAGCATGCTCAAGGTTACATATGAATACTCTACTATTCCATATTAGAGACTTGAACATAAGCTGATTAAGAGAGACTCAAGGGGGCCCTAGAATCAATTGTATTTAATTCAAGCATTTACTTTACATATGAAGGTATAGAGACACAAAACCTCATTGACCTAAGATTAGATAACATTATTGGATATTGAGAACACTAGGGGCAAATGACCATCTCTTCATTCTCAGATTCAAACATACATTAAAAAGAAACAAACAAAACCAACCAACTAACCAAACAAGTGTTCTGTTTCAGTTGCCATCTAAGCAAAGTGGAGACTGAGCTCCCGAGTGGTATTGAGGAAAGAGTGGCCAGTTGTCAATAGGTTGTCTAATAGATAAAATATTTTTGAAGAAGAGATCATTTTTGTCTTTTTTTGTGATTCCTTTATTACCTTGTCTTCGCAAGTGTTTTTGTTTCTGTCTGTCTGTCTCTCTTCCCTATTTCCTGTCATGAGTGAGCTATATCAGAAACATAGATGGACGTATTTGTGTCTTTCTACAATGGCAGACCTTATTGAATAATAAATTCACAAGCTTCATCAATTTCCTTGGCCTTAAATCACCAAGAATTACTGAGGTCACTGGTAGCCTTGGCTGTTGGCAAGATTCTTTATTCCAATCTTAGTTATTGATATGAACTCTCAAATCACACAGTAAGGTTCATGATAGTATGAAGATTGCGAGATAGCTAGGAAAGGTTCAGATAGCTAGGCGAGGTTCAGAGGCCTGGCCTAGGGCAAGAGCAGAAAGTGGCTACCATGCAAAAATAGTCACTGCAGGTGTCAGTTAAGATACTAATAAGGACCCAAGTCACAGAGTTGTTGAGGCCCAGTGATGTCAAAAGGGGCAGACACTCCAAAATGCAAAGCTGGCTCAGGGTGCAGGCCTAATTTCGGGCAGAGTTGAGTCCTGATTCAGAGTTTGTGTCAGATGTGGACCCGCTGTTTCTGATGAATTGTGATGCCTTTGCTGATGTAATTGTTTACTGGCACACATAAAGCATCAGCAATACATGTGCTTTTTGCTGTGCTGACAGATGCTGGCTGCACACTTGCATTGACAAGCACACAAAGTCCTTCTTGTCTGGCGCTTCCACTCAAAGTGGAATGGCTTAGGGTGAAACTATTTGCTTTACTCAATGCAGTGGGTCAAAGCTTGACATCACCTTAACACCGTGGTTGTTCATTTTCTAGAGGAACGCAGAACAGGGCCAACCTGTTCTTTATACTTTCAACATTTTAAACTCTGTTTAAAGTGTGAAATGTTGTGTTTAGTAGCAAAGCTCTTGAACAGGAGCAGTGGCTCTGGAGCCAGATTCACTGAGTTCAAGTCTCAACTCTGTTACTTAAGAGTGTTTCTCAGAAGCTCTCTGGCTTTAGTCAAATTAGTTCTCTATGCCTTGATTTCCTCATCTCTGGAAATTGAGGGTGATAAATTAGGTTGATAGGAGCATTAAATTACATGGCACTTGTAAAGTGCATTGCCTGGTCCCAGCGTAAGCATCTAGAAATACTGGTTGTTATTCTTGTCCATACCACCTAGCGGTCTTGAATCCTATATCTGTTTTCCACCAAATAAAGAACAATGAAGCAGGCAGCAGAGGTTAAGTTATTTGAAAGTTTAATCGAGAGTAAGGTGCCAGGGAAACTGAGGAAAGCCTCTTAGCTGTTCGTGGTTTGGTTGGTACAAAGCCCCAATCAGACTCCAGGGGGGGGTAACAGATTTATGCAATATGAAATCTTGTCCACTTGCTTCCTGAGTGAGAAAGGAGGAAGGAGGAGAGAGGAGAGAGAGTCAAGAGGAAGAAGGAAGGAACGGAGGAGGACACAGCGTTAGTGTAAAAGAGTGAGAAGTGGGCAGGGACATTAGTTGCCAGAGGCAGGTTCCCAAGGTTCCTCTTTTTAACCCTTTGGGTAAGTCTCAGTTGCCGTGGCCTCTGGTTAAGCTATTGTCTGCCTCACCCCTAAGGAAGGGGGTGCAGTTCTGCTTCCCGATGGTCAAGGGCTTTGCTTTTGTCAGAGTCTGGGTCTTTGGGAAGAGGAAGAAAGGAGCATCGTCTATATACATAGTCTTTACGAGGCCTCTGCTTCCGTTTTTCCAGGGTCTTAGGGAAGAGGAAGGGATGAGGTTCCAGCAAGCCTCTGTTTCTCATGGTCTTCAGGAAGAGGGGGATGTCTCCCCTAGGGCCTTCCTCCCTCCCTGCTGCACTACATATCCCTGTCTGCCGAGTTGTCTTCTCTTTGTCTCCCTCACTGTTATCATAATTGTCAGCTTTGCAATGAAGCTAGTTTTTCTTCTTCTTCTTATTTACTAGTACATGCAGAATGGTGATCACTTTATCGTTTTATTATAATTCTAACCAAAGCCCGAAAGCATGTTTCTCTGGATTCTTGCATTTCCTTGTGCCGCACACCCCTGTGTTCTACAGAGAAAGGCATCCACCAGCCACTTTACGAACACACGCACTGAGACTCGCACCAAACTCGTCCCACAGTCCCAGGACAGATAACAATCCAGTGTTCCGTATCAAACTGCATCATTTCCCTTCCAAATGAGCCCAATGGCTCGAAACCTTATTTAGCTGAGCGGAGCACAGACTCCCTCCCTCCTTTTATGTTTCTCCCCGTTTCCTTAAAGCATCTCCTCTGTGCCTGAGACTCGCCCACCAGAGTGCCAGCCAGCGTACTGGCAGAGGCAGCTTCAGGGTTAAAGGGATGTCTTGTTCATTGGCCTGACCGCTCAGCATCCACACAGCCTTGGTGACAACCTCAGTAGCTTCTGCACTGCCCAGCTCTCCCCACCCTCTTGGAGTGTTTTCATTTTTTTTTTTCTTGCTGCGTTCGGTATCAGGAATGTTATTAAATGATAAGGGCTTGCTTGCTGGTAGTATATTGTGGGAGGCTGAGAAACAATGAGTACCCTGACACATCGAAGGGCAGGAGAGCCCTGATTATGGGAACTTGGTATCAGAGAGCAGATAATGTGACAGGCAGGGCCGGCACTGGGGATGCTGAATCCTTCTCCCCGGTGAGAGTTATTAATGGGACTGCGTACCTGGCAGGACAGCTTACTATGTCTGGGCGATGCGATAATTACAGATACGTCACTTATCATAAGCAGGGACCCAGCATCCCAGGCTGCCCGCTAGCTCAGTGACAAGCACCGGGCAGGTGCCATACTGCCGAGACAAAGGTAAAGTGGAGTTTGTTTTGATGACCTGACTTTAAAGAGGCCATCGGAAAAAATGTCACCTTGATTGACAAATGGTATGAGATAGAAAAGGAGTGTTAAGGGTTGAAGAGCCAAAGAGCTGAGTTGTATTCATAGTTCTGTCACCATATTGCTACAGGGCATTGATGAAGAGTCCTACAGTAACCGGTAGCAATTAGTTTTGGATATGTTAAAAGGAGGAATTACATATTCCCTACTCACCTTCAGAGGCTGATACTTAAATAACAACTCTTCCAAGTCTTGTAGGATGAGAATAAGATGGTGTTTGTATTTCGAGGTAAAGGGGGCAAAAGGATGTTTTTCGGCAGGAGCCAAGGGGCAGGAACAAAGAAAAGAGGCATAAAATGGGTCAAGCTAGTGCTAGCCCAGGCAGAGAAAGGTAAAAGAAAACAAGAGTGGAGGGTTTGGGCATGATCATTTTTGCTGTGGAGCAAGGAGGAGAGAGCAAGGATAGAATGTTTGCCAAGAAACTGAAGAGGAAAGTTGCAATCATTCACATGTTACCATAAAATTTCTCAATGAAGACCACATTAAAGCCATCTACTGCAAGGATCAAGGGTAGATTTGGGGACTTGAGGGAAGTAGAAAACCTTAGGAAGGATCTTTGGGGATTCACAGAGGAAATCAGCAGGGCATCTTTTCAATGATGTCTTGATCTCATAGTCAGAAAATCTTGGGTTTAATTTTAGTTTGAAGGTCGCACGATGCATTCTTTTCCTCCCAGAATAGCCATAGACAGATGCACTTCACTGTTTCACCTGTGCTTTAGAGCTGTAACCTATATCTTCTGAATCTGTTATGAAAGTTAACTAACTTCGTAGATGTGATGAACATAGCTACCATCAGTGCATAGAAGCTTGTTATTTGGGGAAAATAGGAGTGATGGGCGAAAATTCCCAAATCATCCATGGCTTCAAAATAAATGTTGACTTAAAAGCAGGGTTGTGTTTCTATTTGGAAGGAATAGCTATATCGTCAAAGTCTGTAGGGTTCACAACCTTTATAGACCATGATAATGACAATTCGCCTTGTGAAGGTTAAAATGTGTTTGTGACTTTAGCTAAGTATCACTACCTCACAATATTGTGAAATTTTTATGTAATCACTTGATCTCAATAATGAATTTTTTTTTTTTTGTCAGTTGTGGGGCTTGAACTCTGGGCTTGGGCACTGTCCCTGCACTCTTCAGCTTAAGGCAAGCGCTCTACTGCTTGAGCCACAGCACCACTTCTGGATTTCTAGTGGTTTATTGGAGATAAGAGTCTCACAGACTTTCCTGCCCGGGCAGGCTTTGAACTGTGATCCTCAGATCTCAGCCTCCTAAGTAGCTAGGATTATAGGCACGAGCCACCGGCGCCCGGTAATAATGAAATTTTTAAAAAAGCAGGGTTGTGTTTGCCTATCTCAATGAACCAGGATTCAGTGATGCTCAGTACTAGTATAGGCACATTGCCTTTCAGAGTGTGGTCTTCAGTTCTAGAGGTTTCCATGGCTAGCATTTCTCCTCTCATGTTTTCCTACCTGCTTGCCATCCTATAGAATGGAGAGGAGAGATGTACTATGAGTATCATGTAATATGTTTCCTAGGGTCTTGAATTGATGCCAGGGTGATCCTCAAAGCCACACCTGGTTGAGACAGGAACAAAAACATTTGTGTGGTTTACAGGAAGATCAGGTAGTTTAGCATCTGCTTTAGACTGTTTGTCACAGATAAATGGCTCACAAGGATAACACAAGAAGATAATTTTTGTGTGTGTGTGAGTGTGTGTCTCTGTGTGTGTTGTGTGTGTGTGTGTGTGTGTGTGTGTGTGTGTGTGTGTGTGTGTGCGTGCGTGCGCTCGGGCACTGGGGTTGAACTCAGGGCCTTGCATGTACTCTTGTTTAGCTGTTTCTCTCAAGGCTTGTACTCTACCACTTCAGACATTCATCCAATTCTGGGTTGTTGTTTTTTTTTTTTTTTTTTTGCTGTTTAATTGAAAATTAGATGTTGGGTCTTCGTCCGTCCCACAAAAGACGGACGGGGTCCGAGGAAAGGTAAGTGTGGCGCTCGCTCCTGTTCCCTAGCCTCCCTCAGCCCAGGAGACAATCAGACACAGCGGGGAGCCAAATCCAGCAGGTAGAAAAACTCGTTTATTAACAGAGAGCAGCCCCTTTTAAAGACAACAAGGGTGGGTGGCATGGTAAGGGAGGAAGAGGAACCAATCATTGTCAAGGTCACACCCTATCATTCACCTGAGCCCTCACGGGCTGGTTAGGCACTGATCAGAAGATCAATTGGGGTCTGCCCACTCAACCCCCTCCCAGAGCCATCTTGGCTGGCCATGTGCTCTACAGTAAATTAGGCTCTGCCCACTCAACCCCCTCCCAGCACCATCTTTGCTGCCCATGTGTTCCACAATTAGAGTCTTGATTTGTCAGCCTGGACTAGCTTTGAATAGAGATCCTTAGATCTCAACCTCCTAAGTAGTTAAGATTTCAGGTGTGAGCCACTAGCACCCAAGAAGAAATTTTTGTTGTCTCATTTTTCTAAAGCCCCCTTAGCATCTCCTTTTTATTTTACTTTGCACGATTAACATAGATGATCACAATGGTGACATTCATAGAGACTAGTAAAATGGAAGTGGACAGTAATCTGAGAATTAACCAGAATCAATTATGTTCCCCTTCCATGTCTAGAAATTTCTCTTTCCTGAGAATGCCCCAAATCTAATTCATGTATTTCATAAGAAAAAGAAAATACATAATTTGAACATAGGGCTATCTTTATTGAGAAAAATTTTTGTTAAGGATTAAATATCAATTTATATTTAATCAAGTCTGTGTGTATTTATGACTATGTGGTCTCTGTTTGTCTTATAGTGTCTTTTCTCCCTGTAATAACCTTGAAAAACTCAAAATAGAAACTATTATACACAATTCCCATATTATGATGAAAAACACAGAGAGGTTAAGTGAGTCACTAAAGTTCAAACCAGTTTGCAGACAGCAGAGACAAGAGTTAAAAGAGCCAAAACCCATCCAGGTTTTTTTTCTCCTCCCTGGGGTTTTCCAGTGCACAATCTGATGCTTGTAGCACCTTGCTGCCATATTCCCTTATTTCTACAGCACACTCACATCATGTTTGCCACTGGTTTGGAAGGGACAAAGACAGACTCAAGACATTGCTTTAGCAGCTTCTTGCATTCATGTGCATGAATGGGTCCCTCCGCTTTCTTACCTAGAGAGGAAGTCAGTACCAGTCTTTTGGGAGAGACCCTGGTGTCTACTTGGTGAATCTTGGCACTTGGATTCTACTAGTCAAACCTCAAAAACTAATTCCTAGAGAGGCAATAGTGTGTTCTGTAAGGAGACAATTTCCCTCACTTTAAGAAAAGAGAATTTAAATCTTTCTCTAAATGTCAATTAGCATGACAGAGTAGAGGTAGGATTTTTCTTTGAGGATATGCAGTTTGAATCTATTTTGTCTTAGGTAAATAGTAAATTCAGTTACAGAATATGTGTAAGATTAAGCACAATTGCAATAGAGAAAATATCACCTCTGCCTATATTTTGACTATGTTTGAGTCATTGAAAGTTACAAATGTCTCTATTTGTTGTGTAATCAATAACCAAATCATGATTATATATCATAAATGTGATCCAGTGAGCATCCTCTTGTCTTCCTGTGGGTGACTTCTTGAAACTTGTTTGTTCAGATGCTCAATGTTAGGAAGCTTCCATTCATTTTATTCTTCTTTTTTTTCTTGGCCAGCCCAGAACATTTAGTATTCTCAGTTCTTGAGTGGCTTTGTATCCAGACTTCAAAAGAATCATTGAAATTATAGTTTATATGTTAATACCAAGAAAAATAGACATCACTCTAAGCATAGTTCTGTGTATCAGAAGTCATGGGAAAAAATCTAAACATTTGCATTTGTGCTAGTCTCAGTTCTCTATTTCTTCCTTGCTATTTTTGTGTATTTTATTTATTGGCATTTATCCTTTTTATTAAGTAAGCTATACAAATGGGTTTCAATTCTAGAAGTCCTAGCCACTCAAGAGACTGACAGCTGAGGATCAAGGTTCAAAGGCAGTTAGGGCAGATAAATCTGAGAAACTCTTTCTCTATTTAACCAGCAACCAGAAGTGGAGCTATAGCTCAAGTGGTATAGTGCCAGCTTTGAGCAAAGAAAGCTAAGGGTGAATGTGAAACCCTAAGTTCAAGTCCTAGTATCAACATCAAACAAAGAAGTAGTAAATGCTTAGAATTTCAAATGGTACTAAATGAGTCATCCAAACCATGTTCAACACAGACAAGTATTTTCTTTCATGGCTCAAAATGAAAGTGAACTTGATCAGTGGTAAATGCCAGCTGATGAAAACGGACATTAATTCAAGTGGTGACACAGGTTGGCATTGCGAAGATTTTTAAATTCTAGGACTAAATGGATGATCCACTGGGAGGCAATGTCCAGACAGATCAATAGCATACAAAAAGATAATTACTTTTCTTGGTGAATCCTAAGAAAGGCTAGGGCTTTAGGGAAATTGAGAGAGGTTTTCCCCCCCTCCACAAAAAGGTAATTAATGAATACAACAGACAATTCAAGGCAAGAAAATAGAATCTGAGAGCTTGAAAGCCATACATTCAGAACGGATTTAGAGATTTACAGGAAGACTTTAGCCCAGAATGGTGTCTACTGGAATGGGCAGAGCTACAAGGTAACAATGTCTCCTTGAGAGATCCTTATTTAAAGCTGGAATTGGGCAAGTGTCCAGAAACAGGGGAGCAAATGGGATTGCCTTCCTGTACCACTGCATATAAAAATGTGTCCAATATTCAGAAGAAAGTAATTCATAGTGATTGAAACTGGCCTTTTACGTTTGCTCTTACACTGTCACAAAAGACGAGGGTCTGGAAGTAACTCAGCGAGGCCTGGGGTGAAGCACACGGTTCACATACGGGTGGCCTTGAGTTCAAGTCTTGGTACCTGCAAACACAAACAAACAAAATCAAATCAGAAATATCAAGATGTACAAGGACTTAGTCCTTAAATTTTTAGTCCTTAAAATTTCCAATGGATTTGTTTAGAGGAAGTGTACTATTACTAAGCTTGCAATCATATTAATTGGCAAAAGTTGATCATACCAGCAACTCACAAGGTCGTAATTTTCTTTTTTACACAAATCCCTTTACCAGACTCTTTAATTACAAGCCTAATTCTGCCCCCTTTATGTACATGGTACATTTTCCATAAATGTTTCTTGAATGAATAGGAAACAGTGCAATTTAACTAAAATGTAACAAATACGTCATAAATACATACTTGGTGCCGGTTATTAGTTTTCTGTTGGATTAGATTGGAACCTGAAATGGTTGAACTACGAATATAAGTCATCAAAGCAAAACAAAATTCTTCCTCTCCAGCACCAAGACATTTATACTTCAACATAAAAAAAATGAATAGCCATTTTCTTCCCTTAATCGATTCTGCAGTCTTCACTAACTTCCTGCTTCATCTGAGAAATGGCTACACTTAAGGGTCAGAAAGGCTAAGGAGACAAGTTCTACTATGTCAAAACTTTGAATAATCTCCCAGAAACTTGAAAGTTTTGTTATCTAGAGAGAGCATGAGGATAAGAAGAGGTGAGGGTCCCGTTAATCATCACCATCCTTGAAAGCCATCTTTCTTACAGGCCCCACATGAAACATTGTTAGGATGCATCTTTTATGCAAAGGACAGAACAGGATGACATTTGAAAGATAGAAAAGAATCACCTAGCCAGAGAAAAACAGATATTGAAATCTTTACTGGAGGGATACTTTGTCTAAATTGCCTGAAATACTCAATTTTTAAGGTTTTGCTTTAAAGTATTTCTAAGTTTGGAAAGAATTTGCAAACCAGCTTCCCTTGATGTTAATACTTTGTATAATTATAATGACTTTATTGGAGAGTGAAAATGAGCATTTGTATAGGACTCTTGACTAAGTACAAGACTGTATGCTCATAGTTACCAGTATTTCCACTAATCTTCTTTTGGTGGTACTAGAAAATGAACTAAGGAAGGTACCACTTAAGCCATGCCTCCAACTCATTATTAATGCTCACTGTAAGCCCTAGGATCCATTTTGGTATATTTTATGTTGTTTTCATGTTCTAAGTGCTAAGATTACATAGGTAGACCACCACACACAGCAATAAATAAATTTTTATCCAAAGAATTGTCTAATGGGTGGGATGTAGTTCAGTGGTAGAATGTTGTCAAACATACTCAAAACTCTGTGTTCAATCTCCAACTCTGAAAAATGATGATAATGATGATGATGATGATGATGATGAAGATAAATTTATTTAAAATTTTATTTGTTAGAATGAAATCATCTTTTCTCCATTTTCTAAAACTGAACATTAGTCACTTTCCTGCTTATTAACCTTAATTAACTTTATCCTTGGACGATTTTCATTGCACATAGTTACAGGTAAACTATTCACATATGAGGAACACGAATCACCTGCAACTTTCAGAATGTATAGAAGCACTCTCTGCTTCACTAATTGTTACCTCATCAATTCTAAAATCTCAGTATAAGGCAGTGGTTGAAAATGCAGATAAGGAAGCTTGGATACATACATTTTAGTTCTCTTTCTAGGTATATGATATTGGGTAATTCATTTTATATCTCTGAAGCTCAATTTCCACATTAAAAATAGGAATCACAAAAGAATAAAATAAGTAAATATATGAAAGTCTGTATAATCATAACTGACACATGGTAAGTGCAATATGTATGTATATACATATATATTCTTATTGTGATTATTATTGATGCTGAAACCAATGAAGAAAGGAAATACTTGTAGAATACTAGAAAAATGACTAGATTCTGTATCAGCATGCCTGAGTTATGGATAATGGCTCCACAGTTCCTAAATGGAAGGTTTTATTTTTCTTGGTATCTTGTAATATAAAGAAAATGATCCCTGCTTTAAGGACCACATTAGCTGAGGCAGGAGAAAGGACTACATGAAACACAAAATGCAAAGCTGGGTGACGGTGATGATTTGGCAAGAGGCAAGAATGGAATAGGAAGTCAGGGAGTGGGGACTCAAGCAGGTAGCCTAGTCCTGAAAGTGGCAAGAAATAGGTAGGTATGGAAATGGTTTGCTGCTAGTCAGAAATATCAGTTTAAGCACAGGTGTCCTTCTAGACAACTAACTAGTATTGATATAGGAGATAAAACTACCTGAAAATAATGTACTCACTGGAAAATGTGCCAAGCACTTTTGTTAATTCTGTAGATGTCAGAGACGAGAAATAGGGTGGATGTAGGAATTTGGCATGTTAGATGTCAATCTGAACTTATTTCCATATTAACAATGTTTACTTCAGCTATCACCCCAAATCATTTTACTTGCCCGGTGAGTGGCACTCTACCAACTCGGGCTTATTATGTTAAGAATCTGCAAGATGACCTGGGAGCCAAGGACCATTCCTAAGGACAGAAGGCCAGAATGTGCTAGGGGCATGTGCTGCAGATGCCCGGGTCACATCTGCTCTTGATATTCTTCTTTGTTACTAAGCAACTGAGATTGCGCTCACTAAAGGAAAGAAGAGCTACATACACTTCAAAGAGAAATGGGTTGCGAAAGATCAGAGTGGGAACTTAATTTTATCCTTTAGTTACAAGTATGGCATGCTGAGAAAGAGTTCTCAATGCAGAAGCAGATAGAGAGGGTAGCTGGAGCTGGGTTCTCTGTCTTCTGACGACTCCACATTTTAAGAGCATCCACATAATAATATGGAAGTCTTTTGACTCCAGATGTAAATGCAGAGCAAATTACATAGGTAATGGCTAACATTTAATGGTGTGTTTTCTTATATGAAGCGCTGTTCTAAGCCTTTTATATTTAATCCTTAAATCCCTATTAAGTAGGACAGATTCTTTTTTTAATATCATTTTACAGTTGAACAAATCTGGAACACAATAGAAGATAAGAAAATTACCCATAGTTTCACACCAATTCAGAGTATTCTTCCAAAAGCTTTTCTCTTCTGATAATAGTGTTTTTGATAATTAAGATAATTGATAACAACCTTTACAATGATAGGGTTATCCCAACTACAGATTAAATTACAATGTGGAAAAGGAGCCAGTGGTCAGTGATCACTGTTTTTGGTACTAGTGTGCATTTAATCATGGAAAAGTACCCTCTCTGCCAATGACTCAAATACTAGAGGGAAAAAAATCAAATGTAAACTGAAATTTAAGTACTCAAGAGAGAACTTTGAGCAATGTTGGGGTTTTATTACTTGGTACCATTTGGGGGTGTTCAGAGGTAAATTAAATGATATCTATAATTCATTAGTCTGGAAGACGGAGTGCTCTCTTGAAAGATTAATTGTACCTCATTTTCTATAGTTCAAAAAGGAAAAAGAAAGGGGAAAAATTGCACAATTATTCTCCTTAAAAGTTTAATATGATCTAATTAGGTTTCATACACATGTACACATCAGTGATATGAGAATTCTTGGTCATCTATTTTCTTGGACAATAAATACAGATTTCTGTTCTGATCATACAGTGATTTACTCTTTAAAAAAAAGTCTGATCTTTGGTAGAAAGCAATCTTCCATGCCCATAAACGATGTCCAGGGATTGTATGTTTAAAGGACCATGAACATACTGAAATACCCTTAGCCAGACAGAACCCAGTGCAAGCATTTTGAAGGTCCAGAAGACACTGCAGGACCTCCAGGTTGCCATGATAAACATCAGTGATCTGTGAGAAAATTTGAGAACTACCAGTGAGTTGGGTACCCCAGTTACAGAACCTTGAGTATTCCACCCTAGTTATAGAATACAGCCTTGGCTGTGACTATGCTGTGTGTTTAGAGTGATGGGCTAATGAGTAGTGTGCCTTCATCAAAATGCCAGTTATCATGTAAGTTAAAAGGAAAGGTAAAACTGCATCAGTAAATTTGTTTGTTGAATTGACTATGTTGCTCCCATTGCTGGGTTTAGTGGTATAGAACTGTCATTCTAGCACCCAGGAAGCATGGACAGGTGAGTCAAGGGGCTGGGACTATAGCACAGTAGCATTGTGCTTGCCAACAAAGCCTATGTTTGATCCCCAGCACTAAGGGAAGAAAAAAAACAATCAAAATGTTCTCTATTTTTGGTAGTCCTGGGATTTAGAACTCAGGCCTGTGCTTGCTTGTCAGATGCTGTAACGTTAGGTCATGCCTCTAGCCTTTTCATGTAGCAATTTATTTTCTGAGATAGGGTTTTACTGTCTGCCTAGGCACCTGTCTAGATGAAAATCTGCCTGTTTGAGCCTTCCCATTGCATATAACTTGTGCCATTATGCCCAGCTGTTGTTTGACAAAGGGGACTTTCATGTGTGTCTTAGCTGGTTCCACTATCCTCTCCATCTCAGCTCTGGAAAAAAAAAAGTGTTTTCAGGTGCAGTACTAAGTCTTAGATATCCAAAAATGGTGATATCCTCAAGGAGCTATACCCCAGTGTAATTTAAGTTAAAATTAAGAGTAAAACTGTGTCAGTAAATTTGTTTGTCGGATCGACTATGAAGCTCCCTTAATGATGCACCATGACAATAACAATGACAGCGGATACTAATCGAGCCCCTAGCAAGGTGCCAGAGACTTTTCTAAACATGTTTCATGTATTAATCAACCTAAAAACTCCTGTGACTACAGACTATGGACTATAGAACCATTGAGAAAAAGTAGCCTGAAAGGCTTAAGTAATGTATCTGGGGGTCATACAAGAACTTAATGGTATAGCTGAATACATCAATAGTAGGAGTGCAGATCTTGGGCTCTGAATTTTCATCGTAGTCTAGGAGAAAAGGATTTGATATGAACATGATTGATTTAAAAGTGTTACAAATCCAAATCCAGGTGCACACCCGCTCTGCTACTGGAGGTAATGAAGTCAGAGCTTGAACAATGTCTGAACTCCTTTCTTACAGTTTTCCAGTGATCCTAGTTTCTGCCATTTGAAAAGTTTAACTTTTGTTCCTACCTTGGCATCTCTGTGCTTATTAAATTGGCCTATACTTCCCTGCCCAGGCTTCCTTCCATTGGCTCTTTTGGGATTTCCCACTTCTCTGCAAATGTCACCTTATTAAATAGGACATAACTCGCCTTGCTGATTTCCCATCTCACCTCCACACAATCTCTACCTCTTTGACCTGTCTTACTTATCTCCATAGATTTTAGCATCTGACATGCTATATCTTTGCTTAAGCTTGTCTTGGATATATACACCCCAGTGTCAAGGAATCAGAGACTCTGTAATATTGATCTCTGAGTTTCTAATGCTATCGTGCTTAACACATAGGAGTTCAAAATATGTATGTGTGTTTGTAAATGTAAAAGACTGGCTATAACAAAGGAGCCAAAGACATACAATGGAAGAAACACAGCCTCTTCAACCACTGGTGCTGGGAAAACTTGGTGGCCACATGCAGAAAACTAAAAGTGGACCCCAGCCTATCACCATGCACCAACATCAACTCAAAATGGATTAAAGACCTTAACATTAAACCTGAATCTCTGAAACTACTGCAGGACAGAGTAGGAGAGACACTTGAATGAATAGGCACAGGAAGGAACTTCCTGAACAGAGTCTCAGGGTCACAACAAATTGGAGAGACTTGACAAATGGGACTACCTTAAAATAAAAAGTTTCTGCACAGCTAAGTCTATTGCAACCAAGCTAGAAAGACAACAAACTAATTGGGAAAAATATTTACCAGCAATATATCAGACAAGGGGTTAACATCCTGTATATACAGGGAACTCAAGAAACGAATCCCTCCCAAACCTAACAAACCAATTACTAAATGGGTAAGGGAACTAAAGAGGGACTTCTCAGATGAGGAAATAAAAATGGCAAAGAAACACATGAGGAAATGTTCATCATCCCTGGTGGTGAAAGAAATGCAAATAAAGACAACCCTGAGATACCACCTTACCCCAGTCAGAATGTCCCACATCCACAAATCAGCCAACGACAAATGCTGGAGGAGATATGGAGAAAGAGGAACCCTATTACACTGCTGGTGGGAATGTACACTTATACAACCACTTTGGAAAGCAGTCTGGAGGGTCCTTAGAAAGCTAAAGATTGACCTCCCTTACAATCCAGTCATACCACTTCTAGGCATCTACCCTGAACAACAGGAACCAATATACAAGGATACGTGCACCATGTTTATTGCAGCACTGTTCACAATAGCTAGGATATGGAAACAACCCAGATGTCCCACCACAGATGAATGGATCCAAAAATTGTTGTATCTATACACAATGGAATATTATGCAGCCATTAGAAATGACAAAATAATGGCACTTGCAGGGAAATGGATGGAGCTAGAAGGAATCATGTTGAGCGAGGTAAGCCAAGAGCAAAGAGACAAACGGTACATGGTATCCCTGATAAGTGGATGCTAAATCCAAAATGTTAGGTGATACAACAAAATTAACAGGACTTAAGAAACAAAGAACTCCCACTCATCTGGTCGAACCACTACTAAATATCCCCATGCTGCTGATCACATGTATGGTGTATATGTGTACACCGTTATATGTTATAGACTATGATAGACAATTTGCTCCAGGAAAGTTAGAATGAACTTGTGACTTTAAATGAGCATCATTATTCCACAATACTGTGAAATTTGGGAAATTATGTAATCACTTAATCACAATTAAAAAAAAAAAGAACCTTGGGGAAGGTAGGGAGGGAAGGGATGGTAGGGGGAATCCAATGGAGGGGGTCACAATGCTCAATAGGAAGTGTACTCATTACCTTGCTCATGTAACTGTAACCCTCTGTATAGTATCTTTACAATAAAATTTAAAAAACACACACTTGAAAAAAAAGACTGGCTATATGCCAACATATCAAAAATGTTTACATCTGAGTGTTAGCATTATAATCTTTTTTTAAAAAAAAAGTTTGAAATATTATGGTTGCATCAGGAAAAGACTAAGAATAGGCTAAAGTTAATCACTAATTTATCTCAGAACCCTACTTATTCTGCATATCTACTACCTAATACCATTCTATTGTTTGCCATTAGATTTTTTTTTTTATACAGGTGAAATTACTTTTCTTCTACTTTTTTTTTGAGGATCCCTTGGAAAAAATTAGTCCATAAAGTAGTCATTTCTTTTCTGGATTTAGACATCCTGGACCACTCAGCTGCCTGGGAGGTTCACACAGAGCGTGTCTTCATGGAGCAGGCATGCTGGTAGACATCTGCAAAGCAGTGGATCCAAACTGGGAAAACCCTCCCCACACAATTTTATAAGTACGTGTTAGCTGTACAGTGTGTTGTGGGTGATCCGCAGGTTGAGATTAAAGATGAGGGTCAATGCAATATTAGCACTCATTTCCTGGCAAGCCAAATCTGGGTGTCCTCCTCACAAATCTGGGCGGCATTTTGATTTTGCAAAAGGAAATTGTGCTTCTAGAAATAAGATTATGCCATGGTATTGACTGACCCCACCCCCCATCTTCCCTTCTGTCTTTTTGCCTTTTTGCCCTCCCTTCCTTCCATCTCTCCTTCTATCCTTCCATAGCAACCACTCTACCATGGTCCCCGTGTTTGGTCTTACACCATTTACCCTAAAACGTGTATGTGGTTTTGTGTGTGTGTGTGTGTGTGTGTGTGTGTGTGTGTGTGTGTGTGTGTGTGTGTGTGTGTGTGTGTGTGTATACACTGGAAGAAGAGCAAAGTAAATAAACACCTAATGCAATATAAAAGTTATTGTTTTAGTAGAGATTATAAATGTGGACTTATGCACATACTGTTTTGAGAATGTGGGAAAAGCCTCTCTTGTTTCTGCAGACTGCAAAATTAGTTTGTAAGTGTATCTTTGTTTTAGCAAAGATGGATTTCTCTTCTAGCCAGTTGGCTCAGATTTCATTGTTAAAATATCTGGAGAAAAAGGGAAAATGACACAGGAAGCAACACTTAGGTAGTTACCACTCACCCAAATCAAGAAAAAAATCTGCCACTAGAACTCAATCATGGAACTCTAATCCATGGTTATCTTGCTCATCATTTTTTTTAATTTTGGAGTCTTTCTTTAAATTTTATGTTATTGTAAAGGTGCTATACAGAAGGGTTACAGTTAGATGACTAAGGCAATGAGTACATTACTTGTCGATCATGGTTAACCTTCCCTTGTTATCGCTCATCCTGAGTGAAGGATGCTGATGGAGACTGAGAAGACTGTGGTGTTATGGGAGGGTGATTAATCCTTCTTCCTAGCCCAAGGGATAAAAAGCAAAATTAGCTTCCATTCCAAAGTAATATTTTTAAAGGCCAGTTAAAATTATTGACTTCCTACATCACTGAGCAATTAAAGGAAACATTACTGCACCCTCTCCACTGATGATTAGCATCATCGCGGTCCTTTCATCTTTTCATCTAACCATACTCTCCCGTGCCACGCACTTCCTTTTGTATCTAGCATGTTGCATCTATCTGCTTCACTAAGAGAATATCAAGGCTTGGTGTAATTGGGTCATTTCCCTATCATCCCGGCTTTCTTCTAAATCTGCCTTTTCTACCAATTGTATAGGTCAGACAGATGTACTCAAATAACAGAGAAGCTATTAAAAATACATATATCCTGGAACTAAATATATACCACCTAGTAACTTCAGTTGCAAAAGAAAACTTCTGAATATAACCTTAGATAAAATTATTGTTAGTTTTCTTTCATCCATTGACAATCACTAGAGCTTTGATTAGCAACATGACTCATCTGTGAGTTATACTGTTTTTTTTTTTTTTATTAGATTATTTGTTTTCCTTTCTTTGTCTTTATAAATAGCAAGAGATAGGATTTCTATTGACACGGTGTTTCCTCTAATTGCCTGACTATCAAATTCAAATCTGGTACTTAATAGAACAGAATGCCGGAGACGTACAGAAATCAAAGGTTTCAACAGTTTGAGGAGAATATTTAACAAGCATTTTAGATAATCCAGTCATCAAAGTCTAGAAAATCTGGTGCTAATAATATTCATGAGTTGTTTATAGATCAATCTGATGTTTTCTAGACTGGACTCAGGTTTGGATCTCTGTTCAAGGTATTTTTTTTTGGCAGGGGGGGGTCCGGTCGTGGGGCCTGAACTCTGGGCCTGAGCACTGTCCCTCAGCTCTTCAGCTCAAGGCTAGCACTCTACCACTTGAGCCACAGTGCCACTTCCAGCTTTTTCTGCTTATGTGGTGTTGAGGAATCAAACCCAGGGCCTGATGCATGCCAGGCAAGCACTCTACCACTTGAGCCACAGCGCCACTTCTGGCTTTTTTTTTTCTGCTTCTGTGTTGCTAAGGAATGGAACCCAGGGCATGCATGCAAGGCAAGCACTCTACCACTGAGCCACCTTCCTACCCCTGTTCAAGGTATTTAAATGCTTGTATGGCTTTCTTCCCACCATCCATTGCCTGTACTATGAAAGGTAGAGACTCATGGAGGATATTCTGTGATGAAGATCTCTGTCTTTATTAAGCTTTGTGAGTGAGGCTACACCAGTACATCTTCCCCTATGTGAATGGTTGCCTTGCGACATTTGTCAACAAAGCTGACTTACTAGCTAAGCTCCACCAGCTTTCCTCCTGAAGCATTAGAATGTTGCCTGGTAAATCCATTTTGATAGAAGTTGGGGATTAGAAAAGTATCAGATTGCTGAAAGATTATAGATATGCCATTCAGAAGTCATCCATTACAGCCTGAGAGCTATAAAAATAAACAAGAGGCCCTAGCGGGACTTGTCAAAGTCAAATAGTCAGTTAGAGAGGTTGGCTAAATCTCCTGATTCCTAACCTCATTTCCTCCAGGATACTGTTTCCTGTAGTCAGGTAGCCTTTTCCTCGAGTCTATTTCCTCCCTAGGTAAAGCCATGCTAGATTAGGTCAGTGACTCCTAAGGCCCTGAGTTCAATTGAAGTCTACTGTGATGGGTAGAGATCGGTCTGGATGTGGAGAAGGTGTGAGGTTTTTCAGGTTGCTAGTTTTCCTTTTATCTGACTGGCATATTGATGTTTCATTTAAGAATATGTCAGGAAAACTTATGTTACTTTAAATTTGTATAGGTACAGGTCTAAACAGTCATCTTCAAATACTTAGCTAGTTATTACACTCAAACTGTGAGAAAAGAGGTCATATTTCTTTGTTATTTTTGATAAGAACTGCATCTTGAATGGTCAGTAAATACATGTCTCCCAAGTCCATGTAAGACTCAAGTCAGCTCAAGTCATGGGCACCTTTGAAGGGAGAGAACAATGGAGAAAAGCTCTCTGGGGGCATCCTACTGTTTTAAATTCTCATACGCAAAATAGTCACAATTTGCTCTTAATGAAAAAATGATATCACATCTTAAGCAGAAGTATCATGCAGTGTCCTCCTTTCCTATCAAGTGCAGAGGGTAGACTCTCACCATGAGTTATTCTTTATCGTATATGTATCTGCTCTGCATTTAGGAGTACTTTAACAGGCAAATTGGTTGTTCCGAAAATTCCAAGAGAAAACTGTGGCATGACAATGGCTCATACCCATAATCTTGCCTACTAGGGAGGCTAAGATCAGAGGATTTCAGTTTGATGCCAGTGTGGCCAAAAAAAAAATGTTTCCTAAACTCTATTTCCAAAATAACCGGCAAAAAAACAAAGGAATGGAGGCATGCTTCAGGTGGAAGCATGTCATCAGAGAAGGCCAACTGATCAGACCTGAGGCCTTGAGTTCAAACTCCAGTCCTGCCAGACAAAGAAGAGAAAACTACAGAGGGAACACCAGGAAGCAGAAACTGTTAGTACTTTCTCTCCCTTGCTCTCTTGCTCTTGTTCACTCTCTCGCTTTCACTCTGTATGGCATGCTCTCTCTCTCTCTCTCTCTCTCTCTCTCTCTTTGTGTGTCTCTCTCTGTCTCTCTGTCTCTGTCTCTCTCTGTTTCTCTCTCTCTCTCTTTCTCATTCTCTCAACTATCAGTATCTAACACAAAATGAATTCTCTGCTATATTGCTAAAAACCCTAGTGGAAGAGATCTAAATTCATCTTTCTTCTTTCTCTTAATTTTGGTTTCTAGTGTTAAACCCCAAAAGGAGCTACATCTTTATTTCTCCATGCCATGAAGATAATCGTCATGGTTCTTGTACCTTCTCTGCATTCTTCCACCATCTTATCACCTGTGATCACTTCTCTACTTCATTAAGGACATTCATATCTTCATTTCTCATATGTCAGCAGAGTGCAGTCGGCTGGGCTTGTGGCATAAAAGAACAAATCTTGTGGTAGCAGCTGAATCAGTTGAATGGAGCCCCTTCCTTCCTCTTTACTCATTAGCAATAATCAGAGAGGCTGTCCAATCTAGTGATGTGACATTTGAGGATTGTGGTAACTAGACCATTTCATGTTTGTTTCTTTCTTACAACAACTCTTCAGAGTTCAAGTACTTTCTTCCATAATGTTGTGTTACCTTTCTCTCTCTGATTTATCCTTTGTGTATTTTTGCATCCAGTTTACTTTTATTATTTATGTATTTATTTTTGCTTTTGTTGGCTTTGTGACTCTCGTTTCTGGATCTACAAGAGAAGAAGAGGAGTTTCCAAAGATGATGGAACTGAGTACGTCTACAAAGTGCTAACACTATTTGGAAACAAATGTATAAGCCAATTGGTATAATATACATAAAAGTTTTAGGGCTTCTTGCCTCCAACCCAAGTCTCTGAACACTTAGTATCCATTCCCCACCATGTTTAACCTCCATGAACTCCAGGCACAGTGAACAGTGACTTCACTACTAGTTGAGCCAACTACATTCATTCAGACCTCTGTCTGCACGGGCTCTTTGTTGGTCAGGAATACTCTTTCCTTCTACATCACCTGGAAAATTTAAACTGATCTTCTTGGCCTAATAGAAATGTCACCTGCTCTGATGGGCCTTCCCAGATGTTCATGAGAAAAATCAGATGGTCTACCTTCTGTTCTCCCAGAATGCTTTACTGATATTCCTGTGCCAGCTTCCTGCACTCTATGCACTTGGGAAATCTTCAAGGGCAATCAAACTTTATTCCTCTCTGAATCCCCAATGCCTTATGGACAAAGTTAGTCATGTAGCTGAATGAAGTGCTGAATCAATCCACCTCCTTGCCAGCACCCAGAAGTTCTCAACGTGTCTGTGCTGCCTTTCGCTTCCCTTTTGTTCCCCCTATATCTTCTCATGTTTACATAGTTGCTACTATATTCCTCTCTACTGGCATGTTTTTTCTCTCTATATTTTTAGCCCTCTTTATGAATATGAAGCTGCTGTCTCTAAAGCTGTTTGTCTAATCTGGAATTTTTTTTCAAATTCGTTTTGGAATTCTGTAACTGTGCCTTGGTTCATCCATCTCTGTGTTGGTTATAAGACACAGTTTTAACCGGTACCCTATGAATTGCTTCATAATTCATTCTCACAATGTTTTCTCTCTAGAAAAGTTCTGAACAGGCTTCCTTATTAGCTACAGATTAAGCCGCCATTCTAAGTATCTAAGACAAATAGGTTTATTCAATGCCCCTTGTAGTATTATCCATGGCCAGACTGGTATTCTTTCATTGGTTTCTCTTCATAGTTCAAAAGGAGTCCTCAGTTTACTTATACTGGACCTTATAACTTCACCAACTCTAAACAAGTTTATGAAATTAGATCTCTTATGAAAACTAGCAGGATAAATCCTATCTTCAGTTCACCATTTCATTACATTCTATGTCAATACATAAGATGCAGAACACTTGAATCTTCAGCCCAGATTTTGCTTTCCTCATACTGTCTGTAGATGTGCCCTTGCATATATAAAATAGATATTTCTTCTTTCTTTTTTTAAGATTAAAAGATCACTATATATTTAGGACAGATCATGATAAGGTAAAAGAATTTCAAGTAGAAAATGAGGGTATGTTTAATTTACAAGTCAAATACAACTCTCAAGAAGTTAAGTAACCCATTTCTCCTGCTACCTTCCCTGTAGGGTGTAACTGTATCTTTGAAATCTGAAATAAAAGTAAGATTATTTTCACTTTGATTTGTTTGTGTTCATAATATTGGATTTTTGATATATAAAATCATATTAACAGAATGCTGTGAAAATGGGAGAGACAGTTGGTAGGCTCCAAAATGTTAATTACTCAAAAAAAGAAAACGATTTCACATGGACATATAGGCACACACATATATTAATTGTTGTATGTGCAATATGTGTCTGTATGTATGAGTCATGGGGGAGGGAATGCAGTGTGGTTCCAGCTGGTGAAGTGTGTGGGTGTGAGTTCTGATCAATTCTGGAAGTTTAGGACTTGGCCAATAGGAAGCTGTTATCTTCAGCATAACTTCCTATGAGCTTCTGGGATCAAAATCCAAACATAGCTGGGTCCATATGGAATGGATTCATGGAAGAAGCTTGAAAGTGGTACATCTTAATTGAATTGAGAGTCTACAAGCTGAACACTTCTAATTTTTACTGGAGACTAGGAATATGTAGTGTAGGATATGCTTAGGATTAAAAGAAAATGGTTGTATTAAATAGCTGATGCCTTTTTCCTATGAGTTACTTTCAAGTAATTTCTGGTTTATAGTTTCTTTCCTAATAGATTGTAAACTATCTCTGAACAGATGTTTCATATGACTTTCTATGCCCACAACATCTACAAAGTTTAGATAGACTTGGTGCTTTATATATGTATTAATTTTCTATTGCTATATAACAAATGACCACAAAACTAGGATGATAAAAACATGTATGTGTTTCCTCCACGTTTCTGTGGGTTGGGAGTCTGGGCACATTGTGGCTAGGTTCTCTGAAAAGTTGATAATCAAGATAGGGGTGAAACTGCCTTGTCCTGAGATTCTTCCAATCTTACTCATGTTGCCAAAGTTTGTATTGCCTTTGTGGCAACTTGATTCTTTGGAAAATCAAACTTCATGGCAGCTTGCATTTTCAAAGACAGTAACAGAAACAAAATCAAGGACTCCCAGCTAGCTAGAGTCTTATGTAATATGGACACTCACAAGAGGAACATCCTTTGTAATACTGGTGATGAGCAGAAGGCAGGACCCATGACTCCTAAGGAGAAGGGTTATTCTATGAGAAGCCTGCCCATCACAATCAACGACTGAAGGCCAGTTTATTCAATTATACCTCTTTAACATCAACCAGTAGTTATAAAAAACATCAAGAGAAAAGTGACCCTTGCTGATCTAGTGTTGGTAATGGTGTCAGCAAAGTAAGTTCTCAGGAACTATACTCGACAGGCTTCACAAATATTAAACAGCTCACATGATCATCTTTAGAACTGAATCCAAAATAAGAGACTGATTTGAACCTGTTACAAACTAGTTTTAGCTCCAGAAGATCTTTCCTACATGATGCTTTGGAACACTTGCTTTCTCAGGCTTCCTTTTTT
The DNA here is from genome assembly GCF_019054845.1 of Dipodomys spectabilis. Taxonomy (NCBI): domain Eukaryota; kingdom Metazoa; phylum Chordata; class Mammalia; order Rodentia; family Heteromyidae; genus Dipodomys; species Dipodomys spectabilis. Next base: position 15,552,150 of record NW_024870834.1, on the reverse strand, counting down.
CTTTTTCTTTTTCTGTTCCTCTATCTGATTTAGGCTGTATTAAGTTTCCTTTTCTTCTCTTTTGTTGGTATTTCCTGTTTGGCATTTTTTTTCTTTTTAGTTTTTATTGTCTTTTACGACACACACATAGCATTTCTTCTATTAATGTAAGAGGAAGTTCTAGAATGAAACTTGAGTCTACATGTGTAATTTGCTTCAGAGAGGGAAAATGATACCCTCACTTCCCAAACTCTTATCTTACCAGTGAGTTCTCTAGAAGGTTGGATGAGTATGAGAAAATCTAGGCTGTTATTTCTATTCTGGCTATGGGAAGAGCTACTTTCCTGCTTGCCCTGACCTCAGTCTTTGAAGCTTCAAGAGTGACTTCTCATGGTTATCTTCTAGGACATCTATGATACAGCCCTACAGATATAAAGGTTCCAGGCATCAAACTCGAAGATGTAATGGCTCTAATAGAGACAGCCACATTTCTAAAAAGGCAAATCAAATTCTGAAGATATTTTCTGGCTCTGTGAACAGCTAAAAATATACGGATAATCGTTCTTGTAAGCCCTGACTTTCAACATAGCAGTCATCCTGGAAGGAGAAAAAAAAATGGCACTAAGCCATAAGGAAAAAAGGAAGATAAAGATGAAAAGCAACTTCAGTAGAATCTCAGTCTTCTTTTCAAGGTATTTATCCCTAGATTAGCCCATCTGTCTTCATGCATCTTGTAATTCTTACTATTTGGCATGACTTAAAACTAGTGCCTTCCTGAAAGGTACCAAGAACTCTCATTGCTACTGTATAACATCTATGTATCTGAAAATATTTTTAAATAAAACACATTCGTGAGCTGTGGCTCAGTGCCGCTGGCAAAAGGCTAACAAAGTGGAGTAGTGTCTGAATATAAATGTAAATTCCTGTCACTATAGTGACCTTAAATTGATCTTGCCTCAGCCATTGCCCAAACCATGCTCCAGGGCTTCTCTGCATCATTGGATTGGAAGAGCCAGGCTTTGTTTTGGAGTAAAGAATTACTAAAATGCTGATTATTCTCATGTCCACTCCCTAGTGGGGGCAGTCATACATGCGTGCAGATAGATGAATGCAGAATAGAAACTGAGACATCTTTCTTGAGATTCATGATATCCTGTTGGGATGGAGGCCTGAACACATCTGTATTCGTCTAGGTTCCAATTCAAGAATCTACACTCAATTGCTTCACATGGCATTTCCTCTCTAGGAAGATTCTGAACCAGCTTCCTGGTTAGCACTGACTGAACAAATACTTGTTTATCAATTATCTTAGAGAATGATTAGGAGTCAACTGTATTTGAACTCTATTTTGATCCTTTCCACTTAGGAACTTGATGACCTCAAGCAAAATGCTGAAGCTCTCCAGTGTGCAGTTTCTTAATCTATTAAATAGACTTAACTCATATGGCAGTCAGTAAGAGTTAATGAAATAATGTTATATGACTTGGTACCTAGTCCTTCAACATATGATAGCTAATATCATTGTCATCATTGCTTTTGTACTGGCAAGATTCTATTACTAGCATTGACTATAACTTCATGGCCCTTTGGGGAAATCTTTGTTAGAACCAAATCTTATCTATTTCTTTATGAAACAATTGGTTGCATTGTAGGAAACATTACTACTTGTCATTGGAGTCAAAAGAGATTGAAAAATACCAGAATTCTGATTCATTCTCTGTTCAGTGTTCTGATCACTAAATCCATTACTTGCTTGATGAAAATTCCTAGGAACTGAATTCCTTCTCTGAAGAACTGGTTCAAACTTTTTTAAAAAAGAGGTCATTATAATAAGTAGTATAAATCCCTAGTAAATTTTAAATGTTTTTACTACAAAAATTATGGACAGTGATAAATTTGTTAGCTTAATGTAGTCATCCTGTCTTGTAAATATATCACATTTTACCCCATAAATCTATAAAATTATTATTTATTAATTAAAAGTTAAATGTAAAGAGAAGTATACTTGATTTCAAACTGAAAACAAAAAGTTTGTTCAAAGATTTTATTCTGTAATTGCCCTGTCAGGGAAACAATACCCTACAAGATAGAAAAGACAAGGAAGGGTCCATATTAAGGTGCTGCTCAGGAGCTCAGCGCAGAAGTGGAGCTCAGTCAGTGTGTACAGTGTTCAAGACACGTAGCAGACACCTGTCTATGCAGCCCTCGGGGAATCTTTGATCCACCTGTGCTGACTAAAACCAAAACACCTGCCAATAGAACACATCCTGCAGAAATCATTCTGTGGGTCCAAGAGAATCCAAGTTAAATATAGCATTATCACAAAGGTCTGGGGAGAAGCAGGGGGTCTGGTTTGGGGTAAATGGGATGAATTGAATTTTAAGCAATGGTTGAAAAAGCAGGTGGAGATACCCCGTAAGCTATCTGTTGGAATTTAGTACTTGAGGGAGAGATCAGTCAGAAAGATAGAGATATATACATTTTAGACAGCAGGAACTACTGACAACCAGTCTTGTCTAGCTCCTGAAAAGGTTATGTGTGGAGAACAAACACAGCTGCAATAACATTACCAGGGAAGCTAAAGAAAGAAAAGACTTACCATATGCTTCTGAATACCCTCTGTACCCTTGGGTGATAGTTAGGAAACGCATACTCTGCCCATTTAATTAACAAACTAAAGGCACTGCAGAGAGGAAGATGGCCTTGGCCAACCTTACAACTGGAAAATAAACCACATGACTCTTTTGGCTTCGAACTCTCTAGAGTTAACTAGAATGATAGTCTTGAGAGACACTTGCATCTTTAGAATACCCCAAATACAGTCTCTCAGATGCTTTGCATCAGCTGAAAGCATTTTACCATTAATTCTCCAAAGGATATCTCCAGTTTCCTGCCAATACAACCCTGAAATCTTTGGGGAAATAAGAGCTGTTCCAGCTTAGCCATGTCTCATGGCAGTTTTGGCATGGGGGAGGAAATTGAGCGTAATTAAAAATACCTCTAAGCTAAGCCTGGAGAGGGCAGTCCCTGCCTCCTCCACATCCCGTCCACAGGCTCTCCAGGGCTTCCCAGCTGCCTAGCAAGAGTCAGTACCATGTGATGTGCTGTATTTTGAACAGATCACAAAAGAACATAACAGCTTAACAGCATTTAGTTTTGGCTTTGGAAGGATTCTTAATGATTCTTTAAAAAAAAAAAAAGCAGAAGAGACAAGTAAAAGATCCAAAAGATAGTGGCAAACAATTCAACTCCACTATAGAAATGGCTGCTCCATTACTCTATATTCTTGAAGTCATATTGGTTCCACACAGTCAGTGGAAAGAAAAGCTGACAGATCAGGGATGCAAAAGTTGCATCGAAGCTTTAGGTCCTCAGCATGTCTTGGAAGGAAAGAGAGAAGAGAAGTAAACGCAGAAGCAGGACCTTCCCTGCCACTCAGAGCAGTCACACCAGTGAGCAGAGCCGAAGGGTGACAGTCACAGAGTGGGATTAAATCACAGGCTGGCATGAATCTTGGAGGTTCATTTCACTTGCCTTCCACATACAGTTATAGCATGACATGCCTACAGGCTGTCCTTCCCATCAGCCCTCCCATGCATGCTACCAGCAGCAGACTTGGTGCTGCTTTGAAGCCATGTAGCCTAGGTTTCCTTTGAATTCCTCAACTCACACGCATTACAGTTGGATCTCCCAATTGGGCTTCATGCACAACAATAAATATTGCTGTAAAACTGTGGCTCTACTGAACCTGGACTGATGTTTATCTTGTCAACATTCCCTAAACAATACATTATAACTACTATCTGCATAATCAGTACATTGTGCCCCAGGTATTACGAGGAAGCAAGAGATGATTTAATATATTTCGAAGGTGGTGCAGTAAGATCTTTATTCTATAGTATTTTACTTAGGAGACATGAACATCAATAGAGCTTGACACTGAAAGCAGTGGCCCACAGTTAGCAAACTGTGCAGCCTGGGTTTTTTTTTTGTTTGTTTTATTGGGTTTTCTTTTTTTGAGGGGGGGAGCAATAGAGTCCTTACCACCCCCCCTCCCCCACCTAATTTGTAAAGTTCCTTTTTCAACATAGCGTCTTGTACATCTTATTGTTGCAATGGATCAATCTGTATCCCTATTTAAACAATTTGTTTTTTTCCCTTCCCCTCCTCAAATTATACCAACATCAAATACAATGAAAACAGGGGTTATAATGTAGGGTAGGGATATACAAAGCAACAAAAAAAATCACATGGTACCTTATAAATACGTTAGAAACAATAGCAGGGAAGAAAAACCACTTGTGTCCCTATCTTGGGTTCATTTCACGTAACATCATCTTATCTGACCTTTTCTGCTTATCCCAGACTACTAGTTATTCCAAATAAGAGAAGGGAAATTTTTATATGTTCAATCACCTCTTTCTTGATCTATCCAATGTGGGAGATTATACAACCATCAGTAAGAGATGATCAACATAAATTTCTTAGTACTACAGTAACTAACCTACAACAGATGTTGTTAGAAAATGTAGACATTGTTATCTACAATTATTGGTCTAACGCTGTGGAAATAGAGTATTTTATGTAAGTAAAAGATCAGTGTTGAAACCCTAATACAATAAGAGCTCAGCGACAGTGTCCAAGACCTGAGTTCCAGTTCCAGGACCAGCACACACGTGCATACACACACACACACACACACACACACACACACACACACACACGGACACAGATCAAATGGATTTTCATACTTTTACAAGAAGCATTTATTTCAGGTTGAAACCTTATTCCTCACAATGTAATTGACTGATTTTGACATGGGCAGACTGGCCAAACAAGACCCTCCAACAGCAAGATCGCTGCAGAGCCTCCCAGATGGTACAGTACTTGGAACGGTGTGATAGAGATGTTTATTTCATGCCTTCCAGGCTTCCTTAACTTCTTCACCACCACCATCTACCACCATTTGTTCGTGGTCATCTCCCCTAAGTGGAAAAGTCTATAGAATCAGACAATACATTTATGTAACCTGTTCCATCTATTGTGACACCTATGACTTTTGACAGAACCAGGGAGAGAATATTTATTGATGGTGTTAAGTCTGTAAACATACAATGAGACATCATAGAACAATGCAGAGTCTTAACAAAAGGAAGAGGAATGCTCATATGTAAGATAAGTCATTAACATAGGAGAAATCCAAATGCCACAGGAGAAAAAGTAAAAGGAATAAATACATCTGAGTAACCTGAGCTATATTCCCCAAGAATGGTATGTGAAGAAGAAAAGTCAATAGATTATAAAATATTCATATACTATACATTTTCTGAAGTGTTCAAAACACTGGGAAATGATCTTTTACAAGCTAACACTTTCCTTGGAAGAGTGTGCTTCTTGACTTGCAGTATTGGTTGATAAAATAGGTACTGTAGACATGTGTTTTGTTTCATGTATCTAGGGGAGAGAAACACTGTCTAATATTATCCAAAAATTGGTAGTACATTCAGGACAGAAAATTCAGATTTTTCTGACTGGAAGGCCATTGTACTACCCACTAATCCACATTTTGCTATGAGCTCCAAGAAAGAGCAATTATTTAGTCTGGTACATGGAGGGAATAATCTGTTCTCAACACTGGAGGCTGAACACAGTGGTGAATAAAAGACAAAACCAGTTCTGCAATTGAAATGACACATTCCATTAATACAAGTGGATTCAAATGAACTAATTTCATTCAATAGTACTTTCACATTCTGTAGCTCTATGGGCCAGGATACAAATTGTAATGTCAGTCTGTCAGGAGAGTGGACTGCGGTGCATAATTACGAGTTCTTGTTCTGCACTTCAGGAGCTAATCAGAGCAAGGATGGGAATCTGTAATTTGCAAATGTGCAAAGACAGAGGTTACTGTGGCACTAATGGGCCTGCAGATAACATTCTTACCACCAAATCATAGGACTGTGGGTGCAAATCCAACAAGCTTCCGTTTAAACATTTGGTTACAAGGAGCTTGTCCTGCTGACAGCACCCAGGAGCCCTTTGAAGTTCAATGATGTTCAAAATTCATTATGCCAATAAATTAATATTTACCTTCCAAGAAGCAATCACACAATCACAAAGTAATAAACAGAGCAAATGAGTGCATTAAAATACAGAACAAATAGAAAATTAATATCATAAAACCTATTGCAAACAAACATTTCTCTCTTCGGTTTAGATAAAGAAAGATTAAATAAAGGGCTGAGTAGAAAGGAAAAAGTTAGATGAGAGGAAAGGGATGGTAGGGGAAAAACAAAGGAGGAGACAACAATGCTTGATAAGAAATGTACTCATTACCTTGCTCATGTGATTGTAACCTCTCTGTACAGTATTTTCACAATAAAAAAAAACTTATTTAAAAATAAAAAAAGAAAAAGTTACCCAGGCACTGGTGGCTCATGCCTGTAATCTTAACTATAATTCAGGAGTCCCAGATCTAAGAATTGCAGGCCAACCTGGCAGGAAAGTCTTAGAGATTCTGTTCCTTAAAAATCCAGAAGTGGAAGTATGGCTCAAGTGGTAGAGCGCCAGCCTTGGGTGGGAAAAGTGAAGGGACAGTGCCCTGGTCCTGAGTTCAAGACTAGTATCAGCATCAAGAAAAGTGTCTGTCTCTGTCTCTGTCTCTCTCTCTCTCTCTCTTTCTCTCTCATCTGTCTACCTGTGTGTGTGTGCATGTGCGTGTGTGCATGTGTGTGTGTGTGTGTGTGTGTGTGTGTGTGTGTGTGTGATCATCCCTTCTTATCCAGAAAAGATTGGTTGCAGGACCCTCTGCAGCTACTACAGTCTGGAACCATGTCTTTGTCCTCACTCCTCTGTGGAGAGGACAAGGAACAAGAAGATGCTTTTGTAGTTTCTGGTTAACAGGTTTAAATCTTAGCTTTACAACCAACTTACTACGTGAACTCTAGGGAGGACACTGATCTCTATCAGCCTGTATTTCCTCATTCAGGAAGGAGAGAAGTCTGATGATGAGGGATGCAGCTATGAAACACTTGGCAAAAATTTAAAAAAAATAGGCTCTGTAGTAAGGGGATTTCGTAGAAGTAGACTGGGTGTGGCATGCAGGATGTTTTCTGGTATCACTGCCTGTGACAGGGAAGAGAGGGAAGTAGGGTGCTGCAGAATCAAGGGCAGCCTCCACCAACCTTACAAAGGTTCTAGAGCTAGAGCAGTCCCATGGACCTGTTCCACATTGAGCCAAGAAGCCCAGACTTTGATACACCTGTAATCATCAATTACTGGCTGTAGAGTGTTTGAGGAAGAAAGAGAGATGACCTTGGGCAAGAAAGTTCATGATGGCTGAGTCTAACCATGATGAGGCTAAGAGCTGAAGGCCGTCTGGCAACAGGATTTTCTAGACATACAGCAATAAGAGGCAGCCATCAGATGCTTACAAGAATTAAAAGTTTCTTGCATGTGTATACTTTTCTGTTTGTATGTTAGTACTAAGGCTTGAATGCAGGGTCTTGCTTGGCTTTTCTGCTCAAGGCTGGCCCTCTACTGATTGAGCTACAACTCTATGTCCAGCCTTTTTGTTTGTTTGTTTGTTTGCTGGTTAATTAGAGATGACTCTCACAAACTTTCTTGCCTATCCTGTTTTTCTTTCTCTTTTTCCTCTCCCTCCTTCCTCATCTTCTTTTTCTTCTTCTTCAGGATGGCTTACAGAATTAAAACTCTATATAGTAAGACTCTCCTTGTGCCTTGAGGTGTACCAATTATAGATAGATAGATAGATAGATAGATAGATAGATAGATGCCCATTTTCCCATTAATGGATAATGACACTGTGAGAGAAGGTGAAGAATTCTGCAGCAGGAATATTGCAGCAGGAAGAGGATAGTGATGTTTCGGCTGGTCTAAAATGAATATGCTATCCAAAGAAGCTTCCTCTTCCCTTCTGAGTGATTTGTGTGTTTAAAGAAGGCAGGACAAACTCAATATGCACACCCATTAAAGCAAAAGAGGGTCTAGCCAGAAGTAAAGTAGAACTAACAGGGAGAATATCTTGTAAATCATGACCTTTTAAGCTAAACTTCCCCTAGAGAAAGAGACACTTATTTGAATTTACAAACATCCCAGCATTCCAATGAGCCAAGCTTCTGGCTCTTTTCCTCTGGGGTCTTACAAAGCTTAGGTCTTTGCAGATCAATTAATTAAGTCATTAGTGCCCCACCTAATGAAAGTTGATTTCCAAGAGGAGGTTGAGCCAGCTGGCCCTCCCCAAATCACAGGAAAGCAACCAGGCTTACTAGGGTTGGAGCAAGTGGCAGGAAGCCACTAGGGTTAGACCTTCCACTTGTAACCAGTTAATGCTGCCTGTTTTTCGGTGACCTCAATCACTACTCAGGGCAGAGTGAAAGCAGACACTGGATTGGCATTCTTCAGTCACAAGAGAGTTTGTAAATATGATTAAAAAACCCAATTGCCATTTAGCAGGAGTGTTCAGAGAGCTACAAGGTGCAGAGAATGATTGACAGAAGGACTCATATTGGGGAATGCTGTTGCTTACAACTCCCACCCCCTAAGTAATATGATAGGTGATTTCTAGTCTCTACTTTCAATTTGTTTCTTAGATGTTTGAGCAGATAATATCCTTGCAGAATGAAAGAACAAATAATGCTTCCTATCATTTCTGTCCTTCATTTGCATGAGAAACCAATTGTTTGTCATACTGGTGTGCGTGCTTCTAGAGCTTTCCTGTAGGTACACAAGCAAATAAAAGTATATATTCTCATTTTGACTCCTCCACATAAACGGAGCATCTTAACATATAATCTTGCATCTTGTTTTACTTGTAATATATTCCAGTTTCTTTCTCTATCAGAACATAGAACAGTTTTTTGTCATTTATAGAGACACAAATATATGCACATACATACATATATATGTATATACATGTATATGTATATGTATGAATATATATGTATATATATTAGCATGTCAACATACCATTTTTGTTTATCCATATTGCATCTAACCCTATACTCATATATGCTCTACTTCCTGTGCATGTTTGGGGATGTGTGTAGGCTATGTTTTAAGAAACAGAACTAGATTTGGGGATGTATACATTCATAATTTCAGTACAGCCAAATTACCCTTGATAAGTTCAATTTGCAGCATACCCTCAATGAGAGAAAGTGCTCCCTAACACTCCATTTGGTGTGGAAAAAAATTGTCCACAACAATCATGACATTGACTGTGAGCTATATACATCCCTCTGGGGTCTGAACATTGACAAGCCTGCTCCTTCAATGCTCAAATTAAATTTATTAATCTTCAGTATTCTTCTTTATGGTGTATGACTGGATTCATTTTGCACATATATTTTCCCATACTCTTGAATGATTAAATTCACACTAGAATTCTCTACTCTCTGAAGGTTGAGAATGGTTTTTTGGTAAAGTTTCCTGAGCTTAGAGTTTTCTTTTTGTGAGATGGTTCAAGTGGCTGAGAAATTCATTGATGTCATCTATGGAAGTGGAGGGCCTTTAGTTTTTGTTTCTCTTTTAAAATTTTAATTGACTATATTTTACCAAAATATTCTACACACTCCTAAACAATGTCAAATGTTTGCATAGAATTAATGAAGACTATTTTATTACATTTTTGCCTTTATTTACTTGCCATTTTTAATCTTATATCTCTTTAATTTTCTTCCTTTTCTCATAATGAGATAATCCATTGTTTCTCCTTTTGTTTTTTTAAAGTTTATTGTTATTGTAAACATGATGTACGGAGAGTTTACAGTTATGTAAGTCAGATAAAGAATACCTTCAACAATGTCACCCTTCCCTTCATCTCTCCCAGTTTCCTCTCCCATCTCCACATACAACTTGTATAGTTCATTTTGAACATAGTGTCTAATGAATATTCTTGCTGCATTTGTTCACCCTTTGACCCACCATTTGTATTTCCCTCTTTATCTTCCCAAAGACAGAAAAACAAAATCCCCCAACAACAAATCCTCAAAGAAACAACTGCCTAATAAATAAGTGGGCTAAAGACTTTAAGAGAAACTTCTCTGATGAGGAAATAAGAATGGCCAATAGACACATGAAGAAATGCTCAACCTCCCTAGCCTTAAAAGAAATGCAAATCAAAACAACATTAAGATTCCACCTCACCCCAGTTCTAGGCTATAATCAAGAAATCTGATAACAACAGATGCTGGAGGGGATGTGGCCAGAAGGGAACCCTACTGCATTGTTGGTGAGAGTGTAAACTTGTTCAACCACTCTGTTGAACAAGTATGGAGGTTCCTCAAAAGATTCTACATAGAGCTCCCTTATGACCCAGCAATCTCATTTTTGGACATTTACTCAAATGATCACAAACAAGACCATACTAAAGCTACCAGCACAACTATGTTTATTGCAGCATTACTTACCATAGCTAAGATATGGAACCAACCCAGATGCCCCTCAGTAGATGAATGGAATATATAATGGAATTCTATTCCCCATAAAAAAAAATGGCATTGCCCCAATTGTTAGGAAATGGAAAGCCTTGGAAAAAATTATATTAAGTGAAGTAAGCCAGGCCCAAAGAAACATGGGTCCCATGGTTTCCCTTATTTGCAATAACTAGTATAAGTCAAGGACAAGAAGCGAAGGTCAAAAGCTATGTATATATGACCATATAAGATGATGTTGAGTGAAATGAACCCCAAGATAGGGAAATAAGTGGTTTTATCTTTCTTGCTGTCATTTTTAATATATTTATAATGTACTATGTGATTTTTTGTTTCTCTTGTATGTTCTTCCTCCATGGTATAACCCCTGTTTTCACTGTATTTGATGTCAGTGCCCTGCATATTTTATATACATTTTTCTAATTTAGGGAGGGGAAGGGAAATAACAAAATGCTGAACCAAGGATACAGGTTGACCCATTGTAACAATGAGATAGATGTACAAGACACTATGTAGAAAATGAACTTTACAAATTGGTGGAGGGAATTGGGGGCTGGGGAGGAGGGAAGGGAAGGGATGGAGAGATGGTAATGAAAAACAAAGGAGAAGGTAACAATGCTCGATAGGAAATGTACTCATTACCTTACTCATGTAACTGTAACCCCTCTGTACAGTATTTTTACAATAAAAAATATAAAAGAAAAGTGATACCAAAAAAAGAAAAACAAACAAGACAGAAGGAAATGGAAATAAAATCAGCAACCAAGAGAAAATTCTTGATTTTATTACTTTTTCATTTTCTAATTTAATTTATCATTTTTCTTTGTTAACTGGTTCATTATACATCTCTTAAATATATTTTATATATGAAAATGTTTTTATCATATATTTTATTGATTTAGTTTCTTACCTAACTATAAATATTTAAGGCTACAAATTTCTTTCAAGGCACTAATTGGCTGTAGTCCATAGTGTATGTTATATACTGTCTTTATACTTCGTGTTTCTGAGCAACCTGTAATGGTTTCTTTGCTTGTTTGTTTCATTTGAAAAAATATTTAAGAGTTTAAAAATTCAATTGATAATCATTTTCAGATTTTCATGTTAATAGCTGATACAATACATAATCCAGAAATGTCTGCTATAGTATTTCTGATTTTTTAGAAAAGAGAGCTTGCAATTGTCTTCAGGAGCTATATATAATACATGTTTCATATATTCACACATACATACACATATATACATACATATGCTCATATGTTCCTTAGCTTTTGTGCTCAAAGCTAGTTCTCTACCACTTAAGTCACAGATCAACTTCTGGCTTTTTGCTGGATACTTAGAGGTCAGAGTCTGATATTTAAAAAAAAAATTTCTCAGACTTTTCTTCCTGGGCTGGCTTTGAATGACAATCCTCAGATCTCAGTCTCCTGAATATCCAGGATTAGAGGCATGAGCTACAGGTTCTTTTTATCTTTGTCTTTTTCTGCCTCTTTCCTCTCTCTCTCTCTCTTTTCCCCATCTCTCTTTCTTCTTTTCTGTGCTATGTAATGAATCAAGGCCTCACATATTCTAGACAAATTCTCAGAGTTTATGAGCTGCCTCTTCTATATTCTTCCTGATCTCTGCTTTTACCATGCAGACCTAGAAAATCCATCTCTTATAAACCAGTCTTATTGAGGGTTGCTCTCACTGACCCTATTAACCTCCTAGCAGCCTTCCTTTTCTCTTAGCTGAATAGCTGATATACAATATCTAAAATAAATGACATGGTTGGATTTTATTGGTGGCTGAGGATGCTTATTTTCTTTTCTGATCTCTTGTCATCTTCCTAATGCAATTTGCATGGTTCTTAATAGCCCATATGTACTCACGCTTTCTCAGTGAGTACAAAATAAAATATGTTTCTGACTAATAGCCAAGAATTTCTTTATTCCCATGTTAAGAGCTGTTACCTAAAGGAGCAAAGCTTTAATAGGGTCTCAGTTTGACTTATGTCATGTTTGCATATAAGACAGATAAGCCAAGCTTTGTTTTGGAAGATGTTAATTGATTCTGTCCACCATACTGTCTAATGAGCCAATTTCCTGAAAATGTAGTGATGGAGGAAAAAAATCTGTTTCAATTACTATGTAAGTAAACCTTCTCCTTGCATTAAGTGTGTTCCCTGCTTAGTCTTCCTGAGACCCCTAGTTAATGCTGCCTATGCACAGCCTCATGTCAGTAAACATTTCAAAAGTCACTTCATTGTTGTGAAAATGGTAGGGGAGAGGGACACTAAAGAGAAAGAGAATAGAACCATATGTATTCAAAGCCCATGGGCTAAACTTACTTGAGCAATGAAAGGGAGAGGCCATGTTGGGATTTAGGGGCCTGGATGGGCTGTATACATCTATATTGTCACAAGACTTCTTTTAGACCCAGAACAGATTAATAGCCACATTATATATGGATTTTCCAGGCTTAAAAAAAAAAACAAAGTAAAAGTGAAGGGCCAGCCCTTCCACCATATATGGTGTTCTTTGAGCTCAAATATTGTCTGTGTTCCTCCAGGATTCACAGGGCCACATGTTGAGGGAGCTTCTTCTATTTTTTCTGGAATTACGATAATGACATTGGCCAGGAATATTATACATATAAATGATTGATAATACAAACATCCTGGACAAAAACTACCTTGCAGAGGGGAGTTGAGGTCTTGTGTACCTTGTGGTTCTCAGCAAACAAAGACAGAGATCTAAGAAGGAAAATCAAATGTGACCATTTCCAGTGGAAGTCCCCAGTACAATTGCTTGATACTTGCAAGGGAAGCAGCTAGCAGGGTGAGTGGGTGTCATGTTCTCTTGGTATCTAAGAAATTCAGTGAAGCATAAAGCCTTTCCTCTAGTACTACAACTTCTTTATCTCCGGTGAGTTCTTCTTGTACTAATAATCAGATTTTCACTGTGGAAAACTTAGTTTAAGTGGACTTTATTTCTCTAAGGAAGGGACAAATCCTTTGAGACCTGAGAACTCTATCCTATAATTTCATCATAAAACTGCCAACATCTAAAACAGTTCTAGACAAAGATATGGATTGATGATAAACACTCAAAGAAATATGAATTCATCCCACCAAAGACTAATGGTTCCACTGAAAATAGGTCTCCTGAATATCACTTTTAAGATAACCAACAATATTTTTTGTAAATACCATTGGACAAATATTCCCTTCTATTTTTACGCACGTATTCAAGTTATTGAGCTGATCCTAACATATGTTAAGACATAAATGTGCTACCTCTTCTTTTCCTGTCTACATTGCATTGTGGTACTAATCTCCAACCTATGATCAGAATTTCTTTTCACTGGCATGTTGTGTGAGAAGCCCCACACCATTCTTCTCAAAGCTGAAGATAAGAATCTTGCTTTTACAAAACCTTTTAAAAGAAAATCTATTGATACAGACAGTCATAAAATAAATGCAGCTATAACCATTCTCACAAATGAATCAGTTGGCTCAGCCTATAATATATCCTTTCCCTACCACCGAAGTCATCTTCCAGGTCAGCTTTTAAGTGTTCTGGTTACACTGCATGTGTGCTCATTTTCCTCTTAGCATTGCACACTTGGTTGATGAGGTGGAGAGAAGGAACAGTATTGACTGCCAGATTCCTATGATTAACATCAAATTTTATTGCTTTGTATCTCTCTCTTATGTACATTATAAATGTTTTAAGTCAATATAATGTTAAGAAAAACTGCTAGATTGATAGAGAAAGGTAATAAATTAGTCTTACCTTGGGCAGGAGATAATAGAGATTTACTCAAACCTTCCCACCCGTCTAATGAAGCGTGTTCTTCAACAGGAAGTTGTGAATAATAAAAAATTGGAGAAGGAGTTAAATCTAGTGTATTGGGAATGGGGAGAGGGTCAGGATGCTGTGAAGAAGAAAAGAGCTGGCAAGCTTCCTCTAGCCTAGACTCGAATCACACCTCTGAAATTGGAAGTTACTTTTATTTCATAGAAAAAGACAAAAGGTGTTCAATTTTTCATTTCAGTTATTTGTTTATTTTGCGGCTCAAGGGGTCTCACAAAGGCTAGACAAGGCTCTACCATTAGGCTGTACTCCACCCACAAAGAAAGCATCTCTACTAAAAGAACACATTGCCAGAGCTCTTTGTCCATAGGGACTCCAGTTCATGATGAAGAATATTTGAATTTCTAACTAGAAATTTCCATCCTAGAAAACGTTTTTGTTTTTTTTTTAATTTTTAAATTTAAATTTTTATTTTTTTATTGTAAGAATACCATACAGAGGAGTTACAATTACATGGGCAAGATACCGAGTACATTTCTTATCAAGCATTGTTGCCTCCTCTTTGTTTCCCCTTCACATCCCTTCGAATACTCTCCCCCTCCCCCAACCCGGTCTTTCCCCCCACCCCCCACCAAAGTTGTAAAGTTCGTTTTACAATGATCTCATCTAGGCCTAAAAAATATGGTCCCTATCTTATATTCATTATAACAGAAGTGAGGGGTCGCTTTTCCATGGAAAGTTTCTCTACGTAAACCAACATCAAATACCATTTGTTAGATAGAGGGCTCAGTACTTGATTTTGCACAAACACAGACCATTTGTCCTCACTGGAATCTAATGAGGAAAAAAGGTAATACGCAAGGGAATTAATGCGTATAACAATATAGAGCTAAGAACACTGGGAAAGGAAAAAAATAAAACATGCTCATACTCCGGTAATTGTAAATACAGAGCATTCTAATATGTCCTAGGTTTATAAGGTACAAAATTCAAAAGGAGAATCTGTATGTGGGAGAGTTAAATGATCAAAACTTGAAACAAGAGTTTGAAACTGAAATCCAAAATATAAAACGCAGAAATGTTTTATGGCAATTTGTTTAGTTTGGGGTATTATAGCAGAATATCAGAGACTAGGTCATTTAGAATGAGCAAAACTGTTCTGTCTCATAGTTCTGGAAAGCCCAATACTCAGGTGCTGGCATCTCTCCATTCCTTCCTATCAGCATTTGTCCATTCTTGAAGGCAAAGCCCTCACAAGCTAAAACCCATCTTAAAAGCCTCAGCACTCCATTCTGCCACAATGGCAATTAGATTGTGATGGGAGTTTTAGTGGGGGGAGAGGAGGAACTGAACAAACCTTCAAACCACAGCAGCAGAGCCCAGTGAACTATTAAAAAGTAGTCATGAGAATTGTCACTTCAGGATTCCACTTGAGGGAATTCCAAAGAATAAGACTGATGACACAAGAGTGTTTCTGCAATCTCCCCCAATGGATGAGGCCATGGTAGATGAAGAGTGGTCTCTCCAGCAGAGGAAAAGCGGGAAAGCACTGGGGATAGGTTAGTCCTAAACATAAAGCTGTTTGGGGCAATTGTATAGGGAAAGCAAATAATAGAATTATAAAAAGATTGAAAAGAGATTTCTTTGTTTTTTTTTAATATTAGAATTAAAGTAGTACTAGTAGTAAGAAGGGGAGGAGTTGCTGTAATATTTCATAAACTTTTTTTTATTTAATTGACAGAAAAATAAATACTTAGTTTATGGAAATAAACACTAAGTTTATGGAACATAGTTCCATATGTTGCTGGTGAATTTTGAAATTACTATGGTCTCCTTAATAAATAAATTTGAAAAATCATATTGAAAGTGTTTAGGCTATTTGTGAAATTGATGAAACAATTTGATCTTGAGATATTTATCTTTTATAAGTAACCTGGGAGGCTTACTGTACAGTTTTTCTCTTTTGTTAGTTTTGCTTATACTACAGTTTGAATTCAGGGTCTTATGCTATCTGAGCTTGTTCAACTTTCTTATAAAGCTGATTCTCTACTACTTGAGCCATACCTCCAAACCTGGCTTTTTGCTGGTCACTTTGGAAATGGAGACTCACAGACTTTTCTGCCAGGGTTGGCTTTGAACCATGACACTTCAGATCTGAGCCTTCTGATTAGCTAGGATTACAAGCAGAAGCCTCCACAACTCAGCTTGGATTCTTGTGAATATTTCTTATTTGAAAAGAAAGTGAATGCTCAGTATATCCAGATTATTAAAGTAGAGAGAACTAGTGTAGTTGGATTAGGTAATGGCTGGACCTGATAAAACAACTATTTTGATATCCTTATATGAGAAGTAAGATTAAGCTGTCTGGCATTACAAATACACATCATGCACTGCAATATATTTTAGAAGACTAATAATATTTCAGTCTAATATTTGTTATACTGCAAGAGGTTCATAAAACATGTGTAAATGCTGAGCAAATCATAAAAGATCCCATTAAGTAACAAGTCTGCATAAGTATATCTGCCCTAAATAAATGAGGGACTGATAGGTCGTGTGATATATGATCCGATGTGAGCAGTAAGTATTTCCCATGTTTTTCTTTATCAATATTTCCTAACATTTAGGTGGTGAAAATATAGTGCCTATTATTTTTAGTAAGACTAGACAATGATCTAGCCAGGATGTGCAGCATCTGAAATTGCAGAGTACATTTCATGCCTTCGCATGGTAGAACAAAAGGAATACAGATTTTTAATTCTTCTCTTACTTAACATGATAAAGCAAGTTACTTCATCAGCAAGTTTATGGTCGTGTCATGATTAAGAAAGTTTTGGTTTCATAAAGACCTGGTTTCATGTTGGACACAGGTTGCTCACACCAGCTACTTAGGGAGCTGAGGATCACTGTTCAAAGCCAGCCCTCTGCAGGAAAGTCTGTGAGACTCTGATCTCCAATTAGCCACCAGAAAACCAGCTATGGCTCAAAGTGGTAGAACTCTAGCCCTGAGAAAAAGAGCTCAGGGACAGAGCCCAGGCCCTGACTTCAAGCCCTAACAACAAACAACAACAACACACACACACACACACACACACACACACACAGACCTGGCTTCAGTCCCAGTTTCACCTCTTATTTGCTTTGCTACCTTAAGCAAATTATTTAATATGTGTTTATGAATCTCAGCCTTTTCTTCTAGAAAGGGAAGATGGAGACATGCGTGTGATATCTTACATGGCTAGGTCAGCACTGAGACCTGAGGACCATCTCCTACATAGATGACAAAATATATTAGGCCATCCAGTTACTTGAATATTAATACATGAGTCCTACTAAAAATAGCAATTTTCCCACTTGACAATACAGTAGAAATAATCTTTACAATGTCAAACTTCTAAAAATATAAATTCAAGTAGACTAGTGGAAAACATCTCCCTGAAATGTTGTCACTAAGTAATTGTGGAGAATGGTACAAAGCTGCATGAGATTTAGAGAGATTGTTTAAAATCTAAGGCCTGTTTGTGAATGTGTGTGTGTGAGTGTGTGTGTGTGTGTGTGTATGTGTGTGTGTCTATGTGTAAAGAAGAGAAAGGGCAGAAAGATGGCAGACACAGTGAGACAGAAGGCCTATAGACAAGCCAAATTAACACAAAGCTAATTTGTCAGTGTATAAAATCACACCAGGAAAAGTTGAAAGCTACCAGACTGTGTTCATATTCATTGCCTAAACAATCCAGACTCCAAACAATTATTTGTTTGGTGTCTAATTACATATAGTTACTCCATAGCATTCTATTCTGATTTGAAATTATAATTTTTTTTCTCTTGGTGTCCAAAATGACAGGAGAATAATTTATCTTTAATCTGTCTTTAAAAACATAGCATGGATAGATCTCTAATTAGTTTCATGAACCTTAGTAAATGTAAACAGAGACATGTGCGTATCCCTAAACTAACTAGCCCAATGTTTTGCCAGAAAGCTTTAGTCTAATTAGCAAGAGCTGGTGTAGGCAAAATAGTAGCATTCACATAGTCAAATGTAAAATTAGAGTTTAGATCAGCAATAAAAATATAAAACTTTGTCTGAAAAAATACATGGGATTGTTTTCATTTAAATAGCAATTTTGTAAATTGTAATTACATATCCTGGATGTGGGGGTGGAGGTGCACTCATGTGAAGAACACAAAAGGATTCTTCTGGCAAAGAAAGGAAACAGAACTTGCCCACACGGTCTCCAGTCTGAGCAATGTAGCATTCATCTCCTGCTTATTTGCCCTGGTCTTCTCTATTTTTAGATTTGAAAAAAAAAAAAAAAGTTGCACAGGCGGCTCACTCCTGTAATCCTAGCTACTCCAGAAGCTGAGATCTGACGATGGCTGTCAAAGGTAGCCAGCTCAGGAAAGTCCTTGAGATTCTTATGTCCTATGAACGGGCAAAAAAGCTGGAAGTACAGGTTTAGCTCAAATGGCAGAGCTCCAGCCTTGAGAAGAAAAAGCTAAGAGAGTGGGTGTCCTGGGCCCTGAGTTCAAGCCCTACTACTACCACCAAAAAGAAATTGCAGGGCACCAGTAGCTCACCCCTGTAATCCTAGCTACTCAGGAGACTGAGATCTGAGGATAGAAGTTCAAAGCCAGCCCAGACAGGAAAGTCCATGAAACTCTTACCTCCAATAAACCACTCAGAAAATAGGAAGTGGCGTTGTGGCTCAAGTGGTAGAGCACTAGCCTTGAGCTGAAGAGCTGAGGGACAGTGCCCTGGCCCAGAGTTCAAGCCCCATGATGACAAAAAAAAAATGAAGAAAGAGTGTCTTTCTTTTTCTTTCTTCTGTTCTTTGGAATGGACTGTTGAATTTTTAGCTGTGACTGAAGAAAAGAAATAAAGAAATAAACCAAGTATGTGAAGCCCAGAAAGGGAAAATGGGATTGCCACTCTGTCTTGTGTAGAATCAGCAGTTTTCTCATGCTAAATGAAATAATTCTGTGCTGGGATCTTTTTAGAGGAAATATGTGATTTATGGGTGCAGCACTACTGAACTATTCCTTATGGTCCCTTTTTGTGATTGTTGGCAAACATCACCAATGAAGAATGCAGAATAATTCTGTTCCTCTAAAATGAATTGCCATTGGAGTTAGTCTATTTACCTTACAGAACCATGAAAAAAAATCCTCATTAAAGTTTTCTATCTCCAGGCCCCATTTCTTCTTATCTCCCAACAGAAATATGACTCCTGACATTGCCATTGAGAAAAATAGATAGATATGAATTCAACACAGAGTTTAATTAGTTATGTGCACCCTCCTTCTAAGTCCTCTTTGAAGTGGTAAAGTCTTATTGCTTTTCTTCAGCTAATTTCATGGTCGTACCCTCATTTCTGAGCTTGATGGGAATTAAGGCTATGATGGCCTCGAACGGCCTCTAATAAGTTTAGATGCTCAATCTACAAAAAGCTTCTTTGTTCAATAGAATTTGTTTCCTTGGCTTTGAACTTCAATTAATGCATTTGATCATTTCTCACTAATGTCATTTTGAAAAATTCATTTGTCAACCTGAGTCAAGAAAGCTAAGACATTGAGATAAACCTGCTAATCACAGAACAATATTAGCACCAGAATATCCAGGTAGGGGAAAAGGATGATGCCATGAGAACTATGGTGGAGTATGCTTTTATTAAACATACTTATGGGAAATATGAAACATAGATGCTATTTCACAGAAAATGTTACAGGGAGGTTTGCCAAACACCAATAAGGGCCGAGTAAAAGCAGAAAGACAAAAATGATAAGATTGTTTATGACTAGGGTATGATCTTTAATGAGATCAATAAAACCAACAAAGGAATCATTCTAGCCCTAAGATGGGTTCTGACCATAACAATATCTAATCTAATGCCTTTTTTTTGGACTTCTATAAGAAATACGATATTAATCCTATAATGTTTTTCATCCAGAAAATACCATGAGTCTTTGTTGGCCTGAGGCATTATTCACTAAGAGAAAAACAACAGAAATTACTAATGCAATAGACAAAATTATATAATATATACATCGAGAATACATCAGATAAGTAGGGTAAAATTGTCCTCATCCATTACTCTTGTATTGTTCTACATTAACTACCCTCTATGCTATTTGTAAAACATAATCCTAATCAATCGATTATGATAAGGAGTTGCATGTATCACTTCTTTCCTGAAACCATTTGGTGCTATTCTATCTTTTCTCCATCTCTCCTTGTTTTCTACCATCTGTTCTCTGTGTTTTGGGGGTCTTGTATAAGATGGAAACAAAGAACCAAACTCCCACAGTATTTACGTGGACAAGAAAAAATATGTAGATGTATGTGTGTCTGAGTTTGTAAGTTTCAGATGTTTAATTTGTTACTGTGGCTCAGCATAAATTTACTCTCACTACTTCAAAAGATACAGGTTCCTACACATATTTAAATTTGATCCTGTAAATCTATTTATTTTATTACTTATAAACTATAAGTTAAAAAACAACCATTCTTGCATAGAGATAAATTAGAAATATTAAAGTGTTTCTCTTCCCTGGGACTCTTCACAATATTTTTGGGATCTTCATAAATGGCTCTAAAAGCAGAAATTCCTTACCAGTAACATGTTACAATGGGACACCAGTGTGCTAAGATGTCAAGTAGTCTCAACAAGCTACCTTGTTGAAGTAGAAGGCTAGAACTTGTAGATCAATCGTCAGTCATGAGCATCCTTGACTGTGTAAGTGCTGTGTGAACATCAACTTCTATGTGTGTCCTAAAGTGAAAAGCAAAGCAGCACATAAGTCTAGCCATCAGAGTGAACCAGGGTGGCTGCCATATGACCATGGGGTCTTCATTTCATGTATTTCTTTACACACTTTCCCTAGTGTGGGTTTGTTATCTCATTAAACTAAGGGAAAAAATGAAACAATTGGTACTGTTGCTAGGCACTGGTGGTTTACACCTGTAATCCTAGCTACTGAGGAGGCTGAGACCTAGGGATCACAGAAGCCAATTTGAGCAGACAAATCTGTGAGACTCTTGTTTCCATTTAACCAGCAAAACACCAGAGGTGAAGGCATGGCTCAAGTGGCTGAGTGCCAGCTATCATTGGAAAATGCTTAGGGAGAGTTCAAGACCCTGAGTTTACACCCCAGTATCGGTATCAATAAATCAACAAATAAAAATTTAGCCAGGGATCAGTGACTCACACCTGTAATCCTTGCTCCTCAGGAGGCTGAGATCTGAGGATCATGCTTTAAAGCCAGATGAGGTAGGAAAGTCTGTGAGATTCTTATCTCCAATTACCCAGCAAAAAGTCAGAAGTAATACTGGGTCTCAAGTGGTAGAATACCAGCCTTGAACTGAAAAGCCAAGCAAGACCATGAGGTTCTGAGTTCAAGTTCCAGTACAGGTACACACACACACAAATTGATTCTGTTAGCAAATAAAATATTTTTTTGAAGTAACAAGTAGGTATTTGAGATACTTCTGTACATCTTAATATGTCCTCTTTTGGGGGTTGACATTTT
Source organism: Dipodomys spectabilis (assembly GCF_019054845.1). Taxonomy (NCBI): domain Eukaryota; kingdom Metazoa; phylum Chordata; class Mammalia; order Rodentia; family Heteromyidae; genus Dipodomys; species Dipodomys spectabilis. The sequence continues at coordinate 15,530,393 of NW_024870834.1, read as the reverse complement.
TGCTAGTATGAGTGATGTTTCTTAGCAGCACTTGTAATCTTCCCAGTTAGAAACTTGAATCTAATTCTTCAATTATTCTGATGTAACAGAGAAAAACCTGAAATTTCACAACAGAATTCTACTGAATGAAGTATGGGCATCTTGATTATGTAAGTCAGTATTTATCTGTTTAACTTAAGAAGCTGAGTCATAATAATTCCTTGTACTTACCCAATGTTTACTATAAACCATGACCTATTTTTTGCATCTGTTTTCTTACTAATTTCTCCCCAAACCACCATGAGGTACATTTTTTTATTATTCCCTCATTTAGAGATGAAAAGACCTGAGAGGTAGATATCTTGAGGAGCTTGTTTGTGATGACAGAGCTCACTAGTGCTAGAACAGGTATTAAAGCAAACAGTCCAACTGTAGGCTCCTCCCAGAATACTTTGCTCCTTTCTTTGAACAGGCTGATGGCAAAATTCCCAACTTGATATTTTGGTTTCATTCAACACAGTCATTCACATCCCTCATTCCAAAAGTGGCTGCAAAGGAAATAGCGATATTCAAAAAGGTGTGATGTTGGGTTTTAGGAGCTTATCTTGATGCAGTTCAGATCTCCTATTTGTTAGTGATAGTTAGGTTATTACTTCCTGAAATGCATTCTTGACTGTGACATCGCCACATTAATTTGACAGATATTTCCCTTTTCCTGTAAGAATATTTTGCCATCAGAATAACAATAAAAATCCTTCCAGCAAATTCAGTATTCTATTAAAAAACTTTTGGCCTAGCAGTTATTTTGGTGAACTTCAAAAACACATAAACCTCCTCAGCCCCTCAAGTGTATTAGTTCATTAATTAATTTTAATCAATTAATGTGCTTATACTATGACTAACTCATAACAGTATTAAAAGAAGAGAAAAAATGTGGATAATTAGAGTCCATTCTTTTTAGCTTAAACCAGGGAAACAACTCAAAGAAAAGTCTTCAGTTTACTTTATGCTTCCTAGTAATGAATAAGAATTGATAACAACTTGTAGCAAGGCATGCACTTAATTTACAAATGTACTTTTTACTTGGCATGCATCTCTTTTCTTCCTTAAGGAAAAATCTGGAAATGAAGACACTAGGTTCTTCTTTCCAGCTGGTGCTAAAGAAATAAAAATCATGAAGGATTATAGAATATGTTATGATGAGACTAGAAGAGAACTTAGAGATCATCCCAGTATTTTGCAGCTAAGAAAAAAGCTCTGGTTTGTTCAAGTCACTCCACATCTATTGGTATGATTGTTGGCATACTTGTGTCAGCTGGCCAATTTATAATCAAGGCTGGGTCATGGTATCATACCAAAGTGGGTCCTTCAGTTATAACCACCTCTAGCTGCTGCCTTATGAGGTTCTCTTGAGCATGCAGGCTCTAAGATTGATAATCAACTCAAATGAAAAGTGATTTTTACATCCAAAAAACATAACACAGCATCTGACAGAAAGGAGGCATTTTATTGTTACATGAATGTTCAAACCCCAGTCTCTCTAAGCTCAATCTGAACCTTTTGAGTGACACAGAGTTGGGGACGTGGTGTCACTTTTTATATTCATTTAAAATAGAACTCTTAGGGGAACTTGCATGCAATCGATGCCAACTTTAAAAGCTCTGATTTACAGAGAGCCCCAAGTCAGTCAAGAACATGAGGATGTTTAAAGAAACAGAGACCATCATCAACAACAAAACCCTTCTGGAAGAAAGGAAAGAAAAAGAAAAAAGGGAAAGGATCTTGCCTACCAAGACTGGCTGGCTAGCAGTTGAAAATCCAGAGATCGGAATGTATAATGGGAATGTAGCAAAGATCATTTGGGTGAGAAAAAACACCATTTGCATGAGAATGAATCAGGAAATGTCCCAGAACACCAGAAATATGATAACTCTAGTATCCCATAGGGCTTGACCGCCCACTTGGGGATGTGCCTTCTGTCCAGACCCCTGGATGAAAAGGCCCCAGGTCCTTTTCTAGACACCGAGATGTGCAGTAAGAGGCAATCGTACCTTTAAAAGCAAAACAGAATATAGACCTATCAAAACTGTCAAAACTGTTTTCTGGAGCTGTTGTTGAGGCCTATTTTATTCCTTCATGTTCTTATCTGAAATTCATTAAGACAAAGAAATGCCCCTTAAATGACACTGGAGAAACACCTGAAAAAGTTAATAATACACCCTCGAGATGAAACAAGTGGAGAGGAAAGAATTATGAAAATAAAACAAAGCAAAGAAATCATGTAAACAAATTAATTAATTGTCTGGAAGGGAAAGGCACGTTAGTAATTTCGCTGTCGTAGAAGGAAAATTGGAGTTCATTATGCTCGCTGACTGATTTAAAAGCGCCTCCCTGGTCAGCATCACCGAGAAAATGAGTGTGTGTGAGTGTAAAGCATGGATTGGATGCAGCATCAATTAAAATAGGAATTCATTATTGAAACCTATAGAGGATAAAGTGGTTTGCGGCTCTGTGCTTTGAAGAGAAGAGGGAGCTATTCTCTCATTTTCAGTTTTCTTTCCCTTTTCCTTTCTTCTTCTTTTTTTTCTTTTCCTCTCTCTCCATTGGAAACATTTTATTTCAGACTTACAGGACCAGACATTTTTACCTTTTGGTAGCAAATTATGTTACTACCTTTCCACGCATTGAGTACAACCTATACACCAGCAGTGCCAGATGTTTGTATTATCTTTAATCCTCTGAGCAAATCCTGGTAAAATGACAGCAATTACTATTTAGTGTTCACTGAAGCTCATGGAGGTAAGACTGAGCATCTGCTAAGTGATGACAAGAAGGATTTTAGGCCAGGTCTATGTGAAGTAAGAGCTTCTTGTCTCTCTACAGCACCACAGATGTCCACCAAGGCAAGTCTGCTATGCTGGGCTGTGAATGCACAATAACAAGTCTATACCAGGCATGCTCTGTGCATCTGAGATGGACATTGCATGTTCACTTGCCAAATGCAGGGCTGACAGGAGCTGAGGGGATTTCTAGGTGGAATGGGATACAATGGGCAAACAACAGAAGCTTGTCTGGCTGGTGCTAAACTGTGTTCCTAGGCAGGAACCTTGCTTTAGTTTTGTGGCATCCTTCTCCAGGGGCATTCCTTCAGGAGTTAAAACTTAGAGAACAAAAAGAAGACAACATAGGGTCGATTGATGGAATATTTCTATTTTATAGTAAATGAGGAGGCATGAAAAGGAAAAAGGGAGCTACATTAGAGACTGGGCCCTGACAGCACCTGGCAAAACCTGGCTATGTCAGAAGGGGGTGGAGCGGGGCGGGGAGATGAGGGACACCTGGAGTCAGAGCAGATTAAAGAGAAAGGGTTCAATTGTGGAACCAGTGGGACATGGCTTCCCATCCCAATTATGGCTACTATTTATCATGGCAATTCCAACCAGGTTACTTGTTCACTGAGTTTCTGTCTCTCCTTCTGTAAAAATGTGGGGAATTTCTGAAGGACATCATGGAGATGAACTCGTAGTTCTTAGATCACCCGCTTCCTCCAAATCAGTGAAATCAATCTCTTCTTTCTCTGTGAGGCTTTTTCTAAGCATGCTAGATAGATAGATAGATAGATAGATAGATAGATAGATAGATAGATAGATAGATAGATAGATAGATAGATAGATAGATAGATAGATAGAGATTATATATAAATTATGTATATGTAAATATATAATTTTGTCCATAACAAGTTCTTTGGAGCTCTTATTTTTGCATCACATGAAACTGAGGCACTGAGAGATGAAGTGTCATCCTCCATCTGCCAGCTAGAAATGATAGAAGCAGGTTTGGACCAGAAAGTCCAGCTCTGGAATCTCTGAGTATAGTCACACCTTCCTGCCTCTCCCTCATCTCTCAGAGCTTCACCTGGTCGAATCCAGACATATTGAACAGACTGCCAATGCCTATTTAAAAAGCTGCCCCAATCCTTCTGGGACAGGATAGTGTCTGCATAAATAGGTATTATGAAGGACATGATGTGGGAACTATTGATGTGCGTGATTCGTGTTTCATTCATCCTCTTCCAGCCTCACTCTCTAGGATTCATGTAAAAGCATTCCAACGCTGCTGACCTCTTCTACCTCTTTTTTTTTATGTTGCCCCCCCAAAAAAAAGAATCAGGGAGGAGTGAGATAGGTAATGCTGAGTTTATGAGTCCCTTCAAGCTTCAAGATGTAATTGTGTGCCTCCTGGTTAAAAATAAATAAATGAAAATAAAATTCTGCCTGCAGGAGACAAGGTACATGTATTCAGCTCCCTTCTCTAAGGATGTGTATTAAAAGACCTGTGACCTTTCTTTTGCTTGCTCTCTCATTCCTGCTCTCAGATCTTATCTAGTGCCCATCTGAGAACCGGCGTGCTCCTCTTCAGCAACCCTCAGTGTCTTGCTGTTTGCTGGGAGCCTATCTTTTCTTCTAAGTCTCATTGAATTCAGTAAATACCCTAAAAGTGGGTCATGGAGGTAAGTAGGAAGCAGTTGAGAAGAAGAAGGAAGAAAAACACTTGGGGTTTATATTAAATAATTACTATTCTGATAAATATAAGCAGGTCAGGCTCTGGGGAATATTTTATGGCCTACTATTATATTCTTTATTCATGTAAATGGGACAAATAAAAGATGTTCAAAAATATAACTTTCAGAGATGAGGGAATGCATCCAGGTGCCAGTGGCTCACATCTATAATCTTGGCTGCTAAGACCTAAAAGGATCATGATTCAAGTTCAGCCGTAGAAAAGACAAGTGTGGAATAATGGCGTAAGTGTTATGGTACCAGCCTCACAAGTGGAAAGCCTTGAGTTCAAATCCTAGTGCTGCCAAAAGAGAGAGAGAGAGAAAATATACATAGACTTAGACATATAGAACATTCTGAACAAAAGAAAGCGTTCTTTTACTCAGATCATTTTTATAATGTGTTAGGAGCCACATGTATCCTTTTTTGTTTTTCTTTTTGTTTTTTAGTCATGGGGCTTGAACTCTGGGCCTGGGCACTGTCCCTCAGCTCTTCAGCTCAAGGCTAGTGCTCTACCACTTGAGCCACGGTGCTCCTTCTAGTTTTGTGAGTGGTTTATTAGAGATAAGAGTCTCACAGACTTTCCTGCCCAGGCTGGCTTTGAACTGTGATCCTCAGATCTCAGCCTCCTGAGTAGCTAGGATTTCAAGTCTGAGCCACAGGGTGCCGGCTCACATGTATCTTTTAAAAGGATAAGTGGCATAGCATCTCTCCTAGTCTACCTAGGTAGACTGGCAAACAACTAAACCAAGACTGTAAGATATAGCAAAATAGCCTGGAGAAAGAAAGGCACGCCACGGTGGCCCATAAATCAGATTAAGACTTTTCAAAAGAAAGACTCCTTCCTCCTCCCCAACATACACACCTGCATGTTGGTACCAGAGTAGAAATGATGTCTCTGAACCATGATGCTCCAGAAGTCATTCTCTCATTAGATAGGATTATAGGCATGAGCCACTGGAACCCAGCTAAGAAATGGTTTGGACTGAATTTGAAAGACAAAAAGAAGTTAGGAATGCAAGCAGGAGAGAAAGTCACTTCCTTTCCTGAGCTTCCTAGGGGCCAGTGAGTGGTTTTGCAAAGCTGGGTAGAGGTGTGTTGTTTTTTTAACACACACTAATGTACACACATCACTACAAACTTAATTGTTTATAAGTTTTTGCTTTTCCTTACAGTTCTCATGCTGAATTCCAAAATAAAATTGGTTCCTTTTAGAAGTTCTGAGCAAGAATCTCTTCCATGTCTTTCTCCCACCTTCTAATGGTTGCTCCCATCCCTACTTCTGGCTTCACATTGTCTTCTGTCTTTTCCTGAATCTTCTCTTCTAAAGACACTTGACAATGAACTTAGGGCCCATCTAGATAATCTAGAATGACTTCTTGAGATCCTTAATAAGTCTCCAAGGAATTCTTAGATTCAAAGCCAGTCCTGCCGGGAAAGTCTGTGGTACATTTATCTCCAATTAACCATCAAAAAGCAAGAAGTAGAACTGGTGACTCAAGTGGTAGAACTGAACCTTGAGCCACAAAAAAACAAGCCCCTGTATCAATGTCCCTCATCCCCCCCCAAACTGATCTTTATGTAATTTTATCTAACTCAAAAATTGACAAGAATAAGAATAAAGTTTAAACAGTAGTAATATTTGGTATTTTATAATAAAACAATAAGGTGTTGGTTTGGGTTTTCTTTTATTTCCCTATGCTCAGATAGAATTAAGAAGTGTCTTTTTTTTTCACTTTTTCTTGGTCTCTGGGTGACTTTGTCTTTGATCAGTACTCTAGGACATTCTATACATTCCTTAAGAGAAAACTAACATAATCTAACTATATAAGTACCGGGTCATGTTCCAAAAGCCAAGGACTATATACTACTCTTGGCTTTCCTTTCTTAATATCAAACTTGAAAAATGGCCAGTATTAAAATTTCAGCTTTTATAATGAGGTGCATCAACCACAATGTGCATGCTGTTCCGGAAGAGTCATCATCAAAGACATGAAGTCTTCTGGTAAGAAGATTCTGTTCCAATGGGGGCCTCTTCCCCAGGCTTAATTTATTTTTAATCTATTTTGAATACAAGGGTTGCTCACTGAAAGCATCCTGGTGCTGTTTCATCCAATCATCGCCTTCCACCTCTCTGGAGGGCCTGGCCCAGAGGCAGCCTGAGGTCCCTTTCTCTAGTCTCTCTTCCTTTCCCACGAGCAACCCATCTATTTAAATATTAAAGTGAGTCCATTGTGGTTCTCTTTAATGAAAAAACACAAGTAAACAAGTAAAAGAACCTGAAGCACTCATTTGGACAAGATCTCTTCAAAGTAGATAGCCTTCGTTGTAAGAGATTTTAGTTACTTATTAATTTTTAAAGAAGGCAGAAATAGGAAGAGGCCACTGAAGGGCAGAGACAGCCACCAAACCTATTCACCAGGTTTCTCTATGAAAGAAGATAAAAAGGTGAGTGCCTTTTTTAGTCTGGCAAGACAAAATAAAAGTAAAATATGATATATCCTGTTGCTCCTGAGAATGATAAATGATAGGAGAGAAATCCCTCCCCACCTCCATATTTCTCAAGGAGAGAAGAGCTTTCTAAAAATTAAAGACAGTGAGGTTTACTTGAAAGGAAATATTTCCCCCTCTACCTTATAATTAGCCTGCCACCCTGGCTTTTATAAACTTATGAAGGCAAAAAGCAGAGCCTAGTGAGTTTGGCAGATATCAGTCAACACAGTACACACTAGATGTCCACCGTGGACACAAGCCAGGTGTCATTTTCCAAAATATCCATAGATGGACAACTCAGATCATTTACCTTCATCTGTCATCTTGCTGATCAGGTGTAACATGGGCATTTGACATCTTCCATGGCACAATCCAGCATCACGTTTACTTGATTAGAAGTCCAATTATGTGCAGGTTCTTCTGTCACTGAGATTCAAAGCCTGTTTCCCTTCTGACATTCTGTTAGAGGAGTCAAAGCCAAGGATAGAAATGGCCAGTGAGGCTTGCCAGGGTTTCCCCAGTTTCTTGTCTGCCTGTTTGTATTTGAAGCCTATGTAAGTATGAAGAGAGATGAATACATTAACAAGTCTAGGGCCTATGGTTTGCCTGGAAGAAATGCCACCAGGAAGTATGTGTTTCTTGGGTATCAAGGTGATAGGGCTTGGTTTAGCATGAGCTGGAGACTTGGCGGTGTTTGGCATGACATAATTGGCACAAGCCAGTTTAGACCTTAGAAGACTTGGAACTAATGCCAAGGTGAATAAACACATCAAAAGCAGAAGCTGCAGATTCAGATTCTACAGGGAACAGAAAGGTAATGTGCCTGAGGGAAACAAGCCACATGCAAATTAGAGAGTACACTACCCAACTAGATTGGGTAGAGCGGGCCCTGATCCCCCTGCTTATGACCAGTTGGGGAGCTAAGACTAGAATTGCCAGCTTGGTGTGTATGCTGAATCTTCTTATATCTTAAACCTCAGCCACGAGGAAATTAAAGCCTTTAGCAAATCAAACCAAACCATTTGCTTTGTAAGGTTGCTATTTTTCAACCTTGAGCTAAGGTATTGATGCCTGGTTCCTTTGCTTCCTAAAACCTACAAAGCTTTGTGGACTCAAGTTTTAAGGCATCATAAATTTCATTCCCCAAAATTGAAAAACAAATGAAAAACATAGGCAAAGAAAATGAAAATGCTTTTCAAAGGTCATAGTACTCCCATGAGGCCAGGGGTGCCGACTGAAGGGACACAGCTGAGCCTCCGGTTCAAATGCTAGCACTAAGTCATAGTAGTGCCCAGGATGCAGGAGAGAAATAGCACAAGACCGTGCACACAAAGTGAAAACATTGTAAATTTACAGCGAGAGTTATGTTCCCATGCACTGGAGTTGTTAGGAAAACATTACGAAGATCACTTACGAGTAAGTGAAGGCACTCAGATGGCATGTGACTCAGTTTCCTTTCCAGTATCTCTTCTTAACAATGGTCAGAGGGACCAGGCACTGGTAGCTCATAATGTTAGCTACTCAGGAGGTTGAGATCTGAGAATTGATGTTCTAAGTTAGCAAGGGCAGGAAATCCAGGGCACTCTTATCTCTAACCACCAGAAAGCCAGAGGTGGAGCTGTGGCTTAAGTGGTAGAACACCAAACTTAAGCAAAAATACTAAGAGATACCTCCCAGGCCCTGAGTCCAAGCCCCAGTACTAGCACAAACATGCACACTAATGATCAAGAGGGAGACAGAACAGAAAAGCAGCATGGTGGCTGCATGATTCCCTGTTGGATGAAATTGAGTTTCAACAGGCAAACATCTATAACTGGCTGTGCCTTTACAGACCTTACAACTCAGGATGCTGTAGCATTTTCTTTTTAAAAGATTCTTCTAAGGTACTGTTTAGAGTAGGAGTGGATTTTGATGGTTCTCTGGACTGAAATTAACAATATTAAAGAACAAATAATGTAAACCACCCTCCCAAGACCCCTTGCTTAGAGCAGTCATAAACCATGATGCACTTGGTCCTAGGAATCATCTGCAAACTTGTTATAAATACATATTTTTGGTCCTCATTCCAGGCCCATTGAATCTGAAACATGGCTGCTCATCCCAGTAGTCTATGTTTTAATAAAGCCCTCCAAGAGCTCTCATGCAAAGTTGGAGGACCAGCCTTGCTGTCACTGGGATAGGAGAAAGCCAGGAGGAGCAGATAATCCCAGCATTCTCCATCCAAGGAGGCCTCATCAGTGGAGAGTGTCAAGATCACACATCCTTAGAATCATATTTGAACTGTGTTGTTTTTGTGTTAGGTCATTATGTGCGTTCGTTCTCCATTTGCTTTTTATTTTGTTTTCTTTTTGCCCCATTGATTCCTACAAAAATGGTTTCTTACAGCTGCTGTAATGAATCACTTACAATTTTCATGGGTTAAACTAACACACATGTATTATAGCTCCAGAGGGTAAAGATCCAACCGAGGTTTCTCAGGATAAAATCGAGATGTCAGAAGACTAAATTACCTCAGAGAGATGCAAGGGTTTGATTCATTCTTCTGCCTTTCCAGCTTTCCTAAGCCATCAGCTAGGCTTAGCATGTAGACTCCTTCCAGAAAAGAGTCATGTTGCTTTTCAAAGTCAGTGCCTTCAGAATCTATTTATCCTTGGGGAAACCCTTCCTTGCTGGATAATTCAAATACAATTTACTTCTTGTTTAAAGGCAACTTTAGCAACTTTAATAACGCTGCACCATGGAAGATAACATTCACAGGTCTTAGGAATTGGAATGAGGACATTTTGGTGGCAGAGACATCTTCCTTCCATATCTCTAAGGTTTAAGTTTTAAGCATATATAAGTGGTTTTAGTTTCAAAAGTAGAAATGTGATTATATGTGTGAAGTGTACAATAAAGAGGTAATAGTACCTGTCCCTGCTTTTTGAGGGGTACTGGAGGAATAAGATGGGTCTATAGAATGGTCAGAGGTACCCAGAATTAAGGAAATAAATTCTTACTGTCAATATGTCTCCCCAATGTTAGTGCAAGCAGAGGATAGATTTTCTTTTCTATTAGATTTATGTTCTGATATACAAGTCAGCACTTAGGTGAGGACTATTAATCAAACCATTTTCCATCAAGAAGCCCAACTGAAATCCAACAGGCTCTGTGTTTTATTATTCACTCTTAAAAGGCAGAGGCTCATTTGCTTCTACTGTGAAGAGAGGAGCAGATTTAGTCGGAGAGAAGAATGAGGGCACTCCACAGAATGGCCTTCAATTGGCAATCAGGCCTGAATAATACAGAGGTGTTAAGCAACCAGAAAAAGCTCCAAGTCCAGCTGGAAATCAAATATTGATCAAGTAATCCTTTAATTTATCAACTTCCCTCTTAGTGGTCTAACTCCCATTTATTCATTCAACACATAGTAGTTGACTCATGTTAATCAGGCCATGTGTAAAGCTATAGAAAAGTCTGTGCAAATACCTGCTCCGTGGACACCCATACCCACACCTTCAATCTGGAGCCATTAGAAATTAAATAATTTTTAAAAAAAATTTCTTAAGATTGGGTATTTTGTAAAGCAGCAGTACCTATAGTTACACCTTAGAGTGGAAAATCCTACCATTGGCTAGAAGTCATCCGTGTATTATTCCATCCTTTCTTAACACTACAACATAGGTAGCCTCCAGAAGCTTATCTTCAAATAGTAACAAAGCTGTGAAGGCCATAACTGAAAATTGAAGGAAGAGTAAAGGATCTAAAGTCCGTCATTTTTCAAGCCAAACCTGGCTTCGAATTACATTGATGATGACCTCACACGCCTTGGCACACTGTTGTGTCTTCTTTATGTCTGGGAAATTTGGGAGCAGTTCTACAGCAGACCAGTGGTCATGCCACGGAAGACAGTGGGGAAGGAACTCAGCAAACAGTGGGTAGTCAGAGGACAGTTGCAGTATAGGTTCATTGATTTATTGGAAGGCCTATAAATTCCCTAAACACTAGTGGCAGCTGCTTGCAGTAGAGATACATTCATTCAATACATGCTGTCCAGAGCTAATTGGAAAAAAACAATCTCCAGTAACCTATTTGGATTTGTGTTACCAAGGATTCTTTCAGTTCCTGTGAATTTCAGCATGGGAGGGTGCTTTTGATTGACACAACCTCAAGGATGTGCAGGAGGAAGCGTGAGCACTGGTTGGCTGAGAAAGTTGCCAGTAAAAGAGTACCCAAGAGTAACTGAAGTAGTGTGAGGTATCTAGACACCCTGAGTTTCAATGAGTTTATGCCTGGTGAGTGTGACTGGGAAGTTGAAATCTGCCAAATGCTCAATTTCTGCATTCCTGCAGGGCCTCTCAAAACAGGAGCTTTCCTCCTCCCCAAATACAGTAAAATGACTGGTCCTTAAGGAGGCAGTACCTATTTCTCATGCAACACGGTACCCTAAACACAAGCAAATCACTTTGTCTGGCACTCAAGTAATGACAGAGAAAGGTCTGCTGAAGACAAACCACCAGTGGGTGTTTACCGAATGATGATGACTCTGCATGGCATTTAATGGACCAGTTAAATGTTAAGAAACAATTTGGTCTCAGTGAACTTCTTCCTGGACTTGTGCTACCCTATACTCAACACCTAGAATCGCTGGCATATATAAAGTCACGTTTTTGGTCAGCAAACAAATGAGGAGTTCTCGGTGGATTTGCTGTTTTCCATCTTTAAATTTCCTTAAACCAAGGAAATACAACTTGGAGCTAGTGTATCGATCTGCTGCTCCTCACTCAACAACCACAGGCAGGTGTGTCCTAGAAAACAGAGGAGAGACCTCTGAACTTAAAACTAAGGCTTCTTCTGGAAGAGTCCAAAGAGGGGCAGCTTTGATGTAATGAAGAAAAGGGTGAATATGGAACCTGATAAAGTCTTTATCACCGGTATGAACTTTGGAAGTTTCTAACTTGCATGTTCGTGGAAATGCTGTTGACAGAAACTACTGATATACTTGGTTTAGAAATAATGAGTGATATCTATAAATACGTGGGAAATACTTAACAAGTCTTCCCCTCCTGAGCATCATTTTCCTCACCTGCTTTGTACATGCCTGAGATTAGGACCCTGTAGGAAGCAGGTTATGTCACATTCTTCTCGGGGAACACCAGTGAGTGAGAAGATAGAACCTACACTCTTGGTGTTAATTTGCTGCCCACGAAAAGCCCCGTCTCCACAGACCAGAATTATGCCCTTGGTGTCATAGGCCAGCATCAACTGTGGCTATTTAAAATGCAGAATCAGCCAGGCACTGATGGCTCATGCTTATCATCCTAGCTACTCAGGAGGCTGAGATTTGAGATCATGATTCCCAGCAGGAAAATCCATGAGATTCTTATTTCCAATGAACTACCATAGAAACAGGAAGTGGAGTTGTAGCTCAAATGGTTGAGTGCTAGTCTGGAGCACAAAGGCTCAGGAAGAGTGCCCAAGCCCTGAATTCAAGCCTCAGGACCAGCACAGAAAAGGAAAAAAAGGAAAAGTAGAAAATAAAATGCAGAATCACTGATAACAGAGAAAAGGTATTTTGTCCCTTGTTATGCATTAATTCCTTGCTTCAACGCATTTCAGTTTCTTCCACCTATCTGTAATGAGGAGCTCCGTGGTGTACTGTCTGTTGTTTTCCACAAGGTGAGGCCTGGAATGGCTGAGTTGGAACAATTCCATAGTCCCCCCCTCCCCCCCGGACTACCCTGACTTTCTCAAAGGTTCTCTCGTGAATGGTATAGTCTTAGGAACAAGTCAGGTCTTGTTCCCAGAAATTCTACTAGTGACACGTGTTCCTCAGGGAATACATGGCAACCCTCCAGGGAAGATCCTTCCTCAGTTCAGTTCCTTTCATTCATTCTTTATAGGCTCTCTCATGAGCTCCATGTACCGCCTCCATCATTGTCTGTGTCTTGTGTTGGAGCATACATTCCACACCGAGAGGGTTGCATTTGTGAAGACATCAGTGTGTTTGTGTCCCCAGTGCTGCGTCTTTGACGCTTACTTTGGAAGTATCACCTGACAAATAGGTTGCGACTCGAGTGAGAGGAGATGGACAGCTGCCTCCATTTTTAGGGTTGGCCACAGGAATTCTGCACAAGATGAAAGTCAGGTCCTGGTGAGGGTGAAGGTCAGGGAAGATAGAGGTCACCAAAAGGCCAGTCTCAACAGAAAGATGAGGGTAAGTCCCCAAATGGAGAAGAACCTGTGAGATTGAGCCACCTGGACAAGTGCATCCAGGAGAGTGCTTCCTGCTATGTCTTTGGATATGTTAATTTGACAATTTACTAACTCTAAGGTGAGGAATGGTTATTGTATGTACAGTGGAAGATGGTTTTAAAGATTCAAAAATTAATTGTATATTTGTATTTATAAAGCACTTAGAACTGCCTGATAGGAAGTAAGCACAAATAACTGTGTGTGGGGGACATAAACACCACCTTGCATGATGGCGTTGAGGTAGAGCCAAGGACAGTCTGAGCGTCAGAAACTGACTTGGCTTTAATGTCTCAGCTCAGGCATTTCCTAGCTGGGCAAGTTGGAAGTTGTTAATGTTCTCTGACTTCTTTTTTCTACTGTATAATGGATACTCAATTATATCTTTGTCCAGGACTGCAGAGCAGATTTTGTTATTGTTGTTTTGTTACTTGGTTTTTGTGTCTACTAGAGCTTAAAATCAGGGCCTGGGTACTTTCCCTTCATGGTTTTTGCTCAAGACTGGTGCTCTACCACTTGACCACAGCTCCACTTCCAGCCTTTGGGTGGTTAATTGGAGATGAAAGTCTCATGGAATTTTCTTCCCAGGTTAACTTCAAACTGTGATCCCCAGTTCACAGCCTCCAGAATAGCTAGGATTACAGATGTGATACACTAGTGCCTAGTTAAAAACAGTTTCATTTGAACCTTTCAGAATGATTCATGACATTTCTTGGGTGTATTAATAAGTATTAGCTAATCTACCATCTTCCTTGCAACTCTTAGCCTTTAGCCTTCTTTCAGAATAGGAACCTAAAGGAGGCCAGAGACTGTTTAGAAAAAGGAATATCAATTCATTCATCTACTGAGGGGCATCTGGGTTGGTTCCATATCTGAGCTATGTTAAATAATGCTGCGATAAACACAGTTGTGCTGGTAACCCTAGTGTGGCCCTGTTTGTGATCATCTGGGTAAGTGCCCAAAAGTGGGATTGCTGGGTCATAGGGGAGCTCTATGTGGAGTCTTTTGAGGAACCTCCATACTGCTTTCCAAAGTGGCTGAACAAGTTTACACTCCCACCAGCAATATATATATATATATAAACACATACACATATACAATGGGATTCTATGCCTCCATCAGAAAGAATGACATTGCCCCATTTGTTAGGAAATGGAAAGACTTGGGAAAAATTATATTAAGTGAAGTAAGCTAGGCCCAAAGAAACATAGATCTCATGGTTTCCCTTATTTGCAATAACTAGTATATGTGTAGGAGAAGCAGAAAAGGGCAAAAGCTATGTACATATGGCCAGATAAGTTGATGTTGAGTGAAATGAACCCCAACATAGGGACACAAACATCTTTTCTCTTCTTGCTATTGTTTCTAATGTATTTATAATGTACCATGTGATTTTTGTTTTGTTTTGTATGTTCCTCTCCCATGGTATAACCCCAATTTTCACTGTTTTTGATTCTGGTGCCTTGCATCTTGTATATACACCTCTCTAATTCAGGGAGGGGAAGGGAAAAAACAAAATGCTTAAATAAGGATACTGGTTGACCCATTGTAACAATGAGATGCACAAGACACTATGTTGAAAATGAACTTTACAACTTTAGTGGTGGTGGCAGGGGCAGGGAATGGGAGGGTAGCTGTGGAGGGAGGGAAGGGATGGGTAGGGGAAAACAAAGGAGGAGGCAACAATGCTCAATAGGAAATGTACTCATTACCTTTCTCATGTAACTGTAATCCCTCTGTACAACATTTTTACAATTAAAAAACACACAAAAAGAAAAAAAGGATATTAGTTATTCTTACTCATTCATTTATTATGAAAAATAATCCTGGGGATAGAAAGAAGAGCAAATCCAACAGCCTGCTCTAAAATGATCTGGAATTCCACTGGGACCACAGGAAAGTGCTAGTATTTTATGTTAATGAATTTGGTGGAAAGTGAAGCTTTCGTGAAAGTTTGTCTATGATTATTCCTCTAGTTTCCATCTCTGAAGTCTTTGCTCTCGCTGTCTTTCCCTCTTTCCTTCCTCCCTCTCTCTCTCTATCTCTTCCTCTCCTTTTCCCACTCTCTTTTTCCCCTCTCTCTCCTCTCTTATCTCTCTTGGATGCTTCTGTTTAGCTTAGCCCTGGGGACTGACATTCAAGCAGAAGCTGTTCTCAGTGAAACTGACGCACTCAGCTGGGAAGAAACCACTAAGCCCTGGGTGGTACAGGGAGGGAGGGAGTTGTTGTGCTAATTTAACCCTGGGGAAACTTCTAGTGTTTCTGGACAAGGCTGAGTGCACAGCTCCTAAAAAAAAGTGCTGGATCGTAGCTGAATTTGATTTCAGTGGAATCTACAGAACCAAGACACAAGGGCCATCTGCTTTCCAATGACACCCAGGTGATATTCCTCATTTCCACTGTTCTCCTCCATCTGTCCAACTGCCCCTACTCCTTGGACAGACAAAGCCTGTGGTAGTTATTTGTCTACATCAGAGTGTTACATAGCTACCTTCCAGTGGTACATTGGAAATGACTGAGTCAAACTAACCATAGCCTATGGTTTGCAGATAAGAGGGCCCAATGCATTGATATACAAATGCATATTGCTATGACTGCTAATACTAAAGGCACTGATTATCAGGTACAGACAGGGAAGGAAGCTAATGTCAATTGTCTGCTAATGTCTGCTATATTTTAGGTATTACAATGTCTTCTCTGATGAAACTTTGTGTGTTCAGGTATGACTGCAAGTTACAGTACGGGCAGGTCAACACTGGAGAAAGGGTACAGTTTCCATTTATCAAGTGTGCATGTGGGAAATAAGTTAAACTATCTGAATTGCTTTTTGTTCTGAAAATAATAGCAGATGATAGAGATGTTAGGAAGACTGCATTGATTGGAATATAAAAGGATGACATCACAACTTCATCTCTATGATTCAGGCAATACAAAAGTTTCTCTTATTAAATAGATGATAGACAGATAACAAATAAATAGATTAAAGGATAGTTTGAATGAATAGTTAGATGAAAAATAGATGGATGTATACATGATAGATTAAATGGACAGATAAATAAGTAGCTAAATGATAGGTAGGGAGATGATAGAATAGATAAGAGACCCTGGGAGGTATGAAATTTTAATTTGCCCAAAGACATGGTGGGTAGAAGGATCAGCTAAAACTCACATCCAAACTTAAAAATAATTATCAAAGTAGTACTTAGTGAACCTATCCTCCTTTCTCTGCCCAGTTTAGTTCTAATTCCACCCTAGATCAAGTACACTTATCCATCCACCCCTCAAGCAAGATATGGGGAGAACATCAGAGACTGAGCAAGCAAAAAAGCACAGGCATTGGGGCTGGGAGGTTATCTCAGTGGTAGAGCGCTTGCCTCGCATGCCTGAGGCCCTGGGTTCGGCTCCTCAGCACCACATAAGCAAAAAGAAAAAAGCCGGAAGTGGCGCTGTGGCTCAAGTGGTAGAGCACTAGCTTTGAGCTGAAGAGCTGAGGGACAGCACCCAGGCCCAGAGTTCAGGCCCCACGACCGGATCACCCCCCACAAAAAAAAATTCAGACATGGGGGCTGGGAAGGTGGCTCAGTGGTAGAGCACTTGCCTTGCATGCATGAGGCCCTGGGTTCGATTCCTCAGCACCACATAAGCAGAAAAAAAGCCAGAAGTGGCGCTGTGGCTCAAGTGGTAGGGCGCTAGCCTTGAGCTGAAGAGCTGAGGGACAGCGCCCAGGCCCAGAGTTCAGCCCCCACGACCGACAAATATATAAAAATAAAAAAGACAGCACAGGCATCATCTGTGTGGAAGGAGGGACGTGGATGGAGGGAGGGATACTGAAAACTCTGGATCTTAGGCTTGAGTTTAGCACATGGCAGAGTACTAAGCAACTGCTGTGGCAGAATATCCCGATACACCTGTGAAGCCTCATTTTCCTATCCTTTTACTGAGCCCTCACTTTGTTCATTAGTTGAGCACCTGGACAGACTTACCCAGGATGCTTTAGTTCTATTGTACTCGGTCGCCATTGTTTTGATGAACACTAAGCACCAAATAGGAGACACATGTTGGTGAAGGGGCAGGCGCTTCTCCACTGAGATGTAAGCATGTAGTTAGGGAGTTTGATTTATGGTTAATCTGTTCTGGCATAATCTCCGATATTCTGAGGAAATGAACTCACAAAAAAGGGCCGTTTGAGTATCAGTTACTTCGATTGGCAGGTCCATTCACCAGTTCTTTGGGGAGAAGAGGAAGTTGATTGAAAGTTGGAAAGGGATAGGAAACTACAAACACACACATACACACACACACACACACACACACACACACACACACACACACACACATGGATGGGAGAAGGGCAGGGCCCCTAGAGACTGCAACCAGTGAGCAGTCAGAGTCTGGAAAAAGTTGCTGTAATTTGCATGAAAGACTCACAAGATAGAAACCAGCATCCCAGAAACATATTACATACTCTTTTAATTCTCTGCCAAACAATTCATGATGCTTTTAGTGCCTTATTGAATTTGACATTATCCAAATACTCAAACCTCTTCCCTGCTTGTCGGAGCAGCAAGGCATTTCCTCCAGCAATTCAAAGTGAGACAAAATGAGTACAACATTCACATTTGCTAAAAAACTTTGGTCCTTACTATAGAGAGGAATTAAAAGCCAACAGTGGATACTTACTTGTGGGCTATTTGGATCAGGAAGACATAAAACCTGTCAGGCTTTCCCTTCCTAATGAGAAAGAAAAGGGATGCAGAAGCATAAGTCTTTTTTGTGGAAGACAGAGAGGGTCCCTCATAACATGCCTACCTGCATCAGTTTCCCTTTTAGGAGAATTAGTGTAGGCTTCACACATTGTTCAAGAAAAGTTTGCAAGTCAGGCACTGGGTGGCTCATGACTGTAATCCTAGCTACTCAGGAGGCTGAGATTTGAGGATTGCATTTTGAAGCCAACACCCAGGAGACAAACCTCCATGAGACTCTTATCTCCAGTTAGCCACTCAAAAACAGGAAGTGGCGCTGTAGATCAAGTGGTAAAACACTAGCCTTGAGCACAAAGAAGCCCTTGGACAGCACCCAGGTCCTGAGTTCAAACCCTACAGTTGACAAAAAAAAAAAAAAAAAAAAGACAGAGAAAGGTTTACAGCATTCATCTCTATAATATCCTGGAAAACAAGAAAGTAGATTATAAATTCCCAGACTCTCAGTATTTGTAGACAGAGGTACTTCTACAGGTGATACAATGATATGCCCAGGACTCTTTCTCCTTTGGGGATCTCTCCAGTGTATTTCATGTGGTCTGTTTGATGTATGGAGCAAAACAACTCTGAAACTGTTTAATGAAGCCTAAACTGTGTGCTATAAAATACAGGGCAGCCAGGAGCTGGTGGCTCATGCCTGTAATCCTATCTACTCAAGAAGCTAAGATCTGAGGATTGTGGTTTGAAACCAGCCTGGGCAAGAAAGTCTGTGAGATTCTTACCTCCAATAAACTACTCAAAATTAAATATACGTGTGTGTGTGTGTGTGTGTGTGTGTGTGTGTGTGTGTGTGTGTGTGTGTGTGTGTGTGTGTGTGTGTGTATACCTAGAAATGCAGCTATGGCTCAAATGGTAGAGCACTAGACTTGAGCAAAAGAAGTTCTGGGATACCACCCAGGCCCTGAGTTCAAGACCCAGGACTGACACAAAAATAAAATATTGGGCAGGGAGAAAGGTAGAACATATTTGGGTCCTATTGGCAGTTATAGCTGGTGAATGTCATGCCAGTGTTTTATGTGTTTGGTAGAGAAAGCCTTGAGGAAGGTTTGGAATGACCTAGGAAGTCTTCAAAGAGGCAACGAGGCCTGAGCTGGGCCTTGAGAACTGTTGATATTGTGAGAGTGGATGAGAGAGGGCTGCCAGCCAAAAGCAATACATGCTCCAAAACCAATAGGGGAAAACCAATTTCCTGGGTGGATGAAATGACATTTGGAAAAAAGAAAGACGGCAGTGTGGTTCGATTTATTGAACTGTCAGATTCTCCATTCTATTCTGTCTGACTCCATTCTATTCTGTCTGTGCTATGCTGCACAGTAATAAGAATAAGCTTCCATGGACTTGAGCATACGTTGTCAGCAGGCTACATATGAGATGCCAGGGTCAGAGAATGATGGGATCTGGTGTTTGCTTTAGAAACCTCTGAGTCCGTGCTCAGAGGTATGCAAAATTTGCCTGCTAGATTCAGTAATGGCTTAGTGGAAGGAGGGATGTATGAAAGGGGTGATGAAGTCTGTGTAAGAGTTTGCCAGATGAAATACTTTCTCTCCCAGTAGAGAAAATAGATTGACATAAGGCCTGGTATGGTCCCTACGTGTTCCCAGCTAGTGCTATTTCACTGTTGCCTGGAATAATGCACGTTTGCATTCTTTGTTACATGTTTTGCCAATCTGCTTTGTTTCCAGACCACAATTCCTCAGTTCAGAGTGCTTTCCCCTGCCAAATTACCCTACAAAAATAACCCTAGAAATGCATCACCTCTGTCTTATGCTTCTGTCACTGGCTGTTTGTGTCCTTCCATTTCAGCCATCCTCACTGGAGACGGGCATGAGAAATACACGTTGCTCTAGAGAGAGAAGAGAGACCTTTCTCTCTCTCCAAGAGTAGAATATGAGTGCACTAGGGACATCCTCACATTAGCTCCCACAGATGCACCTTTTTGTTCTACTCCTTTTTCACTCACTGTGATAGATCTGGGTCATCTTTCTGTCTCAGGCTCAGTCCATTTGAGATGTATGATAAAAATACCTTCACATGGGCGTAGGTGATTAGAGACCATTTAATCCATCCCCAGTCCTTTAAAAGGCCCAGTGGTTCTCAAAGCCATTGGTTTGTAGAAGGCGTTATGTGTGAAAATCCATGGCTTCGCATATAATGAGCCAACAAACTCACTTGGGAAAAATGCTACTTTTCAAGTTACTATTCATAGTGTGAATAGTTTTAACTATTTCTATGAACACAGTAGTTGGGCAGAGGGGCTGCTCTAAGCCTGCTTTATACTGGATGTGGCATTGGGGGAAGCGAGGTCAAAGTTTATGTCAAAAACTTCCAGGCAAGTTGACAACTTCAAGGTTGACACTTCCACTTTGCCTAGTCTGACATTTAGACAATTGTAGGTGCATTTGCATGAGCAACTTTTTAAGAAAATAATTCAACATTAAACACAAAATAACTACTAATTTATAATGAGAAAAGATGAAAAGTTATACATTTTTTAAAACATAAATATCACAAAATGTTGTAAATACCAGGGCATTTGAAATTGTTCTGAACACTATCATAGGCCTTTAACCCTGCAACGCTATTAATGCTGTCTTTGAATGTCTTTTCATAAGGAAGTTGTATAATACTCTTTTCTACAGATAGAATAGAAAGGTAATTTAGTTCTTTCCCAGACTGATCAATTAGACTTGATTTTGTTTTATGCTTATTGATAGCATTTTAAAAGTTTGTGTTGTTCAAATCAAGTGAATTTTAAAAGTTTATTTTAATTTTGGCAAACCTCTATTAAGATATAACCTCTAGCTGGATGCCCATGCCTCATGCCAGTCATCTTAGCTACATCTTGGCTACACAGGAGGCTGAGATCTGTAGAGTGTGGTTCAAAGCTCACCTGGGCAGAAAAGTCTGAGAAATTCTTTTTTTTTTTTTTTTTTTTGTCGGTCGTGGGGCTTGAACTTTGGGCCTGGGCGCTGTCCCTCAGCTCTTCAGCTCAAGGCGAACGCTCTACCACTTGAGCTACAGCGCCACTTCCGGTTTTCTGGTGGTTTATTGGAGATAGGAGTCTCACGGTCTTTCCTGCCCGGGCTGGCTTTGAACCGCGATCCTCAGATCTCAGCCTCCTGAGTAGCTAGGATTACAGGCATGAGCCACCAGCGCCCGGCTATGAGAAATTCTTATCTCCAATTAACCATAACAAAAAGAGTGGAGGTGTGGCTCAGTGGTACAATGTCAGCCTTTAGCAAAAAATAAAGGAAGAGTGCAGTGCTCTGAGTTCAAGCTCCAGTAACACACATGTACACCCACACCCACACACACACATACATACACACATATACACAGTTCGAGCCCCAGAACCAGCACACACACACACATACACACATATATACACACATACACACACTGAGTTCAAGCCCCAGACCAGGAAACACACACACACACACACACACACACACACACACACACACACACACACACACACACACACAGTTAGAAACTGTGTTCTTGGAAAAGGAGAGCAGACTGTTTTGGGTAAGACAGAAACTGAGTGTGGAACCAGTTTGGGGAACTATATTTATACCCATACAGGAGGTTTACAACTTAATCCTCCCAGGACCACATCATGCCCCATTTAGTGGTTTACCACCAAAAAACTAAAGCAACCTTTCTTGACTCTGTATGTTCAGGATTCCTTGTTACTACCCCTCAACATGTATGATGTGATAGAAGAGAGTTTAGAAGGGAAAACTATTGACATTACTTCCAACTGCTCTTAAGCTATTTTTTGCGTATTAAAATATGCATATATGTTTGTTCATGTGTAGTCCAGTGAACACATAGGATTTGCCAGAGGCTTTGGCCAGCCCTGGATGAGTAGATGCCCTAAGGGTTAAAATTCATATCATAGGAGTGAGGAGGAGGAAAGAGTTCCTCACTGGAAGGTCATGAGCCAGGTATTGTACAAAAGAAAATGTAAAGAGAACAGCAGAAAAGGAATTCTAAAAGAAACAATGCACTGGTGGCTCATGCGTGTAATCCTAGCTACTCAGAAGGCTGAGATCTGAGGATCTCAGTTCAAAGCCAGCCTGGGCAGGAAAGTCTGTGAAACTCCTATCTACAATAAACTACTCACTGAAAGCTAGAAGGGGAACTGTGGTAGAGCACTAGTCTAGCACTAGCAAAAGAGGCTCAGGAACAGTTCCCAGACCTTGAATTCAAGTCTCATGACTGGAAAAAAAAAATCCAGGAGGTCACAGGTCCCCAGTGAAAAACAATTGTTGACTATTACCCAGAACAGCTTGCCTAGCCACAGTCTCCAGGGCACTTACTGATACCATCTCCTCTCAAGCCCCTGGCTATGCAACTGCACACTGCTTCCCTCACACTAGGCCCTTTATAAAGCAGACAGTTGCTTGTACAACAGAGGCCAGTCCCACTGCAGAGAATGTATTTATCTTCTTTTTATTTTACTGGAAGTCTTTGCTGCCATTCGGGCTGGTAATTGCACCACACCGCTTCAGAATCGATTGCTTTTAGAGCTGTTGTACTTTTATTACTGCTACTGGTTGGCCAGAGACAAGAGAAAAGAGGAAGATGGGCCTGGGCTCTTCAATAGATTGGCATTGTCAAATTTGCATTCTCTAGCTGACATACTAGTAATACTTGTAATACTACTTACTAAAATTTAAAAAAAGGTGGAAAGGGAGACATAACATTGTGTGTGTTTATATGTGTGCGAGAGAGGGAGAGACAAAGAAATGGAGATAGGAAGACATGGAGAGGAAGAGAAAAGAGAGGGGAGGGGAGGACATAAGCAGAAGATGAAAGAAGACAGGAGGGGGAGGGGAGAGAGGAGGAAAAGGGAAAGAGAAGGGAAGGAGAAGGGAGAGAGGAGAAGGGGAGGAGAGGGAAAGAGAGGAAAAAAGAGGGGAGAGGAAGGGAGGGAGAGAGAAAGAGAGACGATAGAGCAACAGAGAGACGGGGCGGGGGGGACATGAGGAACTATCTGATTTTTCTGGGAATAGATAACATAAATAAGCCATTTTGTGATGTTGGCCCTGTACCACAAGGATGTTGTAGGAATGTAACAAGAATCAAAAGATGAAAGCATTTTAAAGTATCTGTAAGAAAGTGCACGCACCTATCACATTTGTAGGTCTACTGCTGGTTTCTGATTCTTGGAACCCAGGGGGAAAGCATATGCCTTATTTTAGATTTCCTCATACCATTTGGCAGGCTCTGTAATTTGATTGAAATATGATTGAACTTCTGCTTAGTTTTAGGAATCACAGCTACTTGGCTAATAGATGTCATTCTCTTCACTGTTAGGCCAGTTTTATGAACTGTTGCGTCTCTTATTGATTTATCTACTTACGATTGCATTGAAAGGTAGCAATTGGTGGGACAATTCCCTTGTGAATGTAGAGATCAGAAAATGTGACTTAGTGAGGAGCATCTCACTCTAATTTATACCCTTTTCAAGAATAAATAATTAAAAAAAAATTCTCCTAAGACACATTAGAAGACAGAACTGAATACTCACCTAATCTTTGTTGATGCTCATGGTTCACAGCCCTAGTGATGCTTTTTTTTAATGGTTTTGTCCCATATGCAATTCGTATAATTCGCAGGAATTAGGTTTTTCCTCCTCATTGATATTTCAGAAAGGGTTGAATGACACTTCATGGTGTTTACCTATTTTCTAAAAATAGGCTGAGCCAGTCATTATAAATTGGACTTTCATGTTAAATTGGTTTGAAACATATTTCAGCATCCTATAAATGTCAAATTTTTCATAGGATTCTTCTATGCTAAGCAGGTGGCATGGTGGCATTGAACACCCATTCCAGAATGCAACTTTCAATCACTTGCCTGGAGTCATATACCATGTCAGAGTTGGCCATAGAAGCCAGCCTCCTTATTCCTATTTTCTTCCACTATTAACCTGGTTCAGTGCTGTTCTATTGCCAGTGATAGGTCCTGCCTTCTGAGTGGGAGACATGTGAATGTCACTTGTCACTTAAATGCATAAATCCTGTCTCTCCCCCTGTGGCCACTCTATTGCTTCCAGCAGTGCCTTTATTATTGAAATGAAGAAGATACCTGGATCAGAGATCTCAGAGATCTCCATTTCAGTTGGCAACTATGAGGCCTACTAGTCCACCATGCCACATAGAAGGATACTGTCTGGTACACCATTCAACCAGTGTGACAACGAACCGCTGTCATAGCAAGCCCTGCCAAATGACTATCTTTCTGCCAGCTTCACACCTATACCCCATTTTGTTCTTGCCCAATAGCCAATAATAAAGGTACTTGGAAATCCCACTGATGGCCATGAAAACATCATACCATTTTGGATTTGGTTTAACATTCCAGTCCCTTCAGCTTAGAAACTAGAGTTTAGAAGAACCTTTGTCTGTGTTAAAGTCAGTGAAAAATTTTAACCTTATTTGACCTTATGATAGACTACCATTCTGTTTTTATGACTGTACAAACATAATAAAACCAAATTAAAAGACATTTTTCGATGATTTTTTCCCCTACTAATTGTTTTGACTGACAGTGGGAATGTGTTTTCAGTTTATCCTGTTTTCTCCTATGTAAATATGACCCATAATAATCCACAAGATGAGAGGCCTTGAACATGATATAAGGAAAGTATTTAACCTACGCTTAAGAGCTGTAGTTATAGTACACTCTAGGAGAGTAATTAAGGATTGAACATAGTCACCAGAAAGCCAGCTCATTGCAAACACTCTTCTATTGTTTTTTAATGAGGATGTAACTTCTTTTTATCTTGATTGTTATTATAAAGGTGATATACATGGAGTTTACAGTTACATAAGTCAGGTAAAGTATACATTTCTTTTTGGACAATGTTACCCCTTCCCTTGCTCTCTCCCACCCCTCCCCAAAGTTGTATACTTCATTTTCAACATAATAGCCAATAAGTACTATTGCTGCATATGTCCCTGTTTTTTACTCCATTTCTGCACCTCTCCTTACACTCCCAAAGACACACAAATGAAAAAAAAAAAGAAGAAGAAAAAGGAAAGAAAAGAAAAAAATCAAAACAAGAAAATAAACCTCTTGTTTTCATTTCCTGGCATTCATTTCAATACATATTATTTTGTATGATCAGATGCACATAGGCATTGAAAATGTGACTTGTTTAAACTAGAGAACAGTCTCCAAATTTTACAACATTCTTCATGGTTAATGCTATAGTGAGGAGCTATTATCTTAGCATTGCTATTTGATGAGTAGCAAATGGAAGTTGAGGGAATTTTAGTGGCTATGAAAGTTACCGGAGAACCAGGTAGCTGACTGAGGCACAGCTGCAGTGTCAGCTGTTCTACTGGAGAGGAAGACATAAAAGGATTATGGTTCAAGGCCAGCCTGGACAAAGTGTTAGCAAGACTGTCTCTAAAAGCAAACTGGGCATATACAGTTCCAGCTACTCAGGAGGCAGAGATTGGAAGATCACAGCCCAACGTCATCCCTGAGCAAAAGCACGAGACGCTATCTGAAAAAGCAAAAAGCGCTGTGAGGTGACTCCAGTTGTAAAGTGTTAGGATGTGAGGCTTTTTTGGCAAACCCCGTGTAACACACTTACCCATAAAAAAAAAATGTTACTCAAGTGCCATGTGTCAAATCAGATATTGAAATGGAGCACTTTTTACTTGTGTCCCAGTGACCAACAGCTCATTGCATAAAAGACCTTCTCTTTTTTTTTTTTGTATAAGGAGCAAGATTTTTTTTTAAGGATAGCCATTTCTAGTGTTCAATATGCTATGTAAGTAATAAATGTATTTAACTTGCTGAAGATCCCAGACTAAACTTTGAGGATATGTCCATAAAATTGGCAGGGATTAACCTTAATATTTGACTAGTTATCTGAAGGATTTTCTTTTTCCATGACAGAGTGTGCTGTCAAAACTGGGTCTCATTAAGTTAAATCCTCACCCTATCAGAGAGGAGATTCCCATAAGTAATATGAAAATGAACCTGCTCAATTAATGACTCCTTTTCTTTACAAAAGGAAAAAGGAAAGCGAGATAACCCTTTTATCCCATTTCCCTTCTTCTAACCACAGGGAACACTATGGCCAGCTGCAGGCTGGGTAATTGAATTCAGTTCTGCAAGCTGACTGCATTTCTACCCTAAGTGGATCTCTCTCTCCTCTCGGTGAGAGAAAATGGTCTCAAATGAGTCTGACTGGGACACAGCAGCCATCTCTGTCACAAATAGCTGGGCTTTATTGACTTCTTGGGGTAGGGAGCCCAAATTGCTGCCCAGAGGATTCCAAACAGCAGACTGGGGACACCCAGATACTTAGTGTAGGTTGCTACACGCATGAAATAAATGATCAATGGGCTCCATCCTAGTATAAGAGGAGTCAAGAAGGGATGCTAGATATAGTAAGACTGGAAGGCTATGGCGCCTAATAATATGTAAAGTTAGATAGATGAGCGTATTGGCAATGGATCCTTGGTGTCCAAGGTGTGGGGTGCAAAGATTTGAATGCTGGACTGTGGGTGTTTGATGCGTTTGTCTCTTTAGGTCCCCAACTTCTACTAAAGACACGCTGCCTTTCCACCAATCTGAAAATGTCATTCGATCACTTCATTCAGAGTTACTATGTACCTTTGATTTCTTGAGAGGATCAGCATAACTCTTACCTGTTTGAGGGGCACCATTTGCCTTTGGGGAGGCATATTTCAAGGCAGTGATCACGCAGTGATTTAAAAACAACAGACAGCAGGACTTCAAGTATCACCTGAGCTGTGTAAAATTTTTGTTTTCAATATTTCTTTTGATTTTTCTTCCTTTTTTTTTTTAAAGACTATGTTTGATCAAAGCTGTGAGTAATAGACTTGTGAATAAAGCAGGCTTACCAATACTGTGGTAACTGACTGTCTATCACACATGCCAAAAGTCTTTTCTTTGCCCGAATGTTTAGGGGCATGTCAACTTTATGAGTATATTGACCTCTAAGAATTCTGGGAGTAAAGTAGGGAATCGAGAAGAAGGCAAGGCCATTTGGTCTTAGACATCATCCCTCAAATAGCTGACAGTGAAGATTTGCAGTGGTTACTAGCATTCTCTTGATTTCCCATGTATTCTTCAATAGAATTGTTTTATTTCATGCCCAAGAGGGAGTAGAAAGAACTGTTGAAAATCTGTGCAAAAAATTTAGTAGTAATATCAGCTTGATATTAAATACATCAAGAAATAATGGTGACTCACATCCTAACGAATGCTTATCACCTGCCATACTTTACTCGGTGTTCTAGTTTACAAAGACAAACTGGCCACCAAAGAAAGTTTCAGAGGACTGATTCCCAGTTCTGATTCCAGTTCTTTGGGAGTGTCACACAAGTGTACTTGTGCATCTCGTCCCAATGAGAAGCCAAGTAATTACAATGCAAGTATATCCTGAATGATCATTCTGACCACCAAAATCAGATACTTGTTTCATTGTACCCATGGATATATGAGGACCAAACATGTCTGCTTTTTGTCATTACAGCAGGGGCAGGTTGGTAACTATATAATAAGAATCATATTTTCGAGAAGCAAAGCCTAAAGGTTCACATTAATTCAAATAGAGAAAATTAGAGGAGAGGTAGGGTGAAGATGTGAGCATGATAAACTAAAAGATGCTAGGCCAGAGAGGAGGAAGAAATATTACTGTTTATTATGTTGATTAATGTCTGGCAATTTGGCTTCAGTTAAACAACATTGGCTGTCATGTTAAATTAATATGGCTAATTGAAATGTTATAGCTTCTAGATTTGTTTGTATCTAATTTATAAATCAGTGTTGGTTGTATGAGGGCTAGAAGTATGAGCAGATTGTAGATAGATTCAAGTTTGTAATACATCTTCCAGGATTAGAACTTCATGACCTGGGCTCTATCCCATAGCTTTTTCTCACAAGACTAGCACTCTACCACTAGAGCTACACTTCCACTTCTTGGTAGATAATTGGAGATAAGAGTCTTACACACTTTCTTGCCCAGACTGGTTTTGAATCATGATCCTAAGATCAGCCTGAGTAGTTAGGATTACAGGCATGAGCCACCATCTAGATAGATAATATGCTTATGTGATGCCTACATAAAATAACTCAAATGGGCTAGCAGAGTCTTTACGAATGGCTTTTTCTATGTAAAGAGATCTGTATTTTAACCAAATCTGAGGAATTCTGTCATGGTGGAAAGGGTGCTGAGTTGTCTGACTTGGAATTGGTCCTGGATGTCAATGGGAAGGCTTTTTCTTCATGGATCCACTTGCTGCCAGGTTACAGTTACGTAATGATTTCAGGAGGGTGATGGGAATTACCAATAGTCAGAGAACACCAACTTTGTTGGCACCTATTAGGTTGGATCTTGCAAATCCAAAGACTGATTATTACCTCCAATACAATCTGGTAGATTCTTGGAGAAAGACCTGCCTGAGCAGAGGGTAAAAGCTAAGCACATAGAGTGTTCTTTAGAGAGGTTAATGGAAAAGAATGAACACAGGAAAGAGCCATTATTCTTCCTTCATAATTAGTCTTACAGAATATCAGTATGAATTACTTGCTAAACACAAATTACAATCTTTAATGTTTTCTTAAGGAAATTAATTCAATTTAGAGCAAGAACGAAAAGAAGACAGGCACCAAAAGCAGAAAAGCACACAATGTAATCACTTTAGCCAAAGCTTAGTATGATTAGTCCCCCCCACCCCACCCCCACACACTTCAGACTTCAGTCCCATAGTTATTTGAGTCTTTGAGGGGAAGGTTTAAAGAAGAAAACTGACTGTTTTGGCTTTGTGGCTTCTGAACCCGAAACTCATGATTAGCATGGTCTTACGTTTCTCTAAACAAAGGCATCTTGTTTCGATCAAGGCAACTTTACCTAAACTTAATTCCTGTATTTATCTCCATGGAGCACATGTCCTTTACTTCATGTAAGCTGTGAGCAGAAAGTTCCTTACTATGTTTTTATTATTTCATTTTATTTTTACCTTGGATAAAGCTCAACAAGAAGAGAACTCAAGTAAAATGAAAATTTTCCTTTTCATTTGCTTTTTTTCCCCCTTTCTTAGTGGTACTTGAACATAGATCGTATGTGCTTTCTAGGCAAGTGTTTCAAAAATGTCAGTCACACCCCAATTCTTTCTGCTGTAGTTATATTTTCAGATAGGGTCATGTATTTTTGCCTTGTCTCTCTTTAGGCTGTAATCCGCCTACCTATGCCTCCCACATAGCTAGAGTTATAGATACGAACTATCATGCCCAACTTATTCGTTGAGCTAGTGGGGAAGATGTCTCACTAACTTCTCTAGGGCTGGCCTGGGACTATGATCCTCTGATCTTTGACTTTCAAGTATCTGAGATCTAGGGGTAAGCCACTTTGTCTGGCCTTATATTTCATTTCTCTTTGAGAAGCCTGACTCTTTGTTTCCTCTCTCTTCTTTTCCTGACCCATTAGCATTTCCTAATTCATACTTTATTTTCCAAACTCTGCCATTTCTTTTGCAATCTCTACTGTTAAAGCCATGACTTGTAAGTTTTGTTCCCATGAAGAAACATGAATGACAAGATCAGCTAACCCTTTATGTTAGGGACTCTTGGAGCTTAATCACATTACAGACAGACCAAACATGTCCATCTCTAGGGTTAAAGCATTTCAGTATGATTATAATGTAATACACTTGGGATGTAATGAACCTAAAGTGGTAAGTGTTTGATAAATACTTTCCATTTTAATTAATTAATTGAATTAATTAATTAATTTAATTTATTATATGTATTCCTTCTAACATATAGAAAAATAATATTGCTATATAGCTAACCCCCAGAACCCTGAAGGTTGAAAAAAAGAACAGAAGAAAACATCACTTAATTGGATGTTGTTAGAAAATATTTATTTTTAACAACACTCCAGGAATTAGACATTATTATAACATCCAAATATTGTATGTGAGCAAAAAAAAAATCCAGCAATTTAATTTAGTTTCGGGGAAAAGCATTCTTGTATTAGTAACAATTGTACATAAACTTTAAAAAATATATAATGTCTTTGTATATATTTGTACTAGTACTGGGTTTGAACTCAGGGCCTGGGTGGTGTCTTTTAATTTCTCTTTGCATTCAAGGCTGCAGCTCTACCACTTGAGCAACAGCTCTACTTCTGAATCTTTTTCTTGTGTGCTGAATTGGAGATATGAGTCTCACCTACTTTCTTCCCTGGGTTGGCTTCAAAGCACTATCCTCAGATCTCAGCCTCATTATTTTGAAATAATTGAAGCCCATCACAAATGTTGCTTCTAGTGGCCTTGCTTGAAGGTTCTCACCATGACTGGATCTTATTAGTTCTCCAGAATGCCATGCTGAACCTTGCTCATCCCGTTCCTGTTCAGCTCATTCTTCATCAGGCTTCCTCAAAGTATTACTACAACTTGGTTCCTCTCAATTCTCTTAAAAGCATTAATTCGGCTGTGACATTTCTGACCCATGGGGGATGAAACTTTGTTCAATGAAGTCCAGGCTAGCTTGTGTTCAAATTGCCATGAACCTTTAAATTAGTTATTTTGGAATCTGTGCATGACACAAGTGAAGAATAACATACTTTTACGTTTATGCAAAATATTCTCTGTGTGAATCAGAACTGAGTATAAGATCTCTGAGTATAAGAGAGACTGGACTTCCATATGTTAATGGACAGTAAAATGTGGAGGGGGGTTCGTAATTACTTCAGTTTATGAAAAATCCCAGAACACCTCTCAGAGTGGTAGAGGTGATGGGAGCCCTTATGTCCTGGACATGATCCAGTTTAGGTAATTGCTAATTACAATCTGTCTATCTAATTCCCCTGACTCTTGTCTCTGAATACAACTTTTCTTTACTTAGCAATATGTAACTATTATTTGCTCTTGGTGTGTCGCTCTAAGACTGTCTGCTAAATTCTATTTCTATGTTTATCATGATTGGCTTATCTATTTATTTTGGATTGTAATTATTAATTTACTATTTCTATTGTTCTATTTCTACAAACTGAAATAAACCTATAATACCTATAAAGTACTATTTCTCTGTGTGTGTGTGTGTGTGTGTGTGTGTGTGTGTGTGTGTGAGAGAGAGAGAGAGAGAGAGAGAGAGAGAGAGAGAGAGATCTACTACTTGAGCCATAGCTCCACTTCTGACTTTATGATAGTTAATTGGAGATGTGTCTCACAGACTTTCCAGCCTGGGCTGGCTTTGAACAACAATCCTCAGATCTCTGACTCCTGATTTGTTAGGATTACCAGCCCAGTGTGAGTCACTAGTATCCAGATACTTAGCTATTTTTAACTATTTAGTTTGTCAAATTCTTTCTTAGTCTCACATATCTTCCAGGGTCTACTTTTGATAATTTAGAAATATTAACTGGTGACAAAAATCACTGAATGATTCACAGTCAGTTAGCTGGAATGTCATTCATTTCTTAGTAATACCAGAAAAATAGAATAGCCTTTCCAATCAATAATATACTGAGCATTCTCAATGAGGAAAGTTCTTAAACCTTGAAGGCAAATAGATCTCATTGTGTTCACGAGCTGTATAGTCCTTGTATGCCAAACACATGGATTTCAAACCCAATTTTACTCTGGTTCATCAAGATACTCTTTTACAAACATGCTGTCACAGAATCAATTCTCCACAGCTAACCAGTCTGAAAGACTCAAATACTATTTCCTCAATACTTTCAAAATTATCATGTTTTAGCCACAGTCAGAAGATTCTTCCTGTGGCTTTTATTAATAAAGCATATATTCTTTCCTGGATAGGAGGACCTCAAATGTCCACTGGTGACTCAGCTAGTGAGGAAGTAGCCCAGTTCATTAGTTGTGCTGTCCACCAGTGTTCTCCGTACTTTAAAGCCATCCAAGCAAGCAAATGACTTCTATTGTGTGTAAGAACACCATTTAGTCACAAGCACTCTTGTAATGGGAGTAGGGAATAATAGTAATAAAAGAACATGGTCTAATAATTGTGCTCAGAATGGCCATTTTGCCAGTGGACAGGGCAAAGATAATCATGTCCTACAATTGGACATCTCCTGAGCATCCTTGGAACCTCAAATTGCTACGTTGATGATGTGCATTTTTAACTTTATGATTATGGTTCTTAGGCTTTTTGAAGAGTGTTTCCAGGATGTTCTGACCTTGAGAAGTCAGACAAGATTTTGAGGTCAAAATGACCAAATATATGTATGTATATTTGTTGTTAAAATTCTAAGATATAAGGTTCATTACTGTATGACTCTCTGAGTATATTTCTACTATTTTATTAAACTTTGTCTTAGAGATACACAGATACATACTCACCTCCTTTCAAACAGCCCCAGTGGCCACAGTGCTGCAAAAAGCTGGGGAGTTGATGGTTTAGGAGAAAAAGGAAAGATGCAACACTTGTGTTCTACATTTTCAAGAATACAGAACAGTCTTAGACAAATACTTCCTTTTTCATGAGGGATGATGGTACTGCTTATGCATTAGAGTTTGGAAATGTCCACACAGTCCCCCTCAGAACTTCTGTTTCCAACTGTAGAGAGAAGACTGTCAACAATGAACAAATTGATAGGAGTCTGAATGGGCCAAATGTGTGTGTGTGTGTGTGTGTGTGTGTGTGTGTGTGTGTGTGTCTGTGCGTGCACACACATATGCATGTATCTATGCGTATGCACAATCTGTGTGAAAGAGATATACAGAGAAAAAGAGAGGAGAATAAGAGAGAAACGAGAGGAGAAAAAGAAAAGAGTGAGAGAATTCTTAGGACAGCACATTTTAATTTTGAAGAAAAGGAACAATGCTTTAAAAAAAAAAAACTTTTACTTTTTGTCTTGTCTTTTTTTGGTACTGAGACTAGAACCCTGGATGTTGTACTTGCTAGACAAGCGTTTTGCCACTAAGCCACATCCCAGCCCCCAAAGTGACAATCTTATACAAGATCTTATATGCATCACTAGTTGTTTCCCCTTTGGCCCCAAGTCCTGCTGGCTTTAAGTATCAAGCATTACTCCCTACCATTTGTTGGCAAGTACTGCTACAGTAAAATGCTTAAGTTCTTCTTTCACCCTTACATCTGGTTCCCTTCTACCATCCTCTAAGTTAGTTCCAGAAGGCTTCAAAGCTTTCCATACTAGATTACAGTTGCTCCTCTCATTTGAACTGTCTTCTTGGTCTCTTTGTTGATATCGACTGCTGATCAGTTCTCTGGGTTTATAAGTCAAGGATGTAATACCTTCATTGAAAATGCTGCCCTCTGTACTTCATGAGATGAAAGACCTTCAAGGAGCAACTTCAAGCTTTACTGCCCAAAGTTCTTCATAAAAATAAAGCAAAGATCCTTCTCTACAGAACTCAAACCTGGTATATGGGTTTACCTGAAGAAAAGACACTATTTCTCCTTCCCCTCTTTTTCTCAATGTTCCTATACCTAAGATTCATCCATTACCTCCCATGCCGTTTCCTGTTTCACTTGTATGACAGCTAGGACAGTAATCCTGTCAGGTTAGGGCCCGAGCCTGTGACCTGCTTTAACTCCAGTAGCTTCCTCACAGGACCCAGCTCTAAAATTACCACACTGGAAAAGAATACTTCATCCTGTGACTGCTGGGAGATGCATGCATTTATCTTAGCACAGATCCACACTTAAACTCGTGAGGAACCTTTGATCCAATTCTACTCTCTCTTTTCTTTGCCACATGTGGTAATTTGCCATCCAGTGAATGACCACAGCATGTGTTTGAAACTGCCGTGCTGCATCACGGCTTAGTCTCTGTGAACTGATTGATTTATTAGTTTGGGCTAACTAATCAACGACACTATTTAACAACCAAAACAAATGTACCAAATCCCATTCTTATTTATTCAAGGTAAAAAAATGAACTGATATTGCAAGTTACTCTCCACATGGAAATAGGGTTATTTAAAATCTCCCATTTAACCTAAAAGATGGTAGAACATACAGTAAGGTAAGCTAAAGAAAATAAGCTAGCTAACAGATGGCTAACATGGGAGATGATATCCAGGAGCAATGATAGAAAGGATAGAGGGCAGATTCCCGTGCCTGCCTTAGGTAAATGGACTTGTGTGAAGCTTTACTGGGTTTTGGCTATAATTCTGATATTTTTGAGCATGCCAGTCCGGAGGACTTTTTCCTCGGTGGGCCAGACTTCTTGCCATTATCTGTTTGCATAGTTTTTTTTTCTTTTTTTTAAAATTAATGTTTTTTTTTTTTTTAATTGTGAAAATACCATACAGAGGGCTTACAATTACATGAGCAAGGAAAGTACATTTCTTATCAAGCATTGTCGCCTCCTCTTTTGTTTCCCCTTACCATCCCCACCTCCCCCCCCCAGCCCCCCGCCTCCGCCAAAGTTGTATAGTTTGTTTTTCAACATAACGTCTTGTACATCTTATTGTTGCACTTATTGTTGGGTCCACCTGTAACCCTATTTAAACAATTTGTTTTTTCCCTTCCCCTCTACAAATTATACCAACATCAAATACAATGAAAACAGGGGTTGTACCATGGGGAAGGGACATACAAAGCAACAAAGAAATCATCTTATAAATATGTTAGAAACAATAGCAAGAAAGAAAATCAATTTGAGTCCTTATCTTGGGGTTCATCTTGCCTAACATCATAGTTTTTTTTTCTGAAGATAGTTTAGTTACACAAAATAGTTGCAGTGAGTATGGGTGTATGTGTGATTATGCGTGTTACTGTGGGGGATTTGGACTGATTGATATTCTCAGTGTCACAGTAGAAAATTTCTAATTGTTGAGTCTGGAGCAGAAAGAACTCTGGCATTTGGTAAGACTTGTGGCCCAAGAATTTTTTTTTTTCTCCTTGAAATCTGATAGCCCTTCAATTTATCAAGTTTATAATCTACTATCCAGTTGTCCACAATAAAGAATGATGCGGTGGACTTTTTCCCAACAAATTTTCTTTCACAAGATAATTGAATATGTGTACATGCATATGAGTGTCACCTGAAATAATGTCAACCTAACCAATAAGTGATGAGCTATTGATTGTTAAGTTCCGAAGACACCGATATTGACATGAAAACAATTGTGTTTTTTAAAACAAAATTCTCAATGAAAAGCCATCTATTATTACATATCTCTTTTACTGGAATGTTCTTCATTACTCACACACAAGTCACACAGCCACAGACACGTGAACACACTTTCTATGCTTCATAGCAATCCTTTAGAATGACCCAGTTTAACATTGACTGGGTGAATGAATGGGGGTAACTGATTCCTCAATAACGCCTAAGATATCACAGTAATAGACCAGAAGATACTAGGAAGAACATAGTAGTATTTAGAACATGAGTGGAAGTCTGAACTGAAATTACATGCTTGGGGAATGATTTAAGATATCTCTAATGTAAACTCTAAAAAATGTTCAGATTTGTTCCTGTTTTTTCCAGATGGATATTTCTTGACTATCATTCCACCAGTGAGAAATGTCCATACCTTTGACTGATCTATTTAGGTGGTTTTATTATTATTATTATCATCATCATCATCATCATCATTATACCTTGACATATTTTGAGTCCCTGCACCTTAAACTCAGAAGCATAGAAGGATATATAAGGAAATGAGGAGATACAGATTCTACCACTTAACATGATTAAATACCTTCATCTGCCAATCCTGGTGCTGTAACCCATACAGACTTTATTGTTGCAAAGTTTTCATTTCTACAGTAGAGTCCCAAATCCAAATGCCTTAAAGGGATCTTTGTTAGTCAGTCTTTCTGTTACTGTAACAAAGTGCTTGAGATAATGAACATAAAAGAGGAAAAGTTTATTTTGCAGTTTTCAGTCCATAGTTCCTTGACCCTGGTGTTGAAGCAGAACATGATTGTGGGTACATGTGATAGAGAAAAGCACTCAAGTGATGGTCGATTGTAAACAAAGAGAAACATGGGAAGGAGCCCAAGGTCTCAATGTCTCCCTCCTGCTGCCTGAAGGACATGCACTAATGACCTAACTTCCTCTCATTAGGCCCACCTCGAGAGGTTTTACCACAGCTCAGTAGTGCCGTAGGCTAGGGATCATGTGTTTGGGGGGAGGCATACCAGATTTAAAGTATTGTAATGGGTGATATGTACAATGCAAGAATAGATTGGAGATCATGGCGGGGACTGGTGGGAAACTGTTTTCTCTCTTCTAAAGGGGAAAGTTGCTTTTCAGCCTTGGCCAATTGTTGTACAGGACCAGTTTTTTCAGTTATCAACATATTTTCAAATAACTGGAATTGTTCAATGCCTTTGTACTACTACTTAAAGAAAATAAAAAAAACATAATAAAATTTAAAAGTAACTGGATTTAAAAAGTTTTACGAAGAACTCTCAAGTTATATTAGAGACTTAATTCCAAATTTTGGCATATTGTTTGTGGGCCAGCATGTGGAAGGCACTGTTCTTATTTATATTCAACGTACTCTCAGTGTTTGCCTTCAGGCTGGTCCTCAGAAAGGTAGCAACCTTTTGGAAGGTGTGTGTGTGGGGGGGGGTGTGCATATTCATTATTTTCTTAGGAGGATCATAAGGAAACTCTACTTCTCGTCTGTGGTTACTTGGCCATTCATAAAGGTTATGGATGATAATGAAGTTGTCTTGGAGGACTGCCATATCTATGATGTAGTAGCTTATCTGACTTTTGTAATCTTTCATCAATTCCCTCTACAGTTTGAAGGCCAGGAGGAGGGTGTGGTACAGAATATTAAGTGCTTTCAAATCCAATCCAATCTCTGTTATAATCTGCACAGTGATATCAAGCTATATTCTTAATAACAGTAGCCGACAACAACAAATATGTATCATTGCATTGTAAATTTACTCTGAAGTGGATGACCCACCCAGGAAGCTATTCAGCTATCATTCTCCACCCCCCCCCCCCCCACCAAAAAAAAATGTAATACCTGCTTGGAAATTCCTTATTGTTTACCAGTAAGAAAGATTTTCATGTCATCAGTTGCTTAAGAAGAGGTATATCATGAAGGGTAACAGGGCAGATTTTTGGGTTCAGGGCCAAGTTTGAGTGAGAACAACTTTTATAGTAGTGAGAACTATCTATGGAGCCTTCCAAGAATCGTTTGCCTCTGCAAATAGACCATAATAATACTACTTACAAATGCACTACTAGGCATGATTAAATGAGATACTTCATGTAAATCATCTGTCATGCTGCCAGGTATATTTTATTTTATAGTTATCGGTAATATATTTTATCATTGTTTTGCTGTGCTGTTACCCCTTAATTCTTTTTGCCTGATGTGTGTGTATGTGTGTGTATATTCTTTTTGCCTGATGTGTGTGTATGTGTGTGTATATTCTTTTTGCCTGATGTGTGTGTGTGTGTGTGTGTGTGTGTGTGTGTGTGTGTGTGTGTGTGTGTAAAATATGCAAAATGTACCTGTGGAAAAATAAGAAGACCTTATTATTTTGTCGAACTATATTTTGTTCAAGTCCTGATGTTGGAGTAGTCATTTGTATGCACTCCATCTGATAGGGAAGTGTATTTCTCACTAGAATTAGTAAATGCTGAAAACATCATCAATCATAGTCATCACAAAGCAATTAAGTACCTAATTGTGCATGGCGCTGAGTTTGCTACAGAAACAGAAATCTTCATAGGCCTTTGGCCTACCCTCTTGGGGCTTAGAATCCAAGAAATCCGTAGTATGCAGAAGAATGGCAAGAGGAGAACACGAGGCACAAGAAAATTTTTCTGAAACATGATTGCAATGGAGGGAGGAGACTGGCTTCAGAAAAAGAACAAATGAAATGAGCTTCTGAGCATAGTCTCAGACTAAAGGGAGATGATCAAGGAAAGACAAAAAAGTAACGATATTGAAGGCAAATGGCCTGGATTTTTTGTGTACGTGTGTGTGTGTGTGTGTGTGTGTGTGTGTGTGTGTGTGTGTGTATGTGTGAGAGTATGTGTGTGAGAGAGAACAAGAGAGAGAAAGAGAGAGAGTGTGCACTGATACTTAAACTCAAGTCCTGGGCATTGTCCTCTAGCTGAAGCTCTACCACTTGAGCCACAGATTGACTTCTGGCTTTGTGGTAGTTAACTGCAGATAACAATCTCATTAACTTGCCTGTTCAAGGTGGTTTCAAACCAAAATCCTCAGATCTCAACCTCCTGAGTAGCTAGATTACAGGCATAATCTCCAGCACCCAGCTGGATTTTTCTTATTTTTAAATATACATATAAAAGTGGAGGGCATGGTAATCAGTGTGTCTACCCTGTGTGTCAAGAAGATACTCTGTCATGTGTACATTATTATAGAGACCACGAACTCTGAGCCTGTGGTCTGTAGCTTGTTGGGCCTCTAAACCTGTCTCCCTGATCTGTGTGGGGGAAAAATATATTTTATATACATATATAACTGAAGACAGTCCATGCTATGCTTAACTAAAAGAAAAAGAAATCTGTGTTTGCTTATTCTTGGTACCTAACTTTTGCTGAGTTTGTGCCTTTTTCCCCCCCAACACAATTTATTATCATTCTGTCTCCTAGTCCATATCAATGATGATTTTGAAATCCTAATTTCCATCTCTACTCCTCAGTGCCCTGATTGCCTAAGTGTGTGTGGATTTATATCTAAGATTTCTCTCTGTTATTGTTATGCAGAATGGGGTGAGAGTGTTCCTGCTTTTCATATGCATTTGTAAGTATTTTCAATCAATCACTCATTTATAACCCAACTGCGAAGTTATGATTCAGACACAATGGGCCGTCTGTTGCAAGAGCCTGCTGTAAAATTGATCAGTTGGCTAAGTTATCTTGTGTTTTTTCTTTTTTTTTTTTTTTTTTTTGACTTCCTTAGCTTTTGTTATGGGAAGACAAAAAGACAAAAAGACCAGAAACCACAACAGCAGGTGCTGCCAACACCGCCTTCTCCTTGTCTGTACTGATTTCAAGGGAGGGCAGAAGAATGTGTAATTGCTTCTCCCTCAAACTGTTGGGATGGTGCCCATCACTCTGGCATTATCCACGTATTAGATCTAGGGAAGGCTAGAAACAGAAATAAATTAAAAATGCCTTTTCCCAAAGGCTCCAAGGACATTATCCACACGGGTTCTCTTCTACCAATTTCTACCAGCAGTGTGCAAATATATATTTAAGGGAAAGCAGCTAAGGTCAAGAGCTCTCCTGGAGATTCTATTCCTTTCACTTGTTTACCTTCTTATGCACTCCTGTAATGACAGGTAGAAGAAAACAGCAGAAATGGAGTAACACGTATAAGAGCCCTGCGTTTTCTTCTCAGATGTGGTGATTCTAACAGAAAGAGCTTCTATTTAGGTCAGAGATATCATAAACCAAGTTGAGGAGGCAGAGACAGAGACAGGGATAAAGACAGAGACAGAGATGAGTGAGGGACAAGGGAGATGGGGGAAGGGCGAAGAGGAGAGGAAAGGAAAAGAGGAGGGAGGTTAGGAGGGAAGAAAGGAAGGAAGGAAGGGAAGAAAGCAGGCAAGTAGACAGTCAGGCTAAACCTAATCTGCTGACTTGAGTGCTATTACAAATGGCTGGTAGAAAGCTAGGAGAGGGAGAAATGGCAAGAAAATTCTCTTCTCCTTTTGACATTGGACAGAGCCGACTCCTGCTGTACTGTCACTTCCCCATTGGTGCAAGCTTCATTTCTGGTGGCCTCCCGTGGATCAAGTTCTGACTCATGTCAGAGACTTACCTCTCCTGATTCTAACTTTATCCTAAGCTTTTATCCTTTCTTAGCAGTCTTTTTTACAGGACCCTAGAATCCAAAGAAAGCTCCATATCGTTGCTCATATTATCCTGGCCTTTCTAGAAATGGGATACCTTTTAGAAAATTTAACAACTATTAGTAGTCATTGGTGTTCCTTAAATATAACAATGGCATATCATTACAAATAATCATATCTACAATCCTCCTATTACAACCAAAGTCACATATTTTTGAGGTGTTTTTCTGTATTCTCAAAAGCAGTAAAGTAATTGCTCTTCAATTGCTCTTCAATTGTTCATCAATTCTTACTATTCTCCAGTATAATTAATGAGTTTGCATTTCATTTTTCATAAAGTCTATTCTTAGCTTTTCACATTTATTTTTTGTGTAGTAACACATTAGAACTCAGGACCTCATAATCAGATCACTTGCTAAGTGTATGTTATACTACTTGAACCATGCCTCTAACTCTGTTTTTTGCTTGATTTTGAGATATGGTCTCATGAATTATTCTGCCTTGTCTGACCTTGAACTAGGATCCTTCCACTCTCAGCCTCTCTGTTAAGATTACATGTGTGAACCGCTGGCACCCAGCTGTAATTGCTGACGTTGGACAGTTCTGAGTAAAGTGACCCTCTTCTCCACTTTGGCTGATTTGTTAGTGAAAACCACAGCAAACAGCATTTCTGTGAGGTCAGTGGTTCACCCTTTAGAAATGTAGGAACTTTGTACTCGGTAAATAGCATCACACTCTGTACATATAGTTGTCTCCCCTTTATCTGCCTAGAGATCTCTTCCTATGATTTCAGTTACCTGTAGTGAACTGTGGTCTGTAAAATATGAGGTGTGAACTTTCAGAAATAAACAATTCATCAGTTTTAAATTTCACACCATTCTGAGTAGTTTGAAATCTCACATTGCTTCTCCTATTACCTCTGAGATAATCACTCCTTGGCCCACCCTATTTAGACTGGAAATGTACCCACCCACTAGTCACCTAGTAACCATCTTGGTTTATCAGATCAATATCACCATGTGCAATATTACAGCCTACGTGTGCAAGTAAATTTTGTAATTGTACCAAATTTTCTACCAAAGTATAAGTCTAGTAAGGAGAAGATCAGGACATAAAACAAGGAAGTCAAATTAACTCCTAGACTCTACAGTACTGCTACTGGGTATGTAGAAAAGATATTTAGTATCTATCTACAAAGACAGACAGCTACATTAGAAAGGTAGATAGATAGATAGATAGATAGATAGATAGATAGATAGATAGATAGATAATAACATATGCTTGCTAATTTCAGAAGTTTCAGCCATCCTCATTCTCTGAGGATATTGGAAAGTATCACTTAAGGGGAGAGTGTCCTACTTTAACTTTTACTTGTGAATGTGTATATACCCATATAATTTTCTAATCCCTTGGATGAGAAACTGCTCAAGAAAAGTGAGTTTATGTTGTTTGTGTGTGTTCAGACACAAGACCTGACACACCGTAGATGTTCTCTATACTTAC
Organism: Dipodomys spectabilis; assembly: GCF_019054845.1. Classification (NCBI taxonomy): domain Eukaryota; kingdom Metazoa; phylum Chordata; class Mammalia; order Rodentia; family Heteromyidae; genus Dipodomys; species Dipodomys spectabilis. The sequence continues at coordinate 15,489,073 of NW_024870834.1, read as the reverse complement.
ATTGGAATGAGTGAGTCAATTAAAGAATGGGCATATTGTTGATGACGTATAAATCCATGATTTATGGTCATGATCCAGTCAGGGTGAGATGATACTTGTTTTTATGTTCAATAACTTACTACTCTGACCAGAGGACACATCACTTCATACCAATATTCAATATAAGGATGGCCATGTTGTCTAAAAATGCTTTTCCTTACATGAGGTCTTTTAAACTCTAGGAAACCAAGTCTGTTCGCAGTTTACAATTCACTTCACTCTTTCCATACCAATTCTGGGCAAAAGCTGAATGATCCCTATGTGAAACTTGCAAAAATCTCACAATCCATAAGACTACAAACTACAGGTTCGGAGGTTTCCCAACTTCACTCTGGCATTCCAATTGTGCAAAACAATCTCCCCGAACATTGATGTGCACAAGGTTATAACATAGCATGCAGAGAAAAACCATTCCCGAGGAGAGACACAGGAGGAAGATTCTAGGAGGATTTTTTTTTTTTTTTTTTTTTTGGTCCAGTCGTGGGGCCTGAACTCTGGGCCTGGGTGCTGTCCCTCAGCTCTTCAGCTCAAGGCTAGCGCTCTACCACTTGAGCCACAGCGCCACTTCCGGCTTTTTTCTTTTTGCTTATGTGGTGCTGAGGAATCGAACCCAGGGCCTCAGGCATGCAAGGCAAGTGCTCTACCACTGAGCCACCTTCCCAGCCCCTCTAAGAGGATTTCTAATGTGAAGCTTCTACCTGTCTTCTCCCAATGGTGTGATAGGTGGCATTCACTCCTCCAGCAACAGTGGAAGACACATGCACAGAACATTGCTAACTAGAGAAGTTGACCCAATGGGCTGGGAAGGTGGCTCAGTGGTAGAGCGCTTGCCTTGCATGCCTGAAGCCCTGGGTTCGATTCCTCAGCACCACATAAGCAAAAAGAAAAAAGCCGGGAGTGGCGCTGGGGCTCAAGTGGTAGAGCACTAGCCTTGAGCTGAAGAGCTGAGGGACAGCGCCCAGACCCAGAGTTCAGGCCCCACAACCGGACCAAAAAAAAAAAAAAAAAAAAGAGAAGTTGACCCAAGCCTTGGTATCTACACATTGTTTTAGAAGGAAAACTGTCACATAATCATGATTAAAACTACCCATGTGGTTGACTGACTACATGGTTGATTTTTGGTTCAGTCCCTCAAGAGATGAGATAGATATTGCATTACTAAGATATTGTACACATTTTAGTGTAAGTCACAGCCACCAATGTTAAGTTGTAGTGCTAGGCTTTGTGGTATGCTAGCCCGTACCTTAGATAACGGTATTGCTTCTGTTGGGCAGGCCATCCAAGTACTTACTAATGGACTCCCAGAAGCCAAGAGCAAAGTTCAGGCTTCTACTGGATGAAGTTAAATTTATTACTGTAAAACATGCTTTCTATTTAAGCTTTGCTCACCAAACCCATTATTTCCAAGTGAGAGAGAAACCACAAAAAAACAGACGGAAAGGCTGGTTTGGGCATTTTCATTGTAATGAATGTGTTTACATGGAATAAAGTCCCCTTCAGTCAATTTGAGTCTTTGTCTTTGTGTGCAATTGCATATCTCGGGTAAGTCCTTTGGAAATCAAGTGAATCTTTAGAAAATTTTTCCTTCCTCTCCTTCTCTACCTCCCTCCCTCTCTTCATCCCTCACCCTCTCCCTGCCACCCTTCCTTCCTTTGCTAAAGTCATTTTTAATAACAATCATCAGCTGGGTGACAGTGGCTCAATCCTGTAATCCTAGCTACTCAGGAGGCTGAGATCTGAGGATCACGGTTCAAAGCCAGCCCAGGCAGAAAACTCCATGAGACTCTTATCTCCAAATAACCACCAGAAAACCAAAAGTGGCACTGTGGCTCTAGTGGTAGAGCACTCATCTTGAGCTGAAGAGCTGAGGAACAGTGCCCAGGCCCAGAGTTCAAGCCCCATGACTGACAAACAACAACAACAACCAAAAATAACTACTTAAAGATAACAATTATCATTTCATATTTTACTAACTTTCCTTATATTTTTGTTTTGTTTTTAGTTTAGAAACATATCTCAAGGTAGAACACATTTTAATTTTAAAGTATTGCATATAGAACTAACATTTGAGCTTACTAAAAAATAAATGAGCAAACATAGAACAAAATTTCTCAGTGTTTCAAAGATGAAAAAAAATTAAAAAGGATCTCAAAGAACAACTGAATCAATTAGGTAACTTCTGTGAATGAATGAATGAATGAATGAATGAATGAATGATTACAAATACCTAAAATAATCAACTTAGACAAAGAAAAGTTTGGGGAAATTCAGACTATATCCAGAAGGTTCTGTTGCTTATTGGGCCAGGGTGAAGCAATGCATCATGGTAGGAATCGTGGTGGAGAAAACTGTTCACCACATGACCCCAAAGTGGAAGAGAGCCAAGGATGGGGCTGGGTTTCCACACCCCTTTAAGGGCTTCTATTGCTCAATATGTCTTACTTCTTAAAGGCCCCACCATCTCCCGCTAGCATCCATGCTGGGGAGTAAGCCTCATTATAGACCTTTGAGAGACATTGAAAATCCAAACTACAGCATCAAGTTCTCTCTTTTACAATCACCGTGCTATTGCTTCTAGTTTTGCAGGGATTGTGTAAGCAAGAGATATATAGTACCACAGTCTTGGAGACACACAGACACCTGAGTCATGTCCTAGTCAGTCTGGAGCACTATAAACTTACTTTCCTTATCAGTATATGAAACCTGTCCATGATTGATGAAATAATCTGGAGCTCTATGGATCATGATCCATGTAGAATAGCATGGTTATTACAAACTAAGTAATAAAATGGGTCAGTTTGGATCTTTCACACATAATATGAAATTCAACGATTGTTTAAAGCAGTTGTTTAAATCTTCCCACAACTCAAGATTGCGCATGTGTGTGTACAGTATTTAATGACTAGCATTGTTTAGAATTGGAGAGCAGAATTCAATTCCCTGTCTTTGAAACAAAATCATCTCTTTTGTACAGCACAAGCTGTAGATTGTATAGTGCCACCCCCACCCCCCACCTCGAACTCCATGTCTTTGTGAGTTGTGGAATTTACCCGATATCCTTTTCTTGCCTGGGGTGGTATGTTTTGAAGGAAGTCTAAGATTGCCCATGTATTGCCACAGAGCACTCTCAGATGCTATTTACAGTCCTAATTAAATGGAGGATTATTAGAACTGGGAAGGCGGCTATAAATAGTGCGGTCCATTTTATCAGTTTCTTTGTTGTGCAGGAAGAGCAATGCTGAGCTTCTCCCTTGAAGTTCAGTGAACTCAGGATGTGTTCCACTTTTGTTATTCTGTTTGGCTTAAAAAAAATAAATCTTCTGATGCTGATCAAAGTGGAAAAATCACAACAAAACAAGGAAGAATTACTCAGTCATTGTAGAAAATGGGCATATAGAAAGTGAAATGGAGTGGGGACGGGCAATTACACGAACAATCCAAGGGGGAAGATGTAGGCTTAATCTTTTCTGACAACTTTCTTATTTTATTTATTTACTTACTTTTAGAAAACAACCATAAATATATCTTGGTTTTAGGTCTGCAAAAAGAAAAAAAAATGGTAAAATGGTTCTCTTCATCCAGCTGGAATGAGATCAACCACTCTGTTCAGAGAGCAGAGCTGTGAGGTGAGGGGAGACAGGGTGGGGGCAGCCTCCTCCGCCTTCCTGCCCCTCAGGACCTCTTTCCCAGGGACTTGTCTCTTAGTGGCCAGTGCAGCAGCCTGCTCAGCTATAGGTTCAGACATGAGCTTGGTTGACACAAAGGTATCAGGTCTTTACCCAGCAGTCTTCGACCAAGTTAGGAGACACCTTTATACACAGTGGCCTAAATCTTGGCACTTAGCATGCACTTTCTCAATGTGCTGTGCGACTCATCCATTCTGTACCTGCAGCCTGTTTTCTTCACACCACCACATTCACCCATTGGGGTATCTCTGAACTCCTGTACCCCAGTGCTCCCCATCTGCATGAAGATAACCAATCATCTCCTAAACCAAAGGCTTTATATGATTTTGCTCTTGACTCACAGGATGATTTAGTTAATCCTTGTTTCTTTTGTTTCAACCCTTCATCATCTATTCCTTCATAAATAACTTCCTTTTTTTTATTCAGCTTTTCTTAATTTTCTTTCCTCCAGCTAGTATTTTCCCCATTTTAAATTCCAAAATCTTTAATAATTGAGCTGCTTCCTGAGCACTACATGGCTGTTGAGTTAGCTTTGTTTTTTTTTTTTCATCCTTACCAACTAATTTAAAACGAAATAGTCTTGTCATCATAGTCTAACCTAGCTGTACCTGTAATTGTATTGTAATTTGGAGCATATGAAAACATTTTTCTCAGGTAGTATCATTTGATCTCAAAAGCACCACCTAGGAGACATAATATCTATAATTTCACATGGCAACTGCCAGATATATGATTTGCCCCCAAAGCATTAGGCTGAGAACTATTAGATCCAGGTTTGAAAATGCTCAACTTTTAACTATAGCCTATGTTCTTTTCAGAGTTCATGGTTGTTTTCGTAATTTTTATGCTCACCACCACCTCTAGAACTGCTTTTATATTTGCAAATTAATCATACCGTTAACTGAAGGAATAAACAAATAATGGAATGAATGGCAAGCCCACTATGTATGTTAATGAGTTTGCTAATTCTGCAGAATTTCATGACATTTTCTGAGCATCTGCCAGACACCTGAGAAATGAGACCAGCTTGTTGGGTGGTCCTAGTGTTCCTCAGCAATCAATCATAAAAAGTCAAGACCAAATCCTCTTAGGTAGATTTTCTTCAACTAAAAAAAAAATATTTACAGCATTTTAGAGGATGGTCTCTCTTCTCATTCCACTTTAAGCTACTGTATAAAAACCAAGCAGAACACACAAAAGCACATGTCCTAATTGAAAAGGTGACATTGATATCAATGCAACACAGCAAGTCATTTTCTTCTAAATTCCCCAGTGGCTACAAAGAGGATTACAGAAATGAAAGAAAGTGTGACACAGGTGAATCTCTATGTCTCAGTCTCAAATATCGCATCTTAAAAACACTGCATAATGGTGCCTTCTCCCAAGATGTTCAAAGTTGGTTGAACAGAGCTACATGCAACCCCTTACTACAATGCTTGAGTGTAAACATGCTAAGTAGCTCCTACTGTCTGAACCTTGCTAGAAGAAAGTAAATTTGATGTGTGTGTGTGTGTGTGTGTGTGTGTGTGTGTGTGTGTGTGTGTGTGAATTTGATCTCTGCATGCTTTATCTTACTTTTTTCTTACAAATTTGTGTTTTGCCCATGATTTTTATGATTGAGTCAAACAAGATATGCTTGGCTCATGGAGGAAGAAAACATCCTGGCTGAGCAACAGCATCTTGGAAAGAACCTTCACAACCCATGTTCCTGCTTCCCCTCCCTCTATCCTTCTATTCCAGTGCACTTTGAGTTTTGCTCACTCCATTCCAGAAAATGAATTCAATCACTGTGGACACCCCTTGTAAAATCATTACAGGCTGCTCTTGTACAGAAAGAGGTACCATCTCCTGCACTGATAATGACTGTCAGATAGGAGGATGAAGCTGATTATTTCTTCTCCACACTGGATAACATCTGCAATATCAGCTCCAACTCATGAAGTCATCATTGACTTGTGATTGATTGCTTGGGAAAATAGACTTGGAAGTTGGAGAGACTTTCTGGTTGTTACTAAGTCATTGATTTCTGGACATTCTTCTTGTTGGTGGCCGGGTGACAGCTAGATGCTGCGAGAAGAGTTTAACTAAGGATAATTTTCTAGGTTCAGATTCTCCCCTCACCATTAGCTTCATCACCCTTCACTGAGTTCAGCCAGGTAGGAATATATGATGAACTAAATCTTGGTTGGAACACCTGGGAAAAGGTGCATTGGAGAAGAGGGCATATATGTCCATTTTTAATTTAATAAAAATTAATTAATGGTACCGGTCCTAGGGCTTGAACTCAGGGCCTGAGAACTGTTCCTTAGCTTTTGTGCTCAAGGTTAGTGCTTTACTACTTGAGACACATGGCTACTTTGGGCTTTTGGGTGGTTAATTAGAAATAAGAGTCTCATGGACTTTCCTGCCCAGGCTGGCTTTAAATCTCAGATCTCAGCCTCCTGAGTAGCTAGGATTACAGGCATGAGCCACTGCTGCCCAGCTTAATGTATATCAATTTAGAACTCAAATGCATTGTTCTAAGAGTCTCCCAGAGATTTAAGTTTGTGAATATAGTAAAACAAGTGGACAAAATCCATTGCTGTACATACACAGTGGTGGTGAGAAGGAGGAGTTATTTGTATGCATTTGTCATCATTGTCTTTTTTGTTGGTTGGAAACTAAAGGGAAGCTTATATATAGATGTAGTCCAGATGGAGAGAATGGCAGCAAGTGAAGGATAGAGAATTCATGTGGAGACTGATGGAAACAACTGAGAACCTCTTAAGACACAACACTGCAACCTGAGCCTTAGATTTTATATTTGTGGAAAAGTCTATTTCCCCACAATCCATTTGTTGATGCCAGTATACCTTCAATGCCTACAAGCTTAGTTTTCCACCTGAAGATGCTGGTCTGGCTTGGAATAACAGTGGAAAAGCCAACTTTTTGGGTCAGAGGAAGTAGGTGGAGGAAGAGCACCTTCAGTGAGGTTCTACTCAGTAGTGGGAGAAGTGATCTCCTTAGGTGATCTAAATTGTTTAGCAAAGGGATGAATGAAGAGGCAGGAGAGCACACAAACCCTCAATGTGGTTCATGAACATGTAACATTACCTTGTGCAGCCTCCTAGACAAACATGAGGAGGATTTGAGTTCTGAAGTCACAAAGCTGGGATATTCTGATTACATCTGTGAATAAACCACGCAGAACTTTCTGTTTTAATTAAGAGGAACCTTCAGGTGCTAGAGGCTAGATGGAAGATGTAGAGACCTCTAAAGCAATGGGGTGCTCAAGTCTTAATAGATGTGTGATATTTATTGTGGAAGAGTAGGATTGACAAACGATAGCTTCTATGTTAGGAACTGTCCAAGGATGTCCATTGAAGTAAATGGATTTCATACACACAAGACCAAGATGCATTTGGTCAGAGGGAAGGTGGCTGGTAGAAACCAGAACTTCTGTGGAGTAGCATGTTCTGAATACCCTCTAGAAACACCTTCCACCTTCTAGAATAGAAGATCAGAGTAAAATTTGTGGGAGGACTGCGGTGAAAACTGAGTAAGTCCAAGCAATATAATATAGTAGTTTTTCAAAGATATTTGTTAACAGAAACGGAATCAAGGCTTACATTCCTTTTTAGTCACTTTGTTATAAAACAAACACACACACAAACAAAAACCCTCAGCATATGGACACTGGTCTTTAGCTTTTGCAGTCAAGGCTAGCACTCTACCACTTGAGCCATAGCATCACTTCTCGATTTTTGCTGGTTAATTGGAGGTGAGTCTCAACAACTTTCTTGCTTAAGCTGGCTTTGAACTGTGGTCCTCAGATCTCAGCCTCCTAAGTAACTAGGATGATAGGGGTGAGCCACCGATGCCTGGCTAGTAGTAGTCTTGTAAATATGAGTTCTGCGTACATAGCAAACCACTGCTGAGTTATTAATTAGTGTACACACACCACTGATTTCTCTGTGTCTCAACCATGTATGCACATTGATTTTACAGCATGTGAAGGCCAAGCTCGTGGCTTAGCATATGGTGCTCCTTCAAATAAGCACAACTGTCTGACTCTCTGCTTATCTAATCACAGCAACAGAGAAATTGACTTTTCATTTCTCTTTTCCCAGGCCCTAGGGGATGTATGTGCCAAATACTTGGCATTCTTCATAACGGAGTCAATCATAATTAAGATTCCAAATTAAAGAACACTGCCAGCTAGGGCATGAAGTGTTTTATGTTATTTGTTTGAACACATGTAAGACAACCTGAAAATAGCAAAATGATAGAAATAAGCCAGGCTGACATTTTTCACATGTAATTTTCTTGTGGAGTTTTGATTCATGTTTTAATTGACATGTATTTGTGGCATAGGGCATTATAATGTAATACAAGGATGCAGTGTCTAATGATCAAATCAAGGGCATTAGCATTTTCATCTCCTAAAATATAATTTCTGAGCCGGGTGCCAGTGGCTCACGCCTGTAATCCTAGCTACTCAGGAAGCTGAGATCTAAGGATCGGGGTTTGAAGTGAAGCCAGCCTCAGTGCAAAAGTCCCTGTGAGACTCTTACCTCCAATTAACTCAAAAACTGGAAGTGGTATTGTGGCTCAAAATGGTAGAGCACTAGCCTTGAGCAAAAAGAGCTCAGGGACAGCAGTTAGGCCCAGAGTTCAAACCCCACGACTGACAAAAAAATATCATTTCTGTATGTTGATACCTTCAGACTTTTCTTCTCTAGTTATATTGAAATGCATAATTAGCTGATAGTGACCAGAGTTGCATTATTGTGCTATATAATATTTAACTACCATCTCCCTTTTGTGTTTTAATTCCTGCTATCACCATCTTGATCCTTCAAGAACAAATCTCCCCTTCTAGTCTTTAGAGACTCTACTTCTGTGTGATCAACTTTGTAGCTAGCATCAAGGAGTGAGGGTAGTTGGCAGTTGTTTTTCTGTGTCTGGCTCATATAATTCAACATAATGTCCTTCAGGCCCATCCAGGTTATTGCAAATGACTGGATTCCATCTTTTTACAGTTGAATAATCTGCCGTGTACATTTGCCACTTTTTTGATCCATTTTGCCTGTTGACAGGCATCTTGGTTAGTATGATGAAGAATGCTGTAGTACACATAATTCTGAGGGTTTATTTTACCTGAATATGACCTAAACATGAAAGCAAAATGTAAAAATAAAAACTTGCCTGAAATTTTATATATTTATTTATTTATCTGTGTATGTTTGTCAATATTGATTGAGGCTTGAACTCAGGGCCCAGTCAACATTGACTGAGGCTTGAACTCAGGGCCCAGTCAACATTGACTGAGGCTTGAACTCAGGGCCCAGTGTACATTGACTGAGGCTTGAACTCAGGGCCCAGGCTCTTTCTCCTTTAGGTTTTTTTTCCTCCACTCTCAGGGTTGACAGTTGAGCCACAGCTTCACTTCTGCCGTTTTGGTTTTTTAATTAGAGATAAGTCTCCCTGGATGGCTGCTCATGGTGGCCTCTAACCTTGTTCTTTTTAATCTCATCTTTCCTAATAACTAGGATTATAAGCATGAGCCAACTGTACCCAGATGCCGATTTATTCTTAAGTGAAAGACGTGATTACTTAAGTAATGGTTTTTATTTTGTTGTAAGACCTCCATTTTACAATGTTGGTTAAGGCTAGATGGTATATGAGGAGTTTATGGGAAATCAGTTGTGAAAAAATTAAAGTTAGTCATCCCACTGATTTTGCTTTGGGAGCCTCAATTGGTCTGGGTTTCAATTAAGCTTCGTGGTTCACAAGTGAACATAAATGTAGTTTCTTCTTGAAGTCATTTCATGTCTATAGGAGAATAAGGTCCTAAATTCCAATCCTAGTCCCAACCAAAAAAAAACAACACAACAACTGATCTACTTAATAGTGTACAGTATTACTAGGAGTGGAAGGGGTGGCTAATATTAGAAAGAGTGTTAACTCTCACTATTTACCAGTATGGTGTGAACAGTGCATTAGAGCCTAACCTTCCTTTCATACCTCCCCCTTTCCTCCCTATTTGTTTGTTTCATGCTTTCTTAGGCTACACACAAGGACCACAAATCATCTCAGCCTATATCAGAACTTGATGGCACTGTGCCAATAAATGTGCCAAATAAATTCATGGCTCTCAAAATTCCATGGACTCTTAAGATTAGGTCTCTAACATCATCTGTCGGGTTCTTCAAAAGAGGACATTATTGAAGTCATTTTCATCCAATACTTTTATAATGATTTCAGTGTTTTTTGTGACTTTCCTGTACTACAACACTTGATTTTCACACACGTTCCAACAACTTAGTTACTAGCCTAAGAACAGCTGCAGGCTGCCTGGGCTGTGAATTCATTTTCTTCACTAGGCACAAGTGAGCCTGCTAAGAATGCTTCAGAGTCTTCATTCTGTATCATTTCTCCCCATGAACTTCTACTTCAGTGCCTTCTCTCTTCTCCAAGGTTGAGCTTGACTATATTTTCCTTTCACAGTGGACGTGATTTACTGGAACCCATTTTTAACCTTCTGCCATCCACACTGCTGAACAGAGGATTCATTACCTCTGAATGAAACATGTTATACAAAGATTATGGCTTAGGAAAAAAAAACAACTAAATCAGGACAGATAGTTTCCATAAGATAATTTTGCCAACATCACTGTCTCTTTTCTCTATTTCTGTTTGGAAAGCTTTGATTTCAACTTTCACTATGAGGGTTTTTTGGGGAGTTTGTTTTTATGGTCATTTCTCCTTGCCTTGCCTCTGTCTAGTAAACCCTTGGATTAACACCATGGTTTCATGTTTTCTGGATTCTTCTTCCAGATGCTACCAATGTCTCTCCAAATTCCATGGTTTAGACATCAGGCTAGTGGTGCATCTAAGTTAGGTGGCAACTTTTAGTAAAGAAAAATATGCAGTGTTTTTCAGAGGCACAATGAAATATGCAAATATGCTTGCATTTCAAGATTCAAGTTTTTTCTTATTTCCAAAAGATGGTCAAGAGAAAGAAAGCAGAAGACAGCCAAGAGAAAAGTCTATAGGAGTAAAGGAAAAAGCTAAGGAGGAAATAAGTGCTCTGCGTGTGACTATTAAAGCTGAAGTAAGAAGTATCAGAAGTCTCATATTTCCAATTAACTAGCAAAAAGTCGGAAGTGGAGCTTTAGCTCCAACCTTAAGAGAAAAGTTATGAGCAATGCCCAGGCCCTGAGTTCAAACCCCAGGACTGGCACACACACACACACACACACACACACACACACACACACACACACACACACACACACACACACACACACACACACACTTGTATTTGTATTTGATTTCTCACATGCATCATTAATTTTCCCTTGGATACCAGTTTTTTTCTTTTTTTTTTCTTACACTCTTTTTTTTTTTTTGGTCGGTCGTAGGGCTTGATCTCGGCTTGGGCGCTGTCCCTGCGCTCTGTAGCTCAAGGCAAGCGCTCTACTACTTGAGCCACAGCGCCACTTCCAAGGATACCAGTTTTTCTTTGAGTACAAAATCCTTAAATGGTATTTATCTAGCTAGGTGAGAGGCACATCATAGTCTTTATCAAATATGATTATAGGACATTTCAGATTCATCTCGGGAAAATGTTACCTGTCAAGATGTCAGTTCTGAGCAATTTCTACATTTATTTTCTACTCTTACAAATCATGCATTCACCTATAACTATTGTAACTGGCTTACACTAAAATGTGTGGTCTACATGACTTCTATAAATTTACAATCAATATTGCTTTGGTCACAGAAATGACTGCGATATGGGTGGTTTGGATTTGCATATATTGTCTTGCTCTACCAGTCCAAATTCAACTCTGCTTCAGGTTTAAGTCAGAAGAGAGTTGTTTTTGTTGTTTTTGTTTTTTGTATGTATCACTACTCTAGCTCTTTAAAATACGCTCGTGAACCTGAAATCTATCTTGAACCCTGGTGGTTTATGAGAACCCCCAAAAGTGTCTGCTATTTTGAACTAAGCTGACAGTTTTTGTTGATGAGCTGTGTGACAGGTTCAAGCCTGTATTCCTCTTCAATTGCTCATGAAGTTCCATGGGACGTTCAGCAATAGAACTTTATGTGTGTCAGTAAGATTGACAGCTTGATTCAGAAGACCACAGGAAACTGAGCCCTTCATTGACAAGCATCAAACTGTGTCATAAGAGGGGTAAGAAATGTGCTCAGAGGGAAGCCTCTGGCCCTACCTTTGCTTATCCATGAGATCACTCTTGCTCAATGTATTTTGATATTTTTTTTTCTTTTTGGCAATACTGAGGTTTGAACTCAGAGTCTCATAATTGCTCCCTTGGTGTTCTACCACTTGAATCATGTCTCCATCCCTGCTTTTTGCTGGTCATTTTGGAAATGAATACTAGTAAATAATTTTTTTTTTTGCCCTGGTTCACCTCAAATCAAGATCTGCCAGAGCTCAGCCTCCAGAAGCTAGGATTACAAGTGTGACTCACAAGTACAGGCATTGAATTTATTCCCTTCTAATGTCGTTTTGAAATGTGTAAGACACAGATCAAGATGCATTATATACATAAACTGCTTTGTTAAGTGGCAAAAAAAAATCAAAATTAATATCCTACAAAATTAATCAAAGTGAGGGAAGGGATGGTTTGAGAGAGGTAAGAATGTTGAAAGGGGTGACATTGATCAAAATGCACTGTATTCATAACCTGTTTTGTTGAATGACAACTTCTTTGTACCACTAGTTAAAGATAATAAAAATATTTTAAAAACAAATTACAGGTATTAGGAGTAAGAAATTCTCATGAGCTATTATACAATAGAATGCTTGTAGATAAAAAGATAAGTGTAAATATTTTCTCCATAAATCATGCTCAAGATTTTTTAAAAAAGATTACACCACAATTTCTTAATATAAGCAAAAATATCAGCACATTGAATACTTATAATCTAAATTCAAATATTGTTTTGAGATGTAATCCTAGGTACTCAGGAGGCTGAGATCTGAGGTGGTTCAAAACCAGCCCTGGCAGAAAAGTCCGTGAGTCTCTCATCTCCAATAAACCACTAGAAAACTGGAAGTGGCGCTGTGGCTCAAGTGGTAGAGCACTTGTGGGCTGAAGAGCTGAGGGACAGCACCCAGGCTCAGAGTTCAAGCTCCACAACTGACCAAGGAAGCAACTGTTTTATTCAAGGCTAGATCATTTTATTCAAATTTTATAAGTCTCATGAGCCTGTTTGTTTTGTGTTTTTTGAGACAGGATCATTCTACATATCCTAACTAGACTAACCTCTGGCCTGAGACTCCCAAGTACTAGGATTATAGAGGAACTCTACTATGCATGGGAAGATATTCTTTAGGAAGTAAAATTCCAAACATTTATAATATTATTATTTAGAGAGAGTGAGTAACAAGATAACTTAAAAATGAATAAAATGAAGAGATGGATAGTGAGTAAGAAGTAAATGTAAGCAAACCAGAACATATTTTATCAAAAATTACTTTTTAAGTAGCACTTTCTCTTGCTGCAAAAGACATTATGGAACAGAAAACAAGCCCAATGCAATTCAATTTAAATTTATCACTCTATTATTTTAATATATTTACTCAGGGTTAACAATTCATTAAGCACCAAATTGCTCACTCTTAATGAGTTTCTGATGTTAAAAATCAAGCTGACTTAAACTTTACTGTAAAATAACAATAGTGTTATTACAGAAGGACCTAATAAAAATTAAGTAAATGCTATGGAATGGCTGCCGAGTGGAAATCAGATTTGTAACATGCAGTTAAAAAAACCCCAAAACCACATATCATATATGGTTTGCAAAACCATGAACAGTAGAATTTTTCCACTAAAACATAGTAAGCTTACTTTTGTTTGGCTGTAGTGTAATCTAAAAGATACAGCGACTTGTATGCTGCTTTGCTGCATTTGCCTTATTTCTATAGGCATAGAGTTCTAGAATCTTTAGGTTCCAGTAAACTATAACTACTGTAAGGTGATTATGAGGTAACAGTACTCATTTCTTCAGCTTTTTGTTTTTGTTTTTTGGTATTGGTCCTGGGGCTTGAACTTAGGGCCTGGAAATTCTATTTAGTTTTTTCACTCATTGCTAGTGCTCTACTACTTTAGCCACAGCTCAACTTCCAGGTTTTTTTTTGGGGGGGGGTATGGGGAGTTGATTTGGGGATGGTATTTTTCTTTTTTGTTTTCTGTTGTTTTGGGTTCCCCCCCTACCCCCACCGCCCATGGTTAATTGGAGATAACAGTCTCTTTGAGTGTCTTGCCTGATCTGACTTAGAAGTGTGATTCTTTGATCTCAGCCTTTTTGAGTAGTAAGGATTATAGGCATGAGCCATTAGTACCCATTCTACTTGGACATTCCTAAAGAGTATAACACATGTGATGTTAGGAGTGTCATTTGTTATTAGAGCACTGTCATGGAATATGCAAGGCCCTGGGGTTGATCTTCAGAATTAAGGGGAAAATAGGTTTATCACCTGTTTCCTACAAACCACTCAAGCCATCTTTGGCTGACATAGCAACCTAATCAGTAGTATTCTCTTTTTTGTACCACCAATGGTGTCCTGGCTTTGAATCAGCCTGCCTATGCCCATCATGGAAACCATCCATGCTGAGAATCACAGGCCACCGTTACCTGTGTTAGAGCAATGCTGAGTCTCCTGCAGAGATCATCCTCAGCTCTGTACTGTGGACTGACACCTGAACTGAGGAGAGAGTTTGTTTTTTATTCTCTTGAATTTTAGGTTTCCTAGCATTCAAGCTGGAAACCCCTGGCTCCCTCTTCCCCCATTTCGCCTTCCTCTGGTCTCTTACAGATTTAGCTCCAAGAAAAACTTTCCTTCTCTCCCATTACAAAACAAATTCCCTGTAAATATTAATGGCACCAACATCCACAGTAGTAGGTGTTGAAGGGCAAAAGATGAGTTAACATCATTGTGAACAGTATTGGTTTTCTGCACAGTTAACCCAGAAGAGACTCAGTATAAATTTATTCATCATGTCTATAGCTTTAGGCAATATTTACATGAAAAATAGTTAGGAAATATATGCTACTTGTATTTCTGTATGTGAAACATACTGTTTTTGTATCCAGATGAGAAATTTAAAGGAATTTACTGCTTTTCTTGTTTTTAGCTTTGTTTTTCTTAGGAAAAGTCATCCTTTCATAATACCATGATGTTAACTAAGTGACCAGGTTATACATCTTGGTTATCATTAGTGAACATTAATCTGAGCCACAGACATTTATTTTATCCTTATCAATTAGTGGTCATGTTTTAATATTTGAAAGGTTGTTTAAAGTGTGCATAAAATATTTTTGGTCTATCTTGACCTACCCATACTCTAGCAATAATTTCACAGAATCTCAGTTGTCAGAATATTTCAAAATGGTTTCATTTAAAACAATAATAACTTTGTACTGATTATTATCAATTATTTCTAATAGTAATTTAATACAAGTAAAGAAACTAACAGCCCATTCCAGTGGCTCATGTCTATAATCCTAGCTAAGAGGCTGATTTAGGATTCAGGTATGAGAAACTCTCATCTTTTAATAACCAACAAGAAGCCAGAAGTAGAGGAAGTGTAGCTCAAGTGATAGATTGCCAGCCTTGAGGGATAGCACTGAGGCTCTGAGTTTAAGCCCTAATGCCAACACCAAAGAGAAAGACACACAGAAAGAGAGACAGAGACAGAGAGACACACAGAGAGAACAAATTACTGTTCAAGTCATTTATCTCCCTAAGAAGACAAACTCTAAAATTTATAAAATGAGAAGACAAAAATATTTTAGAAAGTTTTTTCATTTGTATGTATGCGATAACAACATTTCCCAAATTAACTTTTGGAAAAACAAATCTAAAAAGGTAATAGCAGAGATAGTACTTTTGACTGATGCATTGCCTCTTTAAAATGAGACATTCATCAATGTCTGGTAACAAATAATAACTTTCAGTTTGATGCATCTTTATTTAGTTGCTAGAGGTTTTAGAAAATAAAACATTAATATTCAATGTGATATGTCTTCCTTAGTCTCTTTAGCTCCATTGGCCTGAATAATAAAAAGGTAATAACTTCAGTTAGAAAAATAACTTCTTTATTTTACCAGTACAGATGCACTTAACTTTATAATAGCTGCCCTCTTAAGGTGCTACATCTAAAGCATCTTTTTTCAAAAACTAAAATCATCATTTACATATTTTGAGGTCAATATATTGCTCAGAGAATCCCTTTGAAGTTTTCTCTTATGATGTAAAAACCTATACTGACTTAACAGTTTTGCAAATTAAGGTGTTTATGCTAGTTTTGTTGGAAAGTGACACAGTCATCAAAAGTAAATTTTTTAAAAAATAATGTCTAAGTATATATAATGTGGCTGCAAAGGACATAAATGCATTTTATTTTGGATTTTTAGTCTAGGGAAGAGGAGGTCAGAATCATAGGGACTGAACATGTGTTTGAATTACGCATTCTGCCTTGGCTCCAATGAAACTAATGCCTTCGAAAGCCAGTAATACTGATCAGGGTATGTTATATCTTTCATATATTTGAGAACATTGTAAGGGATAATGGTTTAGCCAAGCACCAATGGCTCACATCTATAATCCTAACTACTCAGGAGACTGAGATCGAAGGCTCATGGTTCAAAGCCAGCTAGGACAGGAAAGTCCTCTTATTGCTAATTAACCACCCAAAAGCCAGAGGCAGAGGTGTGGCTCAAATAGTAGAGTACCAGCTTTGAGTGGAAAAAGCTAAAGGACAGTACTCGTTTTTGAGTTCAAGGACCAATAGGGCATAAGAAATAAGAGAGAGAGGGGCTGGGAAGGTGGCTCAGTGGTAGAGTGCTTGCCTTGCATGCCTGAGGCCCTGGGTTCGATTCCTCAGCACCACATAAGCAAAAAGAAAAAACCCGGAAGTGGCGCTGTAGCTTAAGTGGTAGAGCGCTAACCTTGAGCTGAAGAGCTGAGGAACAGCGCCCAGGCCTAGAGTTCAGGCCCCATAACCAGACCCCCCCCCCCAAAAAAAGAAAAAGAAATAAGAGAGAGAGAGAAAAGAGGGGGGGATGATGGTGATGATGATGTTTTATAATCCTAGAGCTATTACATTCTTCAGAATAAATATTATATTTCTTTGGTTTTACACCCTACTCCATAAAGATAGGCCACTGATGCTTAGAATCATATTTAAGTACATTATGGGCAGAAGAAATATAAATCTCATTCTTAAGAAAGTAGAGCTTCTGGAGTGGTCTATTGTCTAAGTGGAGGTAATATTCTAATACATTTCTAAATGTATTATGAATTCAAGGCATGCTCACATAGGAGAAGGAAGTCTTGGTCTCCAACCAAGTTGACCTGAAGGCTGGGAGATAAGCTTTGGAAAGATAGCTAGGGAAAAAATGTCAGATGCCAACCCTTGGGGACTGATCTAACAGATAACAAAGTAGAGCTCAGGGCCCAGGTGAGTGCTTCAGAGCCTCCTTTAGGGTCCAGTTCATATTTATTGACCAGACGTGGTTCTGTCTAGACATATTCTTCTATATTCACCAGGATAGTTTTAGTTTGTTGCTTGTACACGAGATAATTTTAGTTTGTTGCTTGTACACAAGATAATTCTAAGATTGTGTTTGGATGAATTTGTCCAATATTTTAAACAGTTTTTAATCCCATATGTTTCTGCTTACTAGAGTCAAAAGTCCTAGCTGTTTATTAGTGCTTGATTCTTTAAATTGTACTGAAAGTACCTTTTCCCAAAGTTAATCAGTTGGTGAAGTGAGCAATGGCATGTATGTTATACAGTAGGCCACATACATGTACATGTACATGCACATGTGTGTGCACACACACACACATCCAGGCTACTTTATCTTTAGCCAGCCAGTTCTTTTTTTTTTGGTGGGGGGGGCGGGGCGGGGGGTCCAGTCGTGGGGTCTGAACTCTGGGCCTGGGCGCTGTCCCTCAGCTCTTCAGCTCAAGGCTAGCACTCTACCACTTGAGCCACAGCACCACTTCTGGGTTTTTTCTTTTTGCTTATGTGGTGCTGAGGAATCGAACCCAGGGCCTCATGCATGCAAGGCAAGCACTCTACCACTGAGCCACCTTCCCAGCCCATAGCCAGCCAGTTCTAAGAGAATAAAATTGTAAGGGCAGAACACCCACCCATAGCACCTGCCCTGCCTGCTTATACTGTGGACAGTCACAAAAAAGATGAAAAGATATAGGAAAGATTTGCTTCTGGTGAGTGCCTTCCATTGTGTCTGCCTCAGGGACAGGAGGGTTAGCTTTTATTATTATGTTTTCTCACTATTGTTATCTTAGTTGTGGCCTAGGAAAAGCTTGCACAGTATTTTCTCTTCTCTAGATTGTGCTGCTTAATATCACACTATAGCCACTAGCCTATGGAGCTACTGAGTAGTTCAGATATGGCTATATGAATTTTTAATTTTATCTAAGTGCAACCAACTCAACTTTAAAAAGTGAAGCAGGGTAAAAAATTTCCCATTATGCAGAAATTTACTCTTCCAGCAGACTTGTCTCATCTAAAGCACTGAAAATTTGTCATCTGAATTGAAATGTGCTATTAGTGTAAAATAGACACTAGATTGTAAAGTCTTAGTATTAAAAAAAAAATTACACAAGCCCAGGCATGGTGGCACAAGCCTGCCATCCTGCAGTTGGGATGCGCATGTGAGAAGATCATGACTTTGAGCCAGCATGGGTTGTAAAGGCAAGAGCCTGTATCGAGTCTCTCTCTCTGTCTCTCTCTCTCTATCTGTCTCTCTCACACACACACAAAACAACAACAAAGAAAAACCAAGGGGCCTTTAACTCCCATTTCCTGCATATGGAATAAGATATATCCTTTCTCTCCTACCCTCACTTTTTTCTTCTATTTCTTTCCACCTTATCCTGCTGAAGTAGGGATGCCAAACCAAACTGGTACCATCTTTCATCTTGGGACATACTGCAAAACTCAGCTAGAGAGAGACTGATTCCCCCTGCCCAGCTGAGGATTGATCTTGACTCAACTATCTTGATCCTTCTTTCTACATACACTCTGCAGCCTTTCCTTTCTTCCATTTTCATTAAAATTAAATTACCACTTAGATTAGATCAAACGAATGTCTCTGGTTCTGAAGAGGAGAAAGACTGTGTTAAGCTAGCACTAATCCGTTAATGCACTGTGATATTTGGGTACTTTTTTTTTCAACAAGGAAATGATTTTTCAGTCTTCTCTGAAGTACTTAAAGTCCTTTGCCAACATCAGTCCAATGTGAGTTAACATCAATCCAAGGCAAGTTAAACTTGCTCTGAGATTTGTTTTGTGCTTTGGAAATTCTTGTCAGACAAGCTAGCAGGTGTGATTTACATTAGTTTGCATAAGAAAATGCCACTCCAGGGACAAATTTCTTTCTTCCCTCTTCAACTACAGAACAGATAAAAGAGGGTCACTTGATTGGTTTTTGTTTTATTTTTTTTTTTTTTAGTATGTGATAATCACTTGAAATTCACAGGAAATATGAAGGACATTATTATTTGCTAAACCTTTGGTCCCCTCTACAGAGCTTGTTATAATTCAGAAATAATAATTATTAAATGAATTATTGTTCTTATTAGTGTCTTTTTTTTCAATCAAATACACATTTTAGTTCCCACGATGGGTGACTGGTTTTAATGAAGAACATTACCTTTCCGTGTTCCTTTCTAACAGTGTCACTTGAAATTTAGAAAAAACTTGCTAAATATCAGAGTATGACTTTTTTGTCTTAGGAGATATAGTCCTGTCCAGGGATCCTAGGAAACTGACTTATAACCTAAATTACTTTTCTTAAATGTGTGTGGGGAAAATGGCCTGTATACACCCACACCCTTTGGTGTCAGTCTTCTTTGAATAAAATGTAAAAACAGTTGAAAAGGTTATAGCAGGCTGATTAGCATTGAGGCATAAAGACTGAAGATATTCACCTTAACCTACAGGTTAACTCATCCTAAAATGCCTACTGGCAAGTTCTTTATCTAAAGCTTACTGAACTGTCCTTTGAAAATTTGAATACTTAAATGAGAAAGTAAAATGCTGAAGAAAATTCTTTAAAATCAACATCTCATTACCCAAAGGCAAGAGTGAAGGGAAGGAAAAGGCAGAGAGATTCTGTAAGAATTGAGCAACTTAGCCTCTGCTCTGTAGGATAGCTACTTAAGATTGAAGGGGGAAATTCAGTTTTGGTGGCAGAGCTGTAATCAGGGATATCTTGTACAGCATCATCTTCAAAGAATCAGGTCATGCTTATCAGAAGCTTACTATAGAACCTTCTTGTGTGTGTGTATGCTGGTCCTGGGGCTTGAACTCAGGTCTGGCAATATCCCTGAACTGTTTTGCCTAAGGCTAGTGCTCTTACAACTTGAGCCACAGCTCTACTTCTGGGCTTTTTGGAGCCTAATTGAGGATAAGAGTCTCAAAGACATTCCTGCCCAAGCTGACTTTGAACCACTATCCTCAGATCTCAACCTCTTGAGTAGCTAGAATTATTGGTATGAGCCACTGCGTAGGATTGTAAAAGCACTTTAGTCTCCTTTTCTGTGCCATGGAGGACTTTTCCCCTGAACATTTTTGACAGAAGGTCGTGTATCTTGTGCTCCAGTGATCTGATCTACTGGAGACTAAGGTGAGTCTAGGCTCCATTTGATGTGCAGGAAACTATGGATGCTGGCATCAGCCTCTGCTTGTCAAGGGCCTCAAGGGAGTAGGTAATCTTGCAGAAAGGATGTCACAGGGCCATGCTTCTAATGGTGCTGGAAGCTCTGTGTTCCACAGAGCCAGCTATTGAAACTGTCTATATTTAGACTTGAAGTCAAAGCGGAATTTTCTTTATTCTCCTCAACACTTGATATTGAGCATTAGCAAGTCTGGGATGAAGAATTGGTTAAAAAAAAAATGAGGCAAGATGGATACCATGTGGAATCTGGAAAAGAAACAGTCCATCTCTCTCTCTCTCTCTCTCTCTCTCTCTCTCTCCTCTCCCCTTTCTCTTTCTCTCTGTGTGTGTGTGTGTGTGGAGGTACAATAAGTTTAAACATCAGGAAGTACAATGAGTCTAAACATGAGGAGAGGGTGGTCAAATAAATGGCTTCAAGTTTGACCAGGTTATCAAATTCTTCTTCCCAATAGCTCAAGCACTGGATGGATGTGAAAAGGCAGACATGGTATTAGAAATAGTACAAGAATCACTTCCCAAATCAGGCACCTGTGGCTCACAACGTGTACTCCTGGCTACTAAAGAAGAAGAAGCCAGCCCAGGCAGAAGAGTCCATGAGACTCTTATCTACAATTACTCAGCAAAAAGCCAGCAGTGGATCTGTGGCTTAAATCATATAATATCATCAGCCTCTGGGGACACCATCTGTGAATTTCCACTTTTCACTCTGTGTCTCCTTGTTTATTTTCCTCATAGAATCTTGCTGAAATGTTAAATCTGTAAGTTCTAATCTTTCTCTTCCTTGTTAACTTTCCAGATATTTAAGAAAACGAATCACTGTTATAACCCTTTGGCTATACTGCCATGAAATTGCCCAGATTCTAATTTTGACCCTATATTCATAATTATATAAAGATTCTGAGAATAATGCCGCCATTATACCTGAGGTTTCCTCTCAGCGTCTCAGGATGGCACTCAGTTAGGGCTGATTATTGAATTCACTCAGATAAGCTAAGTGCTCTCTTAGTCTCTTCCCTCCTGGCTTGGGTTTAACTTCTGTGATAACCATATGTGTTGTTATTCTCAAATGGAGATCATTTCAATTGTATAGAGAAGAAAGTGTAGGCTGGTTTTATCTCCTTTTGGTCATCTCACCTTCTATAGTTATCAAACCTCCTAAACCTCTGTGCTTGCTCCAAGCAGATCATAAACACCACACCCCAACCTCAAATAACACCAAATAAAACCTCACTCTGTGGGTTATTATTAGCCTTGCAGATTATTCTGAGTAGAGCCTATTTCATGATTGACCAGAAACTATTCATAATGGCTGCAATAAATGAAATAATAGCAATAGTAAAAACTTAATATAACATTTATTATTTCCCAAGCAATGTTCTGATTACTTCACATATATTTATTTCACTGATAATAATAATTTTATTAGTAGGGTGTTACTAATATCTCCATCTTATTAATAATGGAAACTAAAACTCCTGATGGCTCATGTTGAAGTTTGAGATTTGAGTTCAGGCAGTCTGGGTTCAGGGTCTTCTGCTATGACATTGTGGTTGTTGGACCAGGGAGCCCTTTATATGTCCCTGCTTTTCTGAACTTTATCTTACCTTTTATATATTTTCTTAAACTTGATGATCCTTTGAAGTTTTCCAGTGTGACCAAATTTACTTAGGTTCCTGAGTGGTCTCTAAGTAGAAGAAAGAATATGTTCTTTTCTAAAATGCAAATGAGTAATTTTAATATATGGGGTTCAAGATCACGAGAAAATATCACAGCACAAGTAACAGTTTTAAATCTCATGGAAGATTAAAAACCTAAAATACTTTAAGGACAAGGTCTAGAATCTCCAAAGACATCGGCTGTGCAGCTCAAGGGAGGAGGTGGTATAAGGTGTTTCTACAGGTGAGTGCCTCGGAGGCTAACAGTCTAATTGGTCAAGGTAAGGCTCAATTGCAAATCCAATTACAAAGGAGAGCATAAGAGAGGGAGGCAGTGAGCCAGCTATCCTCAAGTCTCCTAGCAACTTTCAAAGCCAGGGTACCAGTATCCAAGCTGTGGTTTCTGTGCCATCCTCACTAATAAAAGAAACCAAGGCTCCTTGGAGAAATGGCTGATTGCTAGGACAGAGCAGAGCGGAGACAGGATAGACCTGGATCACCTGGCAATAACAGATTACTCACTCCTAGAAATCTCTCTTCATTTAATCCTTTGCAAAGCTATTTATAATCAATGGGAGCTATATAACCAGTCTTTCCTTGTGGCCATGATGATGACTCTTTCTCAGTACCATTAGTAAGCCATCCAGGTAAGCCTTGTGCCCCAGTGAATGTTGGGAAGTTTGGGGCTATTGCTCTTTTTTGTGCTCACCTTGATTACAGCCTCGATATTCATCCAGGGGCTCTGTTTTTGACATGCACAGGATTTATGCTAGAATCTTCAACACAGCATTTTCCTCAGAAACATGTTAAGAGAACCTTTTTCTTACGTGAGCATAATGCTAACCCATGAGAGGAGAGCAAAGTGGATAAAACCCTGCCTTGGCTTTATTTGGTTCTACTGGGTCCTGCAGTGCTTACATATGCTGTCAAGAGATTGCATGGCATTGCTTGTCACTGTGGGTGGCATCGGACCCTTGTGTGTGCCCAAGCTGCTTGTCCTTTTGTGGCAAGAAACACCCATGTGTTATTCAAAGTGATGGATCAGAGGGCAGGTTGGAAGGAGCACACTAGCCAGATACTGTGTTAAGGTTAATGACAACAGGCTGAAGGAAGAGCTCCATGATTTCAAGAGTACAAGGGGTATGAAGTCAAGGCTGTGGCTTTTTAGCAGTGGTGTGCTCCAGAATTAGCTAATGAGCATCTTTTTTGTTTGAGCCTTGGAAAGCCTCCAAAACCCACTCAGGAGGGAAATTAACAAATGTCTTTTTTTTGTTACCTCTGGATAAATCTTCATGATGAAGTGTACAGCCATTCTACCTCTTCAATCTTGTCCCTCTTTCTTCCCTAGTGGACACTCAGTTACTACAAAGACACACACACACACACACACAATATCAAAACAAACAAATATTTCAACAACCTTGATGAATCTCTGATTTCTCTTTTTTTTAATTAGTACTGACAAAACTTGGAAAATAATGGCTAGCTAGAAGTTCCTGTGAGATTCACAGTCTTTAGGTGATATTCTAAATTGTGTCACATTCATGCACACATTTCTGATAATTGCAGAACAAGTTGAATAACATAGGCTGGCATTTTCAGAATATGAGGACAGTTACCTGACTTACTTCGCTGAGGATGGACCTTCTCAAGGGGTCATAGTTTCACTTTGCAATAAATCTGCACAAACTAGATTCTACAGAGTGAATCTAGACTTAACTTCGATTTGACTGTTTTCCTTTGTGTTGGCATTAGTATATGTTTACTGTCAAAAATGTTCTGCTTTGGGAAGATACCAAGTTGTGTTTCAGAGAACTCAGTGGAATAGGGAACAAAGTTAGGTATATACACCAGTGTAAGCAGATAATGAGATATTGATAATCTAATAAATGTGAGTTGCCCTTCTAGGCACACTCTGGTGCAAAAGATATGGTCATCTTGGACACCCATTCACAGAGGAAGGGAATTTTGTAGAGGATCTATGTCATTTAATCATTTGCATTTATGTACAAAAGTGGACGTCTGTGTTTGTACTGTGTCATAATAAAAATGTCTATATCTTTGGACTTAGCCATAAAGTACATTTGAAAGCTGTCTGTGCAAGTGGAGGATGTAATAGAATTCAGAGGGTCTTGTATACAAACATTGTATTCTTGGTAGGTGGAAGAGTTGTATTAAGAGTCTTACATTTAGCTGGTGGCTCACACCTATAGACCTTGCCTACTCAGAAGGCTGAGATATGAGGATCACAGTTCAAAGCCAGCCCAAGTGGGAAAGTCCCTTGACTCTTATCTCCAGTTTATCACAGAAAAAGCTGGAAATGGAATTGTGTCTTAAGTGGTAGAACGTTAGTTGTGGAGCAAAAAAAAGGAGGTCAGGGACAGTGCTCAGGTCCAGAGTTCAAACCTTAGGACCAAAGGAAAAAAAATCTTACATTTTTCAATTGTGGAACTAAAATGTTATATCACTATCCTCCAAGTGTCTGCAACCTCCTCAGCTGTCCAGTGCAGATATCACAGGAACAGGCAGGTAGCCCGGGAGGAATCCCAGCATGGTCTGAGGCTCCCAGTAACGCAAGGGACTAGAGCTGGTAGAACCCCATGCCTCAAACCAGCAGAGTCTCCCTAGTTCTTGGGACTCTGCTGCTACCAGGAACCATTGGCATGTCCAAAGTCCAGGACATCCAGTAAAGAGAGGAGTTAATCAACACACAGGCTAACACACATCCATACTTGTATGTGTGCGTGTACATGCACCCACACACATACACACACACACAATCATTATGCCAGTCAATGGTGAGTAAAAAATCTTTATCCATGAAAATACTGCAGTTTTAACAAAAGGATCCATTTTCTTGGCCTACAATTCACTCTTCTAACATGTGAAGAAAGCATTCAGTATGTGTAGAATACCAATCCTAGAGTGATAGGAAAACACAATATGGAACCATCTTGGCAAAGTATCATTTATGAAATGAGTAACATACACAGGGAAGAGAAGAGAAGAGAAATCCAGTATTTTAAATTTGTGAGTGGTGTGTGTGTGTGTGTGTGTGTGTGTGTGTGTGTGTGTGTGTGTGTATGTCTCTGTGTATGTATCTGTGTGTGTGTGTCTGTGTGTGTTCTTGAGAATGCATGTTTTCTGATGAGAAAAGGAATTTAGGTAATTCAAACTCAGGAAAAATGCATTTTCAAGATCACAAGGGAAAAAGTAGGTAGGCCATGTATTTAGATGCTAATCCACAAAATTTTTTCATAGGAGACTGGGTGAAATTGTTCCCCTCACAGCAGCAGCCTGATTATATTTAAAAGCTATTGACATTTGATTTCATTGATAAATATCCCTAGACATTTTAAATCTTTTCCTTTCCTTTCTCCTATCCTTCCTTCTTTCCGTCAGTACTGGTGTTTGAACTTGGGCTCATTCTTGCTACATGGATATAATATAGATGACCCAGGCCCCCAGGCATGTTTCTTATTGTTTACTTTTAGGATAGGATCTGAGCTACTACCCGAGTGTACATGCCTCAGGCAAGATTTGCTTCCTTTTACATTTCCCAGTATGGCTAGGATTTCAGGTATGCATCACCTCATCTAACTTCCCACTAAGGAGATGGGATCTCATGGACTTTTCCATTTGGACTGGTCTACTGGTACCATGATCCTTCCAACCTCAGTCTCTTGTATAGTTTGGTATGCCAGACATGCTCTTAATCGAGCTATGTGTTGAGAAGAGGGTCTCGTAAAGCTTTCTGTCCAAACTGGCTCAAATTGAAATAGCTAGAATGATAGGCTTGAGTCACTAGTTCCTGGTTAGAATTTAGTTTTTGTTTCAATACAGTACCTATAGTTTGTCTTGACTTTCAGTATTATGACTAGACCCAGTGAAATAACTCAGTTCAAAAATTTGCATAGCCAACATAATTATTCCAGAAGAAACAATGGCAGCAGAGAGAATTCAAGAATTTTGGTGGTCATTGGGTAAATTTACAATCTGTTTTATTTTTCCTCATATCTTCCAAATGGTGTGTGGTTTTTATTTTTTAATTTAATTTAATTTTATTGTGAAGGTGATGTGTAGAGGGGTTACAGTTACAGAAGGAAGGTGATGAATACATTTCTTATGGAACCGTGATCAGGTAGGGATTGGTGATAAAGTTGGTGGAGGGCAAAATTTGGAGAAATGACAGAATCTGGCAAGAGTATTCCAGACAGTGAATTGATTTCTCTCACATGGCTAGACATTGATCCCTGGCATCTTTTTTTATTTACTTAAACAAACAAGAAGAAAATAAGCACAGACAGGCTTCTCCTGCTGCTGCTCCTCCTCGCAATGCGCCTCCATTTATGAGTAGGAATCAGCTGGCGGTTCTGTGGGTAGTTTGCAATCAGAGGCCCACAATTTTTTTCAGGCTCAACTGCTCCCCCTACCTGGCAATGATGAGAGTTAGACAAGGGTGTCTGCAAGTGTCCTCCACCAGGGGTTGGTTTGTTAATGAGTCCACATGTCATATCGTCATGACACTCAGTTCCAAAATCATGTGAACTTGAAAAATCCCTGTTTTTATTATCTATCTATCTATCTATCTATCTATCTATCTATCTGTCTGTCTGTCTGTCTGTCTGTCTGTCTGTCTGTCTGTCTGTCTGTCTGTCTGTCAGTCTGTCTGTCTGTCTGTCTGTCTGTCTGGTTAATTAGAGATAAAAGAGAGTCTCAAGGACTTTTTTGCCTGGGCTGGCTTCAAACTATGATCCTCAAATCTCAGCCTTCTGAGTAGCAAGGGTTACAGGCATGAGCTATCAGCGCCAGGCGATGTTTTTATTTTTCCTTCATGTACTTTCCTTTTTCCTTTAAATACTACAAAAAAATAACACATGTAGGCAATAACACATGCAAGGGAATGCATTGATACATGATGTTTATTGGTCAGTCATTTCCAATTTAGGTCTCCTATATTAAGACACAGTCGCAGAACTCCTATGCTTCTCTATATTTTCCTAGGTAGGTCAGCTGGCTGTGATCTCCCCCTTGCCTAGACCCATAGGATTTATTGACTTGGTGCCCCTAAAGAGACAGCTTGCATCCTAGTGAAGAGCAACTAGAATATCAACTAAGAAGTTCTGGGCTGTAGTCCACAACTAGTCATGGTACACTTGTTCCCGTAGCATAACCCACAGGGCTCCTTCACTATGCCTTGGGGTGGTGAGCTTGTATAGGAAGGTGCCCACCACTTACCACTGGCAAAGAGCTACCAGTCCTGTTTGGTGACCTAGTGACGACTGCTTTCCCAGGGATGTGCAACTACAATGACCATTGTCAGCCTGAACTCCAACCTGGAAGTCCCACCAGAAGAGTTAGAGGTCTCCCTGTCACAGCCACAGGCCACTGTTCCGATGTCTTCAAGGTACACCAGATACTAGGCATGAGATACTAATCTTAGAATGGCAAATTAGAGTCTTTTTTGACGTGTTGAGTAGAAGTTGGGAAAGGGAATAGACTAATGAATTGGCTAGTGTCTACTCAGAGTCACTGCACTGATCAAAGGAAGAGAAAAAGTTTCCTATTTATAAGCTCTTGTAGCAAAGGAGAAATCCTACCATATGCCTCTAGGAAAAGAAAACCCAAATAAAACTCTACTGCCGCTAGTCAAGGGTTGGAACTCTATTTTTCAAGAGGAGGAAATAGAGGGTGATAATCTCGTGGCCACCTTTTATTGATTCTTATATCTCACTATGGTTGTGCACTTATCAGAACAGATTCAGTTGAGTTTTATTAATTCACACAGTTATCAAATATTGATTACAACACAAATAGTGTTATCGATGGTATACTGCAGGTATGGACATGATCTAACTGGGATCATCAAGAATCTCAGGCCCAGTTAAAACAAAATAACAAAAGTGAGGAATGCAGCATTCTTCTACGCAGCTTCTTCTTAAAGAAATACATTGTTATCTGAGTTCATTACATGTTAGGAAGCACCAAATCAACTTTAGGTTGGTAGTCTTAGGTAATTAATGTGTGAAATTAGCTTGTAGGCCTACTTAGATTTTATGTGGGCATTTAACAATTTGCCTGTTTATAGTCCTTTTTCTGCAATTAAGATGTGAAATACTTAAGGGAAAGGCTGGAGAGAGATGGTAGAAGGAGATCCTAGCCCATGCTGATTTCCTACTCTGTGAAGGTCACTAAACTTCTGTTACTTAATTTGAATGTGATGCTCTGTCTGGTTGAGGGTAGACTTTCCCATTTGTAGGGACTTCATACATACATAGCAGGCTTAGTAATTTAATTCTCTAAGTAAAGTCAATGTAATTCCCAGCAGATTCATGCATGCCCTTCCCTTGTAAGCATAATAGCCCTTGCTCCGTTACTTCCTGAGGAGACAGGACAACGAAGTGGCTGCTTTTTTATACTAAGATTATTTGTGCTGTTGTTCATCCATGTCTCATATCCGTTGTCTTCCTAAAGACAAATACAGTGAACCAGTGGCTCACACCTGTAATCCTAGCTGCTCAGGAGGCTGAGATCTGAGGATCGCGGTTCAAAGCCAGCCCAGGCAGGAAAATCTGTGAGACGCTTATCTCCAGTAAACCACCAGAAAACCAGAAGTGGCTCTGTGGCTCAAGTGGTAGAGTACTAGCCTTGAGCTGAAGAGCTAAGGGACAGTGCCTAGGCCCAGAGTTCAAGCCCTATGACTGACAAACAAGAAAAGAAAAGAAAAGTCACAGTGTCTGTTTATCCTTTATTATTTGAGTTCTGGAACAGTAAGACAGACAATGCCCAATGCCTACATGTGGTACAACATCTCTAGTGGAGAGTGTGATCTGCCAGTAGGATTTGTTGTTACCTTCTTTAATGTATGAGGTCCTCTACCAGGAACATAGTCAGCTATGGGTTTGTTGAATGGCTACTTGGGAGAAAACCAGGTACTACACAAGGAAATGGTTCAATATTTGAAAATAAAATTCAGTATGCAGTTTTAAGTAGCAATAACATTATGTATTTATTAATTTTTTAATACAAGGAAAGCAAAGCACAGAGACTCATGCTTGGAATCTTAGATACTCAGGGGGCAAGTGTAGGAAAATTGAGAGTTTGAGACCAGCCTAGCAAAGTCAGAGAGCCTATCTCAAGACAGAATAAAAACCAAATAGTTGGGGATACAATTCAATTGGTACAGCATTTGCCTAGCTAGCAGAAAGCCCTAGGTTCCATCCCCAGTGTTGCAGAAGGAAAGCAAAAAAGTAAATGAAGAGCAAAACTAATTAAAAAGTAAATAAGTAAATAGTAAGATGAGCTCTAAGAGCAATTCAAGCTTGTTACTAGAGAACAGAAGAGCACTATTACAGAAAATGCATATGATACACGTGATGAGACACAGGTAAGGTAAAAACTGTCGATAGGTATAGAATTAATCAAAATAGACACATTCATTAGAGAGCTATGTTGTTGGATAAATTATGCACAGTGATTTGAGAGTATTGAAAGTTGAAGAGGACTAAGTACAAGATAGCACAAATGAGCTCTGACTGAATTCCTTATCTCTCAAGAAGCAGTATTGGTTTTGTGGGTTTCACTTTGGGCTTTGCTTGCATGGAATATTGGTTCCCTTGGAAAAGATGCATCCACAAAATGGGAAAGATCTCAAGATTGCATTGAAAATTCTATGGAAATCCCCCTGTAGTGAATAAATAATACTGCTGTCATTTCCATGCTGTCAAATATTGAGATTATTAGAGGGCTTCTGATCTTGCTAAGTTATAGCAAGTTGAGATAGGCCGTGAGAAAGTATATACTGTGCTAATAGATAGACACTGAGCTTGGATGCTATTATTTCAGACTGATAAATCCATGGAGACATCACAGGAGCCAACAGTAATACAAAACTCTTATAAATCATAAAGGCTAAGATACCTGAAGGTACTAGATGCTAGATCCTGAAATTTTAATGATTTGTGTCTGCCTTCCTTATTTTCATCTCACACAGTTCCCATTCTCACCTGCAGGTTTGGATTCTCAATGGTTTGTGAATGATTACAGGGTATACACTGGCTGTGTTGTTGAGCCAGGCAGGCAATATTGCACGGGAGTGGGGGTGGAGGGGAGGAAGGGCCCTGTCTCCAGTGCTAGACAACATGCTCCAGGTAGTGACTGGCTATTCTAGGAGCAGCTCCCTTCTTGGAATACAATGATCTTTTCTTGAGAAGGAAAGAGTCCAGACAGAAGCAAAGCCAGTCAAAGGGTAGCAAAGTGATGTAGAGGACAGAAAGCCTTGTGTAACTTTTTGAAAGAAACCCCTGATTCCCATTCAAATTCGACATTCCTTTCTTCAGAACAAATCCCCAGTGTCAATTACACCGACAATTCACTCAGATTTACAAAAACTGTTTCACTAATCAATCAACGATCACATATACTTATATTCGTTCTTTCAATTTGTATATGTTGAATACCTTTTTTTTCTTTCCAAGGGATCCCAGCATGCAAAGATGAACCAGAAACTGTTTTAAGCCAAACTTGCATTTTAGTCTAGCTGGAAACACACCAGACAGGTCTGAACTATGGTAGGTTCTAGTAGTTAGTAATGGCTGTACCATACCACTGTGTAGATTATCTAGCCTAGACTCAATTATCATTTTCCCCTAATACTAACATTTTAAGGTTCTCTCTTACACAGAGAAGTAGATAGATGATAGGTAGATGGATAATCAATAGGTAGATACATAATAGATAAATAGATGATAGGTATATACTTGACAAATAAATAGATACATGGCAGATACAGGGTAAATTAATAGACAGTAGACATTCAGACAGACAGTTGGATACATAGGTACATAGGTACATAATAAATAGATAATATATGTTAGAAACAATGTTAATAGCTAATAGATACAATAATAGATAAATAGATGGTGGGTTGATAGATGATAGATAGATAGATAGATAGATAGATAGATAGATAGATAGATAGATAGATACCAAATGGCTCCTGGTCTATTTTATAGCCTCGATTTGTGCTCTATTATCTGACAACTAGAAAAGGTATCTGTTGTTGTTGGAAAAAATCTGACAAAAAAACCAGACATAAAATCTGATAGAGAACAAAGTACACACCTGCTACCAGGGAAATACACTCGTACCACATACAAAATACTTGAATTAAGACTACCCTTCGAGGGGCACCACAAAAGGAATGGGGGCTCAAGGTTTGTTACTGGCACGAGATAAGCTAGCTGTTCATTTATTTATAAATGTAAACAGAGCCCAATTAGTCTCTAGCTTAAAGAAGAAAGACACAAGGCAAGAAATGATCATGGATGGTCTTCTCCCCCACGACCACCCTCTGCCCATGAAAAGCATGCAGAATCATTTCCACCATTGGATGTTGTCTGGATGGTGCTCCTCACTCAGAGGCTGCCTCTGCTGAAGCTATTACCAGACCTTTGGAACTCATAGTTGATCTACCGTTGAATATAGATCCTCTTCTTCCCTCTGCATTTCCCTCCTTGTCTGTCCCTCCCCTTTTATTACACTGATTGCATGCAAAATTAATTATCAGTCCTGTCACATCTTGCACTGCTAACAGTGGTCAGTATTGAATTATGGGGAATGCGAATGCAATTTTCAACAGCCTAATTGCTTCTCCTGTACCCAGCGAAACGTTGCGTTAAATACCCACAGCAAGCAGATTGTATTCGATTTCCATAACAAACTGGTGGGATTTCATTACTGGACTCCCTAGCATCTCCTCACATGCATTTTTTCCTAACTGCTGTAACAGGCTGCTTTTGAGTAAAACAAATTCCTTTTCAAAGCTGTAGCTGCCTAGTGAGATATTGACATAGTGCATCCACTGTGGGGAAGAAAAAGATCAAGTGGACCATGAGCATGAAGCATATAAAATTAGATCAGAGCTTCTCCTTGGGAAGATGATTCCCACTGAATTCCAGTGTCTCAAGACATTCTCTGCATTTAGGAGTGACAGTGTCATTTTGCAGTGACAAAGGATCCCTAGGGCTATCCCAGGCCTCTACCTAAAGATCAAAAGCAATTGACCCACATAACAGATAACATATATATTCTGTAGATATTGATTGGGAGTTTCTACTGTCCCATTGCCAAGAGGCTTGAGACTAGGTTGAAGGGAAGGGAAAATGTAATCGAATGTCTATGGTATACACTTTAACTTTTACTTATAGATATCTCTCTGGGATACTCAAGCCTGCAATTCCAAGTGAGTGAAACTGAAATCTTCACCAAATTTAACACAGAAGTGAATGTTCCACTTGGGTGATGAAGGTTTATGAGGAAGACCTAGAAAAATGTCTAACTTTGGGGAAAGGCCTGAAAGGGCTAGCCAAAGCACAGTGAGTGTATTAAAGCATTTGAATGTGGTAGCAATTTTAGGAGCTCTTATTCCCATTTTATAAATGAAGAAGTTGAGGCTCTGAAAGGGTAATTAACTAACTCAGTATTATAGTTACTGGAAAACAGAAGGATTTAAAACCCAGAAAAGGAAGATCTAGAATATTACAGATGTATTAAGGACCCTGCGATATGGCTCAGGTTGTAGAGTGCTTGCCTAGCAAGTACAGAGTCCTGAGTTCAAACCCCAGCACTGCCAAATAAACAAACAAACATAACTTATCCTTGAGAAGAAACAAAACCCCAAAACTGTATTTCACGTACACATATACCTAACCCTGAAATTCCCTGGACAACGACTATATGTTAGCAGACAACTAGAAAGAAAGAAATAGAAACCATGCATTGATCACATCATGGATTCGAGGTAAGTCCAGTAGGGAATCAAGAGTTACAGAAAAGATATGACAAGTTCAAAACAACAACTTAGAAAACTTAGTGTAGAAGTAGACGGAAGGAATAACTGGCAGAGAAGGCAGAAATGGAGGCAGGGAGGTCAAGTGTGTGGGTGAATGATGGAACCATGGGGGTAACAAGTGCAGAGAAGAAGAGAGGCTAAGCAGCAAGTGACCAGAGGTGCATGTGGTGCAATCTGGTGTCAGCGTGAGAGAATGCATTGCTAATTCTGGAAGCACTTTGGCTTTCCCTCCCTTGACCAAGAGTCTTGAATTGAGAAATGAGGGAAAAGGCCCATCATAGGCCCAGGAAGGAAATGGTAAATGTGGAGTGTTCCATGGAACCTGGAAGTTTGAGAAATGTTTAGGAAGTATCTGCAGATTCCATGAGCTCTGTGTGGATCAGCCATTGAAATTCTCACACACACACACCTACGCATGCGCACACACGTGCTCATGGCACACACACACGCACACAACAGAGTTTAGAGTTTACTGTTTGATTACTGTAACTTCCTTATGCTGACTTTGGACCAAATGAAACCAGATTTATTCCTCGGGAAAGAAATGTTAAACACCAATATGCACGGAAGTCACATGACCTAATATGGCTTAATATACATGGAAATCATTCTGTAGGGACACTCTGGGGTTCTGCCCAAATCTAACCCTCTACTCTCAAATCCTTAGGGATTTCATATTCATTTCTTAAATGTCAGAGAATGTAGGTGACTGACTGATTCCTCAGTACCATACCAAGAAGTTTTCCCCTCTGAACAAAAAATTCTCTCTCAAGCTTATACTAAAATGCAAAACCAAGCAAACTTTGTGCAAATGGTATTTGTTACTACCGCTAGCAATTAGGCCTGTAGAATAAACAAACATTCAGAGGTAGAATTACTAGTTACTAGTTTCTTGAGCCAGCTGCTAATAAAATTTTACATTTTGACACCTCTTTCCAAATGGATTTTTGAAACTTGATCAATACAAACAAAAATATTCAATTGGATTAATCTCACTGCACCTTTCATCTGTTCAGACCTCTTGCTTGCTTTCTCTACTGTTGGGAAACTAAAATCGCTTTGGTTGGTGGGAATTCTCTATAGTTTGAGAAGTAGTTGATTTTTTTGGACCCTGTTGACAAATCAGGAAGACAAATGCATTATTTATAGCATGACAAAACAGAATTGGGCCATTCCAATACTTTTTTTAGTTACACTTCTTGCTGTTCAAGCAATGGATTATTGCACAATGGGTTGAAGCTAGGTTTTCTTTTCTTTTTCAAGGCATCTTTCTACACAAAGTATTGCCTTCTGGCTGGTAGCATGAGAAATAATTAAATGCTTGTTTCAATGCAGAACCTCAGATCTCACTTCAGACCTATTGAATCCTCATGTACATTTTGCCAGGAACTTTAGCAGAACTATGGGTGGTACCTCAAGAGCAACTGTCAAGAACTCTGAGAACTGAGGTATCTGCCCTACTTGTATGCTATCCCAGGTGGCATCAGAGCATCAGGCAGAGTCTTAGATTATTTTAATTTACCACCCATGCAAGGGAGACCATAATTACAACATGGTACACTTTTTTTCTTCCTCATTCCAGGTGTATGTTGTGGTGGTTTGCACCAACCCATGGTTTATAAGGTAGAAGTGAAAATGATTCCATAGAAAAGTGCTTCTAGATTTAGAAGCACTTTAGAGTTCTTTGGAACTATTGATCAAAAGTATCATAGATTATTTCTACACAATATCTTGTCATATTCTAACTCTATGATTTAGGCATTCTTTTTCTTTAAGCGTTAAAAAATATTATTATCCAAATGCAGGTGGCTCAGGCCTGTAGTTCTAGCTACTCAGGAAGCTGAGACCTGAAAGGTCCTGCTATGAAGCAAACCAGGGCAGAAAAATCCAGGAACCTCCATCCTCACCAATAAGCAAAAAGCTGAACAGGAGACATGGCTCACATGGTGGTGAAACATGGAAATCAAGCCCTTTTTATCTTCAAAAGCAAAACAAAACTCTTTAAGATCCAGTTTGCTCATACATAGAGTATACATTATAATTGCCCCTATATTATAGTTTTGCTAGGGAATTAAATGAGTGAGGCATATAGAGCAATAAGTATACTATCTATGACTAGTAAGGACTAAATAAATACTGTACATTATTATTTTGTTGTTATTTCATTATTACTAAGTATCTGTTACCTTTTCTACAAGAATAATGAAATAACAAACTGCTAAATATTTTGTGGCAAATTCAACGATTTTGTGCTAAATTAACGTTGGCAAATGCTATGAGCTAGAAATTTGAGTCATGCCTACAGATCTGCATTCTCTTATGTGACCAATAAAGCTATGGGCTCTTTTCTCCGGCCACAGTTGAGCCATGGATATGGAATGGGACCTGTCCAACAAGGCAACGCTACCAGCTACACCCTGGCTCTATAGAAGAGGGTTTGTTGAGGGTTTGAACAGATGAGTGCAGCAGCTTAGGAACACATGTTTACCCTGCCTTACCACAATGTGTCTTACTCTGCATTTTCTAGGAACACATTTTAAGTCGAAAATTACTTTATTACCTTTATATTTAGTCAATTATCTGGTTTATTTCCTGTTTTTTATGGTCTAATTAACTGAGACTATTAACTCAGTTTTAAGGCATGGCAGCTGTAGATGTTCAGTTTCTACCGTACTTTGGTGGGGGTGAGGGAAGGGAGACCAAACAAAGACAAGCTGGCACAGGTCTTTTTCTCATTTTGTGACTACATATAATTGAGTATAGGCGTGGAATGGTATCCTGGTAATTTTTAACCATCATAGTCAAAATAAGATACACGATTGTATTCTTAGGTATTTTCCAGAAAAAAATGCAATTTTTTTCCATCTAAAGCAATGCCAAGTCATTCTTCTTGCAGAGTACGTTGAGAGTATTTAATTGTCACCTCTTCTACCTAAGTAGGGAGGCGACGCAAGACCTCGCCTGTGCATGCTTCCGGTCGAATTGTAAGACATCACAGCTGCACAGGGAGGCAGAAAAGTGACAAGAGAAAAGAAGACAGACACTAATTATAATTTTACTACCTACACTCTCCATAAGTTATATATTGATGTATGTGTGTATAGTAAAATGTTTACTAAAGGCAAGAATATTAACAGATCATCATATCACATACGTTGCTTTTTGTGTGCACCTAAGTGTACATGTAGGGAAACAAATCACTTAAAGCTACTGTCCACAAATGTATACAATATAAAAATATTACTACTTCTAATCACCATGCTATATGTCTGATCTCTATTATTCATCCTGTATAATGACAGTTTTCTACCTTTTTACATATACTGCCTCATTCCCCCCCTCTAGCCCCTGGTAATAGCAACAAAATATGGATATAAATATGTATGTATATATATGGAGATAGATAGATCTCCAATTTTTTTTAAGTTTTCATGTATTGATGAGGCCATACAACCCTTTTTTTCCCTTTCTGAGTCTGGTTTATTTTACTTAGCATAATGTCTTCCAGACCCACCTATATTTTTGTGAAGGTCAGAGTCCCTCCCCATTTTATTTTTATTTTTTACTGTTCCTGGGGCTTGAACTGGGCACTGTCCGTGGGCCTCTGTGTGCTTAAGGCTAGTACTCTGCACAGCACCACTTCCAGCTGATTTGGAGTAGTTCACTGGAGATAAGAGTCTCCCAGACTTTTTTGCCTGGGCTGACTGTGAAATGCGATCCTCAGATCTCAGCCTCCTGACTAGTTTGGATGACAGGTACGAGCCATTGGAGCCCAGCTCAGAATCTTCCTTTTTTAGTACAAAATAATATTCCAATCTCTCCATTTAGCACAATTTCTTTGTCTATTCAGCTTTCAATACTTGGGTTGTTGTTATATCTTGACTGTTGTGAATAATACTATAATGAAGAAAGAAGTTCAGGAGTCTCTTCTGGCTGCTGATTTTATTTCCTATATGTGTTTATCTAGAAAAAGGATTACTGGGTCATATAAAAATTCAATGTTGTTGTTTTGAGGGATCATGGTAATGTTTGCCATAGAAGAGTCATCAATTTAAATTCCTAGTAACAGTATGTATACAAGAATTCCCAAACCTCACTCAATGTCTCGTTTGCAAAATGGAATAGAAATATATGAGGGAGAGTACTGGTGCAGACATTTTTCATATACTCAATTGCCACTTCCCAAACACTGTCCAGTTTCTCTTTTTCCTTGGATCTGAACATGCTCCTTTACTTTCATCAGGGTCAGTGGTATAGATCCAACATCTCTAAACAACATTGTTCCACTGTTGCAGAGTTCAGGGCTTTGCCTCCTTTCCACACTGTAGGTATGGGCTGGTAACTGAGTTTTGTGGACCCATCTAGTTTCTTTATGATGTGTTTATTGGAATGGTACAAATCCATTAGGATTATTGTAAGAATTAAGTGAATCACAATTTGAAAATTGGTGAGAAGCACTCGCATAATTACTTGTCTACATAGTATGAAGTAACTAGTTATTTTACTGGTTTACACATCTGCCTCAATACAGGCTTGCAGAGAGGGTAAATCACATATTGTAGTTCATTTTTATGTCTCTAAAACATAGCCCAGGGTTCTCCATTTAGTAGTTTAATAAATAGTGATTGCATAAATGTATTGAAGAATGAGCAATCATCTCAAGTCTGTAATTCGTCAAAGAAAGATTCCTACAAAGGCATGTTTTTCCCCCTTTAAGATGGCTCATTTGCCAAAACTGCAGGCTCTGCAAGGCAGCCTGGGTCTGGAGGCCCAGGGGCATCCCCTGGGACCATGAGGGCTCTCCTTTGGGTCATGTCCTAGTAGTCATTTTTCTACTTTTCATCACTGAAATAACCCCAATGCTGAAATTTCTAATGCTCCATATAATGGTGACTTTTCTTGCAAAGTTTCAGACACCAAGAATGGGGGAAAAATATGAACCCACATCTTCCTCACACTTCTAGCATAGAACCTTACTCTGCAGGCGAATAGGCTGCAAATTATGCAGTGTGTAGAATAGAGTTGAAATGTAACGTTCACTTTTATTGAACCACAGCTTATTATTTGTGGCAGAAGTTTTATTCATTTCTGCTTTATTGCCTCTTTGTGAACTAACCACATTGCTGGAGGGTTTACACCTTCAAGCTTTCTCAGCACCATCAGCCTGGATAATATCCTCCCTTCCAACATTTCTAGATTATTTAGAGTAATAGTTCCATACCAATCATTTTACATTTGAATAAACAAGAAAAGGAAAAAGAAATGATAAATAGTGGGAGAAAGACAGAAAAGAGTAATAGGCTGGATTGGCTGATTGTCAAAGCACCTAACATTCCAGGTTTTATTCTCCCCTCCATTCTCCTCTCCTCTCCTCTCCTTTTTTTCTTGTTTTGTTACTTTCCCTTACTTCCTCTGTCTTTCCATTTTCTTCTCCTGCCTTTCTATTTATCCTTTCCTTTATTTTTTGTTTGTATCTTTTGATACTGGAAATTGAGCAAAGGGCAGATCTCATGCTAACTTTGCCTGGACTGGACTTGAACTATAATCCTCCCTTATCTGTCTCTGAGTAGCTGGGATTACAAATGTGTACCTCCGTGCTCAGTACAGATGGAGTTCTGTCCAAATGAGGTGAGAAATAAGAATAATGGCTTTGATGAAGTTCCATATCAATATGGTGGTAAAATAATGGTCATGGGCTAGATACGAGCACCTTTCCTTTGGTTATCACAGATGTAGTTTTCAAGCTGGGTGCCAGTGGCTCATACCTGTAATCCTAGTAATTCATGAGGCTGAGATCTGAGGATCATGGTTTGAAGCCAATCTGAGGAAGGAAAGTCTGAGAGACTCTTATCTCCAATAAACTACCCAAAAAGCTCAAAGTGGAGCTTTGGCTCAAGTGGTAGAGCACTAAAATAAAAGAAGCTCAGCAACAATGTATAGGCCCCAAGTTCAAGCCCCAGGACTGGCACACACACACATACACACACACACACACACACACACACACACACACACACACACACACACACACAAAATGTAATTTTCAAGATGGCAATTTATGATTTTCCCATTGCCTCTTTCTGAGGTGGTTTTCTGGCCACTTGAATGGTAAATGGTGATGAAAATACAGAGTTTTCTAAAACTGCAAAATGTGGCAATTATGACAAGTGATCTGCGAGGCTATCAAATGATACTTCAACAAATACCAATAACAAATTGCCCTCCACGAGTCAAAAGATGGGAAAGGGGAACAGAGACTTCACAAGGGCATTTTTTCACTATTCGGAACTTTTGGGAGAAAACACTTCTACTGATCTTTTCTCCCCCCGCCCCCCCAATTTCACTGGGAAACTCAGCTATTGAGTTCTATTCTGGTACATTCTAGCCTCATTGCAAAAAAAAGCAGACATAAAAGTGATCAACGTATGTATTATACATGTATGAGTATGCCATACTCAAACCCATTATTATTTACATTTAACATATGCTAATGAAACTGAATGGAAAAGTGAAAAATAAAGAAAAAAGAACAGGAATGAGAACTAAGACCTCTCTCTGAATAGAGAATAGGTTGGGAAAAGAGTCTCACTATTATTACATGATACATATCTGGGTGTATATTACCTGCCATGATATAGCAGCATAGCCTTCATTCCCCGTCTCTGTCTCAGTTCAATAATTTATTCATTGGATTTCAGAGAGAATTAGGTCACATCTGGATTTTACCATTTACTGACTTAGTGACATTAGTATGGTTATTAACCTCATTGAGTTCATTGCTTCATTTTAAAGTAGCTCACTCATTAGGTCATTAGAAGATTAAATGTACTGCCGTGCATAGAAGCTTCTGGGAAGAAACTTTGCTCTGCTTCTGCACAGAAATGTAGCAGGTGTTCACGAGATGGTAGCAGAAAAGAATTTCTTTCTTTTTTTAAGTACGTGCTATAATAATTTTAAATGCAAATAGTGGGATTTTTTTGCATTGCAGTAGTATTAGTGACATTTTGAAATTCCTTTCTAAGTTCTATGGAATCTGAAGAATTGGATTTTGTCCTCCTTCTTATGATATTAGACAAATAAAAGAACATTGAAAAGGAAAAAATTAGGTTGCTGTTTAACAGATCCATTAATAGAGAAGAAAAAGCATTGAGATTTCTTTGGAAGGAAAAATGGAAAATTCATAGGCAAATGTTTGAAAGGAAGGCATTTTTTTCTTTCCATAAGAGGACAATTTAGAGGTTTTAAAAGGTAATAAATAGTCCTAGGTTTAGGGAATATTGGAAATAATGACTTACAAAAATTATTCAAAATTGTGCACTGAATTTCAATGACATGTATGTAAGTAGGTGGGTGGAGGGATCCTTCTTTTCTCCTTCTTTTCCTCCCTGTGGGTCAGATAAATTTTGCCTTTCTATGTCTGGGCCTGAGGATTTTTGCTACACACAAGTTAAAACTCGTGTGTGTTTGTGTGTGTGTGTGTGTGTGTATGAAACTCTGTATATATATTTCCCTTACACAGTTTCTATGATCTTTTTAGAAGTATCCTCTTTCTCTAATATGTCAATTCTGCTGGTCTTTGAAGTATATACATCTGTAGATGATGGCTGTATTGAGCCAATTTAAAGACTCATTCTGGAGTTTGTAGAATGTGGGGCTTGGACTTGGAACTGGTCCTTTGTAAGTCAGATATAACCTGTCCAGGTAAGACAAATGCTGGAAGTAGCAGGAGGATTTTGTTCTGCTTTCCTTTCTAAGCTCTGAAAATCTTGGCAGTCTGAAAACTTCCATTTATCAATGCTACTTTTGTAGTTATAGATACAGCATAGTGCTTGTGATCAATTATACAGTTTAAGAGTTATGTCAAAAGTCTGGATCAGAAATCAAAAAACACAAAACAAAACAAGAAACGCTGGATAGCCCAGAGCACCTCTCCCCGCACACCGCCCGTCCCTGCCCCGAGAGAAAAAGACAGTACTTTCTATGATGACTTGGGAAGTAAAAGCTGTGGGAGCACTGTTAAGAATTAAATATTAGATGATTTCTTCACAAGATAGTAAACTCCCCATAATCAGAAGTACTATAGATAAAAGTAGGGCAGGCATTTTTTAGAATTATTTAAAAATAATTCATCCATCAGATGTATTTTGTTCTTGTGAACTGCTGGATTTTATTCATCTTTGAGAGTCAACAGTTATTAAAATCAGATTATTTTCTTATCTTATTTCCACTATAAGATTGTTATGGTATACCCCACCATGAATTTTCCCCTTTATAATTTAGAAATTCAAAGTATTTAAAAATGATGGCTAATGAGTCTGTACTTCTGAGAACTATCCCTAGAAAACTTTTAAAAAGATCATAAAACTCCTTGGGTGGTCTTATTTATTTTTGCAAAATTCTAATTTGTTCTGCTCTTGGGGTCGGGGAGACCTAAGGGAGGAAGAAAGACTATATTCAATTTCCAGGTGGAAAAGGAGGTTGCAATGATTTGGATATGTTCACCATGAATCAAACACTGTTCTAGATTGTGATGGTCACTTGCAGTGAGCATCTTCCTGCATACCTGTTTGCCTTTCTGCTAAATGGGAGCTACTTCCTTCAAGAGCATGCATAGAACTATGAGCCAGCCTCCTATGTTCTATTCACCTTTCTTCTTTTTCTTCTTCTAAGATTCCAGCTTGGAGAATTTACAGAGCCCCGGTTAATTAATGTTGAACCTTTCAGGGTATCTGTGCATCTTAGCAGTGGTGGTTGGGAAGCAGAATTTAATTAAAGGCAGGCGCTATGTGGGGACTGTGAAGAAGCGGGTTCCAGCAGGGAGGCAGTCATTGGATTGAGGCTGCTGGTGGGAGGTAAGCACAGTGTGCAAGGACTGAGACAAAATGATATGCAAAGGTCTAAACCGGGAGGAAGAGAAACAAAGAGATCAGCATGATACAGCTGAGCTTTTCCAAGGCTTGAGCACAGAGAAGGTGAGTGTTGTGTGTCAGTTCATGCGCACATGTGCACGCTGACTTGAAGCTAGCAACCCTTTACCCTCAGAAATCCGATGATGGCAACAACAAAAACCTAAACAGGGGATAATTAAGGAGCAAAGGGGTAGTTAATGAAATGAAAATAACTTTAAAAGGATGAAAAGGAATTGTTGTTAACACACCATGTGGTTAACCTATGAACTTAGCTGCTGTGGAAACATAATAACAGACTCAGCTCCTGCAATGCAAATGAGCTCCATCCCTGGGCGGAAATGGCACTCTTTGGAAAAAGATTAACTTTTCCTCTATCCATGGGAGTATTATTTAGCTCACTGGAATAGTAATTTGACAAACGGTGCCATTGTGACCCAAGTTAGTGCTGTTAGTTTCCATTAAGAGGCCAGTTGTGGCAAAGCCATGAAGAAAAAAAAAAAAAACATTCTTGCAATTTTATTATTTTTTTCCCTCCCTCAGCATAAAGACAACCTTAAGCCTGTTCCTTTTGAAGAGTTTGAACAAGGGAAAGAAAAGACCTAAGATTTGGTAACCTGTGGCTCACACAGGGAAGAATGAATTTAGCATAGAAAACAGTTCTCCAAAGGGACTGCAGCTTACCCAATTTGTTCAGGGTAAATTCTAGAATCTTGACTTTTTCCTGTCATTTTGTTCCTGGTCCAAGTTAAAGATAGAAGTACATCTTAGACTTGGGATTTGAGTTCGTTGAGTCCTGATTTTATTTATTTATTTTGTTTTGTTATCTTTTAGTAGTTGTACAAAGGGACTTCAATTTCAACATGTCAGTCTATGACTACAGTGCATCTTAATAATGTCACCCATTCCATCGTTCTCTCCCTGTCTGTCCCAACTCTACATATCCCTTCCAGTTACCTGGATCCATTTCCACATATGTACCTTAAATATTGTAACTGTTCCACCCAATCTTCTTCTCTCCTTCTTCGCTGTTCCCATTCATTTATACACCAAAGCACACTTAGTGTATTATAGTTCCTAAAGCAATGTTGCCAGTTCAATTGGCATCTTGGCCAGGTAGGGATGAGGGAATTTTCACAGCTCTGCTGATGTTCTGATGACTGATTCTTTCTCTCCCTATTCCTTGTATTTTCTTCTAAGCTCCAGGTCATATAACAGGAAAAAAATAAAAGAATCCTATCAATAAGGAATTCAAGACAAAAAAATCTAACTTCTGTTTAAAATTATTGCTTAACATTCAAACCCTGTGTTCAAAGATCTCAACAATCATCTTTTTCTACTACAGTACTAGCCATACTGTTTTATAGAAGTACACAGACCAGGGAGACTTGAATTTAAAGCAATTAACTGTATTTGGGTTTGTGTTCTGCATAATATTTCTGAAGGAAATATTATGAATACCTGCTCTAGACTTTGGTGGTAGGAGTTGTTCTTTTCCTCATTCTGGGTTTTTCCAAGGAAAGGAAAATATCTACATAATGTACAAACTAAAAGCTCAAGTTTTTCATTCATTCATTTCTTTGCTGAATCGCTAATATTTCTCAAGAAGAGCTTGAAAGGAAACAACTCAGACAATTGGTAATCGTGATCAGCTGCCACTAACAATTAATTTTGAAGGAGAAAGGCACAGAATAAGAATAGCAAGTACTTTGGGTGACAGGGGCTCATGTCTATAATCCAAGCTATTTAGAAGAATGAGATCTGGAGGATCGAGGTTTGAAGCCAGCCTAGGTAGAAAAGTCTGTATGGATTCCAAATCCAGTGAACAAGCAAAATACTAGACTGGAGACATGGCTCAAGTGGTAGATTACTAGGCATGAGAAAGAAAGCCAAGTTATAGTTCAAGCAAGCCTAGATATTGGCATGTGCATGTGCACATACAATACACACAGAAACAAAAAAAATGTTCCTTTTGTTTTTATAGAAAAAAACACAAGTCTATGTGAGTAGTTGAAATGAACCAACTGTCCATAATTTTAACTTTGGCTATGTCAGCTGGGCAAAATTGGGCTGGCTACTCCAGGATAGAATTTGTCCCACAAAACTCAGTCATCTGATCCCCTCACCCATTTGTTCTGCCCAGTTTCACTTCTGATGTACTAACAAATATGCTTCGCACATAAAACTAAACAAAGGTAAAGAAAAGAAAAGATCACAGGTTTTCCCTGATGTCCTGAAAAAAAAAAGCGCATTATTCCAACAAAACATGTACCTTTTTGTCTATCTCTGTCTATTTCTCATTGGTGCTCTTTCTGTCTCTGTCTCTGTTGTCTCTCTCTTTCTCTTATACATACACATACATGCATACATACACAGTTTTTTCCCTGTAGAAACAGATATGATGAAGGAAAGGGATGAAAGGTAAAGTATGTCCTTCTCCAAGCCAGAGAATAAACAG
Organism: Dipodomys spectabilis; assembly: GCF_019054845.1. Classification (NCBI taxonomy): domain Eukaryota; kingdom Metazoa; phylum Chordata; class Mammalia; order Rodentia; family Heteromyidae; genus Dipodomys; species Dipodomys spectabilis. The sequence continues at coordinate 15,444,746 of NW_024870834.1, read as the reverse complement.
CAAGCACATGGGATAGCTTAGCATTTCGCCTCACAGTCCCCATACTATGACATCCTAATACAGGACTATTTCTCCTGCATTATTTGTGGCCAAATCATGATGAAAGGCATATTTATGTGAGAAAAGCTTTATATATACAGTAGAGTTGACTTAGAGCCAAAGAGAAGTCTTTAAGTTTCATTACCTCTTCTGATGAAGACACTCCTTTTTGCTTTTGATACTATGTTGTATTTTTGGGGAAACATTTCTAAAAGGAAGCCAGTTTCTACAAAGCAAGCAAAAAGGAAATTCACAGAGATTAAAAGGACTCTTCTTCTTCTTTTTTTTGTTTTTGTCAGTTGTGGGGCCTGAACTCTGGGCCTGGGCACTGTCCCTCAGCTCTTCAGCTCAAGGCTAGTGCTCTACCACTTGAGCCACAGCACCACTTCCAGCCTTTTCTGCTTATGTGGTGCTGAGGAATTAAACCCAAGGCCTCATGCATGCAAAGTAAGCACTCTACCACTGAGCCACCTTCCCAGCCCCAGAAGTCTTCTTAATTATCAACTTTTACAAAGAAAAGATTTAAGGCTCAACAGGTCTTTCCTGATGCCTTGCTTCTAACAGCCTCACACATTCTGCCTTGTTTTACTATTTGTACTTAACCTCAAAACCATACTTCGGAGTATCAGTTTACATTCTACAGAGGAAGGGAAAATCATTAGCTGGATAAGCAAAATCATGGACTGAATCAAAAGACTGTTTTGCACTTCTAAGTCAGGCTTTGATGGTTGGACTTGCCAAAATCTATAGGCATGCATAGACTACAAGAGAAAATTTATGTAGGCCTTAATATCATCCAGGAACCAAGAACATCTATAGGATGCACTAAATGTATTAAGGTCCTAGAACTGCCATAACAAAATAAATTGGGTAATGTAGGAAAGCAGAAATGTATTGATTTCAGTCTCAAATAAAGATGAGGCCATGATGCCTCCAGGCAGAATCATTCTTGTGTCTTTGAGGATTTTGGTGCTGGCCACTGATGTCTAGTCATGGCATTCCTTGGCTTGCCATGACACCAACCTTATCTCCTCCTTCATCACCTGTATGTTTCACGAGTGGTTTCTTTCTTGTAAGAACACCAATTATTTTTCATACAGATCTATTCTGAGTTCATTATTAGTTAATTATATGGGTGAAGATTCTATCTTCAAAGAGAGTCACATTTGCAGGTACAGAGGATTAGAAGTTGAACGCACATTTCTGCAGGACACAGCACAACCTCTTCAGAATACCAGTATTGACGATGAACTGAACACAGTATGAATATGCACCTGGGACTGAGCAAAAACTCACGTATTTAATTGCTCTCACAGTCCTCAGTTTCTCTCCCTGTCATGTCACACTCAGGCTGTCAGTTTCCCATAAGCTGTGATGATTTTTTGTGTCACACAGCATGTGTGGGTTGGGCTCTGTTGAAGTGAATTCTGAGCCCTTATTCCTTAGGCACCTAACACAGGGCTAAAAGGCAGATACTCAAGTGTCTTCTCTTAGATTAGTTTTTGATTGCATATCCTGACAGTGGAAGCATCATGGATATCACACTTGATCTGAAAATCAAAGTGAGCCCTGCCTAAGGGAATCATTGTCTCTGTTCAGATACTACAAAGTATACAATGTCAGCAAACACTGCATCCATACTGGCCAATGATGGTCTCCCGACCATCACTGCAGAGGGAGAAAAAGGAGCCAATGGAGCAGATGCAGCAAACCCAAGCATCCTAGGGGTCAGGGAATGTACATAGCCAAGTTGGAAAATGACATTTTCTCTCTTTATTCCATGGTGAAAAGCTAAAGCTCAGAAAGGATAATTAACCTATGTTGAATGACCAGGTTGTAGCACTTGAACAGGAATGTATAACCTTAATTTTGTCACTTCCAAGGATACCACTGACAATTTTATTTTAATGCTCTGTAACTTGTAACAGCTTAGGGATTAAGAATGAAAGTGACAAGTCCAAGTTTGGACTTTGACTCCTCTTCCACGAATAAGTGATATGGGTCAAGTCACATACACTTTACTTAGTTCTTCCATCTGTAACATGGAGAGAATAAAAGCAGTATTTTTTCTCATAGAGTTGATATGGGAACCAAATGCATAGTATTTGGAAGTATTTAGAACTAACACTGAAATAGTATTATGAAGGGTTGATATTTTTGTTCATTGTGATTAAAGATAGTATGTGAACGTACTATCTTTACGTGTCATTATAAAGACATCTTTGCTTCATATTCATTGGCATTTTCAAGGAAATGGTAGTATTCAGGAAGGGAGATTAGTCAGGATGGACAGAGACTGAGTATACAGTAACTGATTAGCAAAGAAAGAAAGACTGGAGATACTCACAGTCATGGTGGAAGTCCTCAGAAACTCCAGGAAAAAAGATTCAAGGACTGGAAGCAAATGTAGGACATCAATGGAGTAAAACAAAAAGCATTAGTCTTTCCCAGTCTGCTTGGAACTTCTAACACCAGAACCAAATTATGAAATTTTATTTTTTTGTGTAATATTGATAACTCTAAGGAACTTACATGATACATAGACAATATGCTTCCATATTATGCTTACCTATGCATCAAAACTAGTTTTTCATGTTTATAACTGTGCCAATATCAATTCTGTATTTTCAGTGCATGTGTCATTAGACATTTTGTCTCCACCCTCTTTTCCAAGTTGTTATGTGGTTTCCTTCCAGTCTCTTAAATTCATTGGCTAAAGGTAAGATTAAATCAATCAACCATTTTTGCACAACAGTCAGTCCGCTGATGACACAGGGTTATCTAGCTGGAGAAGAGAACGGAAATTCAAAGTGCAAAATGTGTCTAATTTCTATGTTTGTTCTGTGGTATATGACAGTGCTTTCAAGTTTTGCAAACAGTTAAAGGAAGACACAATCATTGCAACGCATACCTGCATGCAGGATCTTGGAATGAAAGCCTATTTCTAAACTACCTATTTTTCATGGCTTCATCTCAGTTACCACTTCCCTCTAAGTCTCCTCCTATGTACTGATGACTCTTAAAGTCAGTGTTGTACAAGGTGAGTGGGTAAGGGACAGGAGGGTAGAGCTCAGGCTGGGAAGCAGACTCTGAGAGTTGGACAGCAGGCAGTGTAGACGCTGGCTGAGTAACAGAGAAGCTCTGTGGTCTATCCATGCCACCGTGGCAAAAAATAGCAGGCAAACAGCTGGCGAGCTGTCAGAATGATCTTAAGGAGGAAATGTGAAGTATCTCCGCTTGTGCATTAATCACGAGTTAGTGGACAGAAGTGAACTGCCCAGGAGAAACAAGAAAGGCGGCGACTTGACCATTGCTGGCGCTCCTCTCACCTTCCTGGGATACGGGTTCATTTCATAGGCTCTTTCAAGTGCATACTCTTCTATTTGTACACCACCCCCGCCCCTCCTCAACCCTACCAAGAGACATGTGTGCACACATTAGAAGTAGAAGGGCATTTGAAGTGCTTAGAGACAGTTTATCAAGGCAAAATTTAAAGAGATATTAGCTAGATTATCAATTATGACATTTGTTTCCTGTCCTGGGCTTAAGGCTCACCTTCTACCAATTGAGCCACATCCCCACTTAAGGCTTTTTTTGCTGGTTCATTGGAGACAAGAATCTAGAGGATTTTTCTGTCCAGGCTGGCTTTGATCTGAGGCCTTCAGGTCTCAGTCTCCTCAGTAGCTGAGATTATAGACATAAGCCAGTGGTACCCAGCTCAATAATGATTATTTCTCTTTATGAATAGTCATGAGTTAAGAGCTAAGGTAGCTTTGGTTTTTGCATGGAATGGTTTAAATATATATCAATTAATTATATATAGAGATCAATTAATGTTTTTAAAGACTGTCATTATGTCTTTGTCATGATTATTAAACTCAGTCTAAGGATGAAGGGGAGAAATGAAGGATACGAGCAGTGCACATAGTAGTATCATTCTTGACCAGCATCTGAACTTGTTTCTGCTATAGGAAGAAAAGGAATCTAGGACTAACTTCTTGTATCAAATTGCAAGTGGCTTTCTGCTGAAGATAGTTTAGGTAACCTGAAGTAGCTGAGGTCATGAATATTCTTTATGGGTGGCTAAGGAAAGAGCATTTGCAGCCAGGAAATCAAGTGTTGTTCGTTTGGGTATGACCTTGAGTGGAGACTGCTATGTTTTGGCATCCATTTCAGATAATAAATCCTTCCTCCCTCTCAAGGAAAAATGAATGAATTAGGTTCTTCAGGGACTTTCAAGTGATAGTTTTGCTATGTGCAGTGGCTGGACATTGACAGCGGTGCAGTAATCTACACAGGAATATTATTGGGGTTATTCATTTTGTTGTTCCTCTAGTGAAATTTCTTGGAGTCGAAAGAAAAGAGCACAATAAATGGAGGATTTCCATAATCTGGGAAGTACAAGTTCATTTTAATACATGGCAAATTGCTTTTCTGTTGGGTTTTGAAATAAATAACGATAGTTATCATGCAGGGTAGATGTTTTTGCTTTTAATGGAGTGATCGGACCTTCCTAAAAACTGCTACAGAGCAACACTCTGGCAGAGTATTGTTGCAGTTTTGAATGAATGAAGGGTTCTACATAGGTATTTTCAACAACTCTATGACATCTGATTTTAAGTTTTGCCTTTTGGATTTGGATTCGGGCAAAGAAATCCATATCTACATCAGCAGTAAACTGTTGCTCCCAGATGAGCCATGTGTATAGTCTTCCTATTCCTCATGTTTGCAGTGACTTAACCACTACCAGGAAATGTTACTGAATCCCTATGAAGTGAAAGCCATGTATTTTTCATCATCTTTTAGTGTAACACTGAAAGTATCTCCATTGATTTCAACAAAATGAGTTCTTTTTTGACTTGTTAGGAAGTTGAATTATACATACCCACTGCATGGGCACACATGTGCGTGTGCACACACACACATGCACACATTCATATATCTTCTTCCAAAATTTTGTCTTAGCTTCATTTCAAACATGGGAAGCATTTTGAAGCTTTTATTCTACTTGATATAATCCACCCTTTCTTAAGAGAGGCAGAGAACAGACTTCATTTACTATGGTAATGGATGTAAACAATTCTGATCACTAATTTAGTAGTGAAGAGGCTAGTGGTCTCAGGTGGAAAGAGCTCTTCCATGTTCATGGCATTTCTAGAAGACACTTCCACTGGTTTTGAAGCAAAAGAAATGGTTTTAATAGTAGTGAGGAGGAGGTAGGCAATCAGATAAGATATTGCTAGATTGCAGCACCCCAGATTTTCCAGTGCAAATTCTTACATTAGAAGACAAAGAAAGAGAGTAATTTGATACCTTTTTCTTTCATATATACAGACAGAAAACTATGAAGTCATCTTGCATTGGGGTCCCAGCTTCAAAACTTAGTATCAACCTTCAAGAGTTTTAGAATTTTTTTGTTTATGAAAACGAGTGCACCAATCAGACATGATGTAACAAGGCAGCACAATAAACTATACTGAAATGCAGTGGCTTGCCATAGAATGTATTTATTCCCAGATTGACAGGCCTGTAGTTTTTAAATGTTTGCTTATTCTTAACTGGGCTCAGCCTGGTGTATCTGGTTTAGGCTCATATTGTTTCCAGGCTGTGATTAGGTTCAGATCCTCTCCATGGATGTTTATTCTGGAGTTTAAGCTGAAGAATCAGCAGTGGAGCAGGAATTGTATGTTTCACAGTACCCCTGCAACAATAAAAGGCATTGCACTGAGTGGAAACATATTTGAAGTCTCTACATAGCTCACACCCACTCCTATCTCATGGACCAAATAAATAGATCATGTTCATGACTGATCACCATGAGAAGGGAAATTTTGTCTTCTCATACTGGGAAAACACTGAAAGCCTATTGATGACTTTATTAAAGAAGAATAACAGCCAGAGAACAGGCATTCAGTGCTCAGCCTAACTCCTGCAGAGCACAGAGACATCATTCTTGTCTGCAAGAAACGGGTGTCTGTTAGTTAGTTACCAGGTTACAAAAAAATTTTATAGACCTACTATCCCACATCTAGATTTTACTATGCTCTAGATATGGAATACCTCCAGCTTTCTTCCCCAATTTTTTTTTTTTACAGAATTATCCTAATCATGCATTTATACAACTATTTAAGTCAATCTAGTTTTATCTTAACTTTGACTTTTATTCTGCTTTACTAGTTGTATAACATTTATTCTTCAGTGTTCAATATAGTCCTCTTTCCTATATTAGTATGCTATGCTTTTCTGTTTTTACCCAAGTTATGGATACAAATATTGATCAAGTAGTTGTTAACAATATAGTCCTATGGCCAACCATGAAAGATCAGCTCATTTGTTTAGTGCCCCCTCTATAAACTCTCCTAGAGTATCTGAATGTGTAATGTCTAAGAGACCACTCCTTTGTAGCATCAGAGATCCCACTAAGGACCCATTAGGATACGTGGTGGTGATTCTTACTTTCTATCCATAACCGTTCTCCTGACCTTCCTATCTAGTAAACATATTCTCAAGATAATGAGATTAGTTCTGTGTAATGGCTATTAGTTTAGTGACTGTTTTCCATGAAGCTAAACTAGCATTGTACCTCCTCTTAGATTTTAAAGCCCAGATGTCATAAAATGAAGTGGTCATAAAGCTCAGGCAGGTAACAAGTGTTTTCATTATACATCATTTTAAAAAATAGTAATATGTGTCCTATGAATAGAAGACTCTGGCAGCAGAATCAAATTCTTTGTTAGCTAACATAGCCTGCCATTTTATGGTCTATCTTCTAAAGCCATTTAGTGATGTGCTATTCATGTAAGCTCATATTGCTCTTTGTTATGAGGATGAAGAACATACTGCCACACTCCTTGTCACATATTTGGTAGGAACCATGAAGACCCTAGTTGAACCTCAATTCAATATTCAATGTCTCTGAGAAATAACCTTATAGTCAGATTTCAAATCATGGTGCCCTTATCACATTGAGAGAAGGTACCATTGTTCCTTAGAGAATGAATTTGCACCTGGATGTCTTGTCCACAATTGGGTCTTCCTGGGCCCTCGACTTTCTGCTCTTTTTTGTCTCTGAGGATCTCATGCTATCTGTTACATCATCTTTCCTTCATCTGTGATGTGTTCCCCTCCTCTGTCTCTCTCCAGAAGCTCAGGACATTCTTAAATACGTGAAGTGTATTCTTCATTTCATTCAATTTGTTTCTCAGTATCAACAACAAGGGTGCTATTAGAACAATATTCAAAGCCTAACCATGATTTGTCCTCAATCTACCTTTCATCCATCCAAACTCATCCTGACTTTGTACAGTATGTATGGGTACATACTGTAATCTAGCCAAACTCAAATGTTGATCAGACTTCTTATGCCTCTTAGTCATTGCTATTAAAACGCTAGGCCCACTAAGACTTTTGTTTCTTTCACCATCTTTTTACTTCTTCCCTTGTTGAAATCTGGGATATCCTTCATGAAGCTGCCTATGGCCTCACCCCTTTTATGAAGTTCTCCCTGATTTCCCTAAAGCATAGTGATTTCCACTGAAATTCTATCGAAGTTGGTTTGTTTCACTAGCTACCTTATTTGCTTTCTACATTTATTTAGTTAATTACTTACATTGTTCCTGGGGCTTGAACTCTAGGCCTGGTTGCTATCCTTGAGTTTTAGTTCTCAAGGCTACTACTCTTCCACTTGAGCCACTGCCAGCTCTACTTCCAGTGTTTTTAATGGTAAATTGGAGATAAGAGCCTCATGAATTTTCTTTCTAAGACCCACTTCAAACCATGATCCTCAGATTTCAGGCCCCTGAGTACCTAGGATTATAGGTGTAAATCACTGATGTCTGGCATTGCTTTCTATTTTTGACAATCGTATCTCATCAACTTAATTGTGAAGTTACTAGGACCCTATTTTCTGTCCTTCTGTTATATTTTCATAAGCTGGTACCATTTTGTACCTACTATGTGTCTGACTCAACGTTATGGATTGATGGAATAATTAATTCTGAGAACCATCAATAAGAATCAGTTTAAGTGTTTACTCCAATTATACTCAACTCTGATATTTTGAGACAATCAGCTTTGAGATTTATATTAGCTTAATTCTCCTCTTGAAACACAAAAGAAAGTAAGCTTTTTCATCAAGTGTGATATAGATACAAGGCTGGATATTTTTTCCATTAATATTGAATAGGAATGATTATTTTTACTCATCACTAAAATTGCGTTTGCCAAGCATTGTGTTCAGATGAAGTTTAGATGAATAGGGTATAAAGGTCAGAGAGTGACTGATTTTTAGAGCTGGGGTGGGGGACAGCTTTGCCCTTGGAAGCCTTTGAAAAATGTTTTGGATGCATAAAATGGAGAGAGCAGAGAATTGGATAAATAGATGCTGAGTCTATTTTTGGCTCTGTCTTTTATTCACCATGTGACTTAGGGAAGTTTATCTTAGTCTTTTCTATTTGTGAAGCCAAGATTCATGTACAACTGTGAAAATATGTGTCCCTTTACTTACCTCCCTCTAAGAGATTAATGAGATGATTTCCAAAGTGCACTTTGATTTTCTCTGATAAAAGAAATGGATAAGTATGAAATGAAGCATTTCTTGCTTCTATTGAAGGTTTTAAAGTGGGTGAAAACAGCCTTTTAAAAATTATCAAAGTAAAAGCTGGAGGAAGAAACAGCCCATGCACATTTCAAAATCAAGTCAACAATTATTTTAGAGCACCTAATGATCTTCTGATATAGGTAGTTTGCATTACAATTTGCCGGCCAATTCTATGCATATATTATCTCAGTTGGGCCTCATAATTACTATATGCAGTACATAAGCAAGATGGTTTTATTACCATTTTTAAAATAAGAAAATTGATACTCAGAGTGCTAATTGACTCACGTATGAATCGGCCCAGGGTTAAACCCAGCTCTTCTGAATTCCAAATCCCAAGTTGCTTAGAAATGCAAGATACTTTATATTGATATTATAGTAAGAAGATTAGATCATCTCCTTTGTATCCATCTATAGGCTGGGCTTTTTCATGGCTTTCAATCCCAATTTAACTATAAAGTCTTCTCATAACCTAAAACTAGATCTTCTAATGTGTGTGTGTGTGTGTGTGTGTGTGTGTGTGTATGCACGTGTGCACGTGTGTCAGTATTGGTGGTTGAACTCAAACTCTCACTTGGCTTCTTTCCTCAAAGCTGGTACTCTACCAGCTAGCCACATCTCCATTTTTTTTTGCCTTTTTCATGTTAATTGGAGAGCAGGGTTATCACAGACTTTTTTGATCAGTCAAGCTTTGAATTTCAATCCTCAGGTCTCAGTCTCCTGAGTAGCTAAGGGTTACATGCATGAGCCACCAATGCCCAGTCTTCTACCATATTTTAATTTTTACTGTTCTTAAAAGTATTTTGTTTTCTGAAGTTTCTCCTACTGTGGGAGAATTTCCAATATTCTGTTTTTTCTTCAAATAGTCTCTTAGAAATGAGCTCAATTTTCCTCTCCTTGAAACTTGCATATTATTCATTCCCAGAACTGATTGTCAGCATAAGGAGCTTTTGTAAAGAAGAAATGATTCTGGTCATCTTGTTATCGGTGCCTAGAATGATATCTTATACAAAAAAGGCACTTACTATATTCTTGCCGTGTGAAGGGCTAAATGAATCACTAATTTTGGATGGGGCAGAAAGTTCACCAGTACATGCTGATGGCGATCTGGGATACCAAGCTGAAGAATGTGAAATTTGCTCAGGATAGAGACACAGTGGTCTTTTCTTTCTTGCTATTGTTTCTAATGTATTCATAATGTACCATGTGATTTTTTTGTTGCTTTATATGTTCCTCCCCTATGGTATAACCCCTGTTTTCACTGTATTTGATGTCAGTGCCCTGATTCTTATATATACACTTCTCTAATTTGGGGAGGGGAAGGGAAAAAACAAATTGTTTAAATAGGGATACAGGTTGACCCATTGTGACAATGAGATGTACAAGACATTATGTTGAAAAATGAACTTTACAATTTAGGCAGGGGCCGGGAGAGAGGGGAGGGTGCACAGTATAGTTGTGGAGGTGAGAGGGAAAGGATGTTAGGGAAAAAATAAAGGAGGAAGAAGTAACAATGCTTGATAGGAAGTGTACTCATTACCTTGCTCATGTAACTATAACCCTCTGTACAGTATTTTTATGATAAAAAACTTATATACTTTGATTTGCACCAAAGTATCATTTGGGTGGATTTTTGTATTTATAGTCCAGATTCTGCTGTAGAATTCAACAACTCTTGGCACTTTATTCCCCCTTTCTATGTCTTGTCTTTTCAGCTCTTCTGGGACCTCCTCCTCCTCCCACCACTTTACAAGATATTCAAGATATGTAAGACAGGCTGTAAAACCCCAGTGACTCAAAGAAGCCTGTTAAGAGCACTGATTTCTATGATGTCTCAGTTTGTTAACTAAATTGCAGGTTGTATCGCTTGGCCAGAGACAGCTGACAGGCAACTCTACCTGAGCCAGTCACATTTCCAAAATGACACCTGCACTTTACTTTCATTAGACTCAGTAGTATCATTATTGCCTAGGCCATCACAGGAAATATGGTAATTATATGCATCCATTGGGAATGGTGTTTGACAGCATCATTGGGCTGCACTGAGGAGTCCTTTCTAGTACCTTGACATAAATGACAGCAAAGCAGATTTCTACACCCCTCAAGGAAGGAGGCAGTTTACAGTACAAGAAAAACTCTACAGGCCCACTGAAATCGTATCGATTAGGATTCCAACAATGCCTTTTGCTTAGGAGTCATATTTAACATTCCTAGCTCTAATATTTTTTCTTCCATCCTTAGTGTCCAAAACCATTAAGACATAAGTTCGTGTTGCTAAGGCCAGCAATTAGTCCATATAGTTTTTGTTTAGCAAGGGCTTAGATGACCACAGAACGGGCATTTTGAGATTCTCATAAGTATACTCAGTGTCTAGCAACAGATTCTCTTTAGCTGCCTGAGAGTTTGCTCTCCCAGCCCTGCTGTGAGAGTAAGATTGTCTGGAGAGGACTCAGTTGGGCTTCTGATATGTTAGAAAGTCATGATTTGCCCACCAATGAGAAGCTTTTGTTACCTGAAATTAAACTATTAATTTGACATTTGTTAATTTTCTCCAACCTGTTCTGTTCCTATAATGCTTCTCTCTCTGCTGGGTTGGTTTGCTCTTTTGGAGGCAATTAGTAAGGGACAAGCCCCGGTCTGGAAGGAGGAGAAAGAAGATGAATCTGTGGCTTGGTCTAAGTCTTGTCCCAGATCCATTCTCTATGCAGCTCTGAAAGCTGCGTGGAATTTGCTGACCTTTTATTCTGTATCTATTTCTCAACTGGCTTGAAATTCAGAATGGAGAGGGCTATGATTCATTGGCCCACTTAAACCTCAATGTGTTAGAGTAGCAATTTTGGTTTCCTAACTCTTATATTGCGATGACCACTTTCTTATTTATTTGACAGTCTTTTATATAACAAAAATAATTTTTTTCATATCAGTATCTGCTCAAAATTATACAGTAGTTCTAGAGCAGTGGCCTACATTAAATTCTCCTTGATGGTTATAGCCATACAGCTAGATGAACTCAGAGAATGAAAAGTGTATGTTCATTTAATTTATAGGTGCCTTTTGTATTGGATAGTCTGTTGTCACAAAGATTTTAATTAATGGGTTTTATTCTCAGTATCTTTACTGGCACTTATTAATCTTATTGTTATTGGATAAGTGTATATTTTCTGTTGCTATGTATAAGTCAAGTTGAAGGCCAGGCCAATACTGTACATCAGGGAAGGAAGGAAATTTATTTAAATGTAGGCCTTCTTATGAGGCTGCCTAACAGTGATAGATTTTGTTGTTGAGCTTCAGTCTGTGAAACGTACTTTCAAACCTTGAGCTGAGCCATCTCTCTGGAGCAGCATTTGGGTCATTACATCTTGGCAGGCACTTTAGATGCAGGTGTGATTTGAGGATACAGTCTGCTTAATTCATCCCAACTCTTCAAAGGAGAAGAGAACCAAAACTCCTTGAACATCTTTTATTATGTGCTAGGTGGCTGCCTATAGTGTTTTATCCTCATAACAAGCTTTTATAGTAGATAATATTTTCCTAACATTGAAGAGGAGAAAAAGGAGATGGAGAGGCTATATGAGAAGTGATAGAGTTAAAGCCAGAGTTAAAGCCTGTTTTACTCAAAAGCCTCAGACTGTTATCTACACCAAAGGTATATATACACATACACACATACATATATATATATATACACATGTATAGTGTATGCATATATACATGTGTGTGTATATGTGTGTATGTTTCTATCTCATGTCAATAATCCTAACTACTCAAAGGGCTGTGATTCTGAAAAATCATGGTTCGTACAAACCCAGGTAGAAAAGTCCATGAGCTTCCATCTTTACTGATCAAGGTAGAGCCTATAAGTGAAAAACCCATTACCAGCAATGTTTTTAAAGAAGAAAAAAAATCTACAAGAGTTAAAAACAGATAGTATAGTTATTAAAATGCAATGGAATATAAGAAAAAATATATTTTGTTCCTATGACTCTTTTGGTCTAGTTTTTATTGTGGTTTGAAGAAACTGTCCCTCATATGGTCATAAAACTATTTCCCTTTCTTCTAATATACAAAAAAATGAAGGGGGCGAACTTAATGATAAATGAGAGACAACACTCAGCCTTTGCCTCTGATAAGCAGTTTGGTAGGGCGGGAGCTGTAGAAGTATGACTGCTGTGTATCTTTCTCTTCTAGTCAGGTCTGGCCAATTGCACTACAGAATTGGTAACCTTGTGATGTGAAATTTTACCCTGTTTTAAAAATATTCTTTTTGGGAATAGTGGCATACAACTGTAATCTTACTCTGAGAGGTTGAAAAAGAACATCGTGAGGTTGAAGCCAACCTATGCTGTGTATAATAAGACTCTGCTTCCAAAACAAAAACTAAAAAAAAAAAAAAATGCAAATGCAAACAATCCCAAAGCATCAATTGTTCAGGAGAAAGATTCTGGTTTTTAAATATTGAAAATTATTTCACATAAGTCTCATGTCTCTCCTTTTAATAATAAACTATATCTAAAGACCTGATAAAGTCTACCAGCTCTAATTTGCAAATTCCGTTTTATACAGCACAGCTGATAAATATCTCCTGGAAAAAGTAGTTACTGTTCATTATTTTTGCAAGAGTTATGCCTTCTAGATTCAGTACGTTTGATTATTGGCCTCTCTGTGATGGACACACCTCCTTGTCCTTCTTCTGCCCTTGGGAGTCAAGCCATGGGTGCCTAGGCAATACATGTCCTCAATGCTTATTTCTGTAAATTCTTTGGGCAAACCTGGTATCAGTGAGCAGAGATACCATGGCTCATCAGCCATTACCCTCTGAGTACATCATGCTGTGTATGAAGGAAACATGTCTATACTTACAATTGGCTTTTGAAGATATTCAACTCTAGACCAATGGAGTTCTTTAAAGCCAATACAGAGTGGCAAACGATGTATGTCTGTGTGAAGACCAGGCTAGTGTTTCTGCATTCTTTCAGGTGAAAACTTGGTGACTAGGTTTAGTCCTACTCAATCAAATTCATTGTCTGCATTTTTATTCACTTCTTCCTTCTGCTTTAAATGTTCCTTTCTTGCCTCCATCATCACTGTCTTTGTGCTCTTGCATGGGTATAACTCATAGCAACAGGAAGATAACTCCTAACTTCTGGAAACTGGGTGCTCTAGCATCATTGAGCTTTTGTCTTTCAGATGGCCTCTGAGCCTCAGGCCAGAGGAGTCAGTGTATCACAAGCTATTGCCCTTCTGAAAGCTAAAGATCTTCTCCTTAAAGAGAGATGCCTACAGCAGAAAGCAAGAGAGTCCATGGATACACTTGGGAAATAAAGGCTTTTATTTATATTTATTTTGTATCTATAGTTTCTAAATCCCATAAATGTACTATCACTGAAGGAATATTTGCCAAGGGGATGGGGGGGGGGCCCTGTGGGAAAGAGAGGAAGTTGTCTCTCAGATTTAGTTTATAAACCTTAAAAATTCTTTCTCTGCACTGGTTTATTCTAACACTGAATATGATAGAATAGGAGACATCACAGTGAACATCTGTTTCACGTAGTTATGAAAACTGAGAAGCCCATGCTGCTTTCCGTAAAGCGGGTATTTCCTGGTGGGTGAATGCCTACCTTCTTACTGCGTCCTTACTACATATGGAGACAAGGGCCATTTCTCTAGGATTTCCACTGATCAGTGTTCCTATTCAATTAGGGTTCTTTACCCTCATGATTTAATTTCTCTTCAAAGCCCTCAACTCCAAATATAATCATACATTTATAAACATAAATTTGGGTTAAGGAGAAACAAAAAACCAATCCATACCACTTTTGTAATCATACATTTATCTACCACTGACCTGGCCCCCTCCCCAAAGAAGGTAGAATTTTCTGTCCTGCGATGGACATAATGAATCACTTGAGCAATGTATGAAGGACTGGATGAATATGTATTTGGTAACATAGTATGAGAATGTTCTTTTATTCTCCACGTTGAGACCCATGTCTCAATGTCTTTTGTGCTCATCTACTTTGTAGTGATTTTCTTTGGTGATCTGTATTTTTTTAAATGGCTGCCATGAGCATCATTTTATAACTCTTCATCATCACCCAATAAGCTCAGTGATAAATCCTTGTCTTGAAGATAAGTAAACTATGCCTAGGATATTTATGACTTGCCCTAGGATCTTTTCTCTGTAAACATTTGCAACCTATATACAGTCTTCTGGTTCCAATTGGTTGGTTGCCTTTTTTTACTAATCTAAGTAGTGTGTACCCTGGAGGGCTGAACAATGCCTGATGTATTTATCTTACTTTTATGCTTACCAAAATGGCCTATCCAGAGGATATGATCAATAGACTTGACTCTCACTCATACAACACTGAGTTAGGGAAATTAAAATACTTCTGAGTGGATATAACAAAGTCTATGTGAAAAGACCCCAATTTGGCAATTCAGTCATCACAGATTAGAATGAAGGTGGATGTAGTGCAGTCCACTTAATGGTGTTTTGTTTTGTCTTCTGCCAGTCTTGGAGCTTGACCTCAGGGCCTGGGTGTGGTCCTTGCACTTCTTTGTGCTCCGCATTAGCTTTCTACCACTTGAGCCACATCTGCCATATCTTGCTTTTTTGAGTAGTTCATTAGAGATAAGAGTCTCATGGGGACCTTTCTGCCCATGCTGGCTTCAAACCACATCCCCAGATCTCAGCCTCCTGAGTAGCTAGGATTACAGGCGTGAGCCACCAGTGCCCAGGACTTACAGCAATGTTTTTTTAAAGACTTTTTCATGAAGATTGGCTTCCTCAAGGACAGAGGTCAAGCCTTAGACTGATCAGGAATCACTGCACTTAAGGGTAAAGAAGTACCAGAGCAATAAAAGTAACTTTCTGTGTTTGGCTTCTTTGGTATTTTAAAAGTTAAGGTTATGTTTAATGGTGATCAAATGGCTCAATTAACTGATATCCATCTGTAGGATTTCAATTTGTATCTAACACAAATTAAATGAGCAGAGTGGGTGGAGGGTCTCGCTCCAGGACCACAGAAATTCTCCTCAACAAGTGTAGGCCTGTGGCAATTATCCTGAGGATGATTCAGTAGACTATGCAAAATAAAGTTACAGCTGAGGTCCCCTGAGAGATGGACATGGTTCATGTTTACAAAAGCACATCCCCCAAAACAAAACTAGAACAAGCTGGGCACCAGGTAGCTCATACCTGTAATCCTAGCTACTCAGGCAGCTGAGATCTGAGGCTGGATGTTCAAAAACAGCCTGGGCAGGAAAGTCCATGAAATCCTAATTTCTAATAAGTTTCCTCAAAGTGGGAAGTGGAAATACTTTACTCTGTGCTATATAGTATTGCATTCAGAGGAATGCAACTTTTACCATTTCAGGTGTCAGCTGAATGTTTATGAAACTAAGTCTACCAAAGGGCATTTATTATCCCTCACAAGTCTCATGATAAAATGTGGGGAAAGATAGAAATAACCTGGTGCAAGTGATTTCATTGTTCAATAGATACTGGAGTAATCATGGCTAACTAGGATAGTGATTAATCAAAGATGGCTCTTGACAACCATGCGTATAGAATTGTTTTCATCCATTGATACATAAGTATGTATGCTGAGGAATGATAGATTGCCTTCAGAGAAATTTTTTTTTCCAGATGGAAAAGGGTACCCCATTCAGTTTTAAGAATAGGCCGAACCTAGGAAACCTGCTCTGTCTTTGGGTTATTCCTAAATTAGTGATCCCTAATAACTAATCTTATTCCTTAGATTTTATGCAAGTTCTATTTAGAGCACTCTACAGATAGATTCACTCTGGAGTCCACAGTTTGTGTGAGTTGTCTCTGTAATAAAGTAATATTCCTCAGATGCTTTCTGTAGAAACAGGGCTTTAGGATTCCATTGACTATCCTGAGACTATCAAGGTCTATATTTGAGGTGGACCGTGTGTTCCTTTTGCTGGACAGAGAAAGAAATAAATTCTCTTGAGTCTTCATCTCTTTATCTCAGAGGAAAGAAGAGGGATAGGGGAACTAGCTTATGGATATGAATGATGTCTTCTTTAAGTAGTTACATATATACAAAAACACACTTGCATGGGCACCATACACCATACACTGTGTGTAGCCTAATGGATTATATTATTTTAACATGTCAATAAATCAGATTGGCATGTATTCATAAAATAGAAAACAAACAAAAAATCTATGCCCTTTATAACTGCCATAACAGTCAGATATTGGTGGCTCCCACCAGGCAGGAAAGTCTGTGAGACTCTTTTTTTTTTTTTTTTTAATTTAATTTTATTTTATTTGAGAGCATACTGTACAGAGGGGTTACAATTACATGGGCAGGATAATGCATACATTTCTTACCAAGCATTGCAGCCTCCTCCTTTGTTTACCCTTCACCTCCCTTCCCAGCCTCCCCCCTCCCTCCTACCCAAACCTTCCCCCCCCCCCCACACCGACATTGTAAAGCTCATTTTTGACATGACATTTTGTACTTCTCATTGTTGCAACAGGTCCACCTGAATCCTTAAACGACTTGATTGTCCCCATCTCCTCCACAAGTTATACTGACATCAAATATAGTGAAAGCGGGGGTTACACTGTGGGGGAGGGACATACAAAGCAACAAAGAAATAATCAAATAAATGCGTTAGAAACACATGCATGAAAGAAAAAAAAAACGTTTCCACATGACAACTTGTACTTCTCATTGTTGCAACAGGTCCACCTGTATCTTAAACGACTTGTTTTTCCCCATCTCCTCTACAAGTTATACTGACATCAAATATAGTGAAAGCAGGGGTTATACTCTGGGGGAGGGACATACAAAGCAACAAAGGGATAATCTTATAAATGTGTTAGAAACAAATGCATGAAAGGAAAAAAAACATTCAAATACATATCTAAGGATTCATTTTCCTAACATCACATTATCTGACCTTTTCCGCTTGACTCATACATATACTAGATATTGCAAATAAGGGAAACCATGGAACCTATGTTTCTTTGGGCCTGGCTTACTTCACTTAATATAATTTTTTCCAAGTCTTTGCATTTCCTAACAAATGGGGCAATGTCATTCTTTCTGATGGAGGCATAGAATTCCATTGTGTAGATATACCACATTTTCTTGATCCATTCATCTACTGAGGGGCATCTGGGCTGGTTCCATATCTTAACTATGGTAAATAATGCTGCAATAAACATAGTTGTGCTGGTAGCTTTAGTGTGGTCTTGTTTGTAAACATTAGGGTAAATGCCCAAAAGTGGGATTGCTGGGTCATAGGGGAGCTCTATGTGAAGTCTTTTGAGGAACCTCCATACTGCTTTCCAAAGTGGTTGAACAAGTTTACATTCCCACCAACAATGAAGTAAGGTTCCCTTCTGTCCACATCCCCTCCAGCATCTGTTGTTATTAGAGTTCTTGATTTTTGCTGTTCTAACTGGAGTGAGGTGGTATCTCAATGTTGTTTTGATTTGCATTTCTTTTATGGCTAGGGAGGTTGAGCATTTCTTCATGTGTCTATTGGCCATCCTTCTTTCTTCTTCAGAGAAGTTTCTCTTCAAGTCTTTAGCCCACTTATTTATTGGGCAGTTGTTTCTTTGAGGATTTGTTGTTGGGGGGTTTAATTTTTGAGTTCCAAGTATATTTTAGATACGAGACCCTGGTCTGTTGTATGGCTAGTGAAGATCTTCTCCCAAACCGTGATACCCTGTATCCTTTTTTTTTTTTTTTTTATTTAATTTAATTTTATTTGTGAACATACTGTACAGAGGAGTTACAGTTACATGGGCAGGATAATGCGTACATTTCTTACCAAGCATTGCAGCCTCCTCCTTTGTTTACCCTTCACATCCCTTCCCAGCCTCCCCCCTCCCCCCCTAATCCCAATCCTTCTCCTTCCCCCCCTTCCCCCCCTTCCCTCCCCCCCCCCCCACACCAACGTTGTAAAGCTCATTTTGGACATTACAACTTGTACTTCTCATTGTTGCAACAGGTCCACCTGTATCCTTAAAGAACTGGTTTTTCCCTATCTCCTCCACAAGTTATACTGACATCAAATATAGTGAAAGCAGGGGTTATACTGTGGGGGAGGGACATACAAAGCAACAAAGAGATAATCTTATAAATGTGTTAGAAACACATGCATGAAAGAAAAAAACATTAAAATACACATCTAAGGGTTCATTTTCCTGACATCACATTATCTGACCTTTTCCGCTTGACTCATACATATACTAGATATTACAAATAAGGGAAACCATGGGACCTACGTTTCTTTGGGCCTGGCTTACTTCACTTAATATAATTTTTTCCAAGATTTTCCATTTCCTATCAAATGGGGCAATGTCATTCTTTCTGATGGAGGCATAGAATTCCATTGTGTATATATACCACATTTTCTTGATCCATTCATCTACTGAGGGACATCTAGGTTGGTTCCATATCTTAGCTATGGTAAATAATGCTGCAATAAACATAGTTGTGCTGGTAGCTTTAGTGTGGTCTTGTTTGTAAACATTAGGGTAAATGCCCAAAAGTGGGATTGCTGGGTCATAGGGGAGCTCTATGTGAAGTCTTTTGAGGAACCTCCATACTGCTTTCCAAAGTGGTTGAACAAGTTTACATTCCCACCAACAATGAAGTAAGGTTCCTTTCTGTCCACATCCTCTCCAGCATCTGTTGTTGTTAGAGTTTTTGATTTTTGCCGTTCTAACTGGAGTGAGGTAATATCTCAATGTTGTTTTGATTTGCATTTCTTTTATGGCTAGGGATGTTGAACATTTCTTCATGTGTCTATTGGCCATCCTTCTTTCTTCTTCAGAGAAGTTTCTCTTTAAGTCTTTAGCCCACTTATTTATTGGGCAGTTGTTTCTTTGAGGATTTGTTGTTGGGGGGTTTAATTTTTTGAGTTCCAAGTATATTTTAGATATGAGACCCTTGTCCGTTGTATGGCTAGTAAAGATCTTCTCCCAATCCGTGGGCTTTCTATTGATCTTGCTAGCTATGTCATTTGCCCTGCAGAAGCTCTGCAACTTTATGCAATCCCATTTGTCCAACCTTTCTTTGATTTGTTGTGTTTCCGGGTCTCTATTCAGAAAATTTCGGCCTGAGCCAAGGAGACCTAGGGTTTCTCCTATTCCATCCTGTAATGTTTTCAGAGTGTCTGCTTTGAGTTCAAGGTCGTTGATCCATTTGGAGTTGATTCTGGTGCAGGGTGATATATAAGGATCTAGCTTTAGTTTTCTACATGTAGTTAACCAATTTTGCCAGCACCATTTACTGAAGAGGTTGTCTTTCTTCCATTCTATTGTTTTAGCTCCCTTATCGAAGATTAGATGGCTATAGGTCTGTAGGTTCATTTCTGGGTTTTCAATTCTATTCCATTGGTCCTGAGGTCTGTTCTTATGCCAATACCAAGCTGTTTTGATTACTATGGCTTTATAGTAGAGTTTGAAGTTTGGTATTGATATTCCTCCAGCAGTGTTCTTTCCATTCAGGAGCGTTTTTGCTATTCGGGGTCTTTTATTGTTCCATATGAATTTTTGGATTGCCTCTTCTATTTCCTTGAAGAATGAGGTTGGAATTTGGATAGGTATTGCGTTGAATTTGTAGATAGCCTTGGGAAGTATTGCCATTTTCACGATGTTAATCTTTCCAATCCAGGAGCATGGGAGGCTTTGCCATTTTTTTAGTTCTGTGTTGATTTCCTTTTTCAAGATTTTAAAGTTTTCATCATAGAGGTCCTTCACTTCTTTAGTTAAGTTAATTCCTAGGTATTTTATTTTTTGTGGGGCTATTACAAATGGAGTTGCTTTCCTAATTTCAGCCACACTTTTCTCATTGTTGGCATACAGAAAAGCCATTGATTTTTGGGGGTTAATTTTATAACCTGCTACTTTGCCAAAGTTTTGAATCAGCTTGAGTAATTTGGGAGTGGAGTCTATGGGATTCTTTAAATACAAGATCATGTCATCTGCAAAGAGGGAGAGTTTTATTTCTTCTTTCCCTATTTGGATCCCCTTTATGTCTGCATCTTGTCTTATTGCTGTAGCTAGGCATTCTAATACTAGATTGAAGAGAAGTAGAGAGAGTGGGCATCCTTGTCTTGTTCCTGAGTTAAGAGGAAATGGCTTTAGTTTTTCACCATTGAGTATAATGCTGGCTGTAGGTTTGTCATATACAGCCTTTATTGTATTGAGGAATGTTCCATGGATTCCTAGTTTTTCCAAAACCTTCATCATAAAGGGGTGTTGGATCTTGTCGAATGCTTTTTCTGCATCTATTGAGATAACCATGTGGTTCTTATTCTTGCTCCTGTTGATGTGATGAATAATATTAATTGATTTGCGTATATTGAACCAGCTTTGCATCACTGAAATGAATCCAGTTTGATCGTGGTGTATGATTTTTTGGATGAATTGTTGAAGTCGATTGGCCAAAATTTTGTTGAGAAGTTTTGCATCAATGTTCATCAAAGAAATGGGTCTATAGTTCTCTTTCTTTGATGAGTCCCTGCCTGGTTTTGGGATGAGGGTTATGATGGCTTCATAGAATGTGTTCGGTAGTGAGCTTTCTCTTTCAATTTCATTGAAGAGTTGGAGGAGTATTGGTGTGAGCTCTGCTTTGAAGGCCTTGTAAAATTCCGCTGTAAAACCATCTGGTCCTGGACTTTTCTTAGCTGGGAGGTTTCTTATTGCTGTTTCTATTTCAATGCTTGATATGGGCCTGTTAAGCTGGTTTAACTCATCTTGGTTTAGTTTTGGCATGTCAATATTTGCTAGGAAAAGGTCCATTTCTGTCAAGTTCTCAAACTTATTAGCATAAAGTTTTGAGAAGTATTCCCTTATAATGTTCTGAATCTTGGTTGTTTCCGTGGTGATGTTTCCATTCTCATCTCTGAGTTTATTAATTTGGGTGTGTTCTCTTCTTTTTCTGATAAGATTTGCTAAGGGTCTGTCAATTTTGTTAAGTTTTTCGAAGAACCAACTCTTTGTTTTGTTGATTCTTTCTATAGTTTTTTTGGATTCTAATTCATTTAATTCTGATTTAATTTTGATTATTTCTTTCCGTCTACTGGATTGGGGTTTATCTTGCTGCTCTTTTTCAAGGAGGTTTAGATGTGTCATTAAATTGCTAGTTTCAGATCTCTCCAATTTGTTGATGTAGGAGCTCAGAGCTATAAACTTGCCTCTGAGTACTGCCTTTGCTGTGTCCCAGAGGAGCTGGTAATTTGTGTGTTCATTTTTGTTGAATAGCATGAACATTTGAATTTCCTTTCTAATCTCTTCCATGACCCACTCTTGATTCAGCAGTGTGTTGTTCAGCCTCCATGTGATACCGGACTTTCTTTGGTGGCTTTTGGTGTTGAGTTCTAATTTTATTCCCTTGTGGTCAGAGAGAATGCAAGGTATAACTTCAATGTTTCTGAATTTAGACAAGTTTGCTTTGTGGCCTAAAATGTGGTCTATTTTAGAAAACGTTCCATGTGCTGCTGAGAAAAACGTGTATTCTGATGCTGCTGGGTGAAATGTTCGGTAGATGTCTGTTAAGTCTAGTTGATCTATGCAGCTGTTTAGATCTGCGGTTTCTCTGTTGAGTTTTTGCCGAGTTGATCTATCTAGTGGGGAGAGTGGTGTGTTAAAATCCCCAACAATTAATGTCTTTGGATCTATATGGGATTTGAGGGAAAGTAGTGTTTCTTTGATAAATTTGGGTGCTCCATTGTTTGGTGAATAGATATTTAGAATTGTAATATCCTCCTGAAGGAGAGATCCTTTAATTAGTATGTAGCGACCTTCTTTATCTCTTCTCACGAATTTTAATTTGAAGTCTATTTTATCTGATATTAGGATTGCAACTCCCGCCTGTTTATGGGGGCCGTTTGCTTGGTAGATTTTGTTCCAGCCTTTAACATTGAAAATGTGTTTGTTTTTACGGGCAAGATGTGACTCCTGCAGGCAGCAGATAGAAGGGTCTTGTTTTTTAATCCAACTAGACAGTCTATGTCCCTTAATTGGAGAGTTCAGTCCGTTAACGTTAAGAGATAGGACTGAGAGGTATTTGAGAGTTCCTGCCATGTTATCCACCTTCTTGGGGGCTGCGAAAACTGGGTTCTTCCTATGGTTCTTGGATTCTCAGTTTGGGTGCAGTTTCTTGGCCTTTGTTGCGGTCTTGTTGGTTTTCTATGTGTAGGACATCTTTAAGAATCTTTTGTAGGGCTGGTTTGGTGGAGATGTATTGTTCCAATTTTTCTTTGCTATGGAAGGTTTTTGTTTGGCCTTCAGTTATGAAGGAGAGTTTAGCTGGGTACAGTATTCTTGGTTGATAGTTGTTTGTTTTTAGGGCATGGCATATATCATTCCAGGCTCTTCTTGCTTTGATTGTCTCTGCTGAGAAATCTGAGGTGATTCTAATTGGTTTCCCTTTATAGGTGATTGATCTTTTCTCCTTGACAGCTTTAAGGATCTTTTCCTTGGTCTGAGTTGATCCTGTGTGGATTATAATGTGACGATGGGATGTCCTATTCTGGTCTGGTCTATTTGGGGTTCTAAAAGCTTCTTGTATCTGAATAGGCCTATCTTTTTGTATGTTTGGGAAGTTCTCTGCTAGGATCCTGTTAAACAAATTTCCTAGACCATTAACTTCTGTTTCTAGGTGCTCCTCTACACCCATTATCCTTAGATTAGGCCTTCTGATGGTGTCTTCCAGGTGTTGGATAGATCTATCATACTTCTTGGACTTGTCTTGGATGGTTGTATGTTCTTTCTCTATAATATCTAGGCTGTCTTCAATCCCTGAGATTCGATCTTCTGCATGGTCTAACCTGCTGTCAAGACTCTCTACTTTGTTTTTTATCTCTTTTCGTTCTAATTGGTCAGCTTTGATGGCTTCAAGTACTTTGTTGAAGCTCTGTTTTAGGTCTTGTATGAATTTCTTTACTTCCTTAATTTGGTGTTCAGTGTTTGTTCTTAAATCACTTAGTTGATTGGTTATGGTTTCTTTGGACTCCCATTCCTTCTGTTGGGTTCCATTCAGCATTCCCTTTGTGGTCTCCCTGACTTCCTTCAGCTCTTTGTTAATGGATTCCATGAATGCCTTTAGTGATCTTTGTGTGTTCTCTACCTGGTCTCTCAATTCCTGAATTACTCTTTGATTAGCTTCCTCCCGTTTGTGGGATTCCTGCAGTTCTCTTTCCTCCCATTCGTGGGATTCCTGCAGTTCTCTTTGAGTGTTCTCAGCCTGCTCACGCCATTCCTCCCTTTCTCTTTGAGTATTCTCAAGTTGTTTACGCAAATCCTGTATCAGTTTTTGAGTAGCTTCCTCACGCTTATGATATTCCTGTATAAACTTTTGGGATGCCTCCTCTCTCTCCCTATCACGCTCATACAGAGTCCTTTGTAAGTTGTCAAACATCTCATTTATCATGTTTGCCACCAGTGTTTGTAGAGCTATTTGGGAACTCTCCTCTGGATTGTTCATTATCTGATCTGACCCCTGATTGTCAAGATTGGGAATTGAGATACCCGGATTTGCCATTTTTCTTGTGTTTTTCCGGCTTACTCTGCCCATTTGAGATGAAAATAGCACCAGTTTTGTGCTAGAACACTATCTTAAGGCAACCATCAACCAACGTTTGCATTTATACAGTCAATAGTCTACAGATACAATCTAGTTCAACAGATACATCTATTCAACATCAAACAACTATATGTTAATGGGCTTCGAACCGCAGAGAAGAATTTGGAAAACCAGAAATTTTTAGGGTTAGGGAGAGATGTGGGTAAAAATTAGGAATAGATTGGTGTGGGGAGGCACAGGGAGAGTTAACTATGTCCTAATCTCAATGCAGGAAATAGGTTGGGTAAGATGCAAGTAGAGAGGGAGAGAAAAAGAAGAAAGGGAAAGGGAAATGAAAAGAGACCAGAAAAAAAAATTAGAAATGTAAAAATTAATATAGTTATGGAGATTGAAAGACCATCTATTTAGAGAGGAATGTGAATATAATGAGAAAACAGGAGGGAGATAGAGGAGATGTGAAAAACTTAAAAAATGCTTAAAATATTATATAGGTATAAAGAGGTAGTACTGCTATTAAGGAATTTAAGTCTCAGAGGTTTTGGATTGAGTAATAAATTTGTGGATTAAGTGTGTACACAATGGGGGATAGGGTCTACTAGTTAACTATGGGTTTATCTGAGGATGTGCAGGACAAGAGTTAAGTCACATACAGAAGAACAAAAGAAAGGAAAAGGTGAAAAGGATAAGAAAGGGAGAAAAAAAAAGATCAGAAGTTCAGTAGAGCTAGACAAAAAACAAAAAGATAATTAAGAAAGAAAGAAAAAGAGAGAGAAGACAAGAAAAGAAAGGAAAATGTACATTCACGTATTCCTAAAATAAAAATTATAAGAGGGAAAAAAAAGTTACTGGAAAACAATTATTTTTTCAAAAAAGTCAAAAATTAAAGATTAATAAAAGTTTTAGAAAAGGAAAAAAATTTTTTTTATATATATAAGGTACCAAAAAAAAAAAAAAAAGAAAAAAGAAAAGAAGAAAAAAAAGTTCTTTGATTTTTTTTTTTTTTTGGGGGGGAGGGGTAGGAAGAATCCTGTATCTCCCTTTTGTCTGTAACCAGCCTCTTGTTGGAGTCTCTGGTCAGCTTGAGGTCCTGTGGCTTGATTGGTTTCTTAAGTCAGTTTGTTCGAACAGGCAGAAAAATGCTCTGCTTTACCCAAGATTTTGAGATCCCCCCTCCCAGTTTAGTTTAATGGGAGGGTGATCTGCTTTGAGAATCACAAAAGAGGGGTGGATAAGGCTAGGTTCTGGAAGAGTTGAGGCCTTTCAACAAACAGTAGCTTTTCCCTGGGGCTATTTTGTGAAAAATTCACAGAGCCCACCCAGGAGCCATTCTCAGGGTTTCTGTTTTTCAATTGATTGTGGAGGCTGCTAGAGGGAGGGGCAGCCTCTGGCTCTGGTTACCCAGTGAGGAAAGCCACTCCAATGGCTGGTGCCTGAGCTGGGTGTCTTTTCCCTGGATGGAGCTGAGTCTGGCAGGTCACTTCCCCGTTAAGTTCTTGTGACCTGTTAAATGACTCGTTTTATTCCAAGGCCTGAGTTGGAGCTAGCAGCTCCTCCAAGCTTTGTCGGTATCCAAGATGGAGATCACCAGTGCTGGGGGGGGCGGGGTGGCCTTCCCTCCTCTGCTCCCTGAGAAGGAGTGAGGACGTCGGGCTTCTACTCACGCCGAGTCTTGGATCCTGGGTCGTCTCTGGTCTGCAAAGTGCAGGATGAAGTTGTCCGCTCCTTGTCGGTTCTTGCTGGTGTTGAGTAGAATCCTCTCGCCCGCTGCGTCTGGCTCCTTCGTCCCGGACTCTCTGTGTGAGCGCTCAGGTATGGTCGCGGCTGCAGTCACCGCTGCGACCCTGTGAGACTCTTATCTCCAATTAACCACCGGAAAACTGGAAGTGCCACTGTGGCTCAAAGTGGTATAGTGCTAGCCTTGAGCAGAAAAGCTCAGGGACAGTGCCCAAGCCTTGAGTTCAAGTCCCATGCTTCTTATAGTACATATGAATGCAGTATAGACTTCCTGGATAATTGTGGATCTAATACCATGGCAGGTCCCCAAGGGCTTATGACACATACCGCAGCAGGGGATGGAACCTATTCTGCTATCCCAGAGGCATTTTCTCTATTTGGCTAAAACTCAAGAACTTAGTAAGGAAATTGCCATTCAAGTAAATTAACATCAGCAGCTGGGTTTCCCAATGATTCTATCAAAAGAACACATGTGTGAAGTCGTTCTCCAGGCTGGAATGGCAGACTTTCTTTTTCCCCCCAAAGTCTGAGCTAGCTCCCTGTGACATCTTCTCTCATGTTTGGTGTGAGTCACTAATCTCATCATGGTGGCAGGGAAAGCACTTTCCCTTTCATGCTTCTGCTTGGTGTCCAGACCACTCTGGCTTGCTTGCAGAGGCTTTGATGCTCCCGTGGAGTTCAGCAGGCCTGCCTTCTCCTGATGCTCTGGAGCTGTTTAAATCATACTTTCCCATCTCTGTCTTGAGCTCTTGCACTGGTGGCCGGAGGCCCAGTGAGAATCAGCCTTTTGAATTAGAAATGCTGATCTGATCCAAGAGAGAGAACGTTAGAGTGGTGAGAGTTGACAAAGCAGAAGACTATAAAATATCACCCTGGATGAAATATGGAGCTGCCACACTATCTCCAGGCCAACACACACACACACACACACACACACACACACACACACACACACACACACTTGAGTCCCTGTGTGCAGATAGGCACACACAGCTGATATATGAGAATCTCCTGGACTTATTGTTTATAATACCTAGGAAAGGGAAAAGTGAACTCCTATTTCAGTGTGTTCATCTCCAGAAGATTCCCCTTGCAGGTAAACTTGAGAGTTCAGTTAATCACCATTTATCATGCAGGTGGCTCAAATGTCTTCCAGTTGCACAGGGGCCCTAGAGACTGAAATAGTTTTTGGGCTGGAATGCTATTCTCCCCTCCCATTTCATCAAATACAGTAAACTGAAATCCTAACATCAGAGTGATGTGGGCTTCTCTTAGTGTCCTATGCCTTCAACATGTACCTGACTTACTTCCACAGAATTAGAGAAGTTTTCAGAAAGAAATGTCCTATCATTATAAGTTTAATAACTTGCAACTTCGCCTCACCCCGTCTCCTTCATTACCAGACTATTACTAGCTACTATTAATTTCTCTGTATCTGTTGGTGACTGCCTTCAGTGGTGAGTTGGTTTTAGTATCTAGACCACCCTCAGTGGGAATCTAAGATAGATTCATTCCCACTTAATTGCATGGGATTTTGTGAATCTTGTCTTCTTTTGTTATAAATGTGCCCTATTCGCCAGATCACAGTTGAGAGGCAGAGTCACTCTGCTCTGGTTGCTAATGTGTTTGAGCTCAGTGAGATAGATCACCAACCTCCCCATCACATCTGCATGCCGAGGCACACAAAGTGGATTTACTACTTATAGACAGGCCGATAATGGTAAGAATAGCCTGAGACTCATTGTGACCATCCTCTAGGGCTTAGGGAAGCTGTCCAGGATGGTTGCAACCTATCTGTAAAGGTATGGGGCCCTAAAAAGCAGTCCAAACTAGGTTTTGTACCCCAGAGGCAATATGACATGATTCAATGGGCAACAGTGTTGAAAAACATCCTGTTCTGAGAGGGACTGGAAGAGACCTTTGACAATTCTAGCCAGTCCCTACTGATCTCAGAATGGTACATTCCAAGCATGTTCTACAGTTACTCATGAGAATACAATTTAGAAAAGGGGGTAACTGAGTCACTCCAAAGCCATATATAATAGTTCAATGAGTAGGTATGATGCAGCCTTTCCATTTGACCTTCCCACTACTTGAGTTATTCTGAGCCCTTGAACATAAGCTATTGGTCATAAGTTAAAAATAAAAATAAAAAAACCCAGGTAGCCAAGACTCCAGTGGCTCACATCTGTAATTAGCTATTTAGGAGGCTGAAAGCTGAGGATCATAGTTTGAAGCCAGCTTGGGCAGTAAAGTCCATAACATTCTTATCTCCATTTAGCCACCAAAAACCAAGAAGTGGAGCTGTGGATCAAATGGCTGAGCATTAGCCTTTAGCATCAAAGCTAAGGGCAGCTCCTAGGTCCTGATTGATTTTAAGCCCCAGGACTCCCCTTCCCCTCCCTGCCTAAATAGGTAGCTTTAAATTATTCAAGATTCAACAACAAGGATCAGAAAAACTTCTTCTATTGTAGAAAGTCAGAGGCCACATACTCTCTGTTGTAGCTGTTCATCTCTATTGTTGCAGTACAAAAACAGACAAAGGAAATGCATAAATGAATGAGTGTAGTTCAGGCCTAATAAGACTTTATTTACAAAACTGGAAACATTTCAGTTTGCCTCATAGTTGGTTGGTTTCCGCTCCAAGTCAATTTGCCTACAGCAAATTTGCATAACCCTCCATCAAACATCCCTAAACATTATCACAATCAACGTTGTATTTTCTGAGGGCCCCCTGTGATGAATCTATCAGTTATGAAATATCTATATGAAGTTTATTTTTCATCCAGGGAATACTGTGCAGTTTAGACTGGGAATTCATCTTCGGAAGTATAGCTAAGAATGTTGTACTTATTAATTCAAGAGTTACTCATTAATGTTTCTTAGTCATAGAGACCTGTTCACCCCAAGGCTGTAATGTAAACACAGCCTGTTACTTGGAAGTTGTGTAAATGGTTAAGTACCATAGAGAATCACTAAAGGGTTCTTTACAACCAGAGAACAGGTCTTGGGGGTTACTGTCTGTTTGCTGTCTTTGTTTTATAGGGCAGCTACTAGTTGGCCTGGAATATTTACTTTTAAGAGAGGACTGTTTCCCTGTGCAGCCATTCAGTGCTGATCATGCATCTTTGTGGAAAATAACTTAAATTACTCAGTTTGAAATAAAAGGTCAAAAGATAGTAGGAATTGGGTATATTACTTAATATTATTGTGCCAGGGGAGGCGTACTAGGAGATTTTGTTAGGTAACACAGCAATGAGTTAGTGGGGAAAGGAGTAACCACGATCAAACAGAGGACACAGCGCAGGGCATGCAAACCATTAGACCTGCCATTTTCTGTGGGTGTGAGCTTGCATTGCAGTTATGCCAACAAAATGGACATTTAATCAATGCCTAGGGTAAAAGCAGAATCAGTGTGGTTCTCAACATGTGCCTATCACCCACCTGGTGTTCTGGGGGCTGCACTGCAATTTTAGATCAGATGTTGTAAAAATTCATGCATGTGCACAAGTAGACACACCGGTAATGTAAATGTGCATTTGTGTGTGTGCATGTTGTAGACATGCGTACAGACCACACAGAAAGATTTTATTTTTGGTGAAGAATACATTAAACTTCATGTGTCAGTGAAGAAGACAGGGAATCAAGACCTGAATGTAAGGGGAAATCCCTCAACCCAGGAGGATCTGGCACAAGACCTGAGCATTTGTATTTCTAACAAGACCCCTCATGGTATTGATGTTTCTACTTGCAGACCCTCTCTTTGTAAGCATGTGTGTAAGATGTGTGAGGCTGTAGATGCATCAAATGTGGTTTCTCATTTTGAATTAGGAATGTGTTTCTTAAGGTATTATAAATGTGAGCACAGGGCTCAAGATCTTCTACAGTGCTATTGACCAGTCCCTTACAAATGTGGTAGATGTCTGAGGGAGAAAAGCAAGACATTGTTGGGATATATTATTAAGATATATTGGTCTATGCTGGACTTCAGTGAGCACTGCCTTGCCAGCTGTCAACCTGAAACCTGTGTGCATGTGTGTGTGTGTGTGTGTATAAATTTTATCTCACCCAACTGTGGATCTTTAAAATCTATACATCACAACAGGAGCCTGGTTAACTGTTTCTTAAATCAATGGACAAGTGAATAAATTTATTCCTATGGTGATTGCAGAGGTGTCAAACCATCATGGTAGGGAAGTTATAGTGGAGCAAAGTAGTTTGTATCCTGGCAGCCAGGAACCAGAGGAAGAAAGCTAGAAGAGGCCAGGGACAAAATGCCCCCAAGGATCTGCCCCAGGGGCCAATTTTCTTCACTTAGACCGTACCTCTTGAAATTAGAGCTACCAGCTGGGACCAAGCATTCAACATAGCAAAGCTATTTATGGGTTTGTATATGAAATGCATCCATAGGTTCATATACAAACCATAAAAAAAGAACTAGAAATTTTCTTTGTGCTATAAGCCCATGATGGTGAGAAGTAGAAAAATGTGGCAAACAGCACCATTAATGACTTTATATACTATAAGGCCATATTTGAAATGGACTTCAATGGCCTTGCGATGGAGTAGGCCATGGGAGGTATCATGCATATGTTGCTTTCATCGTATTATCTAGTACTTAACTAATGTACTCTGTGGGAGCCCAAAATTGACGATGCAGCTTCCTTTCCTTTCCTTTCCTTTCCTTTCCTTTCCTTTCCTTTCCTTTCCTTTCCTTTCCTTTCCTTCCTATACCTTCTTTCTTTCTTTCTTTCTTTTTTCTTCCTTTCTTTCTTCCTTTCTTTTGCAATTTTCGGAACGAGCTGATGGTGCATTCTGCTTCCATAGGGGCACTCTGGGATAAATGAAAAGACAACCCTTAGGGGAATCTTTATCCTTGGGCATCTTTTGTGCATTCCTGTGTATTTTTGCTTCTAAAGCTGAACTTGGGTGTTTGTACCATCTCGTGGGTTCACTGTAAGCGATGATAACTATAATGAGGTTGATTATGGATCTAAAAGCTGGAGCTAGACTAATTTGAAGAACCAGGTGGGCTCATAAATAGCCACTACTGATAAAGTAGTATTGGGTATTGGAAGACAGCTGTTCCTAGACCATTCAGTCAGAATATTATGTTTTCTCTGAATGCACTTGAGAATTATTGATGATTTCTTCTGATTTACCCCGTGTGTGTGTGTGTGTGTGTGTGTGTGTGTGTGTGTGTGTGTGTGTGTGTGTGTGTGTACCAGTCCTGGGGTTTGAGCTAAGGGCCTAAGCACTATCCTTGAACTTTTTTTTGCTCAAAGCTAGTGTTCTACCACTAGAGCCATAAACTCCACTTCCAGTTTTGTTTGTTTGTTTTATTTTGGTAGTTTTTAGAGATAAAAGTGTCATAGACTTTCATGCCCAGGTATGAACTGCAATCCTCAGACCTCAGCCTCCTGAGTAGCCAGGATTACAGGCATAAGCCACTGGCACTGGCCTTATCTTTGTTTTTAATATTATAGAAGACTATGAATTGAGATGATTATCTAGTAGCAACATTCATACTAATGGGTGTGAAATCTTTAAGATTTATAGCCGTGTTATATCTGTAGCTACTCCTTTCTTGTCTTTGTAAAAGGCATTAGGGAGAGTGGAAAGGTAGCAACTACCAAACAGGACATCAACCCTGTAAAATTGTAGTATATTCTGTTTGCTAACATTTAACTTACTCTCACAACACATCTCAATGACATTGTCTCCCAAACCAAGCCAACCTTAGGTCACACCGCTACTTTGAATACCCTAATGAGAGGAAAGAAAGATGGCACGTATTGAGTTTCAGAAGTATGTACTTCAAAGGTAGCAATTTGTGTCTTTTTCACTTTATGCAGCCTTTCATAGGATAAAACTCAGAAGTTAAATAGCCTGACTAAGTCTATACAATTTCGGGAGCCAGAGTGATATTTCTATTGTATTCTACTAAAAGCCAAATTTATTCTATTGAGCCAATTAATTTTTCCAGCAATCAGAGATTGTTATTTATGAGTGAACAATTGGCTGGTCTCCTCTGATTTCATGCATCTCTTCTATTCTTATGATGTATTGTTCCTCATAAAATTCTGCCACATTCATCAAACAAGTTATATTATTTCATCCTTACAGCCTTTTGAACTACGTAAAGTTGATACCTGTGTTATTAATAAGTGGATTCAGAGTAGTTAAATAACTCGCCCATGGTCAATTGAGGTTGGCTCCAAAGATAATGCTCCTTATCCTTCACATCTCCTTTTCTATAGACACATGACCCAGCTGGGTTTATTTTCATGGCAGCTGAACATCAGAGATTCGAGCCTGGGCAACTCTATGGGTATTTGCTATAAGGATTCCCTGACTTACAATGAACTGAAACAAAGCAGTTAGCCACAGATTTTAATGCCAATGTGGTCCCTTGACAAATGACAAGGAGGTTAGAGTAATGAAATCTTATTACTGTGAATAAAGAGACCACAGCCTAGCCACATTTACCGCCATAGGAAGTGAAGTGAAACGTGGGTAAGGGGCTCCACTGAGTTGTGGCAGTAAGCTAACAGGATTAAGAAGATCTCTCTGAAACTGTGATTATGTTGGCAAATGTGTGGCACCTTAGATAAGGACCAAATATTTATTCTGGCAGAGATTAAATCTTTTCTTTTCCTGAATCTATTATGGATCTTGCAGAAAAATCTGCTCAAGACTGTATCTTGCTGATCAGCCAACTCACCGAGCCAGAACTGTACTTGGCCACTGCTGGGGCTGAAAGCTGCAGAACTTGAGTTTAAAGTCTCCCGTCTCCCCCTAAAACTGTTCTCCATCCATGATTAATTAGTGACTCAGAGGTGAATTGAATCACCAGCAGTCCTTTCCATGCATCCAGGATTTACGGAGTGGTTTCTTATTGAAGAACAGTGGTGCAATAACCAGCCCACATTTGTGGGATAGGCAGAGGAATAATGGTGTCTGCAGTCATGGTTTTGTAACTTCTCCAGGCCTTTCATTCTGCAAAGGGAGTTATGACTCAGGCTATTATAGCCTTGTGGGTAAAAACACCCACATTCCCCCTCCCCACTCTGCACCCATTTACACCCTTATAAATGAATGCTAATTCTCTGAGAAAAATTCATGTTGCCATTTCTGAATTCCAGGAGAATGAAGGGGAAGGCTTATAAGATGGATCATAATATCATTAATTATGGTTATGAAATGTACAAATTAGAACTGATAATCAGATCCATTTATCCATGCATCATGTTTTCATGCTGGGAACTTGGTTTCATATGAAGATTTAGAGAGGAAACAAAACAAATTTGAGAACCTAGTGGTCCCAATAAACAGAGATTTAAGAATCATGAATGTGTTAGTTACCATTTGGGGAGGGATTTGTGTCTTATTTTTCCAGAGAAGAAACATAGAAAATTAAGATATCAGTGTTTGTTGCCTACCTGTCTGTCAGGGAATAAGGGACATAAGTATATCCATCCTTTTCAACCTTAAATGCTGACATTATCTGTTGTTCAATCTATAACCCTCCTTTCTAAGATCAGGACTCTTAGGCACTTGTCCATTTTTATTGGATACAAGATGGATTTACCTACTAAAGGACAAACAGTAGGCAAGGAGGAGATCATATGCTTTGGGAAACTATGCAAAAAATAAACTTCTAAACTGAATGGAAATCAGTGCCCATTCCACAAGACATTTTAAATTTCTGACTTTAAGTATATTAGGTGTTTAAGAAACATTGTTCCTACTATTGAATGAATAAATGAACAATTCACTATGTCTGAGACAATGGAATCATACGTTACAGGAGTTCTGATTTTACTTTTAAAAAGGCCATATTCTTCTTCCTTTTCCCATCTTCCTTCATGTTCATTTCCTTCTCCTATTTCTTGTATAAGTAGAGAGTGGATCACAAAATCTAGTGAACAATACTGTGACTCCTTCCTGTAAAATGCCAGAATTACAACTGAACATTTCGTTTTCTATTTATTATTTAATTACCTGTAATTACTTATACAAAGGGATGTCAACTGAACATATCATAGCTTGAGTACAATGCATCTTGACCAATGTCACCCTTTTCGTCTAACAACTTATTGGGGGGGGAGGTATATTTTTTGTCGGTTTTGGGGCTTGAACTTTGGGCTTGGGTGCTGTCCCTGAGCTCTTCCGCTGAAGGTGAATGCTCTACCACTTGAGTCACAGCATCACTTCCAGTTTTCTGGTGGTTAATTGGAGGTAAGAGTCTTATAGATATTCCTGCCGGGGCTGACTTTAAAGCATGATCCTAGGATCTCAGCCTCCTGAGTAGCTAGGATTACAGGCATGAGCTACCAGTGCCTGACTTAACTGATTTTTTTTTTAATGAAGTACCCAACTTACTGCCAATAAGTCAGACAACTAGAGAAATGTAAGACAATATCTCCCTTCTCTCACAACCCATCCCTACCAATACTCTAGAAAGCTGTGTTATCATTCTAAGAAGTTAAGAGAAGCTGATTACATCTGATCAGGAAGGTCACTTTTGTTTCACTATGAATACTAGTTCCAATCTTTTAGTCATAACCAATTATTAGAGGAAAGAGTAAGTGTTTGAATAGATTACTGTTCATGGTTCTGTGATTCCAGGTTTATTTCCTAGGAGGTGGATGATCTTGTCACAAGCTCCTTCTTCATCCTTTTCATTCATTACTCTTCTCAAATTCATTGTGATTTTTCTCCCCATTCTTTTCTGCTATGTCCCATGTAACCTGATTATTGTATCTCTCTTTGGGCCGCAGGACCACACGTACTGGGAGGATGGCAGTCATCTCATCTGAAAACTAGCTCACTTTGCCTACCTTTTACTGAAAATAAATTTCACTTGGATATACAGAAAATATTGTCCAGACTTGGTCTGTAATATCTGTTTCTGTGGCATTGGCTCCTAACCATTCCAGAGCCTTCTCCCTTTATCTGAAAATTTAAAGGCAGGCTCGTAAGCCTCTCTTCAGCCCTAAACTGAATTATGAAATGATGTAGGGCCCAATGTCTTATTAGCTTCTCTTAGAAAACAGGCCCCATTCTTCTCACTGAAATGAACTTGGCAGTGTCACTGCCTCATTGTTAAATAGCTCTATCTTTCCAGCCTCGGTATCCGTGGAGGGCAATTGAATGATGTAACCTGCACCGTGTAGCCTGTGAGAGCAATTTGGGTGGCTTTATACCATTGGTTTTTATGTTCAGGATGAAAGCCCATGGAGAAATATAGGATACTATTATTAACTTCATACAGACAGCTCCCTCTGGGCACCTACAGGTTTATTGCTAGTTGGAGGATTGACTTGAAAGAGAGAAAACCTTGTGGTCAGTGATAACTATGCCTTTTGTGTTTCTTTATTACAGGAACAGGGGAAAATTGGAGTTGTCTTCAATATTGGCACCGTTGATATCTCCATCAAAGAGGAGAGGACCCCTGTTAATGACGGCAAATACCACGTGGTGCGTTTCACCAGGAACGGAGGCAATGCCACACTCCAGGTGGACAACTGGCCGGTGAATGAACATTATCCTACAGGTACATGTTGTATTCTCAGTGACCATGCTGCCTTTCACTCTCCTACTCTACTGCATAGTAACTTTTCTCATGGCTGTCATCAGTTCAAGGAACACTTGAGTGAAGTATACATGCTTACTTTTTTTCTTCTTCTTAATATTTGATCAGGATAAGGAGCTCCTGGAGACTTACTAACGATGCACTAAACCCTTTTTAAAAACCAATCTTTCACCAATACTGCCTGGCTGGTTCATACCAAAGATAATCAATGTAGGTTTTTCAAAGTACTGCAAATGATGAATGGTGGTGGACAATGTACATCTTTATTGTGAGCGACTGCTGAGACCTACAGGATAACCAAGTTGAGATCTAGCCTGAGTAGTGCCATTTAGTCAGATATGATAAAAGGTACAGCTGGCAAGGGGCAGTAAAGAGGCTACACAAAGAGGTTTACCAAGTGAGAATTCATGAATATTAAGGGTACTATGAGAGAAAGGCCAGTGGGGGAATTTCGTTTTAATTGTTGATTTTGCCAATCATTTTTCTAACACCTATATTAAGTCTGTCTTGAACTTCAGTAAAATGACAGAGAAAGAGAGAGAGAGAGAGAGAGAGAGAGAGAGAGAGAGAGAGAGAGAGGTGTTAATCATCTGTTCGAATTTCCCAGTCATGGGAGCAGGAGGCAGCAAACTCCCAGAGCCAGATGGCTGAAACAAGGGCAAGAGGAGAAAAGGTTGTCTTTTTACAAAGTGATCATTCAAATAATCCCCTCGTTTTGCCTTTCATCTCTCCCTTCCCCTAGGAAAAGAGTCCTGGCCCCTGATGTTAGAAGTGCCAGGAAGAGAAGGAAAAATACTAGGCAAGGGATGCTCATTTGCCTTGTCACCTGATAGATGGGTGGATGCAAAAACATAGCTCAGAATACTGCATTTCTCACTAATATGGATACAATGTATAACTCCCCACCCTATCCTTCAAATTCCCTACACTTACTGTTTTCTTCCCACTTTCCTAACAATAAGATGGGCCGAGTAAGTCTAAAGAACCATTTACCTAATAATTACCATGCTCAAAAGAAATAGTCAGGGTAAATTTGTCTTTTTGTGGCTCAAGACTTTCGAATGGCTTAAAGGCTGTGAGTGTATTTTATTGCCTTAAGTCACCATTAATTTTTCTTTAAGAGCAACAGTATTGCTGCTCTTGAGTTCTTCTGTAATATCCGGTCTCTGTATCTGTTTTAAGAATTGTGGTAACATGGCCCCATAGTATGGAATCAAAAATCCCTACCTATCTATTCATCTGTTGTTTCAATTTCCCAAACCAGCCAGCCCTGGGGGTCTGTTTGTATTTCTTAGATTAAAGCACTAGAATGACCTCACGACATTATCTTTGAGCACTTGGAAGAAGACAGAAGTGTTAGCAGTTACTATGAATTCTTATTATCATCCAAAATACACTAGACACTAATAGACTCACTTCTTGCTTACCCCCTCCCCTGCCAGGGGATATTGTTAGTGGTGGTAAGGTAAGAGGGATCCAAATAGTCTGAGATCTTAAAAGCTGTTCATTTGCTCATAGGGAAAAATCAATCTCTCTCCATGCATATTATCATTGGCCCTAATATTGCTGCTGTAGGGTTTGTTGTGTTTCTATTAGGAATTTCAAAGATTTCTAAATTGATGTTAACCACTTGCCCCTAGCCAATAGAGAATGGATGAATTTGCTGCCAGCACAGAGAGGGGAGAGGGAAGATTTTGAATGGCCTGATTTTTTTTTTTAAAGCTGCAGATATGTAAGAAAACCAGTGACCTTTGCTTGCACCTGTCTCTTGGTATCTTTAGTTCCAAATTACAGGTTGCTTCCTGTATGTTTTCAAAACAGAATGAACCTTTCTTTAATGGCATTGCTTTCTCCTGAAAACTATGATTATCACCTGTCACTGTTATTTAGTAATAATAGTTGTTATTATTATAGGACAGTGTATGTAGCATAACAGTTATCAATAAGGGTCTTGGAGTCAACTGATGAGTTAAGAACTTTGTTTCATCAGTTAAGTCTTCAGAGTAAGACCTTGAAATGCCCTGACCACTGAAATACTGGATTCTTTTTCCTATAGGTAATTTAAATTGCAACCATGCTACACTGTAAAGGGAGGGGAAGACTTTCTAACATTCTGTCTTTTTCTCCATTGACAATTATTATTTTAATATTTTGGGGCTATATCAGATGCTTTTGCCTGATTTATACTTCTTGCTATTTTGCTAGTTCTCTGATGTTCATTCTTCCTCTTTGGTACTCCAGTTGTAGATTTTCTCTAGGTTATTGAATCTACCTTCCTTATTACCAGGAGGGTACTTTCCAGAGTTAGCAGAGTCATAAAGAGGAACTGTCTGGCTATTATTCATCTATTGCCAATATTTAAACAGTGAAGAAGTATAGAGTAGCTCCTAAAAATAGTCATTTTACTTATCTCATCCTGAGGACACACTCTCCAAAAATTGTTCTTGCCCACTGGGTGTGAATGGTTGAACTGAGCAGCAGGATGAAGGAGTAGACTCTCAAATCTTCTCATGGGCATTTATAGGATTTTCTGTGGCTCCACGGAAACATCCCACTGTGAAATATTTAGAACCCAGCTGGGCACAGAGCATGTAGCATTGGTTCTTTGTGAATCAGTAAAGATCCAAAATGGGAATAGTTCTATAGCAATTGGCATCTTATAGCACTTATTTCTAGGAGATAGAACTCAAAAGAAACGTCTTTGTTTGAACCTGAAAATAGAAAGGCTAAGGAACCAGAGAAAGAAATGAAAGAAAGATCAGCCTAGAGCGATCACCCAGGCACTGACAAATGTGCCTTATAAAGTGTCTGGCTGCTGTCTCTACACAATGGGATGGTGAGGAGAGAAGGTGAGGTGACAGATGAGTTGAACATGAGGAATTAATTTTAGCCATGGCTCTAGGCCCCCTGGAAAGCTGAGCTGACTGGGATTGTTCAAGATCTCTCTGCTGTGAGCTGGTGGCCATTTTGTCACCATGGCTATTAAAACCCTAAGCATGCTACAGTAAAAAAAGGCTTTTGAGGTCAAAGTCAGCCTCTTGGGAAATGAAGACTGATAAGCAGATTCAGTGTGCTGGCCGTCTATCTTCCCAGCCCAGAGGGTGTGAGGAAGGTGTTCATTGATTTTTCAATGATATTTCAACCTACTCAGTTGCAAGTGTTCTTGACAAAATTCTTCTTCATTAGTGTATCAGTCAGCAGTTCATCACTAGAATGAAATTCCTGAGGCATTTAATGATTAGAGAAAGAAAAAAAAGGTTGTTTTTGGCACATGATTCTGCCAAAGAAGGATTTGACTCAAACTGATCATTGTGGATCCTGTTGATACCTGAGGCATTAACTTCTAGAGACAAGAAGTTTGTTTTGGCTAATAGTTATGGAAGCTCCTTCCCTGTACCTTATAGGCTTCGGGCCATGTTGCACCACATCAAAACTCCTGCCCAGTTCTTTTTTTTGAATCATGATTTCATTGATAATACACTATTTTTTCTAAACCCTCAAGTGGAAATTCCTTCCTTCACTAGTTTAGTTTGTAGGATTTGTCCACCTTGGCACTTTTGCAATTTCCAGCTAAAGAATTTGTTCCTTGTATGGGGGTAAGATGGGGCACTAGCCTATGCATTGTAGGATGTTTAACAGCATCTGTAATTTCTACCCACTGAAAGCCAAAGGAATATTTCCAGCAATGTCAAATATCCTTGGGCTGGGAAATAGTTAACTGTAGCTGAGAACTACTGAATCACAGGAAATGTTCCACCAAACTTCAAAACTTGACTTCTCATAGTTTAGTTTGTGTGGAGATAGATTTTTTAAAAAAATAGCTGGGCACCAATGGCTCACGCCTATGATCCTAGATACACAGGAGGCTGAGATCTGAGGATCACAGTTCAAAGCCAGCCCCGGCAGGAAAGTCCGTGAGACTCTTATCTACAGTAAACCACCAGAAAACAGGAAGTGGTGCTGTGGCTCAAGTGGGAGAGCACTTGCCATGAGCTGAAGAGCTGAGGGATAGCACCCAGGCCCCACGACTGACCAATATAAATATATCATATACATATATGATATATATATATATATATATATATATCATCCTAAATACATGTCTTAGCCTACATTATGTTGAAGACTTCAAAACAAGTCTATGTACTTGACAAGATCCTGATATATCTTATGCTTCAGGTTTTCATTTATTTCTAGCCAGGAAGATTTCTGTCCTTCCTTTCCATCTTTACCTGCAAACATTTGCGGCCTTGCCAGATTGGAGGCTCCATCTCCCTCTTCATTCATCCGTCTAGGCTTAGTGTTGCTTCCAGTTCAGCGGGAAGAAAAAACGTAGATAGTGAAATCCTTCAGAGGGAATCAGAAATATAAATACAATCAAAGGAAAAAAAATCCACATATTTGAACATGGTTTCAAGACTAGAAATGCAACATCAATTACAGAAAGGATCACTTAATGAAAGTTCGAACATTTCTTAGTCCATTTAAAACTGGTCTCATGAATACATTTCTCAAACACTCAGTCACAAAATCTATCAGTGAAGCAATCAAATCAATGCATGAGTATCCACACTACAAAATGGCCATTCATTTTAATTTGTCAGAAATGAATTAGAGTTTACAAAGTAGGTGAGTTTCTATTTTCAAGGGGATCTGATTGCTTCAATTGATCTTTGGTGAAAAAAATACATGTCACTACTCCTCAATTATATATGAGTACACACATACATGTATACATTCATACTATATAATCACACATACATACAACAGACACATATATACACATATAAAATGCCAATACCCTGGCTGCAAATAGGATCCCCTGTGTACATTAATAAACTCCTAGTTCCTCAATACTCAGGCTATGGTGTCACATCATCTCATTGTGAGTATGTGGGGTATGATCCATCAACATCCCATGGGAGCCATTCAATGAAAGACTCTAGGCTTTCCTCAGAAGCACTAAGTCAGAATCTACTTGACAAGATTCCTAGGTACTGCATGCACTAATACAATTTGAAAAATAAAAAAACCTAACCTAGGTATTAGTGTTTAGAGAAAGCTCCCAAGATGATTCTGTGTACCCCTAGATTTGAGAAGCACTAATATTTAGAAATTTAAAAGTACTTCTTGCTCTTTTTTCAGATTGACTCTTGGGTGCTATTCGCTATCTTGCCACTAACCCCATGAATCTTTTAAACCTTTGTTATGGGCAGGTGGTATGACTGAGGTGCTGAGGTTTTTGTTTTATAGTGCAGTGATTATGTGTGAAGCGCTGAAAGTTTTACATACATTTTCTCATTTCGTCTTCATCCAATGATATGGCGATTCATTGAACTCTACAGACCACATTCATTGAACTCTACCATCCCATATTTCCTTTTGCTTGTTTTCTACGATATTAATCTTCATCTACATGGCTGATGGGGTAGTGAACATTTGCCTTCCTGTACCTTCTGAACGCATCTAAAGAGTTTCGTTATTATTCCGTCACAAGGAGAATAACTCCATTCTATTGATGAAGTGCTTGAAGAGACAATAGAGGGCGTTAAGAGTTCTGAAATCAGACTGGTATTACCCAAAAGCCCCTGGGCTTTATCACGTCACTACATATTGTTGGAAAGTTTCTCTGTTTTATTCTTTATGACCATATATATACATTTTTTTCTCATCAAAATGAGGGAATTAACATGAAAACACACTGACATTTAATAGAAGAGACTTGTAAGAAGACCTATTTCTAGAGATATTTTTCCTCAATAGAGATGACAGTCTACCCTTTGCATGGCTTGACAGCATGCCTGCAGGGTAAATCCATCAGCAGGTTTGATTCTCGGAAATCTTCTAAGAAAACTTACCTGTGAAGACTGCCCTGTGAACCTGAGATGGGTTCAACTGTCTACCTCAGACCTTGGAAAGTTCTTTGATTACAATGGAGTTTTTCTAGTGAATGTCAGTTGAACTTGAGAGTCTTTCCATCAATGTTGTCTACCACTTGGACACATTTTGAGCCCTGTAAGCATTCAGCAAAGGAGGCTGTGCAAGAAATAAAGCAAGCTGCTGTTTTACTTTCTTACCCTTCACGCAGAATTTCACAATTACAGAAAGTGAGGCCATGTAGACTAAATGCATATTTTGTTTTAGAGTTGTAGAAATGAGCTGGGCATGGTGGCTCATGCCTGTAATTCTAGCTACTCAAGAGGCTGAGATCTTGAGGATCGCGGCTTCAAGCCAGCCTGGGCAGAAATATCCATGAGACTCTTATCTCAAATAAACTACTCCGAAAAAGCTCGAAATAACACTGTAGCTCATGTGGTAGAGTGCTATCCTTGAGCAGAAAGAGACTTAGGGGTAGCACCTAGGCCTTGAATTCAAGCCCAGAACCTGCCTCCCTCCTCCAGCCAAAAAAAAGTGGCAAATGATGCCAACCACCAGCTCTCACCCAAACACTTTTATTTGTTACTCATGGGGCTTGAACTCAGGACCTGGGCACTGTCCCTGAGCTTTTCTGCTCAAAACTAGTGCTTTACGACTTTGAGCTGCAGCTCCACTTCTGGTTTTCTGGTGATTAACAGTCTCACAGACTTTCCTAATGGGGATGGCTTCTAATTACAATCCTCAGTAGCTGGCATTACAGGTATGAGCCACCAGCGCCCAGCTCCAAACACTTCTTGGTGATGATGTTTATTCTCTACTTCCGACTTCATTGAAAACATTCAACTTACCCTTAAGAAAACATTTTTTGTCAATGTTGGCTGTACTCACATATTATAGTTTAGAAATGGCCCAAGGAATTTTAGGAATATGCTGATAGACAACCAAAACCTAACTGATTGAGCCTTGGATTTTAATCATATCTCTATTCTTCCTTAGATATTTCTTGATACCCTAGGAAAGCTGAATATACCAGAATTTTTTATCTTAACTCATTTTGGCAATTTAGAATTTTTCTCTGTGGTTAAACTCTAGAAATCTCTCAAGCTAAATCTCCAATTTCTTCTAAGGCTGGAAGTTCTCACTTCCCTCAACCCCAGAGTAATTAATACCATTGAGGAAACTGACAACTTCCCTGACATGATCTCATTGGAACTTCTAATACCATATTCCAGAAGATAGAAAGAGCATGATCAGATAGAAGTCATTTTTATTGTTTAATGATCTTGCTTTGGGAATGGGAAATGGTGACAGAGTGCTTAATACTTTTTGTCTTTAATTTTTGTTTTATCAGGCAAAACTCCTTTTCTCCTCTGTGACTTCCCAAGCTCAAGATAAATAGCCTTATATCTTACAAGTTAAATACAGTTACTACTATCAAACACAGAGCTTTTCTCTTCCTCCTTGTAAATGTCCCTTAGAAACTGATAAGTGTTTCAAGGCAAACTGTGAGTTTCTGACTAATGCTAAGATTAACTACAATCACTCACCCAGAAGACAAAAGAAAAGACTACCTAGAAAAAAATGTGTAAAATATTTGTATGTGAAGAAAATCATTATATAATAGAAGAGGACCATTTGTGATAGAAGGATAGCTCATGAGAACTTGCCCTTAAGACATTAAAGAAATACATTACTCAGGGTGATTTATAAAGGAATTAAATAACACATACACAAAGGAGCTTGTTATAATAGTGAAGATTTACATCTGATAACAGTGTAACTATAAGCATTATTTATCCACAATTCATTTTTGAACAGGCCAGTACTTTTAGTCAGCAGAGTTGTTGAGCAAAAGAGTAATTCTACTGCCAATCCTTGGAGAACTTTTCAGGATACTTTTGTCTGGATCCTGGCATATATTCTCCTCATTTTCTTCCCTCCATTGGTTGTGGAGCTTGAACTCAGGGCCTGGGTGCTGTCCCTGAGTTTTTCTGCTCGAGGTTAGTGCTCTATCACTGGGTATCACAGCTCCACTTCTGTTTTTGTTATTGTTGTTGTTGTTATTTTGTTTTTCTTTTTTTGTTTTGGTGATTACTTGGAGGTAAGAGTGTCAGGGACTTTATCTATCTATCTATCTATCTATCTATCTATCTATCTATCTATCTATCTATCTATCCATATATGTTTTTATTGTAAAAATACTGTGCAGAGGGATTACAGTTACATGAGTAAGGTAATGAGTACATTTCCTATCTAGCATTGTTACCTCCTTCTTTGTTTTTCCCCTGCCATCTGTTCCCTCCCTGCCACCTCCCCAACTCCACTCCCTCTCCTACCCACTGAAGTTGTAAAGTTTGTTTTCAATACTTGCCTTGGTTGGCTACAAATTGTGATCCTCACATCTCAGCCTCCTGAGTAGTTAGTATTACAGATGTGAGTCACCAGCACCAGACATTTTAAATAAACTTATCTTGAGATTGGAAGGGACTAATGTCTTTTACAACTTAGAAAGCACTTATATCTTTTTGTAGCCATAAATAAAATATTATAAATATTACAGTATTGATAACAGGACCTTTATCAAATGAATAGTAGAAAAATTTGTTGGATACTTTTGGCCTCTGACAAGAAATATGTAGGGAAAGATCTTTCCCCTTCCCTTCCTTTCCTTTCCCCTCCCTTCCCTGCTTCCTTCCTTCCAAGGTAATAGGGTTTGACGTTAATGCCTTGAGCCTATTGAGCAAACATTCTACCACTGGAGCCATATTCCCAGCCCTTTTTGCTTTAGATATTTTTCCAGTGGCCAGCCTAGACTCTGATTTTTTTCGTTACACTCTTGTATGGTTGGGATACCATGTCTATGCCAATCTATCTAGGTTTTTATTGGTTGAGCTGGGATCTCACAAACTTTGTTCCTCAAATCTTGATCTTCCACCAGAAAGTCTTTTTACCAGGAAAAAAATCATTTTTTATTATTATCTTTAAATAGTTGTACAAAGGAGGTTGCCACTTAACAAAGCAGTTTATGAACAAAATATATCTTGATTGATGTCACCCTTTTCAAACAGATAATACGGTAGAGTCACACTTTCTTTGGTTTTAAAATTGTAGTCTGAAATGAGATGACATAAACATTTTTATAGCACATGGCTCTTCATGAAATATCTGTATTAATGCAGATTCTGAATTAAAACAATCATCATGTATTGTGTAATTAAAGCTATGTTAGTAAAATACAGTTGTTCTTTTCCTGA
Organism: Dipodomys spectabilis; assembly: GCF_019054845.1. Taxonomy (NCBI): domain Eukaryota; kingdom Metazoa; phylum Chordata; class Mammalia; order Rodentia; family Heteromyidae; genus Dipodomys; species Dipodomys spectabilis. The sequence goes on along the minus strand of NW_024870834.1, from coordinate 15,400,058 downwards.
TTGTCATATGCAAGCCCCAGTTTCAGTGGTAAGGTTAGTTTTTAATTATGAAAACCTGGAATTATGATCCCAAATATCATATATGCTTTCCTGGCAGTATGTTTCTGTTACCTAGAGTAAGCTGAACTCCATGTACCCTAACAATATCTGAGTTTTATTTATAGGAAAAGTTTTCAAATATTATTTTCTCCATTTAAATTTTGCTCAAGATTTCAGGTTCCAATGGTTATTTAAACTGTAAAAAACAAAACCCACAATACTGAACTTCTTTGAGAAAAGTGGTAAATAAATACCCAATAATAATATACATTCACATACAGTATATCATTTGTAATTTCATAAAGCAGAGAGGATAATGAACGATGCTCTATACTGTAAATCACTTGATCGATAGCAATCATACTACAGTTCATCTCATAGAGATAAAGACCTTCCACTACTCTAAAATCTCTGTCAATACCCTAGCAGGTTGAAGTCTAGGGAGAGGAGGTCAGAAGAGGAAGGAGGGAATGAGTCAAGGACAAAGAGACAGTTTTAATCTTCAGTTCATGGAGTTAACATGAATTTGATTGGATTCCCAGTGATATTTACAGTTTGCTATATGAAGTATATTTCTGTTTTGCTCAGTTTTTTCATAGCTTTCCAGTAAGTCCCTGGTGCTCTGTGTCAGCCTAGATAATGGAGTTTGCCAAATGCCAATAGTAGATACACAGTACTGCATACAAATATATAAGGAATGAAGATGCGCATAGGTAGAAAAATGGCAACTCAACAGAAGTTAATGCTAAACATTCTGTCAAGTAATAGAAATGAGTTAATAACAAGTTATAAATGTTTTATTGAGATTTCAAACAGAACACAGCAAGTCTTTTTTTTCCCTACCAAATCTAACATATATGGTTAAAAAGATGTTGCTTTTCTCCTGTTTTTATTAGTTGGTTGGGTTTGAGGAGACCTTTCTTATTTGTTATGCATACATTCATTCATCATTTACCCGTAGTTATTCACCTGTATTTACCTGTAGTTATTCACCTGTAGTTATTCAATACCTAATTCACTTGCGAATATGTGTTCTGTGAGATAAGATTTAAGATAAGAAGTAAAACACAGATACTGATTTTAAGGATCTTGTAGTGTAATGGAAGGGAAGTACATAACAAGATAATTTTCAGACTTAAGCAGACTGAGCAGATCATAAATGTTAGCAACTGGGATGAATTCTTTATGTTAGCCTTCACAATGGCCCTGAGAGGTATATATTGTTTTATCATCATTATACAAATGAGAGGATGGAGCCTTATTAGCTCAGTTAATTCTTCCAGGGCTATGAGCTAGTAGACGAAGACTTGACAGTCAAGTTTGTGTATCTTACAAGGCAAAGCTAAATACGGATACACTATCCTGCCTTGTACTCACAATTCCACATAATGAAACACAGCAGTTGGGATGAGATCGAGGGTCCATGGCAGTCTGATGTAAATGCCTGATTATACCTGGGTACTAGATGAGGTGGGCATAGGATGGAATTTAGACTTTGACTTTGGGTTAAGTGAAAACTACACACACAAGAGTAAGCTATGATATAGATAACCCATGTCTTTTTTATATTAAAGCACTAACAGAAAGGTTTTCTTTTGAAAGAACTTGTTTCAGCTTGCACAAATGTATAAACTTTCTGGATTTGACCACAAACCTACTGGCATCATTAGCACATTGAACCCAATATACACATTCTTCATTCATGGCTTCATTTATTGTACTTCTTCCCTGGGGTTCCAAGAGAGAAGTGTTAATCTCCTTTTGCAGAGGAAGAGGCTGGTATTTAGGGAGAATGAGCCCATTTATTGCCCTTCAACACTATAGTAAGTGTCAACTAGGAGAATTCCTCATGGATTTGATTATTTCCCAAGTCTTACTTTGTATCCACTTTTCTGAGACAATGAGAGTTGTACTGCTGTGCACATTGACATAGACCCAATAAGAGGTTAATTCTGGATAACAAAATGTGACGGATACTGAAGTAAGACCACAGTTGTTTACATGTGTACTTAAAAACAACTAAAGCCAAGCCGGGCGTCAGTGGCTCACTCCTGTAATCCTAGTTACTCAGGAGGCTGAGATCTGAGTATAGCTGTCCCAAGCCAGCTTGGGCAGGAAAGTCCATGAAACTCTTATCTCCAATAAACCACTCAGAAAACAGGAAGTGGCACTGTGGCTCAAGTGGTAGAGTGCTCACCTTGAGCTGAGGGACAGCATTCAAGCACAGAGTTCAAGCTCCATGACTGACAGAACAAAAAACAAACAAACAAACAAACAAACAAAAAACTAAACCCAGACAAGAAAATCAAACAAATACCACTTTTGGAATACCCAAGCTTGCATTGGTCCTATATAGAACTCATAGACGGATGCAAATTCATATGCCATTGATGACTGTTTCCTAAATCCCAGTGTATACAGAACACTGCAATCCCATTATGAAACATCCACTAAAAATGTGTCTCTGCCCACTGCATAATTGCCAGCCTCCACATTTAATTAAACGAGGTTTATTTTCACATTAATCACATTGTAGAAATGTGGTTTCTCTGAGTTCTATGGTGAAATATTTGCATTAGAAGTGCCTACAAGCATCTGAAATTTGTCAACTCTGGAGAAGGGTGGAGAATATCAGAACCTTGAATAAAGGATTTATGGAATGTCATATCAACTAGCAGTAGGTACCACTGATTCAGCTTTAATTGAATCCTCGTAACATCTTGAAAGGGATTCTTTCTTTTTTTCTCATTTTAGGGGTAAGGCAAAGATGTTGAGTCACCTTTTCCAGGGCTGCACAGCCAGTAGATGGGTAACAAGCAAAGGCTGGATTTGAACATAGGCAAGAACTGGATAGTTTTTTTTATTGTGAAAATAGTGTACAGAGGGGTTACAATTACATGGGCAAGATAATGAGTACATTTCTTATCAAGCATTGCAGCCTCCTCCTTTGTTTCCCCTTCCCATCCCTTCCCATCCTCCCCCCTCACCCAATCCTCCCTGCCCGCCCCCCCCACCAAAGTTGTAAAGTTCGTTTTTGACAAAACGACTTGTACATCTCATTGTTGCAATGGGTCCACTGTATCCCTATTTAAACGATTTGTTTTTCCCCTTCCCCTCCACAAATTATACCGATATCAAATACAGTGAAAGCAGGGGTTATACTGTGGGGGAGGGACATACACAGCAACAAAGAAATAATCTTATAAATGTGTTAGAAACAGTCGCATGAAAGAAAAAAAAACATTTGAATACATATCTTAGGGTTCATTTCCATTTTGGATAAGGAGTCTGCAAATATTTCCTAAGGGTCAAATAGTAAATTTCATAGGCTCTGAAAGCCCAATAATATACATTTACGTATAAATATTGCATTTATACATTACATTTATATATAAATTATACATACAATACATATTATATATCACTTTATGATTCTATATAAATATTAATATATAAGTCTATATACTACATACTATATGTACACTATATGCATAATACAAATTATATATATTTATATACAATACATATTGTATGTATAATTTATATGATATGTATTATTTACTCATTGCATTTACACACACACACACACACACACACATACACATATTTAGGCTGCAATTACTTCACCCTGTTATATAGCAAAATCAACTACAGATAATACTTAAATGAGTGGAATAAGAGGATTCTACTAAAAGCTTGTTTTACTAAAACAAGTTGTAAAGGATCAAATTTACCTCTTACTTGCAAGCAAAAGATCTCTGACTGACATTGTAGATATTTTGAAATCTATATTCTGTCTTTACTTACTAATCAGTTCTATTTGTAGATTACTTTATCTCTGTTCAGAATAATGGTAGTATAAAGCAGATGAATTAAATCTCCTCAGACCAAGTAGTAGACCATAGTAGTCTATGTAGAGCAGTAGACATAGTGGTGAGATAAATTCAGGATATAGAAAGAGAAGGAGGTTAGATTGGATGTCAGTGAGTGGTTCACAGCTGAAATTCTAGCTATTCATGGGCCTGAGATCTGTGGATTGCAGTTTAAAGCCAGACTGGGCAAGAAAGTCTGTGAAACTCTTATCTTCAATTAACCACGAAAATCTCCAAAACAAACAAAAAACAAACCCCAAACAAACAGATGGATCAAGTAGTAAAGTGCTAGCTTTGAATGAAAAAGCTAAGGGACAGTGCCCAGGCCCTACGTTCCAGCCTCAGTTTGGGCACAAAATAAATAATCATATAAATAATTAAAGTTTTATTAGAATAAAAAATATATTGGTAGGGTAAGTTGGCTTGTGACTCATCAAAGTGGTTAGTTTTGCCAAAATCTTTGAGTCAAATATAATGAGTGCTCAATAAATGTTAAATTGCACAATTGTGCAGGGATTATTGAGTACTTTTGAATTCATTGCCCGGCTGCAGGTAATAGACAAGATAAATCACATCCTTTAGAAACATTGACCATAAATAATTTCATTTTTATAACAGTGGGAAAATTGTTTTGATATTACTAACTTTTGAGACTTAACAGGAAATACTTAGTTATTGAAACAATTAAAACTTATTAAATATTTTTTTTTGTCATTGGTGAGGGAGTTGTCTATTGGTCTCTCAGTGTAAAGTAGACAAATGCATAAAAGGGAGGAAGAAGATAATTTAGGTATCCATGAGTGTTAGGGTGGAAAATGTATCTACATTTGCCATAAATCAAAATGTAAAATAAAAGGAAATCTAAAATCTCAGACTGCCAAGGTTTAGAAATACTTATTACTTCAATTTTAACCTATGAAAATTGAGTGTTTCAAACAAAATTGAAATTTATATGTATGAAATACAAACTTTAATAGAGCTGAGATGATTTTAGGATTTCAGAGTAAGTGGCTGGATTTTTTTTCCCACTGAACTTTATGCCTGGGAATGATGGCATAGGACCTCTAGTACAAGTAAAAATGAAGACAATTTATGGAAAAGAAATAGATTGTTCTCCAGGAGCCATTGAGCTCTCTAGAGGAGGCCAGTCACGTAAAATCTAATGGTCTTGCTTCATTTTGTGACTTTCTCCTACTATGACCTCTGAGAATTTTTAGCTCCAAATATGTCCATAAAGGGACTTTTGCAATACTCTTAATAGAGCTGTTCTTGAAATAAGTCAACTGAACTGAGCAAGGTGCTATGCCAACACATTCACCAAGAGGCCTGACCAACTCAAAGACCTTTCCAGACAATTCCCTAGTCTTATTTGCATTTCCAGAAGTTTTAGACAATTCATCTGAATCACTTGTTCCAAACCTACCTTCCCAGTAGTCTAATTAGAATGAGATCATGCTTATACATACATATATATCTATATATATATATATATCTGATTAACATCTAGGCCAAAACATTGTTAAGGAAGAACTCTTAAGTTCTTTATCATTAATCATTCTGAGTTACATTTAACAGTAAGTCTTTGAGTTAGGGATAGTTGGAAAATTTCAATCATTATTCAGAAGTTTAAGTACTTTTGTTCATTCCAATGGGATTGAATAAACTTGCTATCCTCTGAGTATGAGAAATTAAAACATAAAAGAAAACTGGATGGTTTTCTCTCACCTGTCTCATCTTACCCATGCTGAAAGCTTTATGACCAGACAGCAATAGTACATCAACAAATACTGCATGGACTTGAGTAGGTAAATTAAGTGACTCAAAAGCCTTTTTAGCAGTTTGAATCATTACTGGTAAAAGAAAAGCAGGTTTTTAGAAGGGTAAAATTCAAGGGAACATAATAATTAAAACAGTGAAAGTAATAGGTAACCTGGTTCATTTCCTTGGTTAGTGTAGGGATTTCTTTACAATATAAATTAGTCTAATTAATTTTATTTGAAATACTATGGATGATAGGGGTGTGTGTGTGTGTGTGTGTGTGTGTGTGTCCCAGTACTGGAGCTTGAACTCAGTCCTCTACCTTTGTCACTTAAGGCTGGAATATTGGTGGTTAATTGAATTAGTTTCCCACCTTTTATTTGTCCAGTCTGGCTTCAGAGCTCCACCCTTAGATCTTAAACTCCTGAATAGCTGTCTGGTTTCTTTTTTTTTTTTTTTATTGTGAAAATACCATACAGAGGGGTTACAATTACATGGGCAAGATAATGAGTACATTTTTTATCAAGCATTGTAGCCTCCTCCTTTGTTTCCCCTTCCTATCTCCCCCCTCCCCCTGCCAATGTTATAAAGTTCGTTTTTCAACAAAACGACTTGTACACTCATTGTTGCAATGGGTCCACCTGTATCCCTATTTAAATGATTTGTTTTTTCCCTTCCCCTCCACAAATTATACCAACATCAAATACAGTGAAAACAGGGGTTATACCATGGGGGAGGGACATACAAAGCAACATAGAAATCATCTTAAAAATATGTTAGAAACAATCAAGTGAAAGAAAAAACATTTGAATACTTATCTTGGGGTTCATTTCGCCAAACATCAACTTATCTGACCTTTTCTGCTTGACTCAGACATATACTAGTTATTGCAAATAAGGGAAACCATGGGGCCTATGTTTCTTTGGGCCTGGCTTATTTCACTTAATATAATTTTTTCCAAGTCTTTCCATTTCCTAACAAATGGGGCAATGTCATTCTTTCTGACGAAGGCATAGAATTTCGTTGTGTATATATACCACATTTTCTTGATCCGTTCATCGACTGAGAGGCATCTGGGTTGGTTCTATATCTTAGCCATGGTAAATATTTCTTTTGCTTTAAGATTTTTGATCCAATGCCCTTTTTCTAGGTCATTTTTATTATTATTCGGCAGTTGAAATTATTCTGAATTATTTCCTTAAAGTAGGAATGTTTATTTCTTGCAAATATTTACAAGTTGGTTCTTATTCCAGGTTGAAATGTTCACGGAGAACTTACAAAAGTGTGCTTTGGTTAGTGCTGTCATGAAATTGCTCTTTCAGCACAGGGTACACACATCAGTGGGTAAATATAAAAAGCAATGCATTTGATCCACCAAATGATGACTATGCAGTCAGCTTTCAATTTCAAATAGCCTATAATATTTAGACACATTTCTCAGATTAGCAAGATTTAATATAACATATTTAATACCTGACATTAAATGTCTAAGGGAAGAGCATTAGTGTAGTATTTATATGTTTAAAAGTGTAGGTTTTCATAAGTAAGAACCTTAGTGATTATCTAAACCTTCAAAGCCATGTAACTTAATAAGTTGTTAGATATAACATACCTGCCTCTCCAAGTGGCAGTGCTTGTCAGCTGCGTGAATATTCTCAAGCTTTTAAAATGTATCAATGTTTGTTGTCACTGTGGGTTTTAAATTTTTCAAATAGGATGATAAAAAGATTTTGTTTTTTTTTTTTAAAAAAACAACTTGCTTCTAACAAACCATGCCTACAAGAAATGATATTCAGTGGTGGGTAGCAGACTCTATGTGCCAGGTAAATATTTTAAATATGCAGATAATTTTTCATTTATCATCACTACTGACTTCCTTTAAAATTGTT